>NC_050479.2:74079939-74704939 GCF_012460135.2 Molothrus ater | reverse complement strand
ATTGTGACCTTCTCCTGTCACTGTCATATTTTCTGGAAAAATCCCCTTGCCCAGGATTCTTCTCCTGGGAAGCTGAGAAGCCTCAGAGAAAAAGGAAAACAATATTATCTCATTTGCTTCTCCTGTGTTTTGCTGCTTTGGAATGTGGTTTGGAGATTGTTTATCACGCAGGTGGTTGTCTGATTGGTTTCGTGTGAATTGTTTTGACTTTATGACTATCACGGTCCAGCTGTGTCGGGACTCTGGCGAGAGTCACGGGTTTTTCATTAGTATCTTGTTAAGCCTTCTGTAAGTATCCTTTCTCTATTCTTTAATATAGTTTTAGTATAGCATAATATAATATAATAATACATTAGCCTTCTAAGAACATGGAGTCAGATTCATCATTTCCTTCCTGCCACGTGGGACCCTGAAAATACCACATTCTCCCTCTATTTCAGGGGTGGCCCATGGACAGTCACTGGGTGAGGACTGAGCTGGATATGCAGCAGGGTGGCCCAGCTGTCACTGGCACTGGGGAGGTCCTTAGATGGAGTCACACAGAAGTGGAGCCTACCCCTGCCTCTTTGTTTGCAATGGCAGCTGAATTCCTGCCTCTGCCTGAAGGCAGCTGGGACTTGTGTGATCGCTGAGCAGTGCTGCAGCCAGGAAAACTTGATATGCCCATGAGATTAAAAGCTTGTGCTGGCTATTGATGCTGGACTTTTTCTGCAAGTTCCTTACTGTCCCACATTTACAGGATCAGCATCCAGCTTAGCCTATAGTTAGTCCTATCTGGATGCAGCAGAGGAGAGTATTAGAGGCAGCAGAGCGATGTGAAACAAAAAGAGTGTTTGCACTGGTGCATATGGGTGATTGTCCTGCAGGCACTGACTGATAGATGGACCAGGAGAAAGTCAGACCCTTGTGTGTGAGCTGCACTGCCATATGGGAGCAAATGAGACTTTCTCCTCCTTGATTCCAGATTCTCCTCCTTGAAATCTCCAGAAAGAATCAGAAAGCAAAGTTCGCTCATCAGCTTCTTTCTCTGTGACTTGTCTCAGCAGTTGTAAAAAGGAGAAAACATTTCAAAATTTTACTTAGGCTTCTGCTCTAGTTTTTGGTTAGTACTCACAGGTTTATCCTCTCCCTCAAGTTAGAAGTAATCATAAAAATGTAGAGAAGTTAAAATAGTGTTTGGGAATATTTTCTGGAGAAAAGCCTTTCCTGGTTTCTCTTCTCTATTCCATATACTAGGCTTCTGATTACTTTTAAATTTGGTTTTTTTTTCATGATTTTTTGTTTATAAAAATTGTATCCTTTAAGTTTGACCAGACCAAATCTCTTCTCTAACTTTCCTTACTTCAATACAACATATTTTATTCTTGAAACAACTTAAAGAATATGATGAATGAATAAGAGCTGCTCATATAAATCAGCCTTTGCTGAATGGCCAATATAAGTTTACCTTTAAATTATTTCTGTAACATAATTATTATTTAAATTATTGCAAGAGAGCACATTTCTGGTGCTATTGCCAGACAGCTTTTAATGGATGTAAATGAGGATGAGTTTACCCTGAATCAGCAAAGGCAGATATCTGGGCAGACCTCTCCGCCACTGAGGTGTGTCAGGCTTAGAGGCTTCCAGTGCAAACACTGGGTTTGAATTTCCAAAGGACCTGGAGCTATGCCTAGGAAGAGCAGGGACTGTATCCTCTCAGTCTAGTTAGGTGCGTGCTGTATTAATTTTCTGTTTCAAATTTATTTTCAAGTCACACCTTTTGTACAATTGTCTCAAAATCCTCCAGCCTATTTCCACCAGATTATAGTTTGGCCCAATATTCTGGAAATAATGATCCCATTCAAAATCCACACCCTGCCTGATATTTTCAAGGCTGGCCTTGGTTTGAATGTAGAAGTACAAGGTGTCTAATGCAAGTCTAATGATGCATAGAAAGTAACTATTTCAGCTAAGTGGAGTGTAGCATTACAACTAGAAGCCATTTAAGTATTCTCAGAATCACTACTACTTAAGCTGTGTTTATAATGTTTATCTAAATGCAAATGAGAACACCACTGTTCATATTTATGTTTGCCATTTTGTCTCAGTTTGTCAGGAAAAGAGCTTTGATAAACTTTCTGAAAAGAATTCTTACAACTTGCTAAAATAAAACTTTGGTGCAAGAAACAGCTGCAGAGGTTTTTTAAATTATAACTCTTAGCCTAAAAAATACTGCTGAAGTTTTATGTTTTCTGTATTAGGTGTTTAGAACAGGTCCTGTACCTTGGTATATTGCAAAATAATAAGTAAAGCTAAATCAATAGATGTTCATCCAGTTTGCCTCTCTTTGCTGTGAAAGACCTCCTTCATCCTATTCATGATTCACATGCTTAGGCTACTGTCCCCTCTTCACTACTGCAATCCATCAAGCAAAAGGTTGAATTTGTCACAATGCTGAAGAGCTGAAGTGCAATGAGATGCTACCTCTAAAAGGTGCAGCTTGACAACGCAAGTCAAACACAAAGCATATGTTGTGTAGGTGTCCTCCAGAGAAGCCCATGGACTTCTGAGGGCACAGTTTTCAGCTCACCCAGTTCCATTCACTGACCTGCCCACCATGGCTTCAGCACTGCTACCTGGGAGGGGAGGTTGAGTGGCAGAGGACAGGGCACATGGAACAGCCTCAATCACAGCCTCCAACTGCTTCTTCATTTATCTTGTGCACGTTTCCATATGACATAAAGGCCCATTTTTAAAGGTCAGCCTTTATTTCAGCATGAAACAGTGGTGAGATATCCCTGCCTCTTACATCATCACTTACACCTCTTCACATTGTAAAAAGAATACTGGTGGAGACCAAGGCTTCATGTTGAAGCCCCACAGTTACTGGTGGGCTGGAGTTGATGTCTTGCTCTCCACATGGATGACAAAAATTTTGCCTGAATTCTGGCAAATTCAGATGCTCCTTATGGGGAGCAGAGTCTGTGTAGCTGCTCAGCCCAGGAGTGGGTAGTGACTGCAGTGCCCTCAGCCTGCTCTGTGGCTTGTAGGAAATATCCAGCTACAACTGAAGCTGAAGGACTAAACCCATGCTTCTACCTTTAACAAGGTACTTTTCTAGCAGTGGATTTGGCTTTTCTTGGTGCTGGGGCACAGACTCCAGAGAGGAGGAAAGTTTGAAATGTCGGTGAGGTACTGCAGCAGTGCAGCTGTGAGAGAGACGTCTGGCTAGCTTGCCAGCACCGCTAGCAGCATGGGGGAACTTGACCCGATAACCAGGTTTCAGGACAGCGCCTAAGGCCAACGCTCAGCGTTATAGCTGAAGACATTGCCTTGTGCAGGACGTGGCCATCTCCAAGCTGCAACCAGCGGAATAAAGAGGGTGGACTTAACTGCAGTTAATCCAGGCCTTAATGGACTGCAGGGAACCCAGCAGAGGAAGACCAAGAAGGAGGGACTACAGCAGCTTTTAAAGGGTGGAGGATGTAAGGGAGGAGCCAGTCTTTCGACCAATGAGGATAAAGTGGGGAGTGAGATCCAAAGCACTGACATGGGGAAAACACCAATGGGAGCAATTCGAAGGAGGGGCCCTGACCCCTGAGCCAATCATTCAGCTCTCCAGCTGGAAACTTCTAGCAATAAAGGGGGGAATGGAGAGTGACTGGCAGGGCACTGGGGAGGGGTTAAGGAAAGGATACATTGGTTTCTAGAGAAACCAGGGAGGAGTTTTAAAAGATACAATGACAACTGGGGTGGAGTTAGGGTGACAGAGGCTAACAGGGAGGGGAGGGAGAACCGGGGCAGAACCATTACCAAACAAGGGGGGAACAGAACAGTCCAACTTTAACAGAACACAATACAACAAGGTAGTTTACATTCAGCAGTGCTGAGCACATGGGTGTCTTTGGGGAAAGACATACATCATTAAATGGAGTCTGTTGGTGCCCAGCACTGGGGGGCCTAAGTGCTCTGTTGGGCTTTAAATCCTGTAATTTGTGCTGTCCAACATGAAGAGTGGCTGTAATTTGCTGCCTGCTTCCCTCATAGATGGTGAAAGAAGGCTAATTATTTGGCCAGACTTATTGGTATTTGGGGCTTTATGAATTTTATCATACAACTTGATTAGTTTCCCAAAGAGGTGCTCCAAGTTATGTTTCCTCAGGGGACAAACAATTTGTGGGAGCTCCTTCTGAGTATCTCCCATTCCCCCTCTACCACTCCCCACCCCAAAATCACACGCTATCTCTTAGCACTCAGTTGTTGATCAGCCTGGGATCAGCACCACCTCCCAGGTTACTCAGCCTTTCATGCAGCTCAGTTTCTAACCACATTAATGTGCAATGTGCTTTTTGGGCAAAAGCCCTTCTCATTTCTTGGAGACTAGCTGCTTTTCAGTTTTACTCTGAGTGAAAGGTGAATGCTGATGTTCTTGGCTTTGGGAGTCTTCATCCGCCCTCCTGGTTGAAAATTTTAATAGTGACTTACCTAAGCAAGGTGATACCTTCTGAGCAATTAATGATTAAGAGCTTGCACAAGACATGGAATGTGTAAAAGCCTTAACATCAGCAACAAAGTAGGAAAACAGTAATTTCAAAATTATTTTTAAATTAAAGTATTTAAGTGACTTGCAGTACATTAAAATCTATCATATTGTATTATACATGATTAAAATCCCTCTAAGAAACACAACAGATGTAAGGTTACTGTATCATCATTGTAATTTTAAGAAGCATTATTATGCTTTGTGCTTTGCACAATGCTGCATTGTTGACAGCTCAGAGAATTTCTTCAAGAATGCAATTTCATTTGTGTCAGACAATTGTTTTGGTGAGTGTGTACTGACTTCAGTAAGAATGGCAAATTAAATCCAGCCTAAGGTGGAGTCAGCACTGGGCTGGTGTAGGGAACAGGTGTTTATTTTGCAGTCTGTCCCCAGTGCAGATGGCTTTAGGAGGCAGGAATGCCTCCTGCACTGCTGGTCTGAGGTGTCTGCCAATGAGGAGTCTTCCTCAGAGATTATATAGTATTTTCCTTCTATATTTCTGTAACCTATTTAGAATTCTATCTAAAAATGGCAGAAAGCAGAACAGTAACTTGACTTGTCTTAGACTGGCACTCTCCAGGAGACGAAAAATACGAGACTAATTACTAATTTTTCCTGCAAAACTGCTTGGCTAAATAGCTGTAGCCATCGTAAGTCACTATTAAGCCCCATGACCAAGTGCTGCTGAGGAAAAAGCATTTCTTAAAAATCTTGCTTAGCTGTTTTCCATTCATGTTTAAACAATCATCTGTGATTACTTCAATTTTCAAGATGCAATGTACATAGGGAGCTCTGAAACTCATTGCTTTTCGCTGTTCAAACCTTATTTAGCTAAACCTGTTAGAATAAAACCAAATAAGAATGTACAAAGTAGATAAGGGGTGATTTTTTCTTTCTGATAGAAGTAGAGGAATTTTTAGTAAACCACTTCAATTCAGCATTTGTAGGTGAAATTGCAGAGGTTAATATGTGCTGCTAAGATAGAGCTTCTGAAAAAATTGTTTCTTCGTATTTATATGGAAGCTATTAGCTACAATCTGAACCATCAAAAATATAACAGTTACTGTTTGGAGTATGAGTTTTCCATTGCTTGAACATTATTGACAACTTCTAAAAAGTGGTCCAAAAAAGAAAATTTTGAGAGAGTCAGCAGTAGAAGCCAAAAAAGAAGAATGAAGACAGTCCAGAGACTTACATGTTTCTCAGAGATAATTGCTTTCCTCTTTGCAAGCAAACGTCACTTCAAAAAGTATGAGATATTGCAAAAAGAGGATTTTAAAAAGAAATTAAAAACAGGTGTGAAATCTTTTGGAAAATAGTATAAGATGGAAACCAACTAAATTTGCTGAGTTATAAACAACTTCTCCAACTGGCCGTATGACAAATGAATGGCTGTGCCACTTGAATCAGCATGGAAATCCTGCAGCACTTCATGCCAGATCTGAAATGGGGCAGACTGCTTGTTATCTCTGCAGCATTTCAAAACTGTAGAAAAGAAATGAAATTACCTATCCAAAATAAATCCCCAATAAGAAATGTTTTGCACTTGGATGTTAATTTTCCCATCTGGAGAAGAATGACTGTCAATAGTGAGATGATTATTAAAAGAGAAGCCAGAGGATGCAATCTGGCTGCTCCTTTGAGTTCAGGGGCCGTCTGAAAGTGAACAAGTGACCCAAGGGCAGCATCCAGGTTACAAAGTTTTTGCAACTTTTCATGAAAAAGGCTGTTTATACTAATTAATGTAAATATTAAAATAAACACTATAAACATATAGAGAAAAAAGACCATCTCTCTGCAGAGACACTTATGGTCCAGCATTGAACCAAACACAGAAAGTGGAAAAGGGCAAAGGGATGAAAATGAAGATTTTCTTCTAATTCATTCATCAGTTTCTGACAGGAGCATCAGCACAACAAATGCATGGTCTCCCTTTGAAGTTTCCAAGGGGAAAAATAAGGAAAGATGAACTCTTTGTGTGTTGGTGGCTCTTCACTCAGGGCTAGTGTCCAGGCTCCTGCTCCACAGGACTGACCAGCTCATCCCTTGGCTGCTGAGAGAGGCCCCAGTCAC
Organism: Molothrus ater; assembly: GCF_012460135.2. Lineage (NCBI taxonomy): Eukaryota > Metazoa > Chordata > Aves > Passeriformes > Icteridae > Molothrus > Molothrus ater. Next base: position 74,698,341 of record NC_050479.2, on the reverse strand, counting down.
TGCCTGGGAAGAGCACTGCAGAATGAAGTAAGTATAAGAGGTTGAATAAGTTGAGTAAGCTAAAACCATTGTATCCTTTTTATTTTTATTCTCCTTTTTAACAGCAGAATATGTGATTTCTAATTGGTGGCAACAGCAGCAAATCCCAAAGGCTTTAAGCCTGAATGAAGGATTAACATTTGTTGGTTTTTGCCCATATGCTACTGAAAGGTATGGTCCTTTATCAAATACACTGTGCCTAAGACATTCAGGTAGAGTTTGTATTCTGGCATTAGTGTTATTAGGAAGTACTCTAAACTTTTTTTTTCTCTCCTAAGACACTGGGGAAATAATTTCATATCTTAGAATAACAGTAAATAACATAGATGGTGTGAGCTCTGTGTGTTAATGTAGATATTTCGTGAATTACCTTTAATTCGACTGTCTATAAATTCTCTTATGGGTTCTTCTCATAACCAAAATTTCCAAGGAAATCCATTTGATTAAAGCAGGAAGTAAAGCTTCCAGAAACTGCATACAAGCAAACAATTCCCTCTAGCAACAGTTTGCAGATAAAAGTTTTAAAAGCAGTTGCAGGTGTGAGGACCATGCATGGAGTTTCCCCTTTTTGGAATGTCTCTGGTTTGTACTAAGGTCACACAAGTGACGGTCACTCAGCTCTGTGGTCAACCTTCCACCCATGTATCCTTTGGGAAAGGCAATATTTGTCTGCTGCAGTCCTGAAGAGATCTGTATCTGTAGAATTGGCTTTTCAGTCCACTTTGTTGGATGTGATGTGCTGTCTCATCCCCTTATCCGTAATTGCTGTTTTTTGAAGATTAAAATCTGAACAAATAGTGACTATTTATATTAAAGATTTTTAAATCTACTGTTTATTCTAACTTCCATTTACTCTCAAATCTACTGTAAACAGTAATTAAACAATATTTGAAATGTCACTATAAAATATAATTATAGAAATAGCTGATTTTCATGAAAAATTAGCAGAAGAGATAAAACCATGAGTTTGAAGAAATCCACTTTAGCAAACCTAGATTAAATATTTTAAAATTTACTTTATGAAATCATGAGCTATAGTTAATGTTCTGTACATATCTTAACATTTTCCTTAAGTTTTCCACAATGCTTATTTTTCAAATTTCAGAGCAGAAGAACTTGGGCAGGTTTTGCTGTGGATTCAAGACAGGAAATAGATCCTTCTTAGCCTTGAAAGCAGTTGTCACTTCCCTGTTGGGGAAGTTCTCTCCATGTACAGAGTTGTAAACATCTCTGACACAAACACAGATATTTGCAGCCTCCAAAATTTGCTCAGAGAATTAGAACAGAGGCAGCTGTGCAAACTTTGTATCTGAAATTCTTTGAATGGACTGGGCATTGACTGAAAATCATGGTTTTTAAAGTGATCTGACCCTGTGACCAGAATATGCAATATTTGAATGGAGGGAGAATAAAAAATATAATTGCAACAGAGTCGAACTCTGCAAAGTCACATTTAAAGATGCTGGGTCAGTGAAAGGTTTTCTAACTTACAGTTCCCTCTGGGATATACATTGATGTAAACTGTTTGTACCAGCCTCAGGAGCACAACCTCACCAGCACCTGATACAGGTTTAATGGTGGTGTCTCAGTTCTATGGTCCTAGATTAAAAATGATAATAGATTAAAAATTTTAAAAGAAGTTTGGAATGGAATTGCCAACCTGAATTTGCTTTTGTCAGTGTGTGTTGCATAGCAGCCTGGACGACAGGTTTCTTTTAAGACCATGTTTTAATTGAAGATTTTTTTTTAGTGCGTCATACAAAGCATGCAGGTTTGATTTCTTTGTAATATTTTTGCTTGCTTATCAGTTTCTGTATGATCACATCCATTCTTGGAAGGAACACTGCAGCACAGTGTGTTTGTTTGCATTAGGTTATCAGAAATGTGGTTCAGTCTGAGATTAAAAAAGAAGAGAATGAATTACAAGTCTCTTGAGATATGATAACTCAGTTCAGCACTTCAGTTTTATATAAGGAGGGCAGGAGAATAAATTAAAACTACACAGATAGTCTTATTCTTCTTAATTCTTGAATTCAAGTGCTTTATCCTCCTGAGATAGTTCCTTCAACCTATATTTTTTTGTGCATAATGTATGTAAGTATTTATATATAGCCTGCCTCTTCACCTACTGTTTCGAAAATTTCAGGTGATAAGAGAGAGACTTTTTAAAAGCCTGACATAAAATTGGTGCAGTGCAGGGGAATGTTAAATGGGAAAGAAAAGCAGCAGTATAGTAATATTGACAGTCAAAGCCTGTACCACATAACCTTTGGGCTGGCAGCTTGGCATGCACAGCCAGTCTGGCATTAGCATGGCCTCGAGGGAGGCCTCAGGCTCTTTGACCTTGAGAGTCTTTGAATGAGCAGAAAATGGGATAATACTGAGGTAATACCTTCTCTCCTGAGGAATGTGCCATTTATTAGCAGCTTTTACATGTTGCTATTTTGTTTATCATGGAAAATAGCCTCAGAAAGAGCAGGTTGCCTCAGTTCCCTGAACACAATTATGTGTTAAGGGACTGTGGGAACATCGGGTTAGAAGAAGCAGGCCACAAAAATAAAGGAAAGCATTGCATTAAAGGCACAGCTGACACAAAAACTGAGCAGAGCTTCTCCAAACATGCCACAGAGAAGTGTGGGGTCCTGATATATCCCAGCCACAAACATCCTCCTGTCCTGCTCAAGCAGGTCAGCATCTCTGGGCAGGTTGATTCACTCTCCCACGGTCAGAGACACTCAAGGGTTTTCTGGTTAAACAGTTCCCTGTTGGAAAGGGCTGCCTCAGTCAGGCTGAAATGTGTAGTCAATTGTGACACAATTCAGCTTGAAGCAAGCTTTGGTTTTACTTTGAAAAGAAACCTGTTGGTTTTGACGGTGACAAATAAAACATTTCTTCAGTGATGCTTTGCTTTACCACTTCTGAATTATTTTTATTTTTATAGTGTTTTCTGGCTTCCAATTTGTTGTCTGAGAGTTGTATGTATAAGTAAATCAGACATGAAATAGAGTCAGTGATCATTTAAAAATAATATTTAACAGGAACTTTCACAAATTTGCCCTTAATTTTAAGGAGAAACCATTGTAATTGTCTAGAGCCCAATTCCAGCATGATATGCTTCAGATTTTCCTCTGTACATTTCAGTTTTAACTCCAGTGGTCGGAATAGGAATCCTCTCTTAGTACAACACCATTACACATCTGTACAGTCACTGCTGAGTTCTCTGGAAAACAGTGCTTGGATGTGCATTTTTCATTGAAATACCAAAAATGGGAGTGATGCACGACCATTCTGCTCAGCTAATACAAACTGCACTCTTAAAATATCAACTACAAATTCATTGGAACACTATGAACTCCAGAGAAGCACATAAGAAATTAAAGAAGCAGCATCTGTAATATAATAAGTAGACATAAGGTGGGCAGGTACTCAAAAACTACAGCTGTCCAGTCTCCCAATAAATTTATGCAGAAATGAAAATTTTGATGATACAGTGCATCTAACTAGGTTATACCAACATTAAGGGATGTTCTGAGTACATTGGTACAGTAATTTACCATAAAGAAGCAAGCAATCTGTTTTCCTTACAGGAAAAAATCAAGTATGACAGCACCAGTCAGACAGATTTAGAAAGGGCTTTTTACAAAGGAGGTTGACAGATAGCCATCCATTTTCCAATTATAATCTCATTGAGTGTCTGATTTTCTCTGGTTTGTATCAAAATCGCAGAAAAAAATGTACTTGTTTACATCACATAACTGTATATTTGAGTAAAACATTATTTGCTTGGCTATAGCATATTTCCCCAAAAAACATCAATATCTTCACCTGAAGGCAATAGAAATCTTCAGCTGAGGACACCAAAGGGTGAAAAATCCCCCACCTTCTCAGGTGCCTTCTTAATAGCCATTGTTCATGTCACATTTTTCATGGTATGTCTGATTTCATTATTGCTCACATCATTGCTCACATAAGGCTTCACCATTCCTCATCTGCATGTTTTCCCTGCTGGACATCTGATACCTACTTTGAGATTATGGATTAAAAACATTCAAAATTGATGGTCTTTGTTTTGATTCCTATGAGTGTCTAACAGGCATGCTTATACACCACAAGCAGTTTAGGCATGAAGTCACAACAAGGCGATCTTGCTCATCATATTCTTTCATTCAAACAATATTTTTTCTGTTTTCTAATTTTGTTGTGATGCTGTTTTGGAAAAGCAAAGTACATTCTTTTTGCTTCATCAGTTCAAGGTGTTTTTTAACATTTATATAAAGACATACTGTTTACATAGATGTTCATTATTCATTTTTACTCTGAAGTTTTGAAATCATACTACCTAGAAATATTGCATCTGGGGCAATCGCTATTTCCCAACACTGATCAAAAAAATTTTCTAATTGGTCTTTACATTAGAGTTACCCTCTTACTATAGGCATGTAAAACTAGTAATAACATAAAAAAAAAGACTGGGCTTGTTTATAATTTTGAGAGCAAGAGGTCTATGAACCTGTTCTAAGACTTCCCAAATATGGATTAAACACATCCACAAAGTGTCAGTAGACCTTTATACCAGCTCCAGTTCAGAAAAGTATCACAAAATGTCTAACGTTACAGTAAGTTTTGAAAATGCTAAAAAATATGATCTCCTGATGTTGAATTTTGCTCTTCAACAGCTGTATTTCAATGCTTGGTTCCAGTTTGTCAAAACTGCTCAGAATTGCTACTTCTCTGAGGAAGATACTCCCACACACGAGCAGCCTTGGGTGTCATGGTGTCATTTGGGTGCCAAGCAACCTTTAGACAGTGATATGGGTATGTTTTAAATTGACAAGTCCCAAAATAGCAAGCTTAAATTCCAACTGGAGAGGTTTTGGATTGAAAAGGATTTCATGTGCAGCCAACAGGTAAAAAAGCTGGGAAACAAGCTACTAGCCATATTGTCACAGGTGCACAATAATGCAATATTGATTTTAAGCTTGAGCAGTTTTGGCATGGAGAACAGTTGTGAAGAAAATGTGTGTCTGCTTATTAGACCTAATTCAGATAAAAATGGATTTGATGCAAATCTTTGCATCAAACTGATAAACAGACTTGAAAGGTAAATATGCTACTGGCAGCCCATGGAGTAATGCTCATTTTTCAGTTTTAGAAAGAAAATGCAGGAACAATAAAAAGACTAATTTCTGAATGCTTTATGTACTTGAAATTAAAAATCCTCTACAGACTTTGAAATTGTTTGGATCATCTGCTTGTCAGAGAGCAGCAGCTGCAGGCTGCTTCACGGAAGAAGGTGGTTTGGGAGCCAAGGGTGACAGCCACAGCAGCACGGCTGTCCCGTTCTGCCAAGGTGCCATGCCCCATGGCACCCAGACAGCAAGGACAGAGCAGGTGCTGTGTCCATAACCACAGCCCAGTGATTGCCAGACAGGTCTGCAGTGGCAAGGCAGGACCATGGCCAAGCCAGGAATTCAGGTCACAAGGCTGGGGCAGGGGGAAGTGTGGGACAGTGCTGGGTGCAGGAACCCCTGCAATGAAGCTCAGGCAAGGGCTGAGGTCATTAACTCAGCTCCTCAGTGAAGAAGTGAGGCCCCAAAGTCTTCCAGCTCTTGTGCTGCATGTCTGAGCCAAGGTTCCCCAGCCACGCTGTATCAGGACAGGCTTGGAACACAGGCAGCCAAATCCATGGGAGAGGGGAAGGACTTGCAGAGCCTCTCCGTGCAGACAGACCCCTGACACTGCTCACCTTTGGGTAACATAGTTGAAATGTTTGGGCTAACAGAATTTAAAAACTTTCAGAGACCTGGAAACTTTTCAAAGATCCTTGCCAGCCTGTGGTTACTGCCCTATTAAGAAAATGCTATGAGTCAAATTATTTTCTGGTACTCCTCTGTTGGTATGTTTTGAGCATTGGAATATTCTACTGGAGCAAGTCACACTCCAGCAGATATGACAGAAGTGGAAAACATTTAGATAACCAGTCCATCTAGGTTTTAGTGAAGAAATAACAACGACAAACAAGTTATAATGTGCTATTTAGCAAATCTAAGAGCTATCTGAGCTGTACAGAATCCACAGACCTGATTTTTCTCACTGGTGCTTCAGAGAAACAAAAGCAGAATTTTACAAAAACAAAAAGTTCTGCAGAGCTGTTAATTCAAAACAAGCAGTTTTGGCAATACCTAACAAATAGCTGCAAAAAAATGGAAAGTCAACATCATCTTAGGGCACTCTGTTCTTCCATTCACATTAACCTTCTGCGCCTTGATTAGCAACTGACTTTTTACTCATAGATCATCAAAACAGTGAAGACATGCCTTAGTCTGACAGCATTGTCTACTTTCAATTCTGACAGGAGAAGGATGGTTGAATGTTTCAGAAAACAGATTCTGTTCTGATGAGTCCAATAAAATTACTGTCAATAACTTTCTGCTTGTGGTGAGTGCAAACATTTAAATACAGTTGCAAAGTGTGGCTTGTGTCTGGTCTTCTTTGGTGTGAAGCTAGCTCAAGTGTTAGACTTTTAGGAATGTATGTCAAAAATAATCCTTGTAATGTGCTTTTGTACTAACTAGCTGGCTCAGCCCAGTTGCACATGCTCATATACTCCCCCAGTCTGCAACTCAGCTTCAGAACTCTGTTCATCTCTGTTGTCATAGAGAGCTGATTGATGTGTGGTTCTGTTTCATTCTGTTTAACACATGAAAATGTTTCTGTCTTCACAGTTGCTGGTGTTAAGCATATGTGTTCATCACAGGAATGCAACTCATTAACTACTAAGGAAGTTCCAAGCTATCATTTGTCTTCCGTTTGTAGTCTTTGAAATAATCCCCATGGTGTAGGACTGAACACAGATAATCTGGAGTCAGTTTGGTGAGTAATATGTTCCCCATCAGGAACAAGAGAAAGATTCAGCAGTCCTGCAGTCTGGAATGAAGACTCTTCAATGGCACCAGCTGAACATTGGCTAGTTTGCAATCAGTTTATAACCCAGGGGTGGCCACTTTATTTGCAGAAATAAATAAAGAGCGGTGAATAAAGAAGACAGAAAGCAGACTTCTCTTAGGAGTGATGGCATTCCTCAACATGACTAAGCAGACAGGAAGCTGATGATGAACTTGACAAGGGGAATGTATATTTGTTGAATGGCGAGGCTCCCTAGAAGACACAGTTTTGCAATTCTTTGTCTATAACTGTTCATTCTTGCAAAGCTTTTGAAGTTGCCACCATGATGGATAATTCTGCCTCCATTGTTGCTTGTGTGACCATAACATGAAGGTTACAAACATGCCTTCTGTCTTAGGTTGATCCTAATGGGATCAGGACTTAATTGTATGTACAGCCCCAAGGCCTACTTGTTGGTAAACACTGCCAGTTAAAAAAGTTCCAAACTTCTGAAGCTTGAATATTTTTTGAAGTTAATACACCTGAGCTGACTTTAAGGATTTTCCACTTTGGAGAAAGGGAGGCTGAGTGGCAACGTCATCTCACTCCACAACTTCCTGAGGAGAGGAAGTAAAGAGGGAGGTGCTGAGCTCTTCTCCCTGGTATCCAGCGTCAGGCTGTGTGGGAATGGTTCAGCTCTGCAGTACGGGAGGTTCAGGGAGGAAATTAAGAACTATTTCTTTACCTAGATGGAATATTTCTTTACCAGTGGTCAAACACTGGAGCAGGCTTCCTGGAAGGTGGTCAGTGCCCAAGCCTGGCAGTGTTTAGAAGACATTTGGACAATGCCCTTAATGCAATTGGCCTGGAACTCTTCCAGCAATGGCAGGTTCATTTTAGGGGCAACTCAGTAACAGAGACATGCTTGCACAGATGTAATCTGTAAGGCATGAGCAATAAGTTCATTGCTGCACAGTAGTGATGGATCTATTTTCTCATTTGGCCACCGATTTAATGCATTTAAAATATTTTTTAGGAATGTGATATGGTCTAGTAACAAAAGGCTATCAGGGAATTTGCATTTGAAAAATTAAATTGGATCATTGTACCTCTATAATTTAATAATCTTATATAGTTTATGAATAATAATCTGATCAAAAGGTACAATATTCACTCTTAAAACTGTTCACTATATTCCAGTCTGAATTTGATTTACTTCAAATTCAAGCCATTTTACATTGTTATGTTCTTAACTGCCAGATTAGAGTCCACTAATGTATTTGTGTACTGTACTCGAAAAGGAGCTGGAGAACCAATTTGAAGATCAGAGAAGATTAGACAGATATAGCTGCTTAATTCCACCATTTGGATTTATCATTAAAACATATATTGCTTTGGTCTAGACATTGAAGTGTTAATCACTGTTGATTTTCAGCTCTCAGAATTAAATTTGATCAGGATTTTCCATTATGGGAAAGGATTTCTTATTTAGAATAAACTCAAGATCAGAAGTCCTATGTCTATATTTTGCAAGGAGCATCTGTATGTTTGCTTCCAAGAATAAAAAACCCTCTAGGCTGTACTGTAAGAACTTCCTTATGCAGAAAAGATAGTTGCTTACAAATAATGCTTAAGGGCAGCCTGTGAAGACTTGTAGCACTGAGAGTCAATCCCTATACTAAAAAATCCCTTCTCACTCCTTTAGAAGCCTAATAGCAGCATGTCACATAACACTGTCAGAGTTAATGACTGTAACTGTTATTTTTTGACTACACTGAGCACACCAGTGAGGTAATGCATGGCCACAAAAATCAAATGATGGGGAAAAAATCCAGCACTATCAAATCAGACTCCAGGTACTTTCAGAAGTTCAGTGAGGCAATTGAATGAACTGTTATTTGTGCCCAGTTCCCTCCTCCTGAGTGTGTTAAAATGTGCTACCTTTAATTGCGTGGGAACAAATATTTCCCTACTTTCTGGAGACCATGACAAGGACAGCTGACACAATCTGTGAAAACATCAAAGGCTCTGGCTTATTCTGCTCCATGCCAGAACATAAGAGGCTGAAGTACAAGCACACACACAGTGTCTTGGCAATGGTGGACAAAGGGCATCTTCACCCACCTGGATGTGGTTGCAGATCAAGCCAAAAGCACATGGGTTAATCATGTTCCTACATCTGTGGAGCCTTAAAATCAACAAATATTGCAAGATTAATGAAGAATGTAAGGAACTACAGCCCTGAATTATTTTTTGGAAGTCTAAATGTTAAGCCTCCAGTTTTAACAAGTAGTTATATCAAAGCAGTAATCAAAGCCAGATTGCCCATTTGCAAAGAGCTCAGCACAGACTGCTGGGTTGTAAATATGGCCTCCTGAGATAAATTTGGATAATGTGTGCTCTAATCTGCTGGCACAGCTTGAGAGACGGCTCTGATCTGCCAGAGGAGGCTGCAATGCATATGCTTGTCCAACATGGCCATGGGGGGTTCACTGCCTTGGGCTCACAACAGGCCCCTTGGCTTCCCCTGGGAGCAGCACAGTGCAAGCTATCCTGCCACCTGCACAGTGCCAGATGTGCAGCTTTAAACCTCATTGTAGAGGCTTGCAGGCCCCTGCAAGGCTGAGGAGGGCTGACTTGAGAAGATGCGACCATACTGTCCACAGTTGTTGCCATTTGGATTTGTAACTCAGTGTTTCGCATTTTCCCAGGAACATCCTCTCTGGGAGCCACGTAATAATATGAGATTCAGCACTGATAAAGCTGAGTATAATGAGATTTAAGGGTATCTTTCCCAAACAATAGCACAAGGAAATCTCCTTCCTTCATGTACTGAACAATATAAGCATTTTGATCATGACTTAGGGAAATTTGAGAGTAAGTTCCCATAGATCCTAATTTCAAAAGCAATCACTGCACTGCCTCCAACTCTGCATTGCATTCCTCTCTGCATCAGGACGTGTGTGACAGAAAATGAGACTGCTCTGTGCTGTATCTTCTGGTAGCATCATGTAGCAGACCTCCAAGGACTTCTACATGGCTCTGCTGACTTTGAAACGCCCCTCATGATGAATAAGACAGGGGATCTGGTAACAACTGTTATGGAGAAGACTGATGTTTTCAACAACTTTTTGGCATCAGTTTTCACTGGCAATTGCTCTTCCCACATCTCTTGAGTCCCTGAATCTCCAAAGAGGAAAAAAGTATTCAGTGAATATTCCACTGAAATGTAGGCCAAGCAATAGACAAGACTTCTTGATCAGGATAATGCCCTTATGTGTATCAGAGATGATATCATGGTGGAAAGCAGAAGAACATAAAATTAACATGATTTTAGTAGTAACTTCAGCAACTTCCTACAAAAGTTTTCTTTCCTCCAGGCATCTGAATAGCAACAGACATTCCCAGAAGCACCTTGCTTCTCTGAAAGCATAAGTCATCAAAACACACAATGAGAAGGAAAGAAAGCAAGAAAAACAAGAGAAGAGGGAGCAGGTGAGAGGGAAACCTCAAAACCAACTTCCTCTTCTCTAACCCCCAACTTCAAAGAACAAAAAAGACCTCAGGGCAAAAGAAGCCCAAGTGAGTCCTAGAGATTTGAAGGGCTGTATGGGAAACCTTGTAGGGAAAGCACTCCTGCTGGTTTCAAGAGGAGGCACTTTTTTACTGTATCAAGAACAGAAGTAAAAGTTTTTTGTAAATGACAAATTCATCATCTGTCTCTTTGGTTTCCAAATGTGGGCAGAGTTGTTGTACCTTCATCTTCCCCATGAGGAACACTCAAAGCTACCAGGAGGAGGAAGAGAAGAAGAAGCAGCAGGAAAGTTAGCTAACACAAATAAAGGTTTTAAAACTTATATTATCATGATGTCCCTTTGTTCCTGAAACCTCCAGGCTAAAGAAGCAAGAGGAGTCTTCTAGCAACAACAACAATGGGCAACAATGGGCAAGCAGAGCAGAGTGTGCATAGGGAAAGCCTTCCCTGCCACATGGTCCTGGATCCCAGTTGCTCCCAGGTTTGGTGCCATCTGCAGTCTTGCTGAGGGGGGAATTCTGTCTCCTCCTTTAGATAATTGATAGACATGTGTTATTCCCCTTGTTCTTGGCCTCCAGAAGGAGTACAGCCCATTAAACACTGCACTCCACCTATCAAAAGCATCTGCTTGTCCACTGTCCATCATGTCCTCATGTGCATCTAAAGATATTGTGGGAGGCACTGCTTTCTTTCATCCAGAAACACAATCATTTTGTTAGAGAAGGCCACTGCGTCAGGTGTGTCCTGTCTCTCCACACTTAACCTATAGCCTCAGACTGGGTCTTGGGGTTTTAAGGCCTCTGTCAATCAAACACTCCCTATTGACAATGCTAGCTATGGAGCTGGCTGTGGACCTGCAGGATCTACCACCTTCTCCTCCAGCCCTTCCCTCTCAGGCAGGATCAGGCAGAAACCAGGGACAGCATGTCTTCACTATGGTCTTGACAAGAGCCCTGGAGATCTGGGCTCTGTGGTTTCTGAGATGCTAACCCTAGGTGTAACCCTAACCCTAACCCTAACCCTAGGCAGTAAAAGCATCCTTGGCCTCAGGGTGGTCGCATGGGAAAAGCCCTGGAGGCAGCCACGTTGTGGAAGTTTTGAGTTCCCTTTGGGATGCCTTTGGCAGCTGCAGTGGTCACTCCAACACACTCCAGCTCTTCCAGGCCATATTATTGGTGCCCATTTGGAGGAGCACTCTGAGTTATCATCCAAGGACTGCATGAACCTCAGCAGTCTTTTTCCTGGCCTGTTCACCTTAGCTAAGCCCCTTTCCTTCCTTTTGGCTGGGATAGTTGTGACCTTGCCTCTTTCTCCCAACAAAAATTACTGTAAAATAGCCATCTGTATAATGGCACTTCTTCCCTATGAATCACAGCAAATAATTCATACAGCTCTGCAAGGGAGAGCACTGCATCATTTGCTCTGCTTTCTGATCTAACTCATGGGTTGCTCTGTCCGCCTTTCTTCTAGAGTGAGTTGTGCTGCCTTGTCCCAGTGTCTCCAGGAATTTGCCACAGCAGGATTTCAGTCAGATTAGTTAGAGAAGATCCATCTTTTATCCCTAAGGAAATATCTTCTGTTGTTCACCAGCTGCAAAATTTTCTTCATTAAGTGATGTCAACAGCAGAAGGAGATTATTTCTTACCTGCATAAGAAATGCACCCTGGTGCCCTGGTTATGCTTTTTAACTTGTTGCAGGGAAGGATTTTTTTTTCTTTTTTCCTCTTTCTTTTAAATTACCTTAATACTGAAAGTTGCCTAACTCTTCTTTTGGGAAAGCCACCCCTAAGATACAGAGACCATACACCAGCTGTCAGTTCACTTCTCATCAGTTGAAAAACACTTAGAGCTTTCTGTAGGGCAAATTTATCAGGTGAGGATATGGTCTGAGGATCAGACTGAGGCTGGTGTTAGTCAGGGCAAATGGGCTCTTCCTCCTTTGTCTGGGCATGTGGGGGCAGTTTTGTTTCTGGAATGACTTGAGTCAGTTTTAAGAATTCATGTCTCTCAGTTGTGCTCAGACTACCCTGAGACACTGCAGGACTGTGGGCCCACCAGGACAGAATAATCCTAAGCAATTGCTGCTCCTACTCCACTTCTCAAAACAGAACTCCATTTCTCAAAACAGAAGCATCAATTCATCCTTGAATTTGCAAGAATATGCCTGAACATGGAGCAGATGCCCCTTTACTGGATGGGAAAGATAAATTTAGTCTCCAAATCCCTTTGCAGATCTGACTCTTTTTACCTCACTGCCTGTTTCTGTCTTCATTAGAGCTAATGAAGACAACACAAGAGCATATGAAATTTAGTATGTGAGTTGTAAATAATTGCAATGGTCATTAAGCATGCTGAACAAAATGTGAATATTTAAATGGAACTCTTTCAGGTGGGTGTGAGCCCGACAGAAAAGTGCATGCTCTTACATAGCCAGCTGGAAAAGCTTGACAGTGAGGAAAGACAGCATCTGGAAAGTATTTCTCAGACAGGGTCCTCATTACAAAATTCTGTGTGAGGAGCCATAAAACTCAGAGATCTTTTTTGGCTGTTTTTTACCTATGTTCATTTTGTCTGTGTAAGAGGGAAGGTAATCTCATGGAACAAGAAGCCACCTTGGTATACATTCAACAAGGTCTTGTTTCAGGTTCTATCTCTAGTTTTACACCATTTATAGTATCACTCTGTTTATAACTCCACTGGGAATATTACAGGATGAAATCAAGATGTCGGAGGATGTCAGAGCAAGCTCACTGACTGCTTATTATCATGTACTTTAATTGTAACTTTTTAATACTACTTAAAGCTCAGAAATCTTTTCAGGGACTGACATAGGCCCAAGATACTTCCATAGACATAGCCCTTGAGAATTTCTGAAGCCCCTCCTGCTTCCCAGGATGCTCAGCTCACTTGGAGAAGAGTCATTGTTTTACGTTGGTTTCATTTTTGGCTGGTTGCTTTGGTACAACTTCTAGGTGTTTTCTCTGAGCATATCAGCATTTTAATTACACAGAAGTTGATCTGCAAATGAAGAAGTTCTTATTTTGCTTTGTGTTTGGTTGCCACAGAAGGATTTCACTAGTACTGAGTCAACAGAACAAACAGTCATGTTTAGAGGCGAATGAGATGAAATGGAAGGCCTGGGTCACAGAAAGTCCAAAGAAGGGCTTGATAATAACAGTTCAAGGGGGTAAGAGTTTTCTCTTCAGGAGGGGAAAGCTTTAAAATTCACACCTTTAAAATGCTGACTTTTAAGCATCTTTGAACAATATTATTAAGAATAATCTGTCATTCTTTACCTTTTATGCTTCAGAAGAGCATTTTTGACAGAATACATTTTCAGTACAGTCTACAGTGTCTACATTTGCAAAGTTCAGTGGCACATAAACATTTACAGAAAGTTTTAATCAAAGTTTGAATGCCAAAATCACTGTGGGATTAATTAATACTTTGAAAGCACTTTGTAGAAGAAAAGTGCAAAAGAATAATATACTTTCCTATTTTTGATGCAAATTACATTTCCATAGTGCAGATTTTCCATTTAACTTAATGCCAAAAAGGTCCCAATACAGGACTCAGTTCAGTCATGTCTTCGCATCCAAACTGTTGAATAGAACGCTAAAAAACATCTCAATACTGTCCTGAATTAGGACCACGCTATAAAAAGAGAACGGCATGCAGAAATTGTCCTCCTGGACCAGTAAAGCCAATGACAACAGAATAGGAGATGCCAGACTTTCACTGTGAAACGTTCATAAATGCATTGTCTTGTCCCTTAGTACCCAGATAATGATTGCCAAATGGAACAGAGTGACTCTGTCTCCAGATTTAAAGAAGTTTTCTACATGAAATAAACTGACTTAGATGAAATGCAAAAAGGTAGCAAAAAACTAAAAATACCTGGAAGGAATCACAGTTCCATGTTTGCCTTGGCTAATTTGTATGGGCTGATGAAAATTTCCTTTCAAAGCCCTGAGGATGGCAGTGAGGGACCAGACTGCATTAGGGGATAGTAAATAGCTCTGAAACTGAGGATTAACAGAACAGGAATGTTTACTCTTTGTGTTGAAAGCTTTTGACCTAAGTATGTGTTCTTTGCCTTGGGTGTCTTGTTCACCAGCTCTGTGAGAGCAGAGGACCAGCACCCACAGCATACCTACGGGGGGATCACAGTAAGGGACAGGAGGAAGAAAAAGTGCCTGGGATGAGGAGAAGGGCACAGGGTCCATCCCAGAGGGGTCAGAGCTGGAGGAGCAGCATTTCAGTACTGAGTGGTTTCAGAAAGATTTAAAGGAAGAGGTTGCCATTTCCATTTCAACTTCAACTTGGCTTGTGACAAGAGCTCTTGAATCTAGCAAATGAAGACTACAAACTCTAGTGATTGGAAACTGGAATTGGATAAATTCAGGTTAAAAATAAAGTTCTGTTCTCCAGAGGGAGGGTAGCCACCAGCCAGGCAGCTGGCCAGTATGCCTGGTGCAGTCTCCATCACCAGTATAATGTTCTGCTGGGAAGCCGTGAAGTGAATTCAGAGCAGATCTCTCTTCTACAGGGTGTCACACTAAAGGATCTGTCCTTTTTCCCATGAACTTCTTAACAATAGTGCAATAAATTTGACTGAAAAGGAAGGATTTATACAACATTTATAGAATAGTGGTGTGGACCACTAGGATATTTAAGTTTTTGATCTCTATGCCTCTTATCAAGATTTGCAATGGCTTGTTCTGCACCTTCTTAGGCCAGACTGCAGTCTCCATCTGTGCTGTTATTAAACTCATCTTCTTGTTTAATTGTGGATAAAGTTTATGTCAATCTGATTCAGTTCAAGCAGCATAGATAAGAGTTGTCAGGTGTCTCAGATCTGGATCTGTCATTCATAAGCATCTCTCATGTGGTTTTTTTCCTACTGTACCCCCTGCAACCTTCAGAGGCATGGGGAAGTAGCATGCTGCTGCTCAGCTCTGCCACTCTGGCTCCTAAAATCTGACCTTGAAAGGGTAAGAAAAGGAAAACTAAAAATTACACCAAAATATCCCAGTCACCAAGACTGAGATAAATTGAGGCAAAAGAAAAAGACATGAGAGAGTACAATGCATATGGACTTGCCAGCAGAGTTCAAATCTAAAAAAGAGTGGGGGCCAAAAGTTGACAAAAACCATTAAGACAGCAATTCTAAAACATGTGCCTCTGCTCTGCATGCAGCATGTGATGTAGAGGTATATAAAAATCCTGTGAATTGTCCCCAGACATCCATCAAAAATCTAATCTTTACATGTTGAAAAAGAATTGCTTAAAAATAGATTTAAGTAAAGAAAATAATAAAATCCTTGGAAATTCATTTAATGAGACAGTTTCTGATGTACAGCACAAAACAAAGATTATATAATGGGTGTCAAGATAATAAATTGTACTCAAATTCGTCTCACGCTTCTGAGTCATTTAGCCTGCTGTCCTTTTGAGCTGTCACTTGAACAAAGCAGCTGAAATGAACTAATTTGATAGCTTATCTCATTTGTCTTTCTTTGGGAAGCATTCCTTTTCTCCAGAAGTCTCTAAAAGCAGGCTAAAAGGAGACACAAATATAAGTGAACATGCTAGTAGGAAAGACAGTTAGGTCTTTTCATTAGCTGAAAATTTGAGATATCTATTCTAGGCACATTGGTGTGTACACCACATATCTCTGATACTCAGCTCAGAATTTAAAGAAAGGCCATGGAAATTCTCTCACTTACTGGAGAGTCTTTGAGAATCCAACAACACAGCTACAGCACAACAAGAATACAGCACAACTGCAACGTTATGAAAGAGCACCCAGACTGGCCTGGCTATCAGAAACCATACAGCTGCCTTATCAGGACACCCCCTGAGCACATGGACAAATTGCAGAGCCAGTCGTTCCATCTTAGGCTGCCTGCCCACAAATAATGTAATTATTTGTACTCCTCTGACCACCGAGGCTGGACATGTGGTGAGGCCACCAGTATGCTCTTGCTGAGGCTTCTGGTGCTATGTAGCAAAAATAGATAATAATACAACTAACAGGCCTAATGAGAGATCTCTTTGAAGGCACAGGGAGGATGCCAGGCTCACCCAGCCCTGTGTGCCTGTTTGAACAAATGTGTGCCTCTTAACCCACCTGTCAAGTTATCTTTTTCTTGCACTCTTAGAGAATCCACAATTGTATCTCATTTTTCAAACAATTATTTGCTGTTCTTTTCTTAGCAATCACCTGGATTAAGACAGACACTTAAAGGGAATTTAGTAAGGCTTGCTTCATTACCCAGGCTGGGTACACTCATGCTTTCAGCATTTTGAAAAGGTTTAAGAGATTGAGGCATGTATGAAAACTGCATGAAGCCCTAAACTTCAATGGGATTTTTCAGAGGGGATGTCAATGTGTCAAACTCTCTAGCAGACAAGTGGACCTGGAGCTCAACAGAATAGATTTATTTTGGAATAAAACTGAAAACAGGGTTATGTGTGGGGAAATGTCTAGCAGCTGGACCAGGGTGCTCTGAAATGTAGTATGCCTTAAACCAATCAAAATGAGATGAGTGGAGAATTTAAGAACTCACAGAAATATATAGAGGATTATTTGACAGAATTATCATCCACAGAAAGAGATAGGGAAAACTAAGTAACAATATTCTCAAACATTATCATCACTCAGTATTTTAACATGAAACAAGAAATTTAATTCTTTAGCATTGGTGCTCATGCTATTCTGTAGCACCTCCACTGCTTTATCTCTCCCTCTTTTTGGCATTTATGAATATTTCACATTTTCCATATGGCTGGGGAGAGAAATCATTGGATTGTAATTCTCTAAGACTTAAAAAGCACAAGGCAAATAGATCTTTTTTTTTTAATTAATCCCTTCAATTAAAATAGAAGCTGGTTGATTTTTTTGAGCCAGGATAATGATTTTTGAATACTTACAACACTTTTTATGGATTTTTTGTAATTTTGATAGAAACTACAGAGTGCTGGACTACAGCACAAATGTACTGAACCACTCAATTCTATTTGCACACAAACAATTAAAACATGGATGAACAAAAGAAAAAACTAGTCAAAGCAGAGAGCAAGGTAAAAGCAAGTAGGAACACAGATACATTAATATATGTGTTAATAGTAGGGATTGTCCTATTTCATTTTCATGCATGAATAGCAATAAATAGAAGAATTATATGATAGGTAGGAGAGACACCTATTACAAAGGAGCTTAACAGACAGCCAAGATAGTAAAAATAAATTTTAAAAAGTTAATCTGATGAAAAACTAAGTAATATAAAAAGGAAAATCAATCTTTTAGGGTGGGATTAATCTTGCTAATTTAAAGCATTTAGGGTGGGATTAATCTTGCCTAATTTAAAGCATTTGAAATGTTAACTGTTTAATCATCTCATTTTATTATAATTGTCTAGTTTCTTGTGTAGTCAGTGAAAAGTATGTTACAGCCGAATTTAATTCATCTCACCTGTTTTGAACAATGCTTTAGGGTGGCTACCTTGAGAAGATCTGGGCTCTCTTTTAACTGTGAGGGAATTTGGAACCACTGCCTTTGGAACTACATACTGGATAAATAACTAATTAATCCAGTAATCAAAATTAGTTGAAATTAATGTCACTCTTATATGGGGGAAAACTGTAGGGGAAAAAAAAGCCAATACAGATTTAAGAACGATGAAAAAAAGAAAAACAAGTCAAAGATATAAAATTACATAAAATATTTTCTTACAGTTTTTAAATAGTATTTGAATATTTTTAGCCTGTGTTTTAATTAATACCCTAGTAATGCAGACAAGCTTGTCCTCTGAAGTATTTCTAAAATGTCTGCTCTTTTCCCCTGCATGTGGGGAACCTACCCATTTTTAGAGAACTAATTAATTACAATTTGGAAGCCCATCTCAGGTATTTAAATTTGAAGAATGAATTTGATTGCACAGCTTTGAAGCAAATTTTGATAGAAAAAAATTACAAAAGACAGAGGGATAAATAAATAAATGCAATATGGTTTTGTCTAAGTTCTGTCAAAATATTATTCATTTTCTTTAAAAGCTAAAGTTATTTTTTAAATTAAATATAGTAGGCATTTTACATTAAGAAAATCATGATGAGACTGAAGAACAAGAGAGCTAATTGTAATGTGGGTAATGTTTTAGTGTAACTACTTTAAGGTGGGTAGGGAAGTGCACAAAGACCAAATGAAAATGGTGTTCTCCAGAGGGTAAGTCACCAGGGAAAGATAACAGTGAGGATCCTCAAGAATTGCTGGTGAGATTAATTTGTTATTATTTTCATTAATTGTCATATGTCAAAAACAAGTATGTGATGATAGAACTCTCTGCTATGATGACTTTCCCAGCAGACAGGCAGGCCAGGAAGAAGGGGATGATGTTGGAAATTGCGGTGATGGAAATGGAATTAAATTTAATGGTGTATAAAATGAAAGACCATGTGCTTAAGAATTTCTGCAGTAATAAGGAATTGATCAGCTGAATGAGGCAGAGAAATGGTGATATGTGAGCACAGGTATCTTCTGAGGGACCATGGGGACATGGACATAAAAAAGTAAGAGCGTTCCTCAGATGTTTTGAGAGAGGCGTTTCCAGCAGAGGCTGCTTGTCTGTTTCACCTGCCTGGCAGACTGAAGTTCAGTGCAGGTAAAAAAATACTAATGGCTCTTGTGAGGAGTATTAACATTTTTTGTGAGATTTCCTCTGCTGTTCTGCAAATCTGTGTTCACCCCTGTGTGCACTCCTTTGCAATTCCAAAGGAGAATGTGGCATATAATAAACACATTACATGACCAGATATTTAAACCAAAGTACAGTATTACAGTGGGAGGGAGGAAGCCAAAAAACAATCCTTAAAAACAGCCCTTAATAAACTTCAAAACAGATATATATGGAATGCATTTAGGCTCAAAATAATAAAAATAAAATATTTCCTTATCATCATTACATGCAGTTAATGAGACTTTCAATGGAAGGCATCTAAGTAGTTTCAAGATAGAGTTCAATTGTCTTCTGGAAAAAAATCATACAGTAATGATGCCATTCAAGCAGGGGACTGGACTCTGATTTAAGAGCTTCCTTCCAGTTTTCTGTCACAAACATGTGGAGTACTGACAGGAAACAGTGAAGAACAACTAGTACAGGAGTAACAGGCTCTTTTTAGAACATTCTATTACAAGATTTTAAAAGATTATACAAGGAATAGTATCTTTATTTCCATTTGTGGAGGAATAAAATGAGGCATATGAAGGTAAAGTGTCTTTCCTTAGTTGCACACCAGGTTTGTGGAAGATAGAATAAGGTTCTTTAATTCCTGTGTAACTTCCTACTTCTGAAAATGAGTGTGAAAGAAGGGGGGGTTTTCTGTTAAAAATAGCTATTTGTATGCAACAAGCTTATAATTAGAAACAAATACACAGCATGGCAATTTTCCTTTCGGTGGTGGTTATAAAAGAGTAGCGCTCTTTCCTACGAAACAGTTCATTTTTGCATTTGGGTGTGGCTCCAGGTGTGAAAAAGAGTATTGTTTGTAGGGTAGTAAATTAAAAGAGCTCTAAGCTCTTCAATTCCCATAGGAAAGTGTAGTCTTGCTCACTTTCAGACTTTCAGACTTGGGTTGTGTTTAGTATGATCCTGCCCATGCACAAACCAAGGAACTTTGTGTCTTGGTAGGTCTGGTACCAGGGGGGCAGGTCTGGTACCTACCTTGGTAGGTCTGCCTTGGGGACCCCCAGATGTGCAGGTCTGCAGACAGCAGGGGTGGTGCTATATGTAAAAATAACCTTAAAATAATCTGAGACCACAATGACACTTTATCAACCTGACTTTGACACTTTTTGCAAGATGAATTTGGATAATTCAAACGATCTCTTCTAATTTTTCAAAAGTTTGCTTTAGCATGTTAGGCTGACAGTGAAGAAAGGAAATACCAGTCACAAGATGAACAGAAGTTATTTACTCTGAATTTGTTGTGTAGATGTGCTGTCTATTCAGATTAGCTGAAATGTAATTAGAGGTAATTCCATTTCATCTCTGTTTTCAAAGTGGTGTTCATTCCAATAGACCTTTTCTTCATTTTCAGTGACAGACTTATATAAAACTAGTTCTGTTTACCAAACAAACAGAACTTTGTAATAAATTACTTTAATACATTTTTAGAAAGAAGATGCCAGAGAATTATTCAGTAGGGTATGTATATATTAGATACTGCTCATTGGCTCTCACACTTGATAGATTTACAGATTTAGGAAATAATGCCTTTTACTGAATAAAAGAAAAATATTTACAAATACAACAAAACATTGATCTGCAGCCTGAGAATTTTAAATTATCTTTATGGTTCTGAGACATGAAATATATAGTATGTATATTATTGACACAAGAAGGTTGGATTGGATAATGAAAAATCCTGTATTTTTAACTCATTAATTCTTTTATATGAATAAACCATACAAACTACTAACAAAGTAATTTCAATAATGTTGTTGCTTTATCCTTCAACAGTCTTACCTAGACAATTCCTGGATTTTCAGTTGCATTAATTATCCATTTATTTGGCTTTGTAACAGCATTGAAGAGGCACTCCATACCATGGTACTCACATCAGAAATTTATTCATCTGTGTAAGGGTTATGGAAAGTCCAGGCAAGTGTCAGACTGTGGGACTCAGAATGACTCACTGAGAGAAAACAGCCTGAGTCCTTCTCTCTCTCTTTCACTGTTATTTGATCTTTTCCAATGCCCATGGTCCTCTGGCTTCAGAGCATATAGGAGTAGTGTCAGGCAGTTATGGTTGAGAAATCTCTTCTAGGGAGTTAGTGCATTGCCTGTCCCATCCCTCATTGACTGGAAAGAGCTAAAGCTGTTGTAAAACACCATGGAATAGCAGTTAAAAAGAGCAATTCCTTGAAAATCTGAATAATGCCTTTAATCCACTGTTCTCCCAGCCCCTTACCCTCCCTATAAACTTAAATGTATTGCACTTTTGTGACTTATCATCCAGATTTTGCATCCAGTTTTTTCCTTGCTTTCTTTTAATATTAACTTAAATGTTTGATCGCATCTAAATTGCATCATACCTAATATTAATACACAGCACAAAGTCATTAATTTTGTTTTCAAAATTTGATCAGAAACTGCAAATTGCATAGAGGATAATTTGTGGTAGAAATTGACAGCCAAGATTAAAATGCATTTGAATGAAGAATAGGGACATGTAATCAGTTATGTTCTTAAGGAATACACAAATATCTTGGATTTTGTATGCAAATGCTGTCACAACTCTGAGCCTTTCTTATAAATATACAATTATAATTGTGACAGTGAACATCTTGCATTTCACTGGTATTCCCAAATGCAAAATTTTGGCACTCAGGAAAACTGTTATGAATTTATAACTCTGCCTAAAAAAGTCAAGTCCGTGAATAAATAAATGCAGCTTCTTTAAAGAATCCATAATTTTGCCAAAGGATTTTTCTTGAAAAGTAGATTTTTATGCATTTTTACCAGCTACCTTCAAGCAGAGAATAGGCCTTCTTATTTCTTTGACAGTAAAAATTTGTAGCCTTTTACTTGGTGTCACAGACCCACCAAAACTCACAAATAATCTTTATGGAGCTATTTATCCTTCATTGTTGTACCTTGTAGTGATTTTCACTCCATCTCACAGTCAGTCCCTGAGCAGCAGAGTTCCTGTATGTGTCCCAGGGCATAGGAGGACCCTAATATAAGGGGCATCCCAAAAATGAACATCATAGTTTATTGGTGGTTAGATTACTATTTCATATTTATATAAACAGCTATAAGTCCAAATCTACCCAAACCCAGCAAGAGAGAGAAAATTTTTTCTTCATTCCTGAGCGCTCTGTTTAGTAATAAATGTACTGGTAAGATTATGAGTGGCTTATTGAATATCTGTGTCTGTCATATTCTGGCTAGATTGTTTGAAATCCAGAATTACAGCTGAACAGTCTTCCTCTGTGTTTGAGACAGCTCTTGTACTCCTTTTACATGAGGATAAAGGGTGTTTTAGGCTGTTTACTTGCCTGTATGACCCTGGGCTTTGTCACGCGGTCTCAGAAAAGACAGCTCTTCTGTAAGCAGTAAAAAAGTGTGTTTTCCTCAGCAGTGTGTTGTTCCTGACCACAATAAAGTCATCTATGTGCATCAGTAGGATCATATGGAAGTGCCTGTTTCTCATCCTCACCTCCACCCCCTGGTAATGGCTGATGGCTGATTCATCAGCCATCAAGATGTGGCTCTGGCCTCAGTTCTTCAAGAAGGGTGTGTTGGAGGCTGGCCAGCAGGTCTGGCTGCCCTGTGCTCTGCTGCTGTGCCAAGTAATTCCCATATCATCACGGGCTCATATAGGTTTGTGTTGTTCCTTGGCTGCTGAGAAAAAACTGAAGTGGCTCATATCTCATAAAACTGGTGTAATGGAGTAGCTAAGCAGGTTAGTCAACTCCCAGAGATCTTGTGTGACTAAACAACTCTTTACAAACAATCATTCCAGAAAAACTTCACAGCACAGTGACAACAGCAAATGAAGGTACCTGGAAAAAATGGCACCGAGGGCAGTTTACTGCAGCAGATGAAATGAGAAGTATGGTCTCTACCAGGAATTATTTCCAGGGGACTGTGAGCAGCACTGAGACCCAGGCACAGAATGAGGAGCAAAACCACTCTTGGTAGGGATCAACCATCTCAGGAAAGCATGGCAGTGAATAAATGTCTCATCTCCATGACAGAGGCTCAGGTGTATGAAATGAGACATTTAAATTTGACATTTTTGGTCATAGAAATGGTCAATATAATTTAACATGCTCTGAAACATTTGAGGAAGTCTGAGGAAAGAGGTAACAACACTTCTGTCTGGACTGGTTGTGCCTGTTCTGAGGACAGAAATCTCCACACAGCCCCTCTGGGCAGAGACTGGGGCAAAATGCTGAGAGGACTCCCGAGAAGACTGTGACACAGATACCAGCAAGGGATGCAACAGGGGTAAGGGGTAAGGGTCGGGTCAGGCACGTTCTGCCAGAGCCACTGCTGGAATATTGTCTTTGTTTTGTAGCCTATAAAAGTCACTGTTCTCTCTTGCTATTCACCTACAAAATGAGGTAAAAAAGAGCAGTAAGGGTGCCAACTATTGATTTTCCTGTCTCTGAAAATTGCCTCTAGTAGAGCAAATCTAGGTCTTTGCCTAGATGTCTAAAGACAGTCTGTGAAATTAAGAGTTGAAGCATTCTTCAGCAACAGGATAAATAGAAAGCAAAAATACAAAATCTCACTTCTGCACACAAAGAGCACTGTTACATACTTTGCACTCTAGAACTTGTATTTTTTAAGACTTACTTTTAAAAAAGTATTTTAAATGTATTACTTTTTTGTTCAAGTAAGCTATATTTAATTTATATATTCACCTAAATGTAATTGATGGGAAACTGCAAATTTTCATTAAAATAATGGGAAACTTTTAATGAAGAAACAGAATTTCTATTATTTTCATCATATTTGAACTTAAACTTGTTATACTTTGATTAATATAATAATAAAATTTCTGTTATTTCTTTAATGTAAAACTGAATGTGCAAAGGATGGTTGGGCTTTTTTACTTTTTTGAGACCATACTGCAGTCAAGTATTATTTTCTTGAAAGCCAGTTTGTTTAATTCCACCATTTTTTTATCACATCTAGGTACCTTTCAAAGTATTCTCCTGAGCAACTTTGTCAAACAATGTTTCCCACAACTTTAAATTTGTCTGTATGCATTTAGACTTTGGTTTCTCAACAGCCTTCTGCAAATTTTTCTTGTTCTTCTGCAGTCTCTGATTTCTTCTACACAGATATATTGTAAGTATTTTTCTCAATGAAACCCATTAATGCTTATTTTTTTCTTTTTGTTTTTCATTCTCCCTAATCAGCTCTTTCTCTTAGTTCTGAGCAGGTAAGTGCAGGATGAGCAGAAAATATTTGGATCCGTTTGCTCACAATTTCAGAGCTTTAGCAGAATTAATTCACCTACATCTTCCTTGAGGGAATTAACATCCCCTTAGCTATGCTCTCTCACTTGCACTGTAACTGGAACTGTTTCATAATTCATAAATGACTCAGTATTAACTGGTCTAGAAGCTGACTATAGTGTCAGTTCTCAGGGCATAACTTTTGACAGAGCAATTGCTGCTAGACCCCACATTCACAGAGCTTGTGTTGCGGTGGGTTTGGGTACCCTCACTGCAAGGGGGGTTGGGCTGGATGATCTTTGAAGGTCCCTTCCAACCCAAGGTATTCCATGACTCAATGATAACGCTGATCCATCTGAAATTTCTACTGTTCTGGGCGGACGAGTCACATAAAACTACACTCTGTTGTCAGTTTCTGCTACTCAAGATCTAAACAGTGAAGCTGCCTCTGGTATTCCAAAGGGCAGGCTGGTGATTCTGACTTTAGTTCTGGGGTTTTTGTAGAAGAATATAGTTTTAGGTATTCTCACCACCAAAACTGCTTTTGAATGTGCTCATCAAGGAAAGGAACACAAGGCCCCGGATGCTTCTTAGGACAATATTTGAGAGCATAATGTGTCTCTCCTGCACTGCCTGCTCTCAGTATCTGATCTCCATAACACAAACAGGAGATCTCAGTATCCCAATACCAGAAACAAGAATGCATGAAAACACAGATGGTGCATATTTAAAATACCTAGCCACTACTCCTGATGCAGTCATTCCAATGTGTGCTCAGATATAGAACATTATAACACCATTGACGCATCCAGATGCATTTTACCTTGGCCTTGAAGGGGCTTTTCCCCACATCCCTGAAGAACTGTAATGCTTTGAGAGCTCCAAAGCTCAGCAAATAATGAGATTACCCAAGATTTTTTTTAATTATCTGCCCTCCCAGACATGTCAGGCTGGGTATATGCCCGTGTGTGAGAGGTTATCCATACCCAAGCATCCATGAGGGTGATGGGTCTGAGGTGATGGCACATACACTGGCTGATGGTCTCTGCTGTGAGACAATCTGCATAACAATGGAAGTACTGAGCTGTGGCTCCTCAAACACTGCCTCACATGCTCTGCTCCTGTTCCTCTTCCTGTGCAGAGAAATGAAAAATGAGTAGGAACTTCTTCAAGAAGAGAAGTCAAGAACACCCATATGAACTTCACTGAATACCTCAGACACCATGAAAAACAAGCAGTGAAGGCTGTACAGATGTAAAGCATTTCACCAAAATCAGTGGGGCTCTGGTTAGTGCAGTGATCTGGTCCAGCAATATAAACTGCAGGTTCAGCACCTTGCTTAGGCAATATTACCATGGATTTGTCCGTGCTACCACAGGTTTTCAAAGCAGGTGATGAATGAAACTGTTCACCAGGGTTCAAAAATGAACAAAATAAAGCCTAATTAAGATATGAGACACATTTTCACAGGAAAACATAAACATTGTAAGTTTAGTTGGGAAATGTCATAATCCAGGATTATAAAAAGCAAAAAATAACACCTCTAGTTTAGGAAGTCTCAAAGCTTCATATTGCTCAAATCTGAATGCTTTCACTAGTCCTGGTAGCTGTTAGCTGTGCTGATAGCTGTTAGCTGTGCTGTTCTTAGAGCAGGAGACTTGCTGAGACGGATCTTTGGTTTGAGCCAATACAAATGTCTTAATGTATTTACATTTTCTTCTTTTCGTCTTCGTAGAATGTGTATATGCAGAATATACAGAAATGCAGAATATACAGAAATATGCAGAAAGTTAATCAAAGAATAAAAGTAAAGTTCTGTTTTTCAAGACATTACTATCCAAGACAAAGGGCAGATGGAAAGAGGCAGATGGAAACACAAAGGAATCAGTAGCACAACATCAGTCAAGATGAGTGTCATTAGATCATTGCAGCAGGAGTTTTGCCACTGTAAGTTTGTTCCTGGCATTAGGGCAAGAAATGTTTTAAGAGGAGGCTTGGAGAAGATAATGAGGCATTTCTACCAATGTTTACAAAGAAGCCCTCCAGAATGTGAAGATTAAAGTCCTCATTTTCTCTAAATTAGGAGTTAGGGATTTCACTTTATATTTTCATATTTTAAATTCCTGACAAAAATTCTAATTACTTTCCATTAGCAGTGATCTATTACTCAAGATTATAAAAAAAATCAAAATAAATGCCTTTTCCTCACTATTACAACTGTGTATATTTAGAGGTCTGAAGGCCTTTCAAAGCCTTGCATGCTTTAGTGTATATTCTGTGACATGTGGGCTCCAGAATAATTTGTTGTGACAGTTTCCAGCCTGGGAATCAGGGACAAAGATGCATCTCAAATAAAGAGTTACTTAATGCACTATTAAAATATGCTGGAGAGAGTTGAAAACTAAAAATCCAATGCAACAGAAGAGGGAACAGGTGATATAACAGTCAAAACCACAGGAGGTGAGAAAGAACAGTTGATGTGGCAAAGCCTTCACTGGACTCAGGGATTCCTGAGTGCCTGTCTCAGGGGACCTTGAGACAGGGACTGTCCTGACCTTGCCCACTTTTTTTTCCAGAGTGGCTTGTGAGGAGATTTACATCTCCCCTCCAGTGAGTCTTCTGTGTGTCTGTCTTGGTTTGGAAAGACAGGTGTCTGCTAAGGGAGGCAGGAGCCTCCCCTGAAATGGAGAATGTAAACTCTCTCCCTCTGAATTGCTATAAATTTTAAATTAAGAGGCTCTCAGGCAAAAAATATGGTAGCAGGAATAACAGTTCTTTATTAGGGAAGAAAAAAAAAAAGATAAAATAATCAATGCAGTAAACCAAAACAACACTGACAGAGTCAGAACATGACCTGACACCCTGTTGGTCAGGGTGTTGATGGCAGTCCAATTGGAACTGTGGCTGCAGCCCTGCTGGAGTGTCAGGTGTGGTTCTGCTGGTGCAGTGATCCTGTAGAAGGATGTAGTCTTCCTCTGAAGAGCCAGTGGAAGAGAGCAGCTGTTTCTCTGGAAAATCCAGTGGAGAAAGTCGTGCTGGTGTTCCAGAAACTCAAGATTATAGCTGGGTAGGAATGCTTGGCTCCTCCCTCTGGGCGGAGCATCTCACAATGGGATGCTGTAGCTCTTATCAGTCATGCAGTGACATTCAACAGCCTGTTATCAACAGATGTCTCCTC
This sequence comes from Molothrus ater, assembly GCF_012460135.2. Taxonomy (NCBI): domain Eukaryota; kingdom Metazoa; phylum Chordata; class Aves; order Passeriformes; family Icteridae; genus Molothrus; species Molothrus ater. The sequence goes on along the minus strand of NC_050479.2, from coordinate 74,670,729 downwards.
AGAGGGAGAAGTGGTTGTGGAAGAGATAAGGAAAACTGCCCACTTAACAGAAGACAACTGCCATACAGATGGCAGATAGAATACAGTTTGCTTGGCAATCTAGGACAGTGTCAAATGGAGATTAGATTGCTCCCCAGTCAGTGGTACCCAGTACCTCAGCTGGGTACCTGCAGTGGCCCATCACCTGCAAACAAAGCTCCTGTTTTACTCTTCTAATGTCTGCATGCTGGAGGGTAGTGGAGAAAGAGAGCAGTTCTATCCAACCTACTTGGAGTGTCTCATTGGAGGCAGTGGCCCATGTGCACAGTACATGGGCAAGCAGGACTCCTCTGTCATCTTCCTGGACTCAGGAAAGCTGATAGAGGTGGGGAAAGCAATTCAGAAATACCCTCACCTTCAGCACTCGAGGATCCCACTCCCACCCCCAGCTGCAGAGGAGACTCAGCCAGGCTTTGCTGCACTTTCCATCTGTACTCTCCACACGCAGCTTTCCAACCTCTGCTGTTTCCTCCCCAAGTCCACAGTAGGCTTAGCTCTGTGTACAAAGTGTACTTCTATTTCTGGTTCATCTTCCAAATGTCCTCATTAGCAGATTAAGAATCATCTCATTCTAACTTGCTCTTTACGAAAGTGAATCGCTACTTTAGCTGGATGTTATTCATACTGGAATCAAGTTCATGTATTTTTAAAGGGAAAAGTGCATCAGTTCTAGCCACCCACTGAGCTACCATATTTCATGCCTAGAGGATTCGTCAAGCACCTGGTGATTTTTCAGAAAAGGAATGACACCTATGTGTGTTTTCATCAATTTAGAAGGAAAAAATCCTAACCCTGAACAGTTGAAAATCTGAGTGCCAAGAAAAAAAAGTCTCAAACCATGAGGAAGTTCTAAAAGTCCATGTTTTTGCAAGATTCTGGTTTTAGACTTCTAAAGAAATCTTAGCGACAAATTCCAAATATTTCTCCTAACTTGAAAGGTAAGAAATCCTAAACCATTTCACCTTGTAAGTAAATTCACACCTTCTTTTGTTTGTGTTACTAATGTTACTATTTAACAGTATTAATGTGACCTTCCAGGAAGCAGGTGTATGCTTGCTTCACTTAGCAAGAAAGAAACAGAATAAAACCCATCTTGCTTTATTTCACTCCTTCAGTTTTACAGCCAGGATATTATGCAGCCCAGTAGTCTCTGACCAGTAGTGAAATTCAGAGCTAAAACCCACCAGTTATACCCAGAGAGACTTTTGGGAGCTGCTCTGTCCCATCAAGCAGGATGCTTTAGCAGAGCTTCTCTTCACACCTGAAAGCTGTCCAAGCCTCCATGCTTCAGTCCCTGCATGGAGCTGTCACTCACTGCTGGCAACAGATCCAACAGGGCACATTGCATGGATAAAGCCTCTTGATATTTCTCCTCGGTCCCATGAACCTTTCTCATGTGGTGTGTAGAGTCTGTTTTCTTTTCCTGTCTCATGATGAACGGCAGCAGTGATTGTGATCTGTGATTCCTTAATGATCTGAATTTATGTTGACTGCCTCTTACAAACAGGAGGGTATTGTATGAATGTAAAGATACTTAATGAGTAATATTTGAAAGTATCTTGTTACTTCATTTTTACTCCAGTGTTTCCCACAAGTTAAACATTAGATAAACTCCACCTTGTTATGTGCTGTCATCAGCAAATTAATGCCTATCCAGTGGTTGATAGGGTTTCTCAGTCATCTTTTCCTATGATTTGTGGTTTTGAATGTCAGAAATTATTGATTTTGGTGCTTTTCCATAAAGGTCTTCCAAACGTTTTGCATATTAATTAGGACAGGTAATCTTGAGAAAGATGGAGTCACTCCTCTTTTAAATGACTTCAAGTAATTAATGCACAAATAAAAAACAACTGGACAATCCACTGCACTTCTACATAGTGGCTCCAGTCATTAGTAATCCTCCCTGTTAAAGATGTATATCTCATTTTTACTCCAAAGGCATTTGCTACAGCACATAGCTATTTAATTTCATAATATGGGCAAGACTGGAACCCTAACAATCCTTTGCTCCCTTTTGCCCACTAAGGTATTTAGAGATAAGGCTTAGTTGCAGTTTCTTTTCCTGTGCTTGATAACCAAGGTTCTGAATTTACATTCTAATGCAGCTTAAGGTCAAAAAGTCGAGACAGCAGGAAGGGCTCTAAGCTGCAGGGAGTCATTTTCCCCTTAGGCCAAGAAAGGGAACAGGTCCATCTCATTTTGCCTAATGGCTGTGCAGGTCTCTCCATTTCACAGGGAAGATCACCATTGCAGCTGCCCTTCATTCGGAAGAGGATGGGATGGATCACAAAGCAAATACTTGGGATTCTAAAGGCACAGTGGTGCTATTGAGTTTTTACTATTATGACAGCAAATGATAAGAAAGGCAAGAAATTATTTTATTCTGGCATAGCATTAGCAGTATTAAGGAAAAAGTTAACTGACAGTAGTGTTAACTTTCCCTTTTCCCTGATGTGAAAAGGAATAACAAGAAGCAGCATCTTGGGACTGAGGTCATCACACTCGACCTTGAAATTAGCTGTAATTTTCTATCAGTAAACTTCCAGTTGCAGAGATTACGTAGAAAAGTGCAATGTTTTCCATTGCACTGGAGTCTTCAAAATGAGATTAGATGTCTTGAAAAGAACACAGAATTCTTTAATTTGACTTCTGTGAAAAAAAACCATACACAGATTACATGTAGAGGAAATGAGATATTTATTCTTGATTCTGGTGTCAGAATCAAGAAGTACAAATAAGTCATTCTACTGCATTTACAATTTTTTAAGAAGTCAGGAGCATGGTAAAGGGTGTGGTACTGTAAGCAGCATCCAAGAGACAGTCCAGCAGTGTGATGGAAGCAGTGCTTGGAGCTGTCAAGCTATCTTTATTTATTCTTAATTCAGAGTGCAGTGATGTTGGAGATATCTGTATAACAAAAATTTGTTTTGACTTTAGTGCTTGTGATACCATAATAGACTCAACTACTTTTTAAAGAAAAATACCATAATTATTATTTACAATTCATTTTCCTTGTTATTACTTTAGATGATATACTTAAATTCCTTTAATTGCTCAGTTACAAATTCATACACATTATTATGCTAAATGTTACATTAAAAATAATCACTGCTTAGGAAAATTACTCTATTCTTGACTCCTGTCATATACCTGACATTACTGGTACATATTCTCAACCTCTTAAGGGTTTTTTCCTGCACTGGTTTCTTTTTCTCAGTTACATCTTATGGCAAGTAAGAGTAGGCTGTGAAAATTTCTGTATCTGATCTAGTAGTTTTCATTTCAAATAAATAAAATATAGAATAAACATTGTAGTGGTACAGTTCTTGGTATTCAGAACTGATCCATGAAGGCAGTGCAGTCAAATTTTAATTGCTATTTAAGAAGAAAACAGAACAGTTACCCTGTTTCAGGAGTCTAATTCCAGAGCCTAATTAGTAGTCAGTTAGTTTGCCCAAGTGCCACTGAAATGCAATTTCTCTTTTACAAATCCATTTTCCTCCTCAGCTAATGTCAGAGGCATGGAAGCCCTTCTTGCTTCTCAGTGACCCCTAAATAACAATGTTCTGTGTAAGAAAAAATAAATCTGTGTCTCAGTTCCCTAAATTTCATGTAAAGCTTTTAAATTTCTCTCTTTTTCCCTCTTTTCTCAGAAGTGTACTGTGACCTGTGCCTGATCTACAAGTTAAAGATTCATATCCCTCAAAGTTTCTTTTGCCTCTTGAAAACCAGACATCCAGTCTTTGGCAGAATCATCTCTCTGCAAGGTAAAAGATCTTCAGCAAACCCTCAATTTTCAAAATACTATACAGACTTTTAGGCACAGCATATCCATTAAAATCAATTCCTGAACCAAAAACATGCTTTTATTGTCAGGAAACCTATCTCCTTGAGTGATTATTCTAAAACACCAACCTGCTACTCTAATTCTGCTATTTGATGCATCAGAATCACCTGTAAATGATAATGCATTCACTGAATGTATTATTTTCCTGTCTCCTTTCTGTCAACACAAAGTGTTTCTTACTTAGTTTCATCTATGCCTTTTAAGACTGTTGCTAATGTTTGATATTATTTTATTATGCATTATAAATAAATTAAAAGTATACGGTGGTAAAAATCATACACACACACACTCAGATACATGTATGCCAAAATGTGACCTAAAAACCAAAAGGCTAACTCTCCTGGCCTGTGACTGCTTAAGGGCTTTGAGTGCTCAGTGCAACAGATGTTTGGAGGAACCTTGGTGTTTAGTGCCTGCTGTGCCAGCACTGAAATTTAACACTCTGAAATGTCAGATCCTGCACGTAGAACAGAGTAACACTGGGTTCCTGTGCAACTGGGAGAGGAGTGGCTGGAGAGCCCTTTGGAGAGGGCCCTGGGGTGCTGGAGGGCAGCAGCTCAGTGTGAGCCAGCAGGGAGCCCTGGCAGCCAGGAGGGCAAAGCCCAGCCTGGGGCACAGCCAGCATCAGGCACAGCATGTCCAGCCATGGGACAGTCCCACAGGATGGGATTGTCCCCCTGTGCTCAGCACTGCTGTGGCCTCACCTCCAGGACCACGTGCAGCTCCCTGCCCACAATTTCGGGGTGGGAAAGCACCTGGATGCCTCTGAAGGGGGGCAGCACAGCAGGTGAGAGGGCTGCAAGGAATGGCCTGTGAGCAGCAGCTCACCTGGGGCTTGTCTAGCTGCAGAAAAGGGGCCTGAGGGAAACCTCATTGCTCTCCACAGCTTCCTGAGGAGGGGACTTGGAGAGGGAGGTGCTGAGCTCTTCTCCCTGGTATACAGTGGAAGGATGTGTGGGAGTGGTTCAAAGCTGCAGCAAGGGAGGTTCAGGACAGATGTTAGGGAGAATTTCTGTTCAGGGAGGATGGTCAAGTACCAGAATAGGTTTTCTGGAGGTTGAGCCCATAAACCTGTCAGTGTTTAAAAGGTATTTGGACAATGCCCTCTATGCCTTAATGCTTTATTATTTGGTCAGCCCTGAAGTGTTCAGGCAGTTGGATTAGAAGTTGTAGGTCACTTCCAATTGAAATCTCCTCTCCTTCTCCCTCTCCTTCTCCCTCTCCTTCTCCCTCTCCTTCTCCCTCTCCTTCTCCCTCTCCTTCTCCCTCTCCTTCTCCCTCTCCTTCTCCCTCTCCTTCTCCCTCTCCTTCTCCCTCTCCTTCTCCCTCTCCTTCTCCCTCTCCTTCTCCCTCTCCTTCTCCCTCTCCTTCTCCCTCTCCTCTCCTCTCCTCTCCTCTCCTCTCCTCTCCTCTCCTCTCCTCTCCTCTCCTCTCCTCTCCTCTCCTCTCCTCTCCTCTCCTCTCCTCTCCTCTCCTCTCCTCTCCTCTCCTCTCCTCTCCTCTCCTCTCCTCTCCTCTCCTCTCCTCTCCTCTCCTCTCCTCTCCTCTCCTCTCCTCTCCTCTCCTCTCCTGTAACATTGTCATGTAACCAGTGTGAGCTCTGCATCCTGCACTGTCCCTATGGACACTTTTTCTCTCTTTGACTTTCCTGTGGGACACTTTGCCACACTCACTTGAGGTAAACCTGCCATAGGAGGAGACATGGCCATAAAGTGTGTGACAGAAGCATCACTGATGTTCAGGCAGACAGTTCAGCAGCAATATTTGCTAGGCACTGACTTACTGTAACAAGCAAGACAATCCTCTATCCTGACTTACTGTAACAAGCAAGACAATCCTCTATCCTATATTTGTATTATCAAGCTCAGCCTTTTTTTACTGCTCAGAAAATCCAAGCACTTTGATGATGTTACTCCTACCTTCCAGATCATGACAGTAATTAAGAGAAATTCCATGACATGAGACCCACTTCTGCCTTAGGGCATATGAGGGATATGTCCTCCTCCCCTGCCCAGTGATGCTTTGTGCATGGTCTGCCACCATTTCCTCACATATCTTCTTCTGTGTTTCTTGTTGTTCTTTCAAGGGCAGCACAGAGGAGATTATAAATCATTTAATTTTCATCCCTCTCCTCCTCCTCTCCATACATCTTCCTTTACATGCCCTGGTGTGCAGATGAAAGTGAGGTGGGAATTTACAGACTGGCTGTAAGAATACCACCCTTCACCTGCAGCTAGCTGATACTCATTGGCCAAAGCCTGAAATTAAAAGAGCACTGAAAATGAAAATGCTGAAAGGAATAAATTTGCTTTTTGTGTTTTGCCAGGCACAGGCTCAAAGCAAAATGAATGTACACTTGTGAAAGAACAATTGCTAAAATCAACAGCAAGAATCTGATTGTCTTCAGTGAGCCCTCAGTAATGCCCTTTCTGCTTAAGGATCTGTTATAAAAATAAGATCTCTGCAAATGCATACAAATAAGGTACTTGCATTGTATTGACTTAAAGCTGTCTCAGAAATATTTCCTTTTGAATCTGAGTCCTGATTATAATTACACTATACTTTGACACTGCATTTATTTCTGGTATAGCATCATTGCCATGACAACCCCAAATTATGTCAATATATATGAATGTTTGAGCTAATTCTTTATTAATGAATAAAGGAGAGAAAAAAATTAATCAAGAACAGGGCTAGAGAGCACTGTCTATGCCATACACACAACAGAAAATTTGTACAAATCTCAGGGCATTTTTTCCCAAAGTTGCAATAAAGGGGAAAAAAACAATTTTTTTTTTTTTTATTCAGCCTTTCTTGTTTGATTTAGCTGTAGTCCTGGAAAAGAGCTTGGCTGATGTCAGCTGTATTACAACAGGTCTGGACTTCACTCACGGGGAGCATAATTTTTCCTCTACGCTGAGCAATCAAATTTGCTCCGTTTGTCTCCTGCAGCCAGACTTGACCAAGTGCCCTTGCTGCAGTGCCCTTGGTCAGGAAGAGGCACAGAAAGAAAAGGTCTGAACTCAGCATTTTTGGCTCTGCAGAGATTCAGGAGCTGTCACAAGGAGATGAGAAGGAGCCCCCTTTCGCCTTCTTGTCCATGTCTTTCTCCCCTCCACCACCAAGGAGCTGCTTCTGTCCCCAGAGATGTCCGCAATTCTCCACTGTAAACATTGAGACTGACAGACCCTCCCTGCCTCTTTGTGCTGATTAGATGAGATGTTATTGACCATCAATGCTCTTAAGAGCACTCTAGAAAATGAAATGGTATCACCATTCAACTCCTTGCAGGACCAGCTGTGAGAAGGGCTTTTCTGCAAAACTGGATGAAGCAAAAATTTTAATCTTGGTGCAAGTTTCTGGGGGCTATGTAGCAGTCTTGCAGACCTTCCTGACTCTTAGCAGAACAGAGAAAAACATGTATTTCATTATTATGATTATTATAGTGATAACAAGTAATAGCAGATAATATTAATAATAATTATGCAGTCAAAATATTATAGAGGTTGCTTTTATTGATTTGTGAAAATTAAAACTTTGACCTTTTCCTCAGTCTGATTTTGTAAAAGCCATCTTTATTTGCCGCAATAAATTGGCTAAACAGCAAGTAGGGGATGGTAACTTCACAAAAATGGGAGGAGAAATCAAATGTCAGATAAGAATTGCCCAAACAAAAGAATGTCAAACAATCTTTTAAGTCATGGAAAGAATCAAAGTAAGGTTGTGAAGGAAATCTTAACATTGATTTTCCTTTTTTTTTTTTTTTTGTTGTTTTTTTGATTATGAACTTAGCCTCCTCATTGTGTCAAAATCAATGGGAATTTTGAGTCCTACCAATTAGTCTGTGGGTTTTGTCTTCTTTTTTCTTTGTCTCTGTTCATTTGTCATATGATACAATAGAATGTGAGCATACTTTTCTGAACATCATTTATGCCATGTACAGGGAAAATGATAAGGTTAAAGCAAAAAGACCTCTCAACAGTCATTTAAGGGTAGAGAAGCTCATAAAATAGGGAAGCATGACAGCCTTTCTCTATGGCTCTGAATAACACCCATGCCAAGATAAACCCATATTGATTGGACTGATTGCAGATAGCTGGCTTTTCAGCACCATCTGCATGCTGTGGCAGTCTATGGTTCTAATTATTTGGGGTTGTTATTCAGGCTGATAAATTGTATGAAGGATTTTGTTTTCCATCAAGTCATTCTTCCTTCAGCACTGATAGCATCATAATTAAGTAGCAGTCAGTGGCTCTGAATGTGGATAATTCATATGAATTATTTCTAATAAACAAAACACATAGAAGGTTTTAAAAAACATCCTTAAAACAGAATCTCTTGCTCTGTGTGCTGCATCCATTCCCTCTGACACACCCTAATCAGACAAAAAGCAGAGAAGGTTTTGCATGTTTCAGCTTTCCTGCTCTGTGAGCTTTGTGCCTGTTCTCCCTTAACAAAGAAGTTAAGTGCTCCAGGAACACATGGACAGAAGGAAACAAAGATGTGTCAGGGCCGTAAACCAGCAGTACTTACTAAGTAGTCAGTTTATCATGAACTGCACCATACACTGAAAATCAGCATTCCCTTTGTGATAGAGTACTTACTGCAAAAATTATTGGGTTATTCAATGCAAAATACACAGAGGACTATTAGTTCCATTCAGCCTCTAAAGGCACAAGACAATAAATAACTGGGAAGTCAAGAGCTGACCAGTTGCTATCTCCCAATCATTAAAGTACCAGGCATGAGGAGTTTAAAGTCATAAAAGACCTTCCTCATGCATCATGTCACAATAATTTCACTCAGCTTTCAAGGGCCATTTAACAATCCTTCCTTATGAGGTAAATGTTGGTGTTTTCTGCAAACCTAAACAGACAGACACTATGAGATGGCACAAAAGGGTCTGTTTGGCCTATAGGATATATGAACTCTAGAACTGGATGGTAACATTTTTCTGCAGGGGGGTTGTTCATACAAAATTGCACGTTAAGAGCAATATGTGCAAGATTGCCTTTTAGGAACTTTATAGAAATAGTGGATTTACTGACTTTTTCAATCTCGAATAATTCCTGGCTTCAAAATCTATCACTCACTAAGAAGAAGACAATATGCCTTTGGAGAATGTATAGCCTAGGCTCCTGTACCCTTTTAGTCTAAGTAAATGTAATGCTTCTAAATTTTGCTCTGCTTATAAGTATTTGACTCAGTAGAACATATGTATAGGCTGTTTTTGTCCTTGATTCAATCTAGAAGGCAGCTCAGAGCAGTGGGTTGTATCCATATTTGTCATATTTACATTTATTCAGTTAATCCCACTGGAGAAAATGTTGTCTGTATTTAGCCCTTCTATTTAAATTTGATCAAAGTGAATAATGCTGGATATTATGTGGTTATATGGGCTCATACTGTAAGGCTACTAAATATAATGCATTAGATTACTGAACAACTGCAGCAAACAGATTTGAAGCTTACCATTGTAAAATTGTGTACAATTTTTTTCTACATTGTATTAAATGAGAGTACCTTCTTTCTTTATGTAGGTGTGAATCTCGTGTTTCCGCAATTTTTGTACCTGATGCTTATCTTATCCCCTGCCCTGATTGAAAAAAAAAAAAAAGGGAGTTTAATTTCTTTCTTATTTGTATCTTTTCCTCCACACAGGTAGTTTGGGACTTTAAACCACAGACTGTGTCATCAACTAACCTTCATCTCATTAAGCAGGTTCTCAAAGGATTGCCTTGTTCTGCGAAACACATTCCATTTTCCACCTTCATTAGCAAACTGCTAAATATTCTACTTTGTCACAAGACTGGAATGTATAAACAGATGCATCTTCCTTTCTTCCTGACTGTCTCTTCCAAACCTGTTCTGGTACTCCTCAAGAAAAAGATGGATTTCACCTATTTGTTACTGATGGTTGGCAGAGATGTAAGACAATAAGAAAAATAGAAAATTAATTCTTTTAAAGCAAGAGCTTGTATGTGTGTAAATATTGCATCTAGGGCAGGGGGAAAAAGCAAACCACAGTGGCAGTTCACCATGACTGTAGTAGTGTCAGAGGTCTGCAAGAGTTTCTCTGAATCATCATGCAGGAGGTTTCTCTTCTTCCTGTGGGACATTCAACATACTCTCTTGCACTGTGACACTTTCCCCTGCAGTACATAACATCTCCTGACAAGTTTCAGTACTGCAGGTAAACAGAAGCTTTGCCAGATTTATTTTACATATGAAATGAGGTAATGAATTAAAAGCCTGGTCATCTTCCATTTTTAAGTTAAGGGAAGCACTTCCATTTATTTTTAATGGAATATAGATCAGGCTTCCTTTTTTTTTTTTAACTAAAAGAGTTTTCCTCTCATTGCAAGTCAAAATTACCGTATCTATTGTGATTAATGCCAAAGTCTGTGTCTGCTGGAAGGGATTCAATGTCTGACAAAGCATAGTACTTGACAGAAGGATAGATCTTTGCTGATGGGTCGGGGTGGGTGATGTGTTTCCACCTCTCAGTTTACAGGCAGGACCTACCATCAACTCCTGGTCTGGTGGCACTGGGAAAAGGGCAGCACTTAAAGGATGCAATTTTAAACAAAGAATGGTTGAGTATAATAAAATAATAAGAAAAATATCTTGTTTGCATTGTTCAGTAGCCCTCCAAATTTTGTGGCCCAAGAGACAGCTTGAAGGATCTGTAAAATAAAGACAGTGCTTATGCCTTTTGAATACTTTTTTTTATAGCTTAAGTTTCTCATAGCCCTATGTCCTTTGGATGCGCATCACTCACATTGCACATGCAACTGCGCACTGCCCTGCACTTGCAATTATTGCCCAATAACCTCTGTAGACGAAATTTCTGGCACTTAGAAGAGACAGAAACAGGGCTTGATCCTTATCTCTCTCTTCTTGCTTAACTAGAAGGTTTCTGAAGCTTCTCCTGGACATCTGATGAACAGAGGTAGTTTCTGCTCTTGCAGCCCAAACAGCTTGTGTGTCTGTGAGCAGCCTGCCTGGACAAAGGGGTGCTGGACACTATCACTCACTCCAGTGAGGGGCTGGAAGGCATCACTATGGGTCCCAAGCAAGAGTTAACCACAGATGAGGAGAATGAGCTGTGAGAAGTATAATAAATGTTTCCATTTATTCCTTTATTAAGCAAGCTCTTGGGAAATTCTTTTTGATTGCTTGAGGCTGCCACTTGATTCAAGGAAGTCCACTGAGCCTTTTACTATCAGGTTCATTTTAAAAAGCATTTTGCTTCAACAGTACTCCAAATGCTTTATTATCCATTTTTATTAAGCGTTACAATGAGAAGGTAAAGCTGATTACGCCTCTCCCATGCACTGCAGACTGGCTTGGCCTTGTGCATTTTAATGGGCTCATTGTGCTGGCCTCCCGTGGTGGCCACAGCTCCACCAGCAAGGGGAGCAGGAGTCTGCAACTTTTCCTTCTATTTGCAGATTAATCTGTGTTGTTACTGAAAGCTGGGAATGCTTGTTGGGAAAAGGAGACATCACTCGGGCAATGGGTATCTAAGTACAAGCAAAATTTGTTAAGTCTCAGACTACCATCCTGACAGCAGGGGATTTGAAATGTTTCTGCCTGAGAGTTAAAAAAACAGCAGGGCTGACTCTCCACTGATAGTCATAGCACCTGTGACCCTCTGGATAAAACATGCTTTTACTGCAAGGAGAACCCACAGTCACATTGTGTGCCCCCTTATTCCATCAGTTCCAAAGCAATGAAAGCAAAAAACCAAAACAACCTTCAGTGAATGTGTTTAATACTTAGAATAACTCTCTCAATAGTCAGTTTTGACAAGTTTTATCTTCAAATCCTGTCTCTTTTTGTCCCCCATTGATGATCTGCAAATGTTCAAACCAAGAGACTTGGGGATTACCTAGCTGCAGCCCAGGCACATTCAATGGGAAGCTGACCGTTCTCAGGATGCAGGGAAAGGGATCTCAGGTCTGTCTGCAATGGCCTTAAGTGTGTGTAGCTGCTCTGCAGCCTGCAATGCAGCTCAGAGGAGAGGAGATTTGGTAAAATTTGTGAACAGGAAAATATCCTCTGTGAGTGCAGAAAGAATGCACATAACTATGACACAGGCTTCACTGATTGCTGTGCTAACAGTGTACCAAACTTTCTTCATCTCTTTTTTATTTAGAAATAAAATTGCTGCATTCATGACTACAAGATTGTAATTACTCACAGCAATCACAAGAGGGTTTTTTTCTTTTGTTTCTGTATTTTCTGTAGCTGCTAATACAGTTCTTTTTTCTCAGGTAAACTCTCATCTATGCTTTGCAATGTTAAAAAATATTTTCAAAAGGCTTTTTTATCAGAATCAAGTGAATGAGGTAGTATCTTGTCATCATATTGCTCATTGTTCTTTGGTGCATTGTGATTGGATCAAATTTTTGTAGCAAATCATAGTCTTAGTTCATCACGTTTAGGCTTCATTTGCATGCATTCTCTGAGACTTTTCCTCTAAGGAGGAGGAAAAGGAGGATTTTTCTACAGAGGTTTTTTCCCATAAGTATCTTAATAGTTTATAGGTATGGCATACCTGATAGCCCTTCGTGTTAAACTTGTTCCTTTGTGTCCATCTGAGCTGATTTTCTTCCCTTCTGTCCTTTGCCTTAGCTCATACCACTCTCTTCACCTGCTGAATGATGTCAGTGTTTCAGTGCCACATACTCAGACCAGTATTTATCATCTCCAATTTGGTATTCCCTCCATCCATACAGTATGACTGCTCCCATTTGACCATGACATCTCATTTAATTTTGTGTATTCAATTTATCAAATGCCATTTGATTTTAATCACATTTTATGCTCCAGTCTAATGCATTCTGATTTTTTTTTGTCTGCTGTTAGAAAACCAATTTTGAATATATTTCGTTTCAAAACACTGTATGCCATACAATGTATTGCATGTAGTACTTTCATATTTTTTCAGAAAATTCAATATAAAGCAATGTGTTTTAAAAGTCAGTCTCTCAAGTTCTCTTCAGCTGTGTCTCAGTGCAGATGCCTTTTGAAATTGAATATGCAGTATGAGCTAAAAGGCTAAACAAACATCTCATATTCTAACACCAGATATTTTCCTATTGTGTTTTAGTAAGAAAAGAGTAGAAGAGTACAATCCAGTATGTCTGACAGTGTTTAGGGGGGATAACACTACTGGGAACATAATGAGACCTGGTGACCAGTAGTAGGGGAATATTTACTACTCTTGTTGGCTTCTGTTCACACCATTGTGGTCAGAGTCTTCTCACCTGTGATCAGTACAGGAAAGAAAAAACAAACTTTTCTGTTCCAATCTGTAGCTTGATAGCAGCATCTCTACACATAAGATAAATTATTCTTCTTATTATTTCTTCTGCTATGCGAGTTGGGGCTCAGCTTTGGTTAATCTGGGGCAATTTTGGTCCTTGCTTTCACAGAGAACCATAATAGAGTTGCAGTTGCTCAGACACCTGAAGCCATCAGCTGAAGTCATTCAGCTCTCCCTCTGCTCTGCCATGCACATCTGAGGCCAGTCCTCGCTGCCATACTTTGGAAAGCACTCAGTGTAGGCAGCTTACACTTATTCAAGTAAGTCTAGCACTGGATGGCTCTAAATATGTTCAACTTGCAATGTATACTAAAGTGCTTTTCCTAGAAACTTTAGACATCTGTTATTCTTGGTGGAAGGACCTAGATTAGGATATGTGCTGAACAGATTAGTTTTTTTCCAAAGTTAGGTTTATACGGAAAAAATGTACTAAAGGTAAATTTCCATAATATTTTCAGGTAAAAGAGCTGGAACAAAAATTTTCTTGAATTATGGTGAAATTTCACCTGAGACACAATGAAGAAGCATAATTGAGAAGAGAAAAAATGAGTCTGAACAGCAGGAAAATATGATCTAGCAAAAATGTGGAATAATCTGTCGGGAAAACATTAGTCCTGGTACATCCATTATGGAAATTAAATTTGACAAAGAATCATTAGAACTGTACTGTGTAGATCAATCCTTCTCTGGCCTTGTGGGATGTGGTAAACCTCAGACCATGGGTAAGTTCTCTTTTCAATTCTCTTTTATTGTCTTCCTGAGCTTCTAACTTGACATGTGGATGTGGGGAGAGATGGATTATTTTCTGTTTGGTATTTCCCTCAAACTCTTTCATTTTGTGAACAGTTTACATTGAGGTGGGAAACAGTAATGTTATTTTACATTGACACAATACTTTCTAAACAGAGGAATGTTTCAAGCTTTGAATAGCCATGCACCACAGTTCCATCTCAACAAGATGCAATAGCCTTGAGCACTGATGTGGGAAACCACATACAAAAGTTTTCCTCTAATATTCTGCACCGCAATAGGAGATAGAAAGTTGCTGCAGCCTGTGACAAAAGGGCAGTTCAAAGCTATTGTGGCAGTCTTGTGGCTAGGTACAATCCCTCAAAGTTTAAAAGGACACTCATGTTTGAATGTCTTCAGTCTTTAGGACAGATGCATTACTGTGGTACATGCTAATCTATTTCTCCATTCTGCAACTCACTTCTCTACTTTGTCATCTCATATATAATTTAGTTGGGGTTGTTTTTTTAACTTGATATTGAAAGACCAGTGGAGTTAATATATGATAAAAACCCTGCAGGAAGGGTTATATCTTTCCTCTACAATATTAGTCTTGTTAAAGGGGTAGGGATACATCTGGATGAAAGATGGCCTTTCCCACAGAGTTTAAAAACAATTATGATAAACACCTTATAGATATTGGATTTTGTAAATCCTTGTTCATACAGAAGCTTTTACTTAGGGTAAGGCTTCAGTGAAAGGGCCCCATTAGGACCCAGATGTGCAGTAGGGTGGGTAGACGAGAGGGAAGAAAGGAGGAGTCTGAAAAGCCAAAGGAAACTTCAGGGACTTTCAGTATCGCCAAGATCGGGTAGGATAGATGCCCCCTCCAGTGGATTTTACTTTAGAAGAGAGGAAATCTGTCTTCTAAAGGCATGGTGCAGAGACAACAGGAATGCCTCATGGGTTATGAAAGGAAAAAAGCATCTGAGAGAAAGAAGTACTTCTTTCACATACCTGAGTAATATAGAAAGGGAAAACACATTGTGAGTGAATCAAAAAATAAAACTCTAAGCTCCCAGCCTCTGCCTCTTCTGTAACTTGGCTGCTGTCCTGAAGTGTTTAGCAGCACATGGATGAAACAAATGGGAAACAACTGGGAAATACTTGGTTTTTGCAAGGTTAGAGAGATTTCCAGAAGGCCTGAATGTAACTTCTTTGTTGTGCTGTTGAGGGAGGTGTTAGTAAGTCATCTTTCCAGCAGTTTCCCCTCCTCTCAGGCTGAAAGGATAACTGCATTAAATAGCCTAATCCTGCCTCTCTAGAAATCCCATATTAGCCAGGTTCTCTATGTGTAATCTTACACTCAAAGGAAAGGATGTGGGATAGGAACCATTCTGCATCTGTTTCCCCTCATATGTTTGCTGAAGTGCTGGAGAATATGGGAACATTGTCGCTGATAGGCAGAGGTTAAGCTGGGCACTGGACAGGTCAGTCTGTGGAGACCTAGCAGTCTTTCTCCTAGCAGTCATGAAGTCGTAAACTTTTCCTAGAGCTGTCCCAAAAGATGAGGAAGCAGCAGTCAGAAGCTGAGAATAAAATTCTTCAGTTCTAAACTCATCCCCAGGTACCTGCCTTATCCTCAAGCTTCATCCTTGTCAGTCTCCATTAGTCTCCTTTCTCAGTCTTTGGATTCTCCTTGAGTCTCCAAAGGACCTCACCATTCCTTCCCAAGCTATTTCTGGCTTTCAGTCCAATCATTTTAACTATCACAAATCTGCTGTGTGACCAGTTCCTCCTTCCAGCAGCACAGTTTCCTGATGGCTTTATCCACCTTTAATATCCTCTTTTCAACTCCTAAGTTTCTTAACCAAAATCCAATTATCAGTTTGTCTCTTCTTTTTATTATATCCCACTTCTTCCTCCCTTTCCCCAGTGCCTGGGCAATCTCCCCAAAACCACAAAACCAGAACCAGTTTTCTTACCTTACACCACTTCTCCTACAGATATTGATAAGCTCTCTGCTGCATGCACCCCATTTATACACAATGTCTGAAGAGTTTAGAAATCAGCTGAGTAGATGCATATTGCAGGCTTTGAAAAGTGCAGAGTATGGCCAAATGTGAGTTGAACTGGCAGCACAAAGTGAAGCACTTAGCTGAACAAGGCACATCTACTTCAAACTGCAAGTTGAGAGAATTTCAAAGTCAAGCTCATCTGATGTATTTCTGTTGATTTCAGGTATGCTTCAATGACAGGCAGAAGCTTCCTTCAAAATCTCAGCTCCAGTGGTTGAAGGGTTGGAAAATTCTATGTACTAGAAAACGCAGCAAAGAAGTGATGTGAAGAGTTGCAAGCCTTGAAGTAGCCTCCCTGAAGAGGAGCTGCTATCCCAGGCTGCTTGATCTCACAGGACAGGAAATATGAACAGCTCTCTTGACATGTGGAAGTTTTTACACTAAGTCATGCAATGTCACAGAAAGCATCATGCAAGTCACTTCCATTCCAACCAGTCTGGCAAATCTGTTTAGTGTGCTTTTTCCTAAAGTCCAGGCATTGAGTCTGTCAGGCCACATACTAGTTGATAAAATTCTGCCTTTTACTATGTTTTTAAAAAAAGGTAGAAAATGTTAGATGATAAATAGAACTTTTTAACACAAGAGGAAGGTCACCTCTTCATAATCTGAAAATGTTTATTGATCTGTTGGTTTACTGATATTGCATGTTGGCAAATACATTTTGTTTTGTACTGTGTTTTTCTGATATTTTTTCTGTATTTAACCTGTCACACATACACATTACTTGAAAACATCAAATGCAATCTCAGGTTGAGTGTAATTTTTATTGATTCCAGGTAATCAATCATTTCTGGGCTGGTAAGTTTTATTTAGGAATAAGTTTATCACTCTAAGGCAGATGAAAACATTGAGGAGAAAGAGGTAAAGAGTCTGAAAACTGAAGTGGTTTAAAGGCCAGCATTTCCCATCCTTCCCATCCCTCAGTGAGGGTAGGCAGGAAGCAGGGCAAGGGGTCAGCATATTGCCTGTGGATGCAGCTGGAGAGGGCAGTGGTGGAGCTCTTTTGGCACCAAACATCTTTTCAAAGTTCTCTTTGCAGCCACTTTGGTTCAGTAAGAGCCCCATCTTCTGGCTCCAGATCAGGGATTTTGCCTGATTTAACTTCTTCTCCACTTCCCCAGTCACATGTGAGCTTGCCAGCTCCAAGCAGCTTCACTAATCAAAGACCATTTTCCTTAGGTATCAAAGCAAAACTCACATTCTAAGATTATTACATCTGTTAATTTTGAAAACTGTAGATCAGATCCATCTGTTAACCTTCCAAACTATGATCTAAATTAATGCATTTTTTGATTTGAAGGAATCCACAATAACATCCACTATGAATGGTGAGCCCTGTTGGCCCCTGAGTTCTTTGTCTCCCTGTGCAGAGGATGGGAAGGATTGGGAACTGAAGATTGGGAGCTGCCAAGCAGGAAGGGTCTGTAAGGTATTGTCCATAAATGCCACAGGCAGCAGATCTGCAATGATTATCTTAATGACAGGCTCTGTTATCCAATTATCCTTCAGCTCAAAGGGGAATTAATTCCTCAAATTTTTAAGGTTTCTCTCACAGGCAGAACAAAACATGAATTATATCTGTCTGGACTCCCACACAATGAGCCACATTGCTCCGGACTCATGACAAAATATCATTAGGCTGCAAATTAGACAAAAATATTTTTATGTGGTTACTCCAAACCTCCTTGGACAATCCTGTCAGAAGCCACTGGCTAACTCCTAAATAACCATGAGTCCCAAAGGGCAAATCCGAGACAGACATCCCTCGTGAGACCATTCCCCCTCAGTGGGGCTCTAACAAGACTGAAGCCCTGCTGTTCCCAGCCTGGCTTGGCTCACAGGCTCATAGTTGTGTTGTCACTCCTCTCCTGACTGATTCAACAAGTGCCTTGCTAACTTAGATCATCCTTTGGCCTTCTTGTCAACCTGATGCTTAATGCAGGGTCCATAAGGCAGATCTGAGTGAATCCAGCCCTTTGTAATGTAGTCTGTGTTGTCTTTCCACATCAGCCAGGAGAAAGCATTTCAACTAGTATTCTGCAGCCCCTACTGCACTTCAGAAAACTGAGTGCCAGGTAATGGGGAGGAGAGCAAGAAAATTGAGATGTTTGGGTTTTGTTCATGGAATTAAGCTTCTGCAGAAGGACTAGAGTGAGTGGTTTTTAAGGAAAAGAAAAGAAAATGTCCCTAGAGCTCACCTCACACCAAACTGCTTTTCTAAAGCTGACTTTGCTCTCTCCCAAGAGATGTTTTTTCACACTAGATAGCCAGTCATGCTTTTTCTTGATGTGCATTGCTAGCAGTGGCTCCCAAAAACACTTTCTGAGGCATCAGAAAAAGGTTTTTTTTATGGCTGTAGTAGACCAGTTATTCAGTGGACTCTCTTTAGATCCTCCAGAGAGCAGGCATCTGCTGCATGCTGAAAGCAGTGTACAGATATTGGGAATGAACAGAGAATGACAAGTCCCAGGAAAGACACTCAAAGAGAAACCTGTCACAGACTCATGGGTATGGCTGTCACTGTGTCTTACCATCTCCAGGTGGAAGATACTTCCTCCCCAGGCAATGAAAAGGCCAGAAACAGAAGTGGTCATACTGCTGATGCTCTTCTATGTGTAGCTGTAGAGACCATTTACAGGTTTTGTATCAAATGAATCTGCAGTGTCAAGAAAAAAATTCATATGCTGGCAGAAAAAGTCAGTAAACAACTTGTCTAATAAATCACAGCTGAAATGCTGCTCTCCAGGGGTGTAGCCATGGTCCCAATAAAGGATCTTGCCTCATGCAACCCTTTGAAGGAAACTTTTTCTTTCCAGAAATTTTTCTTGCTAGAAACTCAGTTCAGAGTTAAAGGAATGTTTCCTCAATTTTCCACAAATGATCAGGGAATCTTTGCTGTCTTTCATCAGCACAGTGTAAGTAGTTTTATCCCTTTTTGTTCCCTATTGCTCTCTATTGCATAGGGGAAGCAGAGAAGCACACCAGAATTCCAGTTTCTCTGGAATTCTTGAAATATTTCCCAAAATTCCACAAAACAACAGAACAGGAATCTCAGTCTATTATTACTCAGTATATCAAAACATCACACAGTTTATCAATGCATGAAGACATATATATATATATATATATATATGAAAAACATATGTGTAAAATATATAATAAAGGACCTTTGAATTTCCACTCTAAAATCCATTGGTTTTACTTTCCTTATTTAATGATAATGAGTTTCTATTCAAGACAGCTGTAGTTGGAAGCTTAGAAAATTCAGGACCTAGCTACATTTTGCAAACAAAATATGTGATGAGAAAAGCAAAAAAAACCAAAACAAAATACCACCTCCTCCAAAAAAACCCAAATGACTTAAGGCTAAGGATGTTTTATAAGTTGTCTTTCTTTTTTTTTCCTCAGAAAATATTCTGTAAATATAAAACTGAGTTGATGCCTTCTGATTCCTTTCTAGTTATCTGCCCAGCCATGGAGTTATTATACTATTGTCTGCTCAGATGAAAATATTCTCTGCAGCTGCCTGTTTGTGCTTTGTTGGGTGTACTATGTCTAAGGAAGACCCACACTACCCAGGGTTAGAAAACGCAGGACAGTTATCTCCTTCTTCCCTCTGGCCAGTTATGTTACCCTTTTCCAGGGAAAAAAAAGTCCAATCTCATGATTTGGCAAATTTGAGTTCACTTTAAATGGTTCAGTCTCTAATGACTGAAGGGCATCTGGCTGCCAGTGTGCTGAGTGAGGAGCACCAAAAGCCAGGAGTCCTTTCTCTAAGGCATATAAATGACCTCCAAATACAAATAGGCTTCTTATAATTCCCTTAAGCTGCCATACCTGCAGCAGAAGAGGAAGACCTTCCCACAGCCCTATGCACCTTCTTTGTGTAGAAAAGCCACATCCACGCTATGCCATGGCAGACTTGGGTGAAACTGCTTCCACGTCCATGATGCACATCCTTCATGGGTTCAGATGCTGAGAATCCCCAAAACCCATTAGGCTTCAGCATTCTGTGCAACCTGCCTCGAAGAGGGGTTGAGATTCAGTAATGTGAGTGAGGATAGCACTGTAAATTCTTCACTCTGTGAAGGAACAACACTCCCTTGAGGGATTTAATAGGATTTTCTGTTGTTAATAATGTGCTCTCTGCATGTGTTTGTACTTTGGTACAAACTGCAGAAAGCACAGCTCTGCTTTTACATTTTTACAGAAAGAGTTGTGACAATATCAACTTGCTTCCCACCATATAAGTTTAAGTTTTTAATAAGGAACTTTGGCAAAACTCTTTCCTGTCAAAAATCACACTTTGCCTGGATCAGCAGCTGAAATATAATATAATTTCTACAGCCTCATGGTGTGTTGCATCCCCCACCACCACACCTCACACCTCCACCCCTCCCAACCACACTATGTTCTCAGGAATGCTTGTTAGGACTCAGCTTTTATTAATTGATGAAACCTGGGCAGCTACCTCCCTTTGAGCAGAAACACTGTTCCCAGAACTTCTTTTGCCTAATGAGCTTCTTTTCTAATAAGTTGCCTTGAGACTTTCTATTTTTCTGTCTGAACAACAGAGTAAGATAACTTCATTATCGAGCTTTTTGAGGAAAAACTCAGTAATTATTGACCCAGATTGTGGCCAGGATGGAAATTTACTGACAACTAAAGCCCAGCATCTTGATACCCTACAAAGAGTGGTGCTAAGTGAGGCACTTTAACCTGAACCACTGTGGGTACCATACTCCGAGTGGGCTCCTCCTGGAGCTCACCAAATCTCAGTCACATGTAGATGACTGCTGCTGAAAGCTGATGATGAAGCCTGAGCCCAAGTCTCCACTCCCTGAGGATCAACTCTGCCCATCAAGAAGATGCAAAGGCTTTCAACATAAGAATTTCACTGAGCTCAAGGGGAATTTTTCATAGGTATACCTTTGCACACGCTTCTTTAGGTCTGTGTGCGTGCACATTAAGAATGTTGCATTTTAAGATTCATAATTAAATTTATAAGTAAATATTAAAAACTGTGTTAATCTTATGGTTAAGTTAGATTTATGGTTAAATTACTGTTGCACTTATAGAAAAATCTATTGAATCATTTTGCAAGTGGTAGATTATTTAATTGATTAAGTGCTGCAGTTACGGTGTGGATTGGATATTGTTATGATTTAGTGCTGTTGAATCCTTTAGACATAAAATGCTGATCCAGTCTAAGTTTGGCAGGGGGGTCTATTCTAAACCTTGTGACTCAATGGAAGAGCCTCCCTTATTCTTTTCTTTCCTTACCCTTTTTATGTCTGGTCTCCACATAAACTATTGTAGACTGCTTTTAATCAGGTTTCTCTTTTTGTGTTTTATCTACACAGTGAGCAATAGAGTGAACTTTATATTTTTAAAGTAACCTAAACCACTCATTTGTAGCATCTCACCCCCAGACTCTCATGTCACCCCAAGGCTAAAGGAGAGCTCTGTAGAGGCCTGGGGACATGGACATGAATAAATTTACACAGGGGTTTGTAAACAGCTTCTCCTGGCTGGTCAGTAAGCATTGAAGCCACCCCTGACTTGCAAAGTCTTCTTTCAATGAGAAAAACTCAATCTTCCCTTAGATCTCAGTCTTATTTTCATAATAGATTCTTGAACTGGGATAATCAACCCTCAAAGGAGTTCTCAAGTGAACAAATTTTCTTCAAAGATATTCTTTCTTAAACATGGCACATACTCCAGCTCTTTGGACTGGGATACTCCAGCTCTTGGGGCTGGTGTTAAGGAGAACTGAAGCTGTCTTTTGCTCCAAATCTGCATGGAAATGGCTCAGCTCTGTGACCTTCTTAGTCATCAGTCCAATCCCCATAAATTTTATGTACGCCCTATTTATATGATCTGGTTTTCATTGGTGTACTTTGTCTGTCTTTTCAAACTTCGCACATCCACAGCATACATGTCAACTTAATGCTGGCTTTCAGATGCATTATAATGTGTCATTTTTGGCCCATGGGAGACTTCACTGGTGGAAAACCCAGTCTAGGTTAACTGCTGCAGCATATTTTGTCTTCTCTATTTCTCTGCAGTTCTGAGCAGACTAATGTGACAATCTTCCGGTAAGCACAGGACAAGTAACCAAAGTTTCTTGATGGGACAAAAGAACTGGGGATTTAGAAAATTTAGTCAATTTTGGACCTTGTAGAGGATTTGCAGATAAGGTTGGACAGGACACCAAAAATGGTATGATTTTTCAAAGCTGGCAGCAACTTGAGTGTACAGACTGTATTTCTGTCAGGCCTCATAAGCCCTGTCCAAGAAGATGACAACACCTTCAGTCCTGAGTTCTTATCTGAAAGCCAGCTCTAACGCTATCTGTGAAGTTTTTTTTGGGTTTATTTTGGTTTCAAAACTGATTGTGTTTTCACATAAGTAGCAGCTCCTGGTGTACTCATGTTATCTGACAGTTTTTCAGCTTTCTTTTCACTGGTAAAAAGTAAGTCTTAGCCTTTCAAGGTAACAGATGCAAGTTTAAAACTAATGTAGCCAGAAGGTGAATACAATGGTCAATTATTTATAGGGTCTTTGGGTTTATCAAACTGGAAGATTACATCAATGAGTTTTAGTTTATGCCCAACATTTTTATTTTATCTGAACACTTTTGTTCCACCCTCTTTATACTATGAATAAAGTATATGAAGCTATGAATGCTGTATCAAAAATCACATCACTTTAGGAAATAATTTTATGGGATTATTTCATTCTTGCACAGGGTCCATTCCATGGTTTTATAAAAATGCTGGCTTTGAAACAGTAAGGAGAAATACTTAGTTACTTTAAAATACTTTGTTACTTTTCTGGACACAGCTTTCTTTTATCCCCTGAGGGTAGTGCTTTGAGAAATGCGGAACTTGTAGGGCTATTTAAGCTAACAAAGTCTTCTTATCCTTTCCAATAATGCAGGCAGAAGAGGGATTTTTGGAACTGTTGTTCCTTTGGAGGAAAAAAAGGGCACACAGAAAATGAAGAGTAAACATCCAGATTCTCTGTACTGT
Organism: Molothrus ater; assembly: GCF_012460135.2. Classification (NCBI taxonomy): domain Eukaryota; kingdom Metazoa; phylum Chordata; class Aves; order Passeriformes; family Icteridae; genus Molothrus; species Molothrus ater. The sequence continues at coordinate 74,647,668 of NC_050479.2, read as the reverse complement.
AGATAAAAATGAACTCGTCAATCCGTTCATCAAAGAGCTCTGACTCCACATTTGAAGGAAATCAGCCTTGCTCCCTAGCAATTACGCTGAAAGTGACACAGTGATATTTTTCTTCTAGTAATGACAATCCTCCATTACTGTGTAATACATACAGTGTGGGGCTGGATTTGCATATCATCAAACATTCTGAGAGGAAGAGTGTGATCTGCCATGCTGTCACAGTTGTCTGTGTTTTGAGGCATTCAGAGGCTATCTTTTCTTTTGAAGTCCTAATCATGGACTAAATATGGGAATATTCCCTCATGGTTATTGTCTAAATGTTCCAAGACAAGCATGAATAAATGTATCTTCTGGACCAAACATCAAGTCTTACACATTTGTGATCTAAAAAAAGAAAGCCATAGCGGACATTCCTGGAGTCTGCAGTACGAGGTTTAAAAACTAAGATTAAGCTTAAAATAAACAATTAAAATATTTTCCATATCAATTTCTAACTTTGATATCAAGTACTAAAGTTTTAAGGAGTACTGCCAAACTCTGTGAACATTTAAAAACTAGAATTCTGCTTTCAAGTCAAATTACAGCAAAAAATTTCACGAGCTTTGGTGACAGCTCCACTGCAACAGTAGTTGCTCCCAGTTTGGTGTTATAAGAACTACTCACCTAAATTGTGTTGCTGCTCACAAACCCAAACTTTGGCAGTAATTTTCCTATAGCTCCCTCATCTCTTCACAAAACATCAATGTCAGTAAGATAGCTAATCATTTCACCAGTCCTTACATGTTTTTATACCCAACAGCAACACTCTCTGAGTTATTTTCCACATGGCATCATGTAGGGTAAAAAAGCAGGAAGAGAGAAGAAAATGAGAGAATATTTATTGACGGTGTGTACACAGCACCAACACTCTCTGAGTTACTTTCCAGTCAACCAGTGAAGGAGAAATATCTTTCCAGCTCTTTATCTAGACTTGCAAGAACTGCTCATTCCTGCACCTCACTCTGCTATGCATTCTCCCTGAGATGACCTCTATTACACCCCCTCCCGCCCACTCTTACAATCTCATTTAAAAGCTATTTAGCCATGTCTCTGCCTAGTTACTCCAGTCTCTTTCCATTATCTGCAACTACATGACTTCTGCTGCCCCCTGGGCTGCTTGCCTGAAAGGCAAGCTAATGAAATACGTAGCTTTTAAGGCTCAGCAAACATTTCTTATCATAATTAGACAACATATTTAATGGAAGTTGATGAATCCATCTATACATTGAGCAGCCCCTGCAAGGTTTTGTAGGGAAGATACCTTCTTTCAACACAGTGTTAATGAGTGGTACTTCTATCAAGCATCAGAACTACATTTGCCCAGGCTACTCTACATGTCATGGTCAGTTAAAGCAGCGTTTGTTCTTAGATTTTTCATGTTGTTCCTGCTTTCAGCCTATTGTAAAAAAAATTCCCATCACATTCTCTGGTTTTTGCATCTGTGTATTGATCGCTATTCTGTTATTTGACATTATCTACTATGCACTTACTGGCACTATGTGTCTGCCAGCAATCACACCATCCTTATCTAAAATTTTACTTGCTGGATTAATGAAAATTCTAGCATCAAAGCTCACCAAAAATTATTTTCAAGAATGCCTTTTTATATTTTGGGTCCCTAATTTAGGACTATTTGCAATTAAATGTCTGTGGTGTAGGTCCCATTGTGCTTGCTTGCCTAGTACTGACAGCTGTGTTCAGGCTGGGCAGCAGGAAAGTGAGACTGCTTCTCATCTGCTTCCACTTCAGCATCTGTAAGTTGGACATCTTAGTCAGAAAATGCTGCTCTAGGAAAAACACAGGAGGTACCTACAGGAGGATGGCTGAACAAGTGAGTAGCATATGAAGAGCTGTGCTCTTGTACTGCTTGTTCTTTCTCCAGCTGTGGCGTGGTGCTGCAGCTGCACCAGTAAAGTGAATAGGGGTAGAATGTGGGTGTGAGCACTAACCTGTTGTCATCCAAGTGTCTTAATTACCACTGTACTACCTGAAATTCTTTTTTTCATTTATTGAAAGAAGAGGGAATAGTGACTGGTAGGAAATTGATAGGGAGAGAAGGCATGAAATATAACAATAAGGCAATGCGTGACTTTATTAAATATGTAAGGACAGCTACAAGGTTCGCTTTTCTCTAAAGGCCTTAAGCACTTCTAAATAATACATGACAATAAAATAATTTATAGAAGAAGTATTAGAAACATCACCTATCTCCCTGTGTATGCAGATATTTACACTGAATAGTCTTCAGATTCTTTCTCTCCTTTTAGAGGAGTTATCCCACTCTGTTCTCCCAGGGCTGCCAATACATGTTACCCAGTTACCTGTGTCACTTACCAGAGTGCCAGTGATCAGGGTCAGGGAAAAAAGCAAGCTTAATTTTTTGCCTCTTTGAGCAGTATCTGAAAGAGAGTAGGAAACAGCCCATGTCCTTGAAGTGTAACTTCCTCACTACAAACTGTGAGAAAAGCTTAGTGTTGTCACACGTGCCAGCGTGTCCATTGCAGGCACTCAAAGCTAAATGAGATGAATCCCAGCATGACTGATTTGTGGTTCCGCTATTGTTAGCTGTCAACAGAGGCCCAAGTATGTTACCTCAAAATATTTTCCTTATGCCAAGATCAGGAAATGTACTACATTCTGCCAATACTCAAAATTAATTTTGCTTCTGGGAAACTTGAGCATATGAGATGCTAACAAATTAAATTGGTTTTTTTCTCTTTGGAGGTTGCCATGAAATCTGGAGCTGTCTAGATTTGACACTAATTCTAGCACCTGAGACATTCCTGCCTGTGAAGTGGAATTAGATGGTGTTTATAATTCATCACTGTCTTCCTGAAGATGGAATCTCATAAACATTTGATGGTAGTCTTGGAAGTCACCAGGTATATATGACTCGAATAACAGGAGTGGAGAAATCAGGCTTCTGAAATCACTTAGTGTTACTATCTTCATCTAAAATACAAGCAAACTTTGAAGAAGTAGTAGACAAGATTCTAAGTACTTTTGGGCAAGAGCTATGCTTTTTTACCATTGCTATGAGATTAGAACATCATCGTAAAAGTTTTGGTTCTTTCATCATGGTAGGCAGACAGGATCTAATGGGAGATCCAGGATTGTGTTTGACACCATTCAAGTACATAAACAGAAATGATTCACAGAGACTAAGCTGCCTGTCATTTAGTATATTTTAGGCATAATTCTGTTGACATATAAGACCACATAATAGAATTTTAAATATGATTAATTTAATAGGTTGCCTTGTGACATTTTATGTTGTTTGGGAAGGTATTATTCCCCTGTTTTGGTGAGCTGGCCAGCCAGTCTTTCTACCCTTGAATGCTTCTTATTGTGACCTTTGAAAATCTGCAATCAGGGCTGTAATTGGAGATGATCACTTGACAGGGAGCAAGAGGGGTACTGATGAAATGTTAGAGGATTTAAGGTCAAAGAGAATAACCAGTTTCTTCCAAAAGTGGAAAGAGAGGAAATGTAAAGATCTATAGGCCAGTTAATTATGCAATTAATAGACAGATACAAAGAGAAAAGAGCCTGAACACTTAACATTAGTCGTTAAACAAAACCATACAAAACTGGTATAATTGTTGTTCAGATAAAAACTCTACTTGGTGATGGGGACATAATGACAATTTCCATTACATATGAAAGGTCAGTAATAGCAACCAAGAGCCAAATTCCACAGTGCTCTATATTTATCATTGCCCTTTTTGTTCCAGCAATACGAGTGAATTTTGCATAAATTTGTCTCATTAGTCTAGACCCCATTAGGATGAAACACAGCTTTGGTTAGAATAATAGAAGGGGATATTTAGATTTGATTGCCACCTTTTAGAGTCACTGCACACTGCTAGGTATCCATTTAAGCTGAGAGAGGGTAAAAGCCATTTATTTGCCTGCTCAGTGCTGCACTGTGGGTTAGAAACAAAGCCATTATATTGGGGTTGATAGATTCAGAGAAGGCTTGCAGAGGGTTCTCCAAGAGATAACTTCAAATTCAGCAATGTTTCCTATCCTTTAGAACCAACCTAGGAAAAAAAAAACAAACCAAAAAACCCCATTCATTGATCAGAACATTGAAATGGAAAATATTTTTCAAAGACGTTAAATTAGGAGATGAAATACATTATAAAACTGGGACCTGGTCTTACTTTCTTCAGGAATCTAACAAGCTAAGGCCAATACTGAAGATAAATGTATTGAAACTGTCCCTTTCCCTGCTGTCAAGTTACTATCATACAACAGCAGCCAAAAAATCCAATTTAATGAGCTTATGGGAGAAAACTAACCCTTATCTAAAGTTTTTATTTGGACACTCTCCTGCCTCCCCCCATTCATTTCTGGATGTCTTTCAAGTTTCTGACTCACTTTGTTATCTGTGGCACAGTAACTATCATGAGAACATCTTTTTGGGGCTTAATATCATCAAGAATGTTGATGTGACATTTGGAGTTTTTTTCAGACCATCCAATCTACTATGATTAATAGTCTTGCAACTGCCTTTATTCAGGATTTTTTTCCCTGGGTTTTTTGTTCAGTTTGCTTGTTTTTTTTTTTCTTTTAAATAGAAAGTACTCCTTCAACTAATATAAGCTTCAGATGTGTAAGTGTTTCAGCCCACCCTGATGCGTGATGTTATTTCTCCTCAGGTGCAGCTCTTGTCATTTCCCTTTGTTGAAGTTCTTGAGGACTCACGTCATCAGGAACATGGCTTTCAAATCAACAGGTCCCACACCTTGTGCAAAATGGGGTAGAGAAGTATCCCAAAAACTGCTTAGGAAAGCCAGTGGCTGCTGATCAACAGGGAACATAGTCCAGTTCATAAACTGGGTAAACTATCTCTGGAGAATCAGGGATCTTCAGAGGGAGGATATGGCCACCCAAGACTTGGGCCATAGGGGCTTCAGATTTGACCAAACTTGAACCAAGCATTTGCACTAGGAAGAAGCAACAGCTGAGAGTGGTTGGAGATTTCCCTTTGAGGAGGACAGAAACATTCCCCTACCATCCACATATATGTGATCTATGGGTGATCATAGACCAACCCAACACAACAAAATCAGCAGAGGAGCAAGAGGTTGCATAGAAGAATTTTAGGGGAAACAGGCAGCAGTGATGTCAAAGGCACCTAAGCAGGCTAGGGGCTGGGGCTGTAGACTGTACTGTTGGAATAAGGAATCTGTGTTTTACCAAGGTGAGTTTCATGCAGCTGGTATCCATTTAAACACCCAGCAGCACAGGTCACAGTATGCTGTCCTTCAGATGCCTCTTTCCCACGTGCCATCAAAGTAAGTGGTCATGCCTGTGGTGTGGGCTGTGCAGCCACGCTTCCTGAAAGGAGCTGTGGGCTTCTCCAGCATACAAATGGAAAGATATCCTCAGAATCAGAAGGCTATATGCTAAAGGTCATGTCATGTCCTCTTTCTTGTCTCTCCAATGCACACAAATCTCACAAAGCAACACAATGTATTTCTTGGATTTTTAGAACTGAGGAATGTGACTTCGTTATCAGTGTAGCCACAAGCAGAATGTACAAAAGCCCTGGGAACATCTTGGAGAAATTAATTTATCAAGGGAATATTGAAGTCATAACAGCTCCCAGGGGATTACCAGTCAACATTTAAGACTTTGTACTGTCATTAGCTGGTAGTGAGGATGGAGTTTAAGCTTTTGCTCTTCCATCCAAAGTGCACGGCCCATTTAAACAAAATCGGTCTTCATATATGTCACAGGAGTATTTCCCTTAACTTACTTTTTTTCACTTTCCATTCTTTCTTGGAATACTGCGCGTTGCATAGTTTCTCTGTAACCATGTTAGCTTTATTTACTTGAAATTGATGAGGAAAATTGCTCAGATGGTTTATGCCTTCCTGGTAAATACCTTTCACAGGATGACACTAGATAGTAAAAACTGATTGCTGTTCTACCCTATCTGGGTAGGGTATTCCTCTTCTAACCTATCCACATTTCTGTGAAGTGATTGGAAAGATTCCCATCATTTTTCAGGGCACCTGGGCTCTTAAAGAGCTGTAAGGAAGGTGAATCACTTTCAGACTTCTCCTGTTCTCATAGCAAATGCAGAGACAGATTTCTGCAAATGCTGAATACACTGTGCAGAGTCTGTGAGCCTCTTCGAGTCCATTGCTATTTATAATAGTTGTTGATTATACTCCATTTTTCTCCCTGAAGGTCCCAAAGGACATTGCAAACATCTGGTTGAACAGCAATCCCTAGATCAGTGACTGTTTCAATCCAGCTGCTACCAAACTGAGGCATGACAACTGCTTAGTGCTTGGAGGCAGGGAAAACAATGGCATCTTTAATGCTCAGACCTGCTGCTGTCTCCTGTGCATTTTGAAAAATCTGCAATATATTTTCCAGGATTCCATATAGCAGATACTTCAGTTGGAAGAGCATTTCTTGAAATCAAAGTGTTCATAAATCATAGAAGAATGACTGAAGTCTATCAAGAACCTGAAATAAGGTACCTACCCACGGGCAGAAAATTCATGACAGGTTATCTGTTCACCTGTGACATTCTAGTGAGAAAGCACTGACCCTGAAGTATGCACCCAGATGGACCTGCCTCTCCTTGTTGGGGTGGCCTTGTATGCACCACTAAAACTCTGATCTTTTACATGACTCAGGATTCTATCCAGTAACTCTTATATTCGTCTTAGAGTCCTTGGTTGAGATCTAATTTTTGAAAGCTCTCTTGTGCTGCTTTCAAGAGTTCCAGTAACAAAAACCACCCCACCGTAGCTGATGCATTGTCCCTATAATATATTGCACTGCCTTTACAAGGCACAGCTCATTCTTGCACTAAATTTGGTTAATGTCTTCCTTCAGCCATGAGTGCACTGAGTATGCAATTCTGAGACACTACATTTATGTGCATAAATCTGCTCCAATAATAAACTTTTTGTATCTGGCTTGCTTTATCTAGGGAAGATATTATAAATCTGGGTTTTTTTTGTTCTAATTTATAATGTGTTCTTAGAGTCCTGGTGTTAAATGAATTTAACACTTAGAAAGAAAATCTTTCCTAGCTAATGTGATTTTTCTAGATTAACTTGTGTCCATGACTAAAGCTCCTTCCTTTCCTAACATATTTGAACAGATTTATGACAACTTTGCTATGTCTTTGTAAGAAAACTGATGAGAGTCTGGCCTTGGTCTCAAGCACATTGCATCACCATGTGTGCTGTTAAATATTTAGCACTCTTCATGGCATGAGTTTGGCTTGAGCAAATTGATTCCCTGCCACCGCCCTTCAAAAAAAAAAAATTCAGGGAATATTGATATTTCAGAAATCTGAGGGTGGGCAGGAGTGGGATGCCCACAGTGCATATTTGTTTTCAAAGTGGCTGAGATGCACTCAGTGAGGCCTCCCTAGCTGGGTGTGCAGTGTCAGCTGTGTGAGGACAGGCAATGCCTTGTTATTTCATTCACAGACTGTAAACACAGCTTCTATGGAAGCCTAAGTAGGCATTATGGAAGAAGTCATTAGGAAGAAATTCTTCACTGTGAAGGCACTGGAGATCGCCCAGAGAAGCCATGGATGGCCCATCCCTGGAAGTGTCCAAGGCCAGGTCAGGTGGGGCTTTGAGCAACCTCGTCAAGTGAAGTTGTCCATGCCCATGGTGGGAAGGGTTGAACTGGAGTGACAACTAGGGTCCCTTCCAACCCAAACCCTTCTACGGTTCTACAGTTATGGCAGATGACAGATGTGTATTAATAAAACTATTAGGCTTGCTCAGAAGGAAGGGGAAGATCCTGACATCCTCAAGGGGCTGAGTACCTGCAGGCCATCCAGAAGAGCTGGGGAACACCTGGCTGGAGCTGTTGGATGGCTGGTACGGAGCTGTAGATGCATGGATTATTTGTCCACTGAATGAGCAGTTGTCATATGCCTAGAGAACAGCTCCAGCTCCCTCCCTGTGTGCTCAGAGTGCTTCACATGTTCTCAGTGGCTGGGGAATCCCAGCTGTGTACGCAGCAGCCACAGGGATGCGTCCGATTCTTGCCATCTATAATGCGTGTTGACAGGATGAGTCAAAACACCCATTCTGTTTCAGTGCTGTGCTTTATATATAACACCCCATCAGCTGTGTGCAGGAGACATATCCACAGAGGTATGTTGGTGCCTCACCATTTTTAGAAGCCAGACTCCCCCAGTTTCACAGGGAATAGATACCTAAATGCCTTTGTAGTATGAGTAAAAAGGTCTGGAGAGAATGTGGCTAATATTTTAAAACTCTTCCTACTCTCTCTTTGTTCTTTCTCTCCTTATTTCTATTGCATTCTTCTTACATTACACAACATTATTTTTTTCTGAATTTGAATGAGTATATATATTATGTTGCTGTTTTATAATATTATTGCTCTAGGGATTATTTTGGCAAATGAAATTGTCCCCTACATACCAAGATGAAAATATAGCACATTTTAGAATTCATCTGAGTCAGATTTAATTTCTTGACAAGTTGTATGTTTAAAAAAAATTTATTTCATAAAAATTAAACATAGTGCTTATTCAATCATCTGTTGCAACCATCTGCTGCTGATATATTATTTTGATTTATCATCCCAAGCCTGGTAGGACCCCATCCTGTCCCCAGGGAAGTCAAGTGCAATTTTATTATTCCCTTCACTCAAAGCAGGACAGAATCTTCATTTAACTTACCCAAGGTGAATTATAATGTAATCTTCTTTCACTACTCCGTGGTTAAGAGTTTATAGATTCTACAGCAGTGGCATTGTCATACTGGAATTTTTCACAAGTTCTCTTCAAACATAGCATCCCTGTCACAAACATTTTTGCAATTGCCTGTAGGTTAATCATATCTTAAAATTCACAAGAAAATGTAGCATTTAAGTACAAATATTTTGAAGTGTACTGAGTTACAGCCACTGATCTCCTTAAGATGCTACTTATTTGGCACATCAGCCACCAGACTTATTAATGTTTCTTGAATAGGTATAGTTGGTTTGCATTACATTGAGTTTCCCTGAAGTATATTATCTTTCCTATTCTTACATCAAATAAACCAACTACATATGACATAGTAATAGGAGTTTCTAGCTGCTGCCTTAAAAATTTATCTCTAATGTCTATATAAACTGAAATATTTTCCTTAAATCCTGTTATTGCTGGCTGCACTCTAAAATTAGAAATGAAAACCTTGTGCTTGCAAGTGCAACCTGTTCAAATATTTCAGATAAGACACTTCAAGACTAGCTGCTGATTTTCCTAATAAAACAGCAGCAGGATGTTTTCTATTTATAAATTTTTTAAAAACTCTCGTTCATATGTATATATGGTCTTTCTATACAAAGAAGGATTCTTTTCAAAACAAATGAAGCAGTGCTTCAACTATCCTTTGTATGTATGAAATATAACCATGTTACAGATGTACATACACACACCCCTCCCTGAACAGATGTGATAATTTGATGTCCATATAAACATTTTTATTTTGACAGCTGTACAACATACTTTTCCATGAAGCACAAATATTTGGCATTTCCTGCATTGTGAGACAGCTTTTTGAGGAAACAAGGCACTTTTAATTGCAAATACAGTTTCAGCCATGAATTCTTAACAGCTAGAGGAGCTTGACTATTCACAGAAATATTTATGGAAGTGACCAAGGTTAACTGTGAAGAGGCAAATTTTAAAGCACTGGGCCTAGATAATATCAAAGATAAGTATAAAAAAAAATGAACACATTAAAGCCCTTCTATGCCCCTTAAGATATTAAAAATTACTCAGACATCAGTACTTCATACATTCCTACAGCTGGAGAAATGAAGTTGACAGCTCTGTATAAATTAATGGTTATTCAAAAAGTTATTGCAAAGTACACACAGACACTGGTTGTGGTTAAGGCTCTGAAGTCTAAGGGTATGTGACTAAAGCTGATGTGGTGTCAAGTGAAATTCTGAGCATCAACCCTAGGGCAGATAACACTAATAATTGTCATCAAGTGGTTGTGACCAAATTATGGATCTCATCTTGAATGACAGGAGCTGAATTCAGCAGGTTGCATATAATATTTGTAAAATCCTCAGAAAGAAGATAGCTTACAACAAAGCAGATGCATCCCAGTCAGGAGAAGGAGAGTCATTATCTAACAGTGTGGTTTGGGGATCCCATGGAACGTGCTCAGTAGCTGCATTTATCATGCTTAACCAGATATTCCATCTGCCTTTCCAACTCCCTGACCTCTCCCCGGGCAAACTGTACCTATAAGTGAAGTAATTGAAAATTAAATGAAAAAGAACTCAAATGAAAGTAAAAATCATTATGATTTCTGAGTATGTTGACAAATCCAGACAAAGGTTACTGGGCAGAGGAAGGAGATACTTTTTAATTCTATACAAGTCTTTGATCCTATGTGACCTCTATCTAAAAAAGAGAGTTTTATTTACTGTTCCAAGCAAGCACCTTAAAATAAATAAGTCTTTTGAAAAAAACCCCAACAAAATCAAAGCAAACCAGCTTGTTCCTCCTACTTAGGAGCCTACTTCTCATCACTGAATGTAAAGAGAAGACTGATGATTGGAAGTCTCTGGACCCCAAAGGTGAGGCATCTGCATCTTCACAGAGCACAAAATTAAAGTGTGACACTTTCATAGGTTGTTGGAGATGCTACCTGTTTAATTAGGATGGAATTAGAGGTATTATTGGGAGATAATGTACTTTAATGTTCCCTAATACAAAGATACCAATTTCAATTCAGTAAGCCTCTACACTCAAGTGTGCTGGAAATAGGGAATGCAAGCAAGGGTAGTTATGACTTCCTGCATTCCCAGCTCTGCATGTTTCCCTGAACACAAGTTTCTATCCCCTTGAAGCACATTTCTGACAACAGAGAGGAAAGGAAAGTGACTGAGAGAGCATGTGTTTGCCAGGATAAATCATGTCAGACCAACCTGATTGTCTTCTACAGTAACATGGCTGCGTTTGTGAACAAGGAGAGAGCAGGGATACCAATCTCATCAACCTTGGCAAGAGTTTCAGAAACATCTCCCCCAATGTTCCAGTACTCATGTTTGGACACCACAGCCAAGCTAGGTTGGTAACTATATGGGTAAGAAACTGGATAGGCAAGCTAATCAAAAGAAACATAAATACACACTGCAACAAAAGCTAGGGTTGTTTTTATCTAAAAAACAGTGGTTTTTTCTTCAGGTCTTCCTTTTTTTTTCCTACTGGGACATGAAGGTGTGTCTGAAGCTGTGTCCCTCTGAGGAGAGGCCAGGGGAACTGTACTTCTACAGCTTGGAGCTATGGATTTGGGGAGAATTTAACATCAGGCACAGTACCTATGTGGAGATCATGAAGGATATGTAGCTGGGCTCATCCCAGCCGTGCAGGGTGGGAGGACAAAGGACTGCAGCAGTAACTGAAGCAGGAGAGGCTTGCCCTAGATATAAGGAGAAACTTTTCCCATGAAGGACAGTCAGGCAAAGGCACAGGTTTTGCAGCCTTTGTCCTTGGAGGTTTGTAAGCACTGGCTAGGAGAAGCTCTGAGCAGCTTGGAGTGGCCCCAGAGCTGAGCCAGCTGCAAGCAGGAGGTTGGACCAGGGACCTCCTGAGGTCCCCTCCCTGCCACAATTATCCAGTAATCCCACCATCCTCCACTGTTTGACATACAGAGCAAGGCTAAAAGGACCTTTTCTCTGATGTGGCATTATCATTCCACTATTCTTCACTAACAAATGATGAATATAAGGATAAAGGTAGTTTTTTAAGTAACTTTTTCTCCTCCTTGGTTACCCAATCCATGTATTTCATTCCATATAATCTACCAAAATGCAGAAAAATATAGCAATGAAATGTATTTTGCATTAATCACTTTTCTAGGCAATCCCAAAACAAAAGTTAGTTGTTGTAATGTGGTTTTCTTAACACATCCTGCCAGGCGCTATTTACCCTAAGAAACTGTGTTAATAAGAATACCTATAGAATATAGAATATTGAGAATATTTTTTTCTTTCTCCCAAGAAAATAATTATATCCATCGCTTCCAAACTGTTTGAGTAGCAACAGGTACACATAAAAGGCCTACCAGAATAAAATGTCTGATGGTACCATGTTACCCAAGGCTGAGAATTAGATTCAAGCAACACATTCCTCTTCTGATACCTTTACTCAGAAGTTTTAAGCTTTTTTGAGATCTCCTTACTCCATATTTAAAAAAACGCAACCAACAAAACAAAACAAAACCAACCAAAACCAAAAACACAGAAAACAAAAGAAACAAAAAACTGAAAGGACAAATCCTTCAGGCAGGAGAGTCACTGGCCTGCTGCTTGCTTTAAAAAAGCATAATTAGAATTTAGCAACTGTGAATGAAGAAGGACAGAAAGAATTGAAGCCTCAAATTGCTATTCAAATGTCAAGAAAGGCTGGGTGAATCTGAACTTTGGGCACATTAGGTAAATGAGACCTGGGGGTTGTTTAATCTAGGACAGTGGAGGCTATAATCATTTCTGTGTAAGTGGATGCAACTTCATTTCCATAAATGAAGGCACAGCTGTACTCTTCCCAATCACCCTCTACATTACAGCCTATGTTAAATTAATAAGCTGCTTTTTATTTCCTGTTTTCTCTATGGTCTTTGAGAAATATTTCATTTTTATGGGTGACACACATTTCACCTAATTTTGGCTTTTAAAAGTTGAGCATCTGTCATAAAATTCATTCATTTTATAGACAACAGAGATTATAAATAGAGCAATTGCTTTTTTCCTCCTGCAGTGGAATGTAATTGTGGGACTGTTGGGGAGCAGCAAGGACTCAAGCAAGCTGCTGTGGACCCTCCAGTCTGACCTCCTTCCACCAGACACTCCCACTACAGCTCTTGGGCGACCTGGCCTCACTGTCAGTTGCTCCCTACATTGATTTTCCAGTTCTACACAAGAAAGCTGTGCACTAAAAATTAAATTTTTTTCCAGCTTTTCAGAAGATGTTTTAACAGCTTTCCCATCACCTTTCCAGATGGATTCTCCTGCTCTTAGTGCCCAAACTCCAGATTTTCCTTTCCAAAAGGGCTATCTTACTCCAGATACTTTTAGAGATAGGTTTAAATTTCAAAACATCATGGCAATCAGAACCTTTCGCTTCAGAAAAAAATCATAGAATTAAAAAATAGTTTGGGTTAGAAGGGACCTTTAAGGTCATCTAGTCCAACCTTCCTGCCATGAGAACATCTTCAACTAGATCAAGCTATCCTTAGCCCTATCCAACCCGACCTTGACTATTTCCAGGAATGGACATCTTAACTGCTCTCTTGGACACTGTTTCAGGGTTCCACCACCCTCATTGTAAAAATCTTCTCTGCATACGTAAACCAAATCAACTTTCCTTCAGTTTAAAGCCCTTGCCCTTTGTCCTCTAGCAACAGGCCCTGCTAAAAGGTCTGTCCCCATCTTTCTTGTAAGTCCCCTTTATATATACGCTATTCCTAATGTAATGGGAAAATGTCTCTGAAGTGCATCAAAACTCTCACAGAATAAATATTTATCAGGCCTGACCACTGATCCTTCAGATTTCTCTCCCTTCCCCTGTATCAGATGTTAACAAAGGAGAAAAATCCTTTGTCTGCTGAGAACCTGACAGTCCTCAACAGAAGGCAAAGAAACACTGGGGACAATCTATTGGGAGTCTATTACAGAGTCCCTCATATGAAGAATGAAGTGGATGAAGCTTTTCTATGAGCGACTTGGAGAAGTTTCCCAGTGCCAGGCTCTGTTCCTCAGAGTGGAGTTCAACAACATGGACATCTACAAGTCAGAAAATGCAGGACTGTGCAAGCAGCGCAGGAGGCATCTATTATTTCCTTATGCAAATCCCAGAGGGAACAGTCAGGATAATGGTCTACCTGACCCCTGCTCCTAAGCAAGGGATAGCTGTTGAGCCTGGTGGTAGCCAATGGCACAGTATGAAACTGAACTGGAGAAATGTACTAACACGGCTGAAGTCTGGGTTGGAAAAGACACAGAGTTGGTTCCTACCAGCCACCTCAAAGTGGAACCACTTTGCCAGGATTAGTCAGTGCATGAGATACTCCAAGGCAGTCATGTCACTGGAAATCACTGCATGTTTTTCCACTAGCAGGCATTTAGCCAGGCTAAGTGGCACCGGCCTGTCTTTGAGTTAGGTGCAGTTATTTTTCTCCTTGCTGTGTGAGGCAGTCATGCAGGGGTGCAGTTATTAATGTCACAAACATTTCTCTGAGGCAGAGACTGCCTTTCTCTCCATCACTGTACAATCACTAGCCAGATAATAATATTGTCAGGCACCAGCTTGTTTGCACCTAAGGAACATCAGAGATTTGTGCCACATATATGTACCAGGCCATGTCAAACAGTTATCCCTCTAAAGCTTTTTTAAAAAAACCTTTTCGAGAATTTTTTTCTATCATGTTGTTTCAGTGATTTAAGATTTTAGAAGTATGAAAAATCAGATATATACAATTAGATTTTTTAAACATTTTCCTGTAAAAGATATTTTTATAAATCTATATCTAGATAGATATCTAGATATATTTAAAAGCAGTGTACCATTAGGCTATTACCCTTTGTGCATCACAATTTTCTCCTCTTAAGTGTACTTTCACAGTGATTGAAGTTAATGATTGAATCTTCTGCTTTAATTACATGTGTCAGAAGTAATTTATCAACAGAGAGGTAATTAATCTGTGCTTTAATAAGCAATAGCTCATATGATCTGTAAAGAAATTTTAAATCTGCTTTTCTGGCCCTTGGAATTCCCAAGGATATTTTAGAGGAGATTGAGTAAGAACCATATTTTCTTAAGTTATTCATTACAAGTTGGTTTTTTTGATGTAGCTTATTAAAAGTGGTAATAAATTAAGATATTGGGATAAAATTCAGATATAGATACTTTTTTTCAAAACACACACACACACAAACACAAAAAGCTTTTTAGACTGCTGAATATCCATCAACTGACAAACTTTTCAGCAGAACAATTTTACCTGCAAAACAACAAACAATACTGCTTAGTGTTACAGTAATTTTTATTTGCAGAAGTGAGATAAGAAAGTCATCCCTTCAAATTTGAGATAACTATTCCAAGCTATAGGGTGGTCTGATTCACTAATAAGGTTAATGATAACATTGCAATGAAGACACAAGGCATCCAAAGAAAGCCAAAAAAATGACAAAGGTTAGCAGGATTACAGCTTTGTTTCACCAAAAACAAATAGGACTTTTGGATTGTAAAAGACTAATAAAACAAGTGTCACTATAACTCACATATGCCTTTAAAATAAATGTCATCCTGCTTGGAAATTCAATAAATTTCTAATAAATTTATTGAATTTCCTAAATTCAATAAATAAATAAGTGCAATGAATATATCAGGGATAATTAGTAATGCTCTGCCAGTGAGTAGATGCATTTCTTAGAACAGTGGCCTACTTGTTTGCTTAAACATTTCAGTGTCACCTTAAAATAAAACCTTAGATTTGGCTGAAGGAGTATTTTGACAAAGAATTTCTAACACTCAGCCAAACTATAGAACATCATTTTATATCAGTTGTTTGCTAAAAGCACTTATAAAACATGCCTTCCTTGAAACTGCTTGTCAAAATATGATATTGAAATTAAAAGAGCAGCCACTCTATGGACATATATGAAAGAAAGATGGTGATGGAAAACATAACTTTGGAAATGTTGCTCTTCAAATTTATGGAATACCCATTTAGATGAAATCAGACATTACAAATGTAGTTGTTCTAATGTCCTCTTAATTGAGCATACTGAGTTCTATACATAGTTTTTCATGGTGTAATAATATCTTTTTTTTCTGCGTGGTCAGATGACAATGAAGTAGTTGATAATTGCTTGCATAACTACTAAACATTTAATGAAGCTTAACATTAACAGTTATTTACACTGAGATAGGCCTGGAAGTAATTCACTGTTTTCCATGCACTAGTCTCATCTTTTAAAAATGCCAGTCACCAACTACAAGCAGACATTTCATGCAATTCAGAAAGCAAAACAGAATGAGCAGACAGCAAGTCACTATTTCTACAGAAGTGGAAAAAGCAAAAAATTAAAGGAAATATATCTGTGAATAAGAAAATCAAATATAAAAGAATGACCAGATCGTCCCTCAGAGAAAACTACCGCAGGTGAGACGGGGGTAAAATCAGATTGCAGTGCAGAAAATGCTGGGGTGCAAATCCAGGCTCAGCAGGGTGGTGAGTTCTGCTGTGAGAGCAGGGTTGACTGCTGTAGGATTTGTCCCATGCATTCCAGCCTATCCTTGTGTTGTGGCAAACATACCACATTGTGTCTCCTTGTCAAAATACCACCTGATGTTTATAGCAGACACCATTGCGACAAACTCCTGTGCACAGTTTGCTGTATAAGCATTCTTGCCTTTTTATTACGTGCTGTCATGTGTTGTGGCATGCATGGCCCAGGCTGTTCCCTCATCTCAGAGACCACTCTAACCAAGACCGAAGAGTCATGGAAAGCACTTTCATCACATGTGGGGTTTTAAATGTTCAGAGATCCACAGCATGCTCAATTTGGCTTCTAGAGCAAGATGCTTCTTGGGAAAGGACAGAGGAAAAATTGTTTCCCTCTGAGGAATCTAACATTGGGATTGTTCCTCTCTTCTGCTTTTGCCGGCCAGGCTGTGCCACATGCGGCCACCAAATTTTAGAATAAACAGGTTGATTGTCCTCCACAGCAGAGCTGAAACTGTGTTCTGCACAGACACATCAGTCTGTTCCTATTGCTTAAACACTGAGTCTGACTGCCTTCAAAACAAAAGATGGATGTCCAGAGGAAGCATGGTCTGTTAGAAACTTCAGTTGGTTCCTTCATGACGTAAGGCAGCCTTTGTCTAGCCTGCCCCAGCCCTGTCTGTGCACGACTTCACACAGATAATAAGGCAGCATTTGACTCTGGGTTTCTTCCAGTTTGTAGACACTGAGGCTGTTATCTCTCAAATCCTACCCAACACCCTCATTTGCTCCAGGATTTTAATGTGTTCACTGCCTAAATTGGAGAATTTTTTAGATGCATGAAAAATGCTGCTGTGCAGCTTGGTGCCAGGTGGCAAAAGTACTCTATTATTACACTACCAATAATATGCTTCAGTTTTTCACACTTATGCACTGAAAAAGAAAGAACACATAAGATGAAAAAAAATATAAAACTTCACACATATTTAAGATAAAACAAACAGTGCTTGGTTAAACTGCCTTTTTCCACTTACTGCCTATGACTTTAGTACCACAAGATTGCAAATTGCTGTTTTGGGAAAAGATGACAAGTCATACTGTCCAGAGATAGACATGGTTAGTTGCTTGCCAGACTTTTTCACATCCTCAAGTTATAAACTTTGCTCTCTTTTATGACACATTTTTCTTTTTCCCAGAAATGTCATTCAAATCTGTATAAATATATATATATATATATATATATATGCACAAACTGACCATCTTTCAAAAATCTTGTTGATTTTTTTCCTTTATCTCTTTTCGTTTCCACCATATTTTGATGGACTACACATCTTCAGCCTCTTGATGAAACTATCTGAGAATACTACTCAGAGGAAAGATGTCTCCTTTTCTAGACCATTAGGAATTTTAAAAAAGGCTGGAAGGAGGAAAGAGATTGTACTGTCACAGTCAGAGTAGGGATAATGAAAATGGAAAGAGAAGTAGGGGACAAGGGGTGCTGGGATCATGAATGGAAAGAGAGATTAGGAAGAAATGAAATTTTAAAAATGTCTGGAAAATTGGATTTTAATTGTCAGTTCAGATAAAAATAGGTTTTGTGACAAAGGTAACTCAAGTGAATAAGTTAGATGGAAAAAGGGTAAAAGTGAATTTTTCTGCCATGGGAAAAAGGGAAGGAATAGGGCTTGGGAGAAGATTTACCATGTTGAAAACAGGGAGGATAACTAGAAAAGGAATAGACATGAAGGTGGAACTTGAGTAAGAATTCTGAGATGGTGGAGGGACCATCTTGGAATCAGGAAACACCTTGGACAGGGGGAAAGGGTAGGGATGCAATGGTGGGGGGGCTGCATCGCAAAAGTGATGAGCTGGGAAGAGGTATGGAGGTGAAAAGAGCAATATACTGACAATGTCAGCCAAAAGAGGGGGGATCAAGACTAGCTGACAAGGCAGCCATAGACATCTGTTTAATTAATGCACATTGCAGTCCTATCCCTTACACACAGGGTATGTTTGGATATTCTGGACGCTGCTTTTTTTGGTGCCAATGGTCTCACTTGTCTTTATTTCTTTTCATGGTAGTTAAAATAAATTTATAATTTCACATAATTAATGAGAGAAAATAGATCCACAGTTTACAAGACACAATGTTTCCTAAAAATAGAAAGAATATAAATAAAGACTATCTCTCTTGCCTAGACATTGTTCTGTAATTCAGAGCTGGTTGCTCTGGTAACTTCCAAAGATACTTTTTCCTCCTGAGCTGAGAAATGAGCTGACTTGTAAAGCCACACAGCCAAATAGTTCGAGCAGATGGTGAGTGACCTCAGAAAACAGGAAAAGAGAAGGGATTACCAAAATTGTCCCATATTAGGGTTACAGCATCTGTCTTCCAAGGGAAATTTCTGAAGTACTTCTTCTTTATAATCCACTTAACACTTTTGCTCCTAAGTCTCTTATTTAGGTCAGGGGAAAAAAGGATCCTTCAGCATCTTGAAGTGGTCTGATCTCAAACATCTGACACAGTCATATTGCAGTTCCCTTGCACAGTACAAACTATGGTTGTTTTCATATTTGTGAATAGAGTAGACAGAGGAGAGGAGAGGAGAGGAGAGGAGAGGAGAGGAGAGGAGAGGAGAGGAGAGGAGAGGAGAGGAGAGGAGAGGAGAGGAGAGGAGAGGAGAGGAGAGGAGAGGAGAGGAGAGGAGAGGAGAGGAGAGGAGAGGAGAGGGAGTGTTTAAATGTACTTTGAAGAAGATAGAAGATAAAATGGTTCCTCATGTAATTCCAGTGAGTTCATGAGAGATATACCAAGGAAGAAAGATAATATGCAGTTCATTTTATTCTCATGTTAATGAACACTGCAATCCCATGAAAGATAAAGCCAAATTTATAATTTTTTTTTTACTGTAATGGAATTGGAAAATTACAAAAAAATTACACAATATTTATATGGTACTTATTTATTAAACCTACAGAAAATTAGAAAAGTATGCATATTCAGCTTTGGCAGACTTGCATGTTTCCCTCATAATTTTGTATTTGGGGTAGAAGTAATTACAGTTAAGTCTAAAACTTCTCCCTTCCAGAAGGATTTTATAGGAATGAGAAACAGTAAGAAGATGATAAATCAGTATTAAGACTTATCTTTGGATTGGGCAACTGCATCATGAAAATTGCAGAGTACTCTGATGGATAGGATATTAATTTATACCAGTGTGTGCATGTATATATATATGTATATACATGCATATAAATACATACATATTTATATAATCATCTGTATATATAATCAGTTCATCCAGAGCCTTGTAATGTGAATGAACTTTTCAGTTTGTACAATCCAAGGATGTATCCTTTGCCAAGGTTGAATTTTGTCTGTTCTCAGTTACCAGTCTTGGTGATTTCCCTTCTCTTTCTATTTTTGCCTGTCTCCATAGACAGAGTTCAATCTATGACTGCACACTACTGCCCCATGACTATTCAATGTCCTTAAGAGTTTCTTTCAGGGCTTTTGATTCTTCTCTTTTCTGTGTTTAAATAAAGTGTGAGCTTGAACATCTTATGATGATCCACTCCAGACATTGGGCAGAATAGATTGGCAGAGTAGTTCCATGGACTAGCTTCTGTTCTAGAAGTCATTCTGACTTGTCTCCGTCCCCAAAAGATCTAAGAGTCTTCCATCCTTGTGTTTAATGCAATCTAAGATTCTATCAACAAGGCTGAAGAACCTTTATATAGTTATGAAAAAAAGTCTACGTGTGGGATCTGATTTTATAGTTTTACTGAATTCTGAAAGAGAAAGAAACAGACACTTTGCTTTCTCTGTGGAAGCATAGTACAGAGTATTTGACAATTATATTGATATCAATTTATCATTTAGCATTCAATAAGACCAGATACAGCTCCCAGAATTTACAGGGAGTTGGAACTTTCCCTGCGCTCACCCCATGGACACTGTCATCAGCAAACTCCGGCTCAGTGTACGTAATGAGGATAGAATCAGAGTAGGATTGATGCATTTCAGTCTGGCAATTGATTGGTACAATTGCCAGCCTGGCAACTGATTCCATTTAATGTCGGAGGAAGTTAGAGATCTCACACTTTGTTAGGTTCCAGCTCTCCAATGAGCTGTTCCAGTCCTTAGGAAAGCCATGCTTAAACTTTACAAAAGCATCTCTTCTCCTTTCCATTTGGTGACCTGGAGAAAGGCTGAGTTTCTACAGAAAATCCCATCTGTCCCTGTCCAGTGAGATACAGAAAAATATCTTTCTCAAAGTAAAAGCCATTTGTTCTTAAAAAAAAAAAAAAAAGGACATCATCCTTTTGGTAACTCTGTGATTGTTGCTTCATTTTTCATAAACTTCCATCTTTTGGAACTTTCTTATTAATATTTCTGAGCATCTAATATCTGGTTCATGATAATAAGCCTTTTAAGAATCTTGTATTATGTCAACACAAACTCCAGTGAGTTTGCTATATTTGCTGAGGTTTTACTGACTAAAACTGAAAATACAGAAAAAAATGGGTAAACAGTTTGCTCAACAAGACTTATTTTCTGTAATTCCATGCCATATTTTCCCCATACAGAAGATGCAGTGTATTGAAAACCTCATCACATTTTTTCATTACTTCCATTACTTTGGCAGTAGCTCCAGCTAGCAGAAGAATCAGAGAGTATTTCAGGCTTGTGACCATGGATGTGAAAGAAATAGCATTGCCCACATCAGATGATTGCAATGGATTAAATATGTTAGATTTAATTTCTCCCACAGCTAATGGCTCAGCTGCAACGGAAACACTATCAGGAGCCCTTGTATGAAAATGGACTACACAGCAAGGACTCTGTCAAGTCAACTGAATCTATTAGATTATTATGAGTTTTTAAGGCCACAGAGAACAACAGACCACCTGAAATGGCAATTTTACATGAACTGCTCTTGAAACCTGAGAGTAGATGGAAACTGGAAAGATGACAAATGCTAATTCAGAGAAGATGGACACTGATCAATCTTGCTGTACCTATTTACAGTTGCGTTGGGTCTGGCTGATATGGACTATATTTTCCCCAAAGCAGCCCCTCTAGTGCTGTGCTGTGCACTGGTGGCTAGAAAGGTGCTGATAATACACCAATGTTCTGGCTGCTGCTGAGCAGTGCTGGCACAGCATCAGGGCTGTCTCTACAACATACCCCCTCACTAGCACACCTGGGAGAGTCAAGATCTTAGGAGGGGACATAGCTGGGGATGCTGACCAAAATGGATTGAAGGGATATTCTATATCATATGACATCTGTTCAGCAATAAAAGCAAGGATAATGGGGGGATTTCTCTCCTGGAGCAAGCCCTATGTGTACTGAAGCCCCACTTCCAGGGAAGTGGGTGGACATCACGTGCTGATGGGGAGTAGAGAATAAACGTTTTGTTTTCCTCCTCTTCTGCACACAGCCTTAGCTTTTGCTTTATTACACTCCCTTTATCTTGACCCATGAAGTGGTTTTTAATTTTATTTTCTCCCTCACCATCCAGCTGAAGAGGTGAGTGATAGAGCAGCATGGTGAGTACTTGACATCCTCCAGCCCGGGTCAGCCTATCACAACAGCCAAAAGATCAGTAAAGCAGAAGAGGGGAAATTCTTCTTTATATATTTTCCCAGCCTGTTGCTGGATCCCTTTCTTCCTCACCACCAAACCAGCACCTCTTCTGACCCAAGCATTCGAAAGCACACCAGATATATCCCTAAAAGTAGGGGATAGTTATGGCACCTTGACAACCACAAGAAAAAAAGGGACATTCCTTTTAAGAACATCTGAGGCCCCCTGGATCAGGAGCAGCCTACCAACCTCCTGAAATGTGCAGTACTTTATTTGACCTAGTAAATACTTCCCTGCAGGGAATGACCATTTTATTAATTCTTCCTCACTATAGGGAGTTTCAGTATTTTTCTGGTGTTTACTTAAACCTCAGGCAGTTTATTAACATTCAGCTTTCTGGCATCTGACTTATTATAGTTTTTGAGTTTATTCACAAGATTTCATTTATGTCTCAAGTATGCATTGGCTATAAAAGTTGAAAAATTGAAAAAATATAAAATTGAAAACACACTCTGTTTTCTTGCAGAATATTACTCTGACTAGATAGCTGCACAGATTATTGATGGTGAGTAATATTTCCCTTGAAAAGAAGGGCAAAAAGAGGAATGACTGTTTCTCACCATCATCTAAATTTTTCCTAGCTTGCAGTCACAGCTGGCATATGTATCTGATGATATTAGATACTATTCACATTTAACTGTTTCACCAGAAATGCTTCAAAGTGATCTGATGGTCTCAGAATGGTAATTAGTTTACTTCTAGGGTACCCCAGCAGGACTCTGAAATACTATGTAACTTTAAGTGCATTGTAGTTTGGATCAAGAATGTGGTCTGGAAGCAAATATCTTCATGTGGTGACCTCACAGAACAGAAATGGGTTATTCTAGATGAAGCTAAACCTGAAGAGGACCCCACTGTGGTGCTCTGGCCAGTGGTGCACCCTGAACTCAAAGGGTTCTAACTACTAATCTAACAAGATCCAGTTAGTCCAGGTGAAAATGCCTTGGAAGCAGAGACTTTGGGTCCCTTCAAATCTGTTTGCTTCTCCAAATGGTTGCCATTATGCTGCACTACTTTCTAGCCTCAGTTTGGCATTTGACAACTTCCAGATCCTTAAAAAGCTTGAAGGAATACTCTTCTTGGGAGGGAGGGGAAGAAAAGTTTAAAACCAAGGGGAATAGATTGCTTAGAGAGACTTACTTTAGTTTTGTCACTTAGGCATTGTAAGGCTCAGTTCTCTAATGGCTAACTCAAGTCTGAGAGGGCATGGAGCAATTCCCATCTCTCTGTGACTGTGTACTTTGATGACAGCCATCACTCATGTCACTGGGAGGCTTAGATGTGCCCTGCCAGGCAGAAGGGTAGCAGCAGTGCACTCGTACACACTGCCCTGTTTGCTTGACTGGGTGCACCACCACAGTGGGACACACATAGCCTTCAGACACACTGTCAGAAAGACACAGCCTCTTGAGGACATGTGTACATTTCCCACTGACACCAGCATATTAACATTTCACTACAGTCAGCTTGATGGGACACCCAAGTGTGAATGTGCTGTCAGTGGTGATTAACCACATTTTGCAAGTAGGCATTTGGCTTCTTGTTAAGTACCAGCAGCAGTTCCATGCCAGCCTACTGAAGGGATTCAAACACTGCCAATGTTATTGGTGCTGTTCTGATGTCAGTGAGAACAGGCAGCTCACCCTTAAATGGATTGCACCCCCAAGGAGTCCTTGAAGGTTTTTGTAGTGTAGTGCAATTTCAGCCCAATGCGACCTAACCATTGCTGTGGGACGTGTGACTCTTCCATAGACAGGACCAACCTGCTGCACACCTGTCCTAGAGAATTATCTTCTCCTTGCAGAGATTTTTGCTCTTCTCTGGATATTCAGTCTTTGTTGGCAACAAAAATAATGGTTGTTTTGTTGTCAACTGAAAGGTCAATATTCATAAGTGCTGAAAATTATACAGCTGTAAATCAGTCCAAAAGAGTGTCAGATGTGTTTTGATAGAAATTGCATGTTAGAGAAGCAAAATGGCAGGACTGAAGAAAAGTAATTGAGCCAAGTAAGATAAGGGGGCTGTTATCCTAGAGAAGATCAGGGTGTAAAGACTACCATATGTATTCAGTGAATTATATGTGTCCTATCCAATCACTTGATTGTTAATAAAAAAATAGGTGATCTTTATTAAGTTAGATCTTTCTCCCATCCAACTTTTCTTTGTCTTCTCCTTCAAGGAACAACTTTCAACTAATTAATATACTCCATATAAAATTCCTTATATACCTCAACTGACCTCTCTTTATTCAATACTAATTTTCTAATGTCCTTATAAAGCACATACTGACTCATGTCTACGTTGCAATGTAGTATTTTCCTTTACAGAAGAGAATAATAAAATTAATTTTTCTACAAAATGTATCAAAGCAGGAGTATCTGGTATAGGCGGTTTTCCTCTGAAGAGTTTGTTCTGATCTAATATTTATCCCACCCCATCAATAGCATCAAATTAACAGAGACTGTGAGAGCTATTTGTATGTATCTTCCTCATTGTATAGAATAAAGAAAAGAAAAGAGAATTTGGGGTGTCACATTAGACTGAAGAGTCAAATCCAAATATTCATCACAGCCTTGCCTTTTTTTCTCTGAATCTTGTGAGTGAGAACAAGTGTACTTTGGAGTGGACTAATTAAAATTTCAGAGCCACATGTGTGCACATTTGGATATGTCACATAGAAACTCAGCTGTTGGCACACAGTACCCAGGATTTCCAGCAATATTTGTTGGTACTTTGAAGGGAAAAAAAATAATCCTGGCTTTAGCACCTTACAACACATATTTAGCTTAGCTCAGTACCCCAGACCTGGCAGCACTGCTTGCTTGTTTCCTCCAATGCAATTCTGTCAAATTCTGGTTAGCAGAAAAAGTGAAATCCTGACAAAAAAGCACCAAAAAACTCTGAGTTAATATTTTACAGAATTCATAAATATTATTTTCAACAGTGAGAGTTCATCACAAGATTATTTTATGACAGAGACAAAGCAGATCTTAATCTATGAGCTTCATTTCCTATCTAGATGATACAGACTATTTCTCTCTTCAATGTAAACAGGAAAGCTGGACACTACACAGGTTTACAGTTTTTAATCAAGTAAAAATGGAAGGAATAAATCTTATATAAATATTATTACATTTGTTGCATAAACTATATTATACATCGTTAATTCTTGTTAATTAAAATTTTTAACTAAAATAGATGTCTATGATTATGTTTAGCTGTACACTTTTAAGAAGGAAAGTTGTTAGTCCTTTACAAGTGTCTTTCCTAAGGATTTCCTGGCTTCAGAAGGCATTTTATCAATACCAAATGCAACACCGTTCAGGGAATTTCCATACAAAGATTTCTTTGTTGATCTCATTTATATTGGCAAGGGTGGCTTGTGCCTTTTATGTATACAGAATTTATTGACCTTATCAAGAATCATGACAAGCAGAATTTTATGCTATTGTATTAATCCATGTCTGAGAAGTTGGGTTTGCTTATATGCCTACAGGCACGCCAATTAAAACTCATGTAGTGGTTATGCTTCCAAATTTTTCCTGCAAACAAACAAAAAAGACACAGCATATTTTGTCTCCAGACTGTACAGGCACTTTTGAGTCCCAGGCTTCATTAAAGCTCCTCAAAGTCCAGATGATTCTTTCATTTTACCTGTAAAGGTGCAGGCAGATAAACCTGCACCTTTGAGAGGTTTGATCACCTCTCTTGACTTGACATCTTTCCTGTAATGCTGTTAGATAAGCTTACTTTAACATTTTAACCATGACATATGGACAGAAGGGGATGAATCTTATACTGCCTTTAAATTCCTTTTGACTTTCAGAAACTAGATGAACAAACACAAAATCCTGGTCAGAAAATTCTTCCATGTCAGATGTGACCGAGGACATGGCAGAGGGGTTTGTCATTCCTTTAGTCTGGCAGCTGCTTCATAAGGGAGCACCAGAAACCTGGAGATGAGCTGAGCTTTGGGGTTATGTCTGGGATACTTCTGTGCATGAGATTGTGGGCTGTTTGGGTCACTTTTATTTTTATTTCTCATCACACCTAGCCAGTTCAAGTGGCCACAAATAGAGTTTTCGAACCAGCAGGTGATGAGTGTTATACTGCAATGTACCAGAGTGGGGAGAAATTGCTCTAAAATTTGCTTTGAAGTTGCCATGGAAACCATCTGCCTCCTATCATCTTGGTTCAATGCAGCTTTAAAATACAGCTTTAGTTGCCAGATGTCTATAGGAGAAACTTCTCAGTGTCAAGAGAAGAACTGAAGAGAAAGAGAAGGTTTATCTACCACTACCATATAAATGATAACTGTTCCTAGGTGACTTAAAAGTTTAAGTTGTGATGTAAACCACCAGGCTCTACCCTTGGATTAGAAACATATCTATTGTTTGACCTGTGCTTTTAGCTCCAGCTCACCCAAGAATATTCATTAGCTGGAAGCCTGGTTGCTTTTTAGTCTCTTCCAGGCCAGCAAGGAGATTTCTGTTTCAAAACCCAATAAACTGTTCATTGGTTTAGAATTTCACTTCTGCAAGTTTCTGCCTGAATTTGGCAACTGGACATGACAGGGTAATTTCCACAGTCCCTTCAGTTTCTCTACAGGACAAGTGCAGGGAAATGGAAAAGGACAATCAAAGGAGAGTCATCTCAGTCTCTTCTAATAAGCTACAGACTTATTCTAGTTGAAGAGCTGGATCCTTTCAGAAACACCTATGTTAGCTAGAAAAAAGCAGGCTTTTAGGAACTCACCAGAAAAGCTGAGAAGTGGGAAAGTCAGATTTCTTTTTAGATGGGAGAAAAAGAGAATGCAAAGCCAAAGGCCTGGTGGTTGTTAAAAAAACATTTCTTCTGGAAGTCTGACCTTGATACAGTGAATGTGTGAAATAATATCATGACCCATAAAAGACAGGAGAAAATCTGACCTAGAATGAGACACAGAAAGCTAGAGGCATGGCTCTGAGCAGAGCCCTAGGGCTGCACTGCACCCTCAGAGAAACATAGGTCCTGCAATGTTCACTTTCCAGGTATCATATGCCATCTCCTAGCTGTCACATGCTGACCCTTCTGCCCTGGTAATACTGATCAGCATAAGGAAATAGTAATTAGTTCTTTAGCAGACCTGCCTGGCACATTCATACCACTGTGATCCAGGAGGGAAGAAGAATTCATGTGATGAATTTGTCCTATAAAAAACATATCTCTATATCTCAATAGCAGTGAAAAAAACCTCACCAGATTTAGACTTGTTGTTTATGTATTGGCCCAACAAATATTCAGAGCCTTTTTTTTTCCTCAGACTTGAATGCCTGTATCTCCACATTGTAACTTGTCAGGGCATGAAGTGTTTAGTTCAGTGACTGGCCAAAATGAAATCCTACTACTATTCAAGATTCCAACCTTTTATAAATAATGCACTACTCTTTCTATTTTTAGTGGTAGCTAGGAATTTTTAACAGTGGCTACTGTACTAGACAAACAAGAGCTACTGTGCTAGACACCAGGGGAAAAAAGCCACAGTGAGCCCTGCTACCTATGCTGCTGGAAGGTGGTAAGGTCCTGACCTTAGCAGGTCAGGAAGAAAGCAGCAAGAAATAGATAAATGCTGGACAGAAGGTGGGAAGATTTGCACATATCAGTTCCAACACAGAGTACAGTAGACATGTTCTACAAATGTCACACTGCTTTCCTCCAGGAAATCCTGCTCCTTCACGCTGGTGAGTCCCCTCTTTTGGTGGTACAATTTGGCCTGTAGAATCAAGGAAATGCTAGAAGAAACTGCTTCTTATTTCACAAAATGTGTAGTTGTGATGAGTCTTCATTCATCAGAAATATGCTGGCTTTCCTCCCTACCTCTATTCCACTCTCCTACATCAATTATTTTCATTTCTGCAGTGTGAAAGTACAAAGTTGACTCCATGCAAGGAAAGATGCAAGCATTTTGCCAAGGCCATTTTTGCTGCAAAACTGATAAAAGAAACAAAGAAATGCAAATGAGCAAGTATATACAGAAATGTCCCCCAAGGCTTCTGATCTCCTTTCCTGAAATCAAAGCAAAAAAAGCTTTGCTGATTATTAGAAAAATTGCAGTTTTGATTAAATGAAAACAAAGCCCAAGGCTGGCCAAAAAAATTTAAACTAACCTTGTGAAATCAGTATACACCCTCTGACCTATTATTAGTAATAGCAGTACTATATTAGTAAGCCATGGGAGTAGAGATGAGAAAATTATGCTGTGACTTCAGGGTGGGTCTCTGAGCCTTTATTCATTTGGCATTTCAGATAATTCCACTGTTCTCTATTTCACCTGTTAATTCTTCAGCTGTTTTTTTCCATTGATCCAATTGTTTGGGGTTTTTACTTTCATGGCATTCAATGTATGTACAAATATTAAAGGAATACCTGAATAATGGAAGAGTTTTTGAAGTGGGAACAAATTAATCCATTGCCAATGAAAGAGTTGCAATGGGAAAGAATTCTGCAGAGATTTAAATTTTAGAAAAATTTCTTTCATATAGTTCCCACTGAAAATAATATTTAAGTGAAAATGGAGTAACAGATCTTGTAGAAAGATCTAGGGAAAAATATAATTGAATTAAGGACAAATTGGTTGGTCCAGTTTTGATGAACACACAGACTTAATGTGATAAGCAAAGATCAGGGGCTTAATTCAGTGCTTTCATTTGAGAATTAGAGAAAGGCTTCAAGCTGCTTTACACAAGTGAATCCAATCTGCTTATGGAAAAAAAGAAGTGATCCCATTATGTCCATTTCCCTGAAGGAATGGAAAGTGTTTAGAGTATGTGTATATCAAGGAATGGAAAAAGAAGATAAGCAATTTACCTGGGTTTAGGTTAGATATGTTAGTTTATATGAGGTGGAAGAAGAGAGGATGAGTAGAAAAGTTTTGTTTCGGCTTCCAAGCTTTTGCTGGAAGATGAGAGCTCAGTCTCTGTGGGTGTGTCAGGAGGAGCTATGAAGAGCAGCAGATGTACTGGGCATAGACAATGGCAATTTGCTCCTCAGCTGTTGTTCCTAGCACTGACTGATCATCAACTCAGGTTTCAATGCTTTCTGCTACTAAAAAAAAAACAACAACCAAACAAAAAAAAAGTCCCCAAAAACCCCCACGGTATTCAAGCTATACCAGCATAATTCAAATTCAGCACAAAAGAAGCCAAGCACTTTCTGTTATTAAAAAAAACCTAAAACAATCAAAGCAAAAAAAAAACCCCAAAAATCAAAACCACCAACAAACAAGCAAGTCAAAACAAAGCCATGAAAACAAAAAAACAAAATACAAACAAAAAAACCCCATAGTGTCTCTTTTCCAGACTGCCTCAGTTCATGGGTATGTGAAGATTTAGTTCCATAATGAAACGTAGATGTGCTCCAACAAGTGTTTCCTAATAGACAAGCTCTTCATTAGCCTCCTCCTTATTTCAGTTGCCATTTGCCAAGCAAATGATCAGAACCCCAGTTTTATTAATGCTGACAGAGCAGGCTGTCCTATCATCTTGTCAGATCACAGAACCATTTTATTGTGGCAATCCTAGAATGGTTGGGTTTGGAAAGGACCTCCAAGACCATTTAGTTCCAATCCCCACTACCGTGTACAAGGGCACCTTCCACTAGACCAAGTTGTTCAGGGTTCGATCCAAACTGGTCTTGGACACTTCCAGGGATGAAGCATCCACAGCTGATTCAAGACCTGTTCCAGTGTCTTGCCATCCTCACAATTAGACTGGTCATCCTTGGCAAATCAATGCTGACTGTTCCCAGTATGTCCTTGTCCTCCATATGCCCAGCAATGACTTCCAGGAGGTCTCAGTCTGATTTTCCCACAGACTGAAGCAAGGCAGAACAACCTGCAGTTCCTGAGGGTGATCTGCTGGCCATTCTGAATAGGAGTGCAATGTACACTTTCCTCTGTTCATTGGAGACCCTTCTCCTGCAGGTATGACTTTTAGGGATGATAGAGAGCAGACTTGCAAGGACTTTATTAGCTCTCTCAGCACCCTAGGATGCAGCCTAAGTCAAATTAACCCATGCAGGCCATCCTTGCAAGCACTCCCAGTGTTCACTTACTGCTGGTCATACCCCTCCTCCCTGAGCCTGCTCACAGGAGAACTCGGATAAGCTAAGGGAAAGAAAACAATGAGTGCTTCAGATTTAAAATGTTGGTTAAGCATCTCCTGTAAGGATGTCGTGTGCTCCACTCCTGATAGTTGTGAAAACACTCAGGAAATCTTCAGTAAACATCATCTTTTCAAGACAATCAACTTTGCATGACGTTAGTTCATGCATACAAATCATACAGATCTTTCACTGCCTAAGCAGTAAGACTGGCAGGAGAATAAATAATGAATTTTAAAGAAGCATTGCAAGGTGCAGGCACATCTGTCCATATAATCTCTTTTCTTCAGCATGCATTTTGTAGCGCACAACAAAGCAGCATCAGAGAATCACAGAATGGTGGAAATTGAGAGGTGCCTCTGCAGATGACCCATTCTAATCACCCTGTTTAAACTAAGGTCACTTAGAGTACGATCCTCAGGGCTGTGTCCAGTTGCATTTTGAATGTGTCCAAAGATGGAGACTCTAGACCTCTCTGGAAAGCCTGTTCCACTGTTTGAACACTCAGAGTAAAACAAGGGATTTTCTTATGTTTAAATTAAAAGAGATGGAATTATTTTCAGTCTCACTTGATGGGATTCCTGTTAATCAATTTTAGTCTACGAGAGGTGAATATTGATTAAGATTCATTTGACTTGTGATTGAATAAAATTAATCTTCTTTCAAAATCCACCTTTTCACCTATTATGGAATGACATAGACAAGTAAGTTTAAGCATATAAGACATGAATCCTACCAATGGTAAATTTTCTTCCATAGCACCAGATAAAATTAAAAATGAAACAGTAAACAGACTCTCTGATTTGAAATTTAAAAAATGAAACAGATTTCTCTGCTTTGAAAAGAATGATTTCTAGTATTCTTCTTTGCTCTGCTATGCTTTGCTTATCCTGTCTCCTGACAGAACTGTATTTATGGGATCCATTCCATATAGCAATATCCTTATCACACTCCACTGGTAACCTCTAAACCTGTTGGTTAACTTCAACTACTGTTAAACTGGGAAAAGCACCACATGAGAGCCCAGAGCCAACAAGTCCTGTGAAAATCAACAAATGGTTAAAAATTATGAAAAGGAATGTAAAATTGAGTGCTTATCTATTTTGAGAGTTGATATGACCTGGCATGAGTACCAGATGGTGAATCAGTGCAGTTGTAATTCCAACCTAGCTACAGGACTTGTTTTTTTCTTGCCTTGAAAACAGAAAACATACAGGGAACACAGGAGCAATGGAATGATTTGGGTGTAGGGGAAGCAAGAGAGATATTGGGCATGAGATAATCTAAATAGTATCATGGGAATTCAGGGAACAGAGAGAACCTGGGGATGCTGCAGAGGGAGCAAGTGGGGGATGGATATAAAACATATTAGAAGTGAGTTTCAGTAGCTCTTAACCCACACAGTACCTAATACAGTCAGGAACTGGAATGCAATTGGACAGCAAATGCCCTAACAGCCAGTTTCTGCCCTCAGTTATAGAGCTATAAAACTAGGATAACACCTCCATTTATTTTATTCCTAGTTATCACAAGGTGACCCATCTGTTTATATTTTCTGATGCAATGCATAGTGATGGCAAATTGAAATTCCCATTAAACGACAATATTTTGCATATACTTAGCAGCATCTAAGAAACCAAGAGCTTCACAATGTCATGTCCTGACTTGTCAAATAGAAAACTACCATCTGACTAACATTTTAAGTGTCAGAGTTTCTTGGATGACACATTTACCAAGACACAAAATAACTTCAGCCATATGCTTTAAAATGCGATAAGCGAGTAAAGAGTACTAAGCATAAGCAGAAGCCCAATCCATGGCCCAGGCTAAAATGATGACAGCCTACATTTAGGCTCTGAAAAGTCTAACTAATCATTTTCTCAAATGAGTCAGTTTTCAAAAGTGCTGGCAAATCCAAACTACTCCAGACCCTCATGTCTGCAAACTTAATGCAAATAAAGCAATCTGATTTAGGACCAGAAACCTGTCTTGAGACAATTTGGCAGGTGTTGACACATTCAACCCAAGTGTCACCACTTTGCTTTTCATCAGGTGAGAGAGAAAAGTCTTAGATCTTTTACTAGCCTGTGAAGGAACTGGGAACACATCCAGTAAGAAATACATAAGGCAAATTCTGTTCCCTAAATGCCAAAAACTATCTGGTCCATATATACCACAGACTCAGTTGGTCTGTGAGGATGTTACGGTAAAGAGCAAAAGCATTGCTGATGTCAAAGAAATGTCCACTTTTTTCCCCTCTTGTACTAAGTTACTAATTTCATTGTAGGAGATGATGGTGTTCCGAGGGCCCAATCTATCCCGTGTCTCCATGATGACTACTCCCTTCCTGTCTTTCATAAGCCTGGAAAGAGTTTCCAGGAATGTTCCAGGATTGAGGAGAGGCTGGCCAGTCTGCAGTTCCCAGGATAGTCTTTCTTGCCTTTCTTGAATGTCAGAGTGGTACTTGCTTTCTGCCAGTTCCAAAAACCCTCCTGTGATTATTACAATCTTTCAAAGGTAATTGAGAGCAGCCTCACATTGGCCAGCTCCCACAGCACTTTTGGGCGTATCCCACCAGATCCCAATAACTCACATATGTTGGATTTGGTTTAAATCTTCCCCAACTTAATTTCTTGCTTCAGACTTCTCCACTGATTTCAGGGGTCTGGGATTCCTGAAGGCAAATATTACCAATAAAGGCCAAAGCAAACAAGGCATTGAGAATCTTGGCGTTTTCCATGTGCTATGGCATCAGGCCTTCTGCTCCTTTCACCATCAGGCTCACATTTTCCCTCATCTTCCCCTTGCTACTGAGGTACCTGTAGAAACTTTCCTCATTGATCTTCATGGTTTCATTGTCCCTTATGGTTTCAGTTCCAGGTGGGCTTGGGCTTTCCTAACTGTGCACTCTTGAACAGTGCCTCTATATCCCTTTTGGGTCAACTCTTCCTGCTTCCAAATCTTTTATACTTTGTTTTTTGTGTTTGAGTTTTGCCAAGAGACCCCTGCTCATGTGGGCAGAGCTGCTACTGTCTTTGCTTGACTTTGTACACATTGGGATGGAGATACTGCATCCAAGTTTTCTAAGATAGACTTGTCTAGCTTGATGCCCACTGTAACATCATTCCCCTCCACCTCTATTTCTTCTTCTAGAGAAAGGCACAGTGATACAATCATTCTTCTCTGTGTTACATGCAGCTGAGCAAAAAACTGAATGCAGGGAGCCACAGTTTCCTAGGCTTTTTGCAATCCAGTCATGTATGGTTAGGTTTATTGAGCTCTTTGAAAAACAAATACATAAATCTCACCGTGTACTTGTGTAATACCTAGGAAAATGTTCTGGTGTTTCAGGGTAAGTCAAATAGCATACTTTAGAATGTTATTTCTGCAGATGTGTAATACAATGTGCTTCTCAGGCATTGGAGCAATAATATCCTTTACAGTGTTCTTCAGATTTTTAAAAGGTTGCAATTTTTCTGTTTGTTGTCACATATTTAAGCATCCTTAAATATCATAGACATGTCGTATCATATTACCAACATTTCACATTAATACTTAATAAGAAGTCAAAAGAGAAATGTCAGCAGGATGATTATACTTTCACTTTTCACTGTACCAGTGAGGAACAATTACACTGCAACACAATAGAAAAGAGGTGCTACAATGTGGAGTTGAAAATAAAAGGTGAAAGCCTAGGAAAAAAAACCAAACTGTATTGCCTTTATGCAGATAGCACCATGAAAATTTCTAGTTCTCTTTAAAAAAATTAAATTAGATGCATCATAGATCTGAAAGTTAAATTGATAAGCAAAGTTGGAATTCAAAGTGATGTGCTTCTGCTTTTTGGAGAATCAAAGTGAGTCTTGTGGATAGATGGGGAAAAAAAGAGACCAAGGGACAGACTAGTGAGGATTAGATTTAAAAGGAAGCAAAAAATGTGACTGAGTGCTCTACAACTGGAAGGGAGAAAGGACGAAAATAAGAAATGAGCAAGTAAAGACATAATTTATTCACCTGTGGAAGAAGAATTCCAGAGGAAGAACAGATGCAAAGCAGAGTATTTGTACAAATGTACATCTTACCAGCTTTTAAAAGTACACTGACAGTAGACTGTTCACATCAATGCAAGTGTAAAGAATTAATACAATCTTGCAAGTGTGAAAAAAAATATTTAATATTTGTTCCCCCCCCCCTTTTTTTGTTGGTTTGCTTTTGTTCCTTCCTTGGTTTTTCATATATAAAGATCTACTTACATCTCAGGTTTATGTAAGTGATAGCTGCTTGAAGCTGAGACACTTCTCTAAAGTTTACAGACATTTCTGAGCACAATAGCCATTCTCTGCCTGAGACTTTCACTGCTACTACCTCTTAGATTTTGCTCAGGAAAAAAAATGGTGTACACTGCAGGGAAAAGTGATTTTTAGAGTAATTTATGTCAGCATTGTGTAAATAAATGTCAGACACACTGCAGGTTACCAGATTCAGACAGTGTATCTGAAGATTTAGGCACTTAAATGTGGGTGTCTCTACGAGTTGGAAATTTCACTTTTGATGGCAGCCAATGGAGACCTGGCTGGTGCAGATATGGACTCTGGAGAGACATTTGTGTCCTCTAAAAGCAAACACCTACATTTGCACAGGTAAGTAGCTCTCTAGACTCCATTGGCTGACTTGACTGATCTTCCTTGATTTTAATGGCAGCTTAAATGCCTGGCTCAGAGGTTGAAGGAGTCTTTGCATTTTAATTAGAGGGCAGCACTCATATGTGGCAGATCTGGAAAATCCTCAATTGCTTTGATGGCTTTTCTAAAATAGTCTGGCATTGTGTCATATATCTGTAGATGTCCGAACTTTTATCTAAATTCTACCCTTAAATCCAGAACGCTCAGCACTCTGTGAAAAAAGAATTATTTAAGAATTTCAAAAATAAATGAAAACCACATCTCCAATTCATTATGGCCAAAACTAACAGTATAGACTTCTGGAGAAAGGAATAGGGGAAAGGGAAAATGAACTGTGAAAAAGAAAGGCCTTTCTAGATGCAAAGTTATTATCAGTACTGGTGAGGCAAAAGCATTCTTCTGTGTGGATTTAGGGGGAAGAAGGTGTGTTGATTCTCCATTTTCATCCATTTTGTATGTCTCAATTGACTACCTGATATGATGCTGTCAATACTACAAGATTCTAGTACTTGGCACCATTTTGTTGATTAGCCACAGGTTTGATTGACACACAGTTCGAATAGTGCTCAAGAAAATCATACTTTAGTTAGACACAGAAACCACACACTTTTTAGCTCAGCCACAGATCACTTCAGAAGAGCTAATAAAGAAATTCAGAACAGTCCATTTTTACCTTGCTGTAGTGCCTCCTTCCCTCATTGTCATGCAAAGACTGCAGTGAATTTCTTTCAAGTTACTCTGAGTCAACTGGAAGACTTTTTGAAAGCAATCTATGCTTTAAAGAACCTTCAGTAAATTGCTGTAATTATTTTTCTAGCTGAAACAATTAGTAAATAATTGAATTTCTTTTTTTTTTTTTTTTTGTTGATGCCTTTCATAATTTAAATTATAAACTCATAAGTGCATTGTTAGTTCTGGCAGCTCGTGATTTTTTTTTTGCCCTGAAAGGGTTAGTGCTCCAGTGGCACTGCATGTTAACTAGGTGTGAGCAATCAAGAATATTAATTTGTCAAAAAAGAGAATATATGAGTGTGGTGAGCTACAAGTGTTTATGACTGGTATAGAAACACAAGGATCTGAGTGTCAGTCTCCTCCCTGGCCCATCACAAACTGGGTGCTGTTTGAGCCAAGCCCAGTTTCACCAGAAGACCTGCTGGTCATTGGGTCATTGTCATAGAGAGAAAAGTGACCAGGCATGGCAAAGAAATCACATGATGGGATACCATAGGATGGTGACGCACGGTACATCACAGCTGTGACATACTGACAGAGGAAATGTTATTTGAGGGAAAGGACCTCCTGGTATGTCAAGTTGAATAGCGTCAAGTTATTTTCACTAACCAGAATACTTTTCTTCTTTGCAGTTCAATACCCTAAGAAGATTCAGAAACTATTTCTAATATTTTTTTGAGATACAGGATAGGTAGGTAGATGAGGCAGCCACTCATCTGGAAAGCATGTTTTCATTGATAGTTAAAAAACCCCAAAAAGTCATCCCTTTACACCCTGAAAAAGCATTTTAAACTCAGACTTGAAACAGAACTGTAGTGACCCAGCAAATTATTTACTTAGTAAGGTATTTGTTTTAATAAGAAGACAGTGAGATCAAGGTCCAGCTTGCATACCAAAGGTTTGAAAGTCAGTATTGTGGCAGAACTATCTCTGCTCAGAAATATATCTGCCTACTGTATTTTATGGTTTATTCCATAAGAGCTGGTACCAATAAATTAGTCCCTGAAAGGGGTTTCTTTCCTGGTTTCATGCAGCAAACTAGAATCATAGAGGATTTCAGAAATATTTAGCCTTGATACTTCTGGATATAAGGATACCCTACATTGAAATTCAAAGGAAATACTTCAGAGAAAATCTCCTTTAAGAATTGAATTGCAAGAATAATTGTTATAATGAAAACTCAGTTCAAAGGGGATTTTACTGTTTTACTTTATATGTCTGTCTTCTGTGCTCTCTCAATTATGGAAGAACTCTCATAAATCAAGAAAAAGCTTTCACGTCATTTTCAAGTAAGACAGAACAAGAATATACTTGGAAACAAAGGGAAAAAGGGCCTCCCAATTCAACAGATCCATAAGTTTCAAACCACTGGAGTAATCACTGAGAAGACATCAACATCCAAACCCAAATGGATAAGGTTCCTGACCTCCATGTTACTGAGCCATTGGCATATTTATTTATTTCATTTGCACAGCCCCCTTATCCAGCCTAAGTCCAATGTCAACACCCAACTTAGCTTTAAGTAACACTTTCAGAGAAAAATCAGGTACATTAATTTAAAATGCTACATTATTAAAGAAAAATTGATTTCTCAGCTGGTATAGGTAGACCTCTGTCTCCCAATGTCCTTTCCACAGCACAGGGTTTGCCACTTTCCAAACAATCCATTCACGTTATTCTGGGGTAACCTCAGTGTCTGGTCAGCTGGAATTTCCCTCTCAGTAAACCCTCAGCCAAGCGCCTCACAAGTGTGCAGCCCATGTCTCCAGTGGGTGAGGTACAGAGAAAGCAGCTCGGTCTGGTAGCCAACTCAAAAGATTCCAAAAAGTATGACTCATTAGTTCCTTTTTCCAATTTTTAGGGAAAAAAAAATTCCAAACTTTTTGGTTGCCTTTCCACACGTAAAAACGAGTATCTTCCCATCCATGCTGCGAACATTTCCACAGGTTGCTTGTTTGGTAGGGAGTCTTAGGAGGAACTCAGAAGTATCTGAAGAGCAAAGAATTACAACAAAATGGGCTGCAACTTCCTTAATTCCTATAAAAGAGGTTTTCACAGATTCTCTGCTGTTTACAAGGTTTCCAAGAGAAAATAGGGCATAGTGGGGCACCAGAGAGAGACTAGTTCAGAAGGCATCCTCAGAAGGCATTGGAGGGAGGTGCCCACTGGTGCCTGCAGTAACTTCTGACAGGCTCTACCCCTGACCCAAGGAAAGAGTCTTGAGGGATCACAGAGGGAGCACCTTGCAGAGTAGTACAGTGCTGATGGACACAGCTTGGTGCGAGGGCCATGCCTCTGGTGTGAAGGCTGTCCTTGTCAGCTCCACTTTGGCTGGTGCCTGCTCCTCCTTGGAACTTCTACTGCATTGTGGAGAGCAGGCACAGTGCCATCCAACAGATGGACATGTGTGTAGGCATGTTGGAAACCTGGTAGGTACAGATCTAAAGCCAGATTTCTCCTCCAAATAGGAAAAACGTGTAGAGCTTCTGCATGCTTTGTTGCCTGAAGTTGTCTCTACTTTTAGTACTCCCAGATACTTTCCAGCATGGTGAGAGTGACTTTTGGTCTCTAGTACAGAAAGATAAATTATGCCTGTGAGTGAGGAAAGAGATTGAGAGGCATGTCTCTGTGCAACAAAATCGATCTCTACAAAATGTAGGGTGTTGAGTTGAAAATGAATGGGTTTAAAGTCCCTCCAGAGGATAAGTATACCTAGAGTGGATAAAAAGATATATTCTTCACATGTGGGAAACGTCTCAATTATCTCCAGATTTCATCCCTGCTGTATTATACATTCCACAAGTCTCCTTCTTGCTATACAATATGGCAGGAGGCTTCCTCCTCTCAGATTGAATATGATATTAAACAGGATTTTGCTTCTCATGGCTCAGTAGCTGGAATCTAATTTATGCAATGCACACAAAAGAGAAAAAATAATGTTATTTTCCAGAGACAACCCAATAAAATCTACACACCACAGGTTTTTTTCAATACAAACAGCCATTGCAGGGAAATTCATATATCTGTTCCACTGTTTAACATTTCACTTAGAAAGAAATATTTTCTAGGAAACTAAACTAAACTAAACTCTTTCTTCTTTCCTTGGCCTTGCTTTCAGTTTTTCCTCAGCAACTCATAGCAGAGAAAGTGATTTTCCTGTTCATTGCTTACTGCCATCAGCCTTAGCTGTTTTGTTGCTTTTTTTACCACCTTATCTCAGTACCAGTATAACATAGCTGCTTCAAAAACAATCCCAGTCCTACATGCCTGTTTTGTGTTCAGCTGGAATTCCCTTTT
Source organism: Molothrus ater (assembly GCF_012460135.2). Classification (NCBI taxonomy): domain Eukaryota; kingdom Metazoa; phylum Chordata; class Aves; order Passeriformes; family Icteridae; genus Molothrus; species Molothrus ater. Next base: position 74,608,873 of record NC_050479.2, on the reverse strand, counting down.
TGTTCTGTTAGCTCTCTGTGCTTCACAGCACATATTGCCTCTTCCTCAGAGAATCTCTGTGATTTTATTTCCTCTGCTTTACTCCTTTGTAACTGGTCTAATCTAACATCAGGTTCTCTTGGTGCTGAATAAATTCTGTCAGGCTGCTTTCAAGAGGTTTTGAGGAAACTGATATGAGCAAAAATTGCAGTAGGGAAAGTCAGGACCTCCAAATATTTGGATCTCAAATTGCTGTTTCATATCATTTTAAGGCAAAAGAAATGGAGCCTCTGCTTCTAATAGGAGAATCAAGACTCCATGCTCCAGTAATATTTGTTACTAATATTTAATTTATTTAATATTAGTTACTGAAAATATGCTTTCAGCTTGGTCAGCTTATCTACGTAAATGAGAGCAAAGCAAAGACACTCTGCTGTATTCCTTGATCAGCATTTCCAGTTCCCTGACCCGTTCAGTACGTGGAGCTTCTAAACAGTTTGACATGGAGAGAAAAACAAAAACAAAACAAACACACAAAAAAACACAAAACAAAACCCAACCAGCCAAAAACAAACAAACAAAACCCAAACAAACATACAAATACATTAAACCAACCCAAAGACTCAAATAAATGAACGAAAAAAAACTGTTTTAAAAGGGTACTTACAGAATGTGTTAAAAATCCTAAACTGAGTAGCTGCAAGTGAGTCTAGGAGCAGCCAATTTCAGTGGTGTTTCATCTGCCTGAACAACTAAAGAAAATTTCTTCCATCATTTTTATATTAAAAGAGTCATATCCAGGATCCTTGGAAGTTAAGTTTCTTTCAGAGTGACTAATGGGCCAAATCATCCAGTCCCTCTGCTTCTGTCATTTGGGTTGGCAATTTCTGGTACAGATGCAACTTCAAAATAGAAATGGCTGCACAGCTGCACATGACACGTCAGTGGTGTCAAAAGACAAAGTCCTTTTCCCTCCTGCAGTGTACCCATGATAGAAACATTTCAGAATATCTCTACAGAAAGACCTGTGCTAGCTAACACCAAGCATAGGCATGAAGATGCAAAGTACAATATAGGGAAGATTATTCCTTTAGTTGTGGAAGAGTGATGATTTTGCATTTGAATATGTTTAGTGTGAAAAATATTTTCTGTTGGCAAATATGTGTTTGACTGAGGTTACAGAGAGGGCTCTGTGGTAGCCTTGACATTTTTTGGCTACTAGAGTCCCACTCAGATTCTCCCCTTCCTCATCAGGACATGAAGAGAAAATAGATGAAAAAGAGCTTATGATTAGAGATTACATAAAGAGAAGAAATTCCCTTACCGATTACTGTCATATACAAACAGAATCAATTTGAGGAAAATAATTTATTTCTATTTAATTACAGGTTATTAGTCCTCCTAGCAAACCTGCTTTAGCATGGGCTCCTTCTCTCCACGGGGCCACAGGTTCTGCCAGGAGCCTGCTCCAGCACGGCATCCTCCGTGGGAGGATATGGCAGGTGGCCACTGTGCTCCACAGTTAACCTCCAAGGGGTTAATATCAAAACATTTACATCATTTCTTCTAAAATATATAAAACAGGAGCTTTATGTTCCCAAAATACTACATAGTACTACTACAAAACCCCCATAACTCTTTCTATGGAATACTTTATTCTTTTTTTCTTTCCCTCCTTCTTTTAAGGTCATATTGATAGGCTTGTGGTGTACCATGGATGATCAAGCCAGAAGTGGTTGAACATGATCCTTGAGAAATTTTCTGCACTAAATGCAAGACCCTTTGAATGGAGCTACTCTTCATATGATGATTGTATGTTTCTCAGAATTTTTGTTTACACTACAGGTGAAGTTTCAAATTTTGGAAAGCTTTACAAATTTAACTATGATATTTTCTGGTCTTCTGTGTAATGGGATGGGAGATGGAATGGAGAGCAAATACTTTTATAAACAACTCTTAAATTAATATTTTCTACACGATAATCTGAAAGTGCAGGAGACTGAGCTGGAAACACATTTAACTCCTTTTCCTTTATTCCTATCTCCATCTGTGAGTTGTATTACTAGTGGGTGAACCCCAGTGGAAAATAGGAAATGGATGAAGTTGGTAGGTCTGCTTACTTAGGGAGAAATAGAATATCCCCAACAAAAGAAAACCAAAAATTGAAATTTCACATTGCACAAGAAAAAAGCATAATGACAGAACAAGAAGAATGGCCAGAACTCTACTACAAAATCTGTCCACAAAATATGAAACCTGATAAAGTTATTTATTCTATTCACAACATGACAATAGGACAAAGAACTTTAGAATGCAAGACAGACTATATAGGCAAGTGAAATGTGAAGTTGGTAAGTACAAAAAATCCCCCTAAACTATTTGTTCTTCAACAGTTGAATTATACATCTGTTGATTTTGCCACTTGAGGAAATAAATATGTATACCATTACACGTAAATCACTGGAACACCTACTTAATGCATCACAGTGACAGAAAAAAGCAAATGATATGTCAGAATGCACACAAAAATGGGCTGAGGAGAATAGTGCAAAACTAATTCAATTATGCTGCTGGTTATACAACCCCAGCCACCATTTCCTGGGGAAAATTGGACAGAATCATAGAGGGCTTGAGAGAAGGGCATAATTATTAAGGATACAGAAAAACACTTAAGGGGAGATTGAAAAGAGTGTAATTGTTTCCTTTAGAATTGAGATTAATAAGAGGAGATGAGAAATAACTATACTAAATAAAAGAATGTGATAGAAAAGATACATGGAGAATTTCTGTTTCCACTGTCTTGTGATGCAAGAATATGGAGATATGCTAGCAAACCTGAAAACTGGCAGAATGAAAACTGATAAAATCCATTCCCTACAGGAGATAATTCTGAGTGTGATGTGAATGCATTGATAGAGGTGCAATTGAGGTCAAAGATTCTGCAAGGTTGAATGAAATTTGAATGGTTACATGAAATAATGCCAGAAAGAATATCAGAAAAAAGATAAGGCCCCAGTTTTCAGACCTAACCAAGTGTCTAACTTCTAGGAACAGGTAGAAGGCTGTCAGTACCAGGCTTCTTTATGTTTCATATAGACTGCATTTCTCACTGCTATTAGTAAAATTCCCACAGTATGGCCAATGGAATTTCTCACATCAGTCTATTTTACAGTGCTGTTCCGATTGCATTTTGGGTCTGTTCACAGTAACATGACAGCATTGCAGATGGTGTAAAAGCCTGTCTTCAGAAAACAATTCAGTCATCACATCCATTTTCAAAATTCATAGATGAGTCATTCCCCTCCCACAGGTAAATGTATTTGTATGAACATCAAGCTCTAAAAACTTGTATGTATGTCCTCACAGTGGGAAAAAAAATTACAGCAGAGTCCTTCTCTGTATTGATACAAGGCAGGTTTCAGCCCACCCTTAAACACTCTCCAATTGAGCAAGTGCTCTTCAAGCAAATGTAATTCGAAGTACCCAAAAGGATACAGTAGTGACACACTGGACTGTGGCAAAAGCAGTGTAAAAAGTACAGGTTGTTAAGTGGAGGAGTGTGAAAAGTGTTCCTTGGAGAGAGCAGGAATGCAGTGGTCAGCCATAGTTCTTAGAAGACCACAGAATCACAAGATGATTCAATAACTTCCCTAATGATGGGGCAAAATGTGCCACCAGCAAGTTTCTGGTGACTCAAAGGTGGGAGAATTTGCTGATATGCCAGAGGGTTTTGCTGTCTTGGAGAGAGACCTCAACAGGCTGGAGGAATGGGGGATCCTTACCCTTTTATTCAGCACAGGTGAGGCTGTATCTGTAGAACTGGACTTTTTAGTACAAGAGAGATGTGGATGTACTGGAGAGAGTCCAATGAAGGGCCTCTAAGATGATAAAGAAAGTGGAGTATCTGAAATATGGGGAAAGTCTGAGAGAGGTGGGAATGTTCAGCCTGGAGAAGAGAAGGCTCAGGAGGATCTCATCATTATGTGTCAGGGTCACCTGCCTTGGAGATACTCCAAGGCCATCTGGATATGGTCATGGGCCATTGGCTCTAGGTGGCCCTGCTTGCTCATGGGGGTTGGACCAAATGACCTCCAGAGGTCCCTTGGAGCTCAACCATTCAGTGTTTCTGTGGCTTGTTACTGGCTCATGTCCTGCATTACTGCAGCAGACTCTTCCTGCTCTGGAGCATGGCTGACATTTGGCTTTGATGCATTTCACGGGGATCCCACTGTCTTCTTCCTCTAGGCTGTCCATGATCCTCTGAATAGAAGCCCTGACCTCATGCAAACTGTCTTGTCCCCCAGTTTGGTGATATCAGCAAACTTGATGAGATTTCACCATCTAAAGGAAGTAACTACACGGATTCCATTAGTAGTAGCATGTTATCTGTCACTTACTGAGGATCTGTTGTGAATGAGGGGTATCTTCACTTTGCATAAAGCAGGACCTCTCATACTTGGGTAAGGAATCTTAAACCTTGAGAGGTGTCAGTTCATCCTAATTAGCAAACAGGCAGCTCTCCATCTACATTCACTCAATAGAAAATAGGAAAGACCCTGAATTAACAAAATTAATCCTCACTTGTAGAGAAATGGTTAATCATTACTGTAGCTAAACCCCATACTTCTGCATTTACAGCTAATTCTGGCATGGTCCTGCTCTGTTGATCCCTGAGGTTTCTTTATTTTGCTTGTCCAACAATAGGTATCTCTGTCAAGTTGAGGAATATGTTGGATAGCAAATATCCTTAGTACCACAATGTTTTGAAACCCACACAGTTTTCACAGCAGCAATGATGACTGTCAAGACAAGAACCAGGGATAGGAAAATTCATACATCCTTTTCTGTTGTTTGAGCTGTCAGAAACCTGTGATGCTCTTCCAACTCTGGCTCTGCTGGGTAATCTGGTCATTGACTGCCCATAAGTACATCCTTTGTGGGTGGCTTTTCCAAACCTGTGTTCCTGCGTGTGTTTTGCTCAGATGAGGACAAGCACACAGGCTGTCTTCCCACTCCAGGCTGCACCATCAAGCTGTATCTATGCCATACCTGCAGGTGGGAGAGACTGAAAAGGCTGTGCCCGCTGCTTGTGTGTAGAAATTTTCAATAACCACATTGTACAGAGAATAGAATGAGAGAAAGGACAAGACAAGCTGCAAGATGGTGCTTTGTGTGAAATAGAGTGGTGGATTTGGCATGTCACCCAAGCAGCAAGAGGGGGTAGGTGAAGGGCACTGTCACTAGTCCCTCACACACCTCTCACATTCCCCACTGCTACTGCACCTGTGGCACACACAGCCTCTCCCTGGGTGGTGCATCAAGTACTGGATTATTTGACCACAAGAGGAGTGCTGTATCAAAACACTTGGGCTGGGAGCAATACACAGAAAACCGGTGTGCATGCACAAAAGGGCAATCAAATACCCAGATCCCAATTCTAGAATGCAGATTTTCTCTCATCACCTGAAATAGCAGTATAACTCACCAAAATGTGCCAGAAAAAAACAAAAACCAACAGTGTCCATTATTAAAGTCTTTTCAATGACTATGTTGCCAACAGTCAGTACCAGTGATTCAAGCTTGCTCACAGATTGATTTCAAAGCATCTTAGAGTTACAGAATGGTTTGTGTTAGAAGGAACCTTAAACATCATCCAGTTCCATGCTGCTGTGAGCAGGGACACCTCTTCTAGACCATTTGGCTCAAAGCTGCATCCAACCATTAGCCTTAGACTATTTGAGAAAAATCACATATTTTTTACCTAGCCAACATAGGAAGGCTCTACCTTTCTGTAATGCTTTTCCTCAGACTACAGATTTGACCCATGCAGGCAAAAATCACACTTACAGGATACTGATCAGCCACTCTGAGGTCATCAGGTTAGGTCAGGGAATTGGGGTGAAGTGGTGTATGCTGTTTGGCTAAATAGTATTTTGTCTGAACATGATATTACAGGAATTTTCTTATTGATTGGGAAGCCTCTGAGGTAACTGAAATGCAATGGTGACTCTGTAAATAAAAGGCTGACTTGGTAACCAACCTTGTATTTCTCACCAAACCACAAGAAGCTCTGAGACAAACAGAAGAAAGCTGACAGTAAACTCATAACTTTAAAGAAAAACTTAAAGAAGCTTTGGATGTCCTTTCTTGAAGACATTAAAGTTCATTGAAATTCCCAACAAACTCCACAGCAGCTGTGGATAACCTGCACTAACAGGTGAGAGAGGTGTCTCCAGTTCTCCCTCTCAGCAGGGGCAGTGGCAGCACAGCACTATGGGCTACTGTGGGCTCTTTTTCACAGAAAACACCTGAAAAGCTTCTTCAAATCTATCAGGTTGTCCATACATTAAAATTATGCAAATAAGAAGATTTTCACATTGATTCTCTGTCAATTTTCTCTCTTTCATGTCTTTCTTCTTCCAAATGAAAAGCTATATGATTGTGTATTTTTAAATCCTTTAGCATTGTTCCAGCTGGTGAGATTCTAGGACACTGGTGCAGTATGCCAAACTTTATTGCTAATACAGAACTAAACTAAGCCAATTTACATCCATGGCACAACTGCTAACATCTCTGGTGCTGTTTTCATACATACTCATTTTGCCCATTATGGTCAATCTCCCTTTCTTCAGCTGGAAGGGTGATAAATTTTATAGTAGCAGTCTCCTAGGAGCTGAGCTTATGAATTTCACCCCAACTTTATGAGAAGATACTGTGACATTTAATGTGGGAAAAAAATATAAAGAAGTATCATTAATATTTGGACTTAATAAGGAACTGTCTTCACCATTGCTTAAGAGCCTGTGAGGAAGTAAAGCATCCACTGTTGTTCACCAGGGCGTTTAAATAAGTTGTTTTAAGGTTATTACTGTGTTTCTGAGAGACACCAGTTATTTTTATATTTATTTATAATGGTTTAATTCGCTTTCTAAATGTGAAGATAAGGCTTCTGCCATAGTGGTGCAGACAATGACAGAGAATTCTTTTTTAGATAGACTGATTCATTGAGATCTCTACATAGGATAATACTCAGAAGGGAAATTGAATGTCTCAGACAGATGACCAGTTGCTGCCTGGTTGGTGATGGACTCTGTGAGGATCATTGCAGCAGCACCCTTCTTAGGGGGATTTTTTCATATCCAGATGAACCCATGGTCCAACACAACAACACCCACACAAGCAAGGTCCACTGACTCTGATTTTCTTAACTGTGCAAAAGCTTTTCCTATCTCCAGTAGGTACAAAGCACTTTCCTATGTGACCATTCCTGCATCTGCAGAATCAGTTTCTACTGCCCCTACAGGTGTCCTGTTTGTGTTCGGTTTGTCAATTCTGCTGCAGGAACGGCCTCAGAACATCTTTGGGACTGCAGCACTGCCTGTCCATAGTCTGTGCACAGCAGCAGCTGCCCAGGAGAGTCTGCAGGGCTGCTCAAACTCCCCTGGAGAGCAGCTGTCAAAACTGGTCAAATGCTTCCTAGTGAAGCCAGTAGCTCAGCTGAGCACTGTGTCACACATCAGTGCACTGAACCAAACCAGTCCTGTGCCTCCTGGATGCTGGGGAGTCCCTGGAGTCCCCAGGGAACAGTGACTAAGCTCACTGGGTGTGCATGCAGGCAAATCACTGCTATCACTCAACTACTGTGCAAGATCCGCTTTCATTTTTTTAATCAGGCTTACAAGTTAAATCTCGTAACTCTTGCCAGGGTAGATATATTTGGTAACCAGAACTTCAGATAAGGACTGAGATTCATATTTTGAGTCTTTTGTCAGACAGAGCCTACTAAATTTCTGATGCAAAAGAAAATCAAATAAATATTTCAATGTTTTAATGACAAAGTGCCATTTATTTCCCTGCATAGTAAAGTGCTGCTTCTTCCCCCTTCAATTTTATTTGCCTGGTTTCTTTTGTTATGTAGTTCATGCATAATTTCACACCTGCAAATTTTCTGAAGAGCTAGGATTTTGCTTATCAATTTAAACAATAAAGGCAGACCACTCTGAGAAACAAGCAGACAACCATTTCACAGGCTGAACCAAAGGTGCCTGGGCTGCTTATGCCAGTGGAAATTTTAATTTTTGCAGCCAGCAGAGAAGCCTTGTGCTCTTAGTATAATGTTAAAAGACCCACAAAGCAAAAATCAAATGTATAAAATCTCCTGCTAAGAGGAAGAGTACAAAGACTGTAGTTTGCTACAGAAGCACACACTGTGACCATGTTCTGTGATGAATAACAGGCAGTTTCAAGCAAATGGCTCTTCTTAGAAGTCCTCCAAGGGCAAGTGTGATGTCTCCTCTAGCCTGGTCTGTGCACTCTACAGAGGTGGTGCCCAGTCAGGCACAGCATGGGTTACATCCAAACCTTCCTGATCAAATCCTAGCAAGAAGTTCTTCAGGTAGGCAGCCAAAAGATATGGGAAGACAAGCTCTCCCTGTCTTTCATGTCAGTGGCAAGTAAGTCCTGGGTGGCACTCAGTGATGCTGGTAGGACATAGATAGTTGTCAGAGTGGAGATTGAAAGGAGACAGATCACTAACAGAGAATGATCAAGACAGCCCTGCAATCTCTCTGAAGACTTAATACTACAGAGATAGAAAGGCAGACAGATATGTGCTGTTACCTGTCTTATCAGAAGCCAAGATTATGTTGCTTAGAACCAGGCTTTGCTCTAGGCTGAATACAGTGTGTGTGAATACATCTGTGTGTCTCAGCTCTGGAAAATGGTGTTGCTGTTGGTGACAAGGGATCTGAAGAAGGAGAGTTACACTAGGAAGCAGGAAGAAAGGGTGCTGCAAAAAGCAGTCATGCTTCCAGAGATTAGCTAACCTGACATTTGTCTAACAGCTTGTTGATTTTATGCGTTGTGTGCAAGACAGTTTCCAGCTGAGTATGTTTGATGCAGTGCTGGTTCTCCAAGGGTTTGTGCCATCTCAAAGAACTGCTTTTACTCCCCTAGATTCAGGGTTACTGCCAAAAGGTGTTAAATATCCAAGCAGCTTTGGACAGAAAAGTGCAGCCTTCATGATACTTTTCTGTCTATCAATCTTGTAAAGCTGTCTAGACTGTCCCAGGAGAGGGGGTGGAAGTGCAAATCAGATATATGTGCAAACCTAGAAGTGTAAATCATATTCTATAAGCATGGCTTTTCAACAGGGTGTAGGGAAAAAAAATTGCCCAACATTCTCAAGATGAAAACCCAAGGACACTCTTGAAGCACTGGTAATAAATTAATCTTTCCTTCTCTGGAATTAAGTGAATGACCAAAATCTTCTAGGAGCTGTGCTCAACAGCTCCACGTCTCTGATACAGTGCAGCTAATAACCTGCTGAAATGGGATCATGACATACCATAGCAGCAGAGCACACCACATGGGCATGGGTCACAGTGCTGCAAAATAATTTATGTGAGCAGATGCACTGGCTGGTACCATGGAGGTAATTATGTTTATTATCTGTGAGCCCATGGTGACAGCAAATGTGCCCAGCAGTAGCTGTATCTCACCAACACAGCAGTCACCCACACTGCTAATGTAGTCATGGTCATTTTACGAATTACAACGAGGTAATATCTGCAGAAAATTATTAAACCTGCTAATGTAACAGTGCCTGGTACATGGTTTTAATATCCACTATTTATTATTTTAGTTCTTTGCAATAAAAAGCCTGAAATATCATTTCCCTTCCAGGGTTTCTGGCTGTGCCTGGGTTTACTCTGATCCCACAGGGTAGGACAATTAAATGTTCCAGTTTGAACAGCTGACAAACCTAAGTTCTGTACCCTGTCCTGAGACCACAGACTTGCCACATTTTTTGCGTTTGTTTTGTTGTTTTGGCATTTTTTCAAAGATCCAGTGTCATCTTGCAGTTAAGTTGATGCAGAAAATATCCAGCAGAGCTACAGGTCTTCTATTTATCCATCTTCTTTCTAGAGAAATTATCTTGAACCTGCAGAGGCCCTTGCTAGTGGCTTTCAATGAAACCTGTGGGATTTTTGTAAGGCCTTTTCTACTGAGAGAGAAATTAGGTGTTGATGATAAACTATTATATAAATATCTTTTTTATATAAAAGGAAGACGAGACTCAGTGACATGGGTTCTCTTGGGCAAGAACCGAAGAGGACGTCAAAGCATGTGCTGTCTTTGGGCTGTGTTCAAATCACCTGCTGCTGCAGCCACCCACCCACCCAGCCAGGGCTGCTTCCCTACCTCCTGGTGATGAGCAAGCAATGAACAGTCAGGAGAAGGAATTGCAAAGAGCCCAGATATGTTTCTGCAGCAGACAAATTCCCTGCTGGTCTACAGGCAAAGCTAGAGGGGAAAATGAGTCTGTTCCCAAGGCACTAAAACTTCTGACACCTCTTGCTATATGTTAGCAAGTCAATTTGTATTTTGGACCTTATTTTGCTAAAGATAATTTGCCATTAGGCAAATCAACTCTTCGGACAAGGCTTGATGAAATGGTGCACTAAATTCTACAAATTGCATGCAAAGCCTTTAAACCGATTTCCTCCTTGGCACTTCCCAACTTGCAATGCCATTTTGAAAGCAGCCAGTTTTGATGGGAATTCTCTTGTCTTTGTTATCTCTTCACATACAGATGTGGTTTGTTCCTCAATGCTTTATTATCCATGAGGGCTCTTGGCATACTACAGCTATATCGTTCACTGGTTGAAGCCATATCTGTTTGAATCTTATTCTCTACTTCTTTTTTCATTTCACCCAAGTAATTCCCCATAATTTTCTCAGTTCCTGGGGATGACAAGAAATGAATCTTTGTATTTTCACCACAGTGAAAGTGAATTATCTACAGCATTCTTCGTAGCAAATGTGCAAAACTGAAAAAAAAATGCAGTTATGAGTCATGTTCAGCAAATAATCAGGAAGCAAACATTTAAATAAAAATAATGTATATATTTGATGTGTTTTGCTACAAAGAAATTTGAAGAAAATTCAGCTCAACCAAATCAGGACCACATAGAGAAAAGCAAAGCTAAATTATGAACAGCAGTTTTCTTTTTGAAATGGCAAATGAAACTGAATTAAAAAATAATGAGCCTGCACAAAAGATAAAAGCACGTTTCACCAGGAGGACAGCATTCCCCGTTCTTTGTGTCATCCTCCCTACCAATTTTCCTCAGTCTGATGAGACTATGGAAAAGTCTTTCTGCAGAATAGGCTTTTCCTCACTTACTGCCTGTACTTGTCCTTTTCACCTGCCTGCTTTCTTAACCTCTGCAGCAGATGCTATTAAAATAGCTCTCAATAGTTCTGTGTACTTTAACTTCGGTTAATTTGAGCCTTCTCTCTTCTTTTTCAGAACTGGAGTTTTTTTTCCTAGCCTATACTTAAATATTTCCTTCCTATCACATTTCTTTTTCTAAGATCATTTTCTTCTAGGTCCGTTTCTTCATTTACACCACACCATCTACTGGGGCATGTGGGGAGGGAATAGGAATTCACAAGCATGCCTAAAGTGAGTCATTTCACTCAACTATTCACTCCTGAGTGAGATGCCACATTTTTCAAAATTGACTACATTGGAGCCTAATTAAGGAATTAAGTTCCTAAAGGTACAGAGTGACACTGCTGCACACAGATTAAAGGAGAATTGCATTTTAATGGCATTAATTATTTACATAAGGGAAGAAAATGAGCAGGGTTGCTGCTATGAGTCAGGCAGAGAAGTTCTCTTGGGGCGGTGACCTGGGCAGTGAGCTGAGCTGCCTGCACTCTTTAACAACAGAAGTTGTAAAGAATATCTTGCACTTTTCACGCATGAATAGTAGAGAAATCCACCACAGTATTTTGGCCTCTCAGAAGTAGTTCTTTAATCAAACAAATTCTATAGCATTAGCCATTTATTAGAGAGGAAGGACAGAGGGATGAGAAGCAGCTTTCAGGAAGAAGAGTTTTGGCTTTATCTCAGTGTTTATTTTAAGAGACTGCTTTTGTACCCAGGAGGAGCCACACAGCAGAGTGCTGCCTAGGAGCAGGTGAGCCACCAGGCTGCCTCTGCTTCTCCTGCATTGCTCCTGTTGGTGACTGGGTATTTTTAAGATTCAACAAGCATTTTCTCTTGCAGGCATTGTCCTGCAAGGAAGTTATGATGTCCTCAGGGATGGAGATGTAGATCAGTGCTGCCAGGTGCTGCAAAGCCAGAATAGCCTTGGCATCCAACCTGTGCTGGAAAAGTGCAACATGGCACCACAGCAACACTTCAGCACAGTGACCTGTGGGTCTGAACAGCACCCATGAAACAGTCTCCACCAGGAATGCCCTAAGTACAGGAGTACTATGGGAAGACCTCAGTTGATTTTGGGGTTTCTTAATGACTTGTAGACAATTAATTTACTGATTAACTAGTCAAGCTTTTTTATTATGCTGAAACTAAGTATACCATCCTTCTCTGACTACTATATAATTGCCTCAAGAAAATGCAATTAAGACAATATTGATTTACCACATTCTTCCAGTGTCACAGATCAGTTATGTCACTGACATTTACACAAGCTCCTTTTGACCTGGAGCACAGGGTAAATACTCAGTCAAGTAGTAATCTGTATTACACTTCCTGGATGTAATAATCTGCTATACACAATTAAAATTGATTAGCTCTTGTTTTTCCAGAGTATCTGAGAAATTCATAGCTTTTTCTGAGACAGAAAAGAATTTTTCTTGATTCTAATACATAATAAATCTGAACCTAAAGTGAAGAGTAAGCCTTCTTTTATTCTAACAATAATCTTCTCCTTACTGCAAGAAAAAATTTTCTTCCTCCCTTGGATGCCAGCACAGACATTAAGAATTAATTCTTTTCTCCTTATAAACTACACTCTTCAATGTTCAAACTAATTTTAAACTCACGCTTATAGTGAAATTCAAGATTACTGGTATTACAGTTATTGATGGGTTTTCAGTAGCAGATTTAGATAATATAATGGTCTGCAAAATTATTGTTTCATGACAAGCAGAAGCTCAGCATCCTCTCATAATAGATTTCTGAAGTTTTCTACTGGTGACAGCATCATCTCTTTTCTTCTTTTGCCCTTAGCAAGTCCTACCCAGCTTATACTACATCTTCTTCTACCTTCCATTTTCCCCCAGACTATTTCAGATGGTTTTGTACTCATTTCAATATTTGAGCTCAGTTCTAGATTCTAGCAACTCTGATTTCATGCATGTCAGGAAGTTCCCTTACTCACACTCCAGGAACATCCTGGTCAGTTTCCTCTTGGCTGTGCTGTATTTCCAGCAGGCAGATGAGAGGAAAATATGGCTCTCACTCCAAACTAGGCACTCATACCTCATTTGTCTACGTTTCTGCTGTTGGACAATCATAGAATCATAGAATATTCACAAGAATCACTGAGTCCCGCACTGGACATCCCCAAGAGTCACACCATGGGCCTGGGCACACTGTCCAAATGCTCTTTGAACTCTGTCAGGCTGGTGTTGTGACCACCTCCCTGTTCAGTGCCCAATCATCCTCTGGGTGAAGAACCTTTCCCTGGTATTCAGCCATAACCTCCTCTGACACAGCTTCAGGCCATTTCTTTGGTCCTATTGCTGGTCAAGAGTAAGAAGAAATCAGTGCTTGCCCCTCTGCTTCTTCTTGTGATGAAGAGTATTTTCTGAATGCATTGAACATTTTTAATGTTTCTATGTGTTAGTGAGAGAGCAAGAGAAATTCTGAGTCCATTTGGAGGAAGCACCCATTAAGGTCTTGGATATCTAGCACAAGATGGCTTATGAGAATTCTGATAACAAAGTGCTTTGAAATGTAAATGAAAAATCAAAATAATTTCTCCGACACTCTGATGTCTTCAGACCTGAAAGGACTGGAAGAGTCAGAAACTGTATATGCATTTGGACACAAAGGGAGGTGAAAAGTGAAGCTAAGCATTTTGTCATATTTCATTATCCAGGACAGCATTTCCCAAGGCAGGTACCTGAAAGGAAAGCAAGATTGAAGAAAGAAAGGAATGTATAACATCCAGTCCTTAAACTGGGAAGTTTTCATAGGCGTATTTGAACAAGGAATTTATATTAGTAACAAGCTGTATGACCTGCCCTGTAATGACTCAGGTGTGTGACCACAGGTCTCTCTCTTACCTGACTCACCACCAGGCCACTGTCACTGTGGAGGGACCATCTGAGGTTTATAAACCCAGAGCTGAGCAGCCCCATCCTGCCAGCCTCGGGACTTTGTGACAGGGAATGGTAGATTGCCAGTTACACAATCAGGAGTCTTTTTGGGTGAAGAGCAATGCACTCAGCTTCCCATAGTGCTGCAAAGTTCTCAATACCATCATTTTCATGTGCAGCATTATAACCTCTCAGCTCCAGACAGACAACTGAAATAAAAGTGGTATTTGTTCTTTCATGCCACCATAGGACAAGCAGTCTAGCTGGATTTGTGCACTGTAGGATTATATTGATTTTTCTGAAAGCAATTACAATAAGGCATATTATACAAGACATAGCAGCCAGACCAAAGAAGGTCTATTTGCAGAAATAACAATGGGAGGAAAAATGCAAATTATACAATACTATGTCTATTTCATGGATGTAAAGAGATGTCTTAAGGGACAAATTAAATAAATCATATCACAGTTATGTTTCACTTGCTTGTTAAAGTATTCAGATCATTACATTACCATGTTAGGAGTAATATTTAACCCTCTTTTAATATATTCTGGCCCATATGCAAAGCTTTGTTTCATCATTTGTGAATGTACTCCACTAAAAGTAATCACATACACTGATAGATGAATGATCTGTGATTTTCGTCTGGCTAGCTAGTTTTTCCTTCAAGCAGTGCGATGTTTTTGTTTAGGAAATAAATTATAAAAACTCAGCACCATGTAATTAATTTAGCTGTCTGAATATATTGCTATTTTATGGCATCTAAGAGGTCAATGTGGCAGTGGTGAATATGGCCCAGGACATTCAAAAGGGCTTCAGTAATGTAGAAGCTACCTGGAAAACAAGGTGAATGAGGGCATTTGAAGTGCAGGAGAGATCTGAGTTTAGGAAGCTGAACCAAGATGCCTTGCAGAAAAATTGCTATTTAACTTTCTTGCTCACATTTTTAAGAAAAGTCAGGAGCACAGGCAATGGCTGAAAACCCTTCACCTGTTCATTCTAGCCCCACATAAAACAAGAAAAATTGTTTTAAAGACCACAACCTAGACCTGTCAAGAGTAACACCAGATGGTAACACAGCCACCTCTATTTCTTGGCTATTTTATCAAGCTATATCACTTTGTACCTCCTTAACCTACTTAACAGGAAGAAATGTGAGTATTTTGAACATTTTTGATACCACATTCTCTACCTAAAGACATACAAATATATCAGGCACACCTTGTGTGTATGCCCTTTAAAAGATGCATGGTTGACTCAAAAAGAAACCAGCTAATTAAATAATTATACTTCCCTTGGGCTTTATGTTGCTGCCAGTCACAAAAATACCCTGAATTTGAATAATCAAAGTTACACACAGTATTCCAGATATGATCACATAAGTACCTTATGCAACGCCACTGATATCTCCCTGTATCTATCAGATACAGTTCTCTCTCTTATTCACATGACATCAGTGGGTATAATCATACACTTCTCCTTCAGTACCCTTCCATCTCTTTTTCTTCTACTGTCACTTCTAAATTACGAGTTTCCAGTTATTACACAAATACCTGCAATTAATCCTGGCAGACATTACTTATCCTTTCAGCCTACCTCTATTTTATGTGGTCTGGAGGCTGCTCTATTCTTCCCTTCTTTTATTTGGCTCTTGTTGTGCTGCTAACAGAACAGCTCCCTGGTTTGTGCCATCAACAGATGTAATTTCTTCTCCTCTGTGCTAAGATCTTCAATGAAACTACTGAATCAAAGTGGTCCTCAACTTCAGTTTCTGTTCTACTTAGCCAGTGCATCTCACTCATGCCCACAAAACAGAATTAATGTGTTCTGCTCATACATAACAGGGTGTGCAGACCTACAAGAATAGCTTCTTTATTTGGTATATTTATCAATTTTCCCTCCCTCTGTACTGAAATTAAGGAGGAATATTACATGTGAGGAAAATTAAGCAGTCCTTTCCACTCAAAGCTGTTACTCAGATTTCATCCTACAAGGTCTGTGCCCCAGGTACTCACGTAGGGTCAACACACAAGTGTGTTTTTCCCATCAAGAGGATGACAGCTCTCCAAGTCTTTCTTGTAAAACTGATCTTGGCCCATTGCTGGCTATTTTTTTATTGCCTTGGTCCATACTTTTGGGGCTTTTTCCTAGGCATAGTAAAGTGCTGTGAAAGATCACAGGTAACTTGTTTGTGCTGAGTCATTTCAGCAAAAATCTTCTTTTCTGATTTGTCTGCCAATGAAAATCACCTCTTTTCCCCCAGACCAGCTTTGATGTCCAGACTGCACATTAGCAGCAAGTTCCCAGTGCATTATGCTACCTCCAGATGCTGGTATGGCTTCCAAATTCCCTTCCCCCCCCATTCTTCCCTCGCCTGCAGATCATCTTGGAATCTCTTCTTCCAGTGTCTCCCATATCAAAATACAAACCCAGGGTTTTTCTTGAAAGCTCCATCTATCCAGCAAATTTCCTTGAATGATCTCCATAGGGAATGGTATGCAAAGAGGAGATAAAAAAGTATTACAAGACCTCTGGCTGGGACACTCTCCCAGATTCCTGCAACAAAGGATTAGTGGCTTTCTGAGCTGACAATAGCATGCAGTTCAACATGTTTGAAATCAGTTGATGAATCTACCCTCCATCAGCTTTTCTAATTGCTTCTATTTTAGTCTTTTAAATGTTCTGTTGGCACTGAGAGCCACAATTTGATTACACACTCTAAGGAAAAAAAAAGTGCTTTCTCTTGCATTACTTGTTTTTAATCTGCTGTCTGTAACCTCATTTAATGCCCTCTAATTCTTCCATTATAAGAAACACAGAATAATCATTTTCTATCCCTTTTCAACAGAGGATTCAGAGATTTTTATCATAGTCATATCTTTTCAAACCTGAGAAATTCTTTCCTGTATCATTTCTGGAACATAAACAATAGCTTTCATAAGTGCTGTTGTCCTTGTCTACACAAATTTTTATTCCTATTATATACTTCTGTATGGAATTATCTTTAATGTACATGGGTGTTAAGCTGAAGGCACTTGTTACATTCCTTGCATTTATACAGTCACATAAAAGAACTTTATTGGAGAAAGTGAAATCTCAAAATGTAGTGTTATATTCATAAGAGAGTAACTCTCACAGTAAGTCTCTGATAATTGTCTTTATCATAATTTCCTGGTTAACACACAAGATTCTCAAATATGAGGACAAGAACTGACTTCCATATACAGGAGTTATTAAACTTCCCTTCTAAAAATTTCAGAATAATTTTCTGAAGTAATTTTCAAGACAGGAATAGGCAAATTACCAGTCTCCTTCTAGAAAATATTCACTAGGCTTAACGCCAGCAAAAATCCCTGAAATTTCAGGACAGGTTAGACCTTCCTTAGCTTTAGCTTTAGCCATGTAAGAGCTAAGCACAGAAGACATTTTAGAACAAAAATGTCAGAATCAACTCCCCAACAACACATAGAATTGATTGAAATTCCTTTTTCCTCCAGTAGCACATCCTGAAGAAAAATATTGCAACCAATTCTAGTTAATGGTCTTGTGTAAAAAATAGCAGAGCAGAATGAGTCATTTTCTCACTTGGGGATATAGAAAAGATTAAGTAGGAATGAAAAAGTGGGCAACAAGAGCAGCATTTGTCAAGCTCATGGCACTAGAGCACGCCAGCTCCCTTTGTTCCTGCACTGGCAGCAAGGAGCTGGTGCTGGGATTCCCCTGCCATGTCACCTGTTCTCTCACTCTGTTCTCCAGGAAGGAAATCTGATCTGCTCTGTTGCTCTACAGAACCAAGAACTGAACAATCACTGAAATCAGCTGTTGTAGTATCACCCACACCAGACTTTTTTTCCAACAATCTGTTAAATTTCTTGAGAAGCTCTGCCTCAAAATGCCAGAAGTTCAGTCAAGAACAAAGGCTTTAGTAAGGTTTTAGCATGGCCATGGCCATGAAAACCAAAGATTACATATCAAGGAAAATACACAAAATGTATTCAAGCGTTTAGCATTTTGTTATAACATATTTTACAGGTTTATGGTTTGAAAATAAATTTGGATTTGGGCTAAAAGCTGAGGTTTGAGGGAAAAAGTTCTTTTCCACAAATACCTTCACTGACTTCTTGAACTGTTCCCACTGAATTGGATTTTAGTATATTTAAATTCTGCTCTCCATAGGTAAACCATAAACAGAAAAAAAAGAAAATTTCAATGATTCTTTATGATTTTAATAGACTTTTGCATGATTTATTGATGTAAATATACTTCAAATAACTGGTTGGACGTTAAAGGGCAAATAAAATGTTTTTTCTTTAACAGACATCTTGGAAATGAACAGTATAAATAGAACATAGTCATCACCACTTTATTTTATGTCATTCCAATCTACTATCAATTTCATTTCATATACAAACTTTTTTGTAGTCTTGAATACCTAGAAAACTTGCATAATGAAACGTTATTTACACTGTGTATGAGTCACAAATAATTACAAATAAAAAGAATACAAAATTATTAAAATGTATCATAACATGAAAAGCAAGGAAGATATAGTAGATGTTCTGATTAACTATAAATGCTTACATATTTGTACATACATTTCTAATCTGAAATTGCTAGATGATATATCTGATAATTTTGATCAGGAATACTAGTTCTTATGCTTGCACTACTGGAGAGGAAGCAATCTTTTCAGACATAATGAGCCACTTAAGAAACATTTATGGAACTGCATAGGATGAAATGTATTCATTTTAAAAAACAAAAATAAAATATTTGACATTGCAAAATATAAGCATTTTCACTCATGCCATTGAGATACATTGTATATTAAATCAATACTGTATTATGGCATTGCAAATAAATCATAACAGAGCTATATAACATTTTAAAAATAAGCAACTCACATGGCATCTTTATCATAAAATAGCAGATGTACAGTATTATTTACAGTGCAAACCAAGAGAGAATAACCCCATGAAACTGCAGCAAACAAACTGTTCAAAACATTGATCACAGACCTGATTCATAAAATACGTAGGCATGTATGTAGGATGTGTGTAAAACTGGTCCTGGACATGTGTAGTGAAGGCTTAGGACCACCCCTGGTCAGTCCTGATTCACAAGAACATTCAAAGTTCCTGCCACAAAACCTTGCTGGAAACTGAACTCTACTTGCCAAGACCCAGCAGGGTATTTGGCTATTGAGCACTCCAGCAACCAATCTTTAACCAATCTTTTAGTGGTTATTGGTCAAACACCTCCTGCCCCGTGGCAGTATCATAGCTGCTCAGTATAAAATTTACATATGGAAACTGAGATGGAACTCCTATGAGATGGCTGATCAGCATTGACCACTGAATTTTAATGGTTTTAGTTACACCTCTGGAACGTGAAATTTGATAAATGAGCTCTGCCTCACAATTCTCCAAATTTGTTTCTTTTTTTCCTTTCCTTCTTATTTTCCTATATTTCTAGACAGTTTTCATGACACAAAAAAGAGTAGATGTTACAAATCATGTACTCCTGCCAACATCTGAAATTCCAATTACTGCAAATTCCATTTTTCTCAGGATTTGCCACACTGAACTGCATTGACCACGTGCCTGCATGGCTGAGCAACATGTCAACATGTGTTGTGCCTTTACACTCAGCTCTACAGCATAAGGTGAGCCCACTGAACTTGAAAAGTTGATCTGAAAGTTAGCAATAAACCTAAAATATCCTTACAAAACTTCTCACCAGAGATACAGAATTGTTCTGCACATGTTTAGTGTGGCCTTTTATCCAGGACTTCCAGGCATTGAGCAGCCCAAAAAAAGCTACTGTCATGTTTGAAGAGATGTCAAAAAATTCCAGCCAGGTTAAAAAAAGGTACCACAAAAGAGATAAACCATCTTCTCTGTCATGGGAAAGCAACTCTGCAACACACTACCAGATGCAGTCTGCACATATGAGAACTCGAGTGATGCAGAGACACAGACCTAAGCTTTTTTTTTTCTTCCTCCTTTCCAAGCAATGAGAGAAAAATAATAAATACAGTCTGGGTGGTATCTTGAGCAGCCAACAATGTAAGTGAACTGATTCATTTCATACATTACAATGTTCAGAAGAACAAGCTCTGTCAATGACTTCCAGTGAATTAGCTGCCTTTGGGACTACTAAAGTCTGGATGGATTTGGTGTCTGGATTGCATTTGCTATGGAATTCGTACAAAGTCTCCAGGTAACTTTTTTTCCTTTGGAGATCTTTTGATTTCAAAAGAAAGACAGTGAAGGAAGAAAAAATATTTTATGAGTGGCTGTAATGTGTATAAGCAAATTTTAATGAGAAAAAAACCCAACTCAATTACTTCCCCATCATATCACTTTTTTAACCATATACACAAAATTTTCTTGATTTGTCCTAATATTCTGTCTTCTTTGATCACCTCTTCAGTGACTCAACTCTGAAATAAAGGCATCCTGGTCATAATCAGGATCAAAATATTTTTGAGTGAGGTTTCACTGGAGAAACATTTTTATGGACACTGTACTAGTTTTATGACAAAAATTAATTAAAGTGAGCTACCTACCACAGGATGAGGTCAAATAAAGCAAGAACTGATGTGAATAAAACTTGCAAGATTTTTTAAATCCAGATAATTTCTCTACAGTACACTTTCACATATAACTGGAAGCAGAAATTAGAACAGCTTCTATGAAGATGCCAGTGTTATGGCAAAGGCTTTATCAAATATGTCCATTACAATGACTCAAGAAACTGCAAAACTGAATAAGGAATACAAGAACTTCAAAGGATTTTTGTTGTTTTACTGATCTCTAGTAACTCATAAATGAAATTTTGGATCTATTTATCTTTATGAATCAGGTACTGTGCAAAGGTCATGCACTGAAATAGCCCATTACTTTTCCCTTTCAAATGCATTAATGGGGAATCAGTAGGATGGAGCCTATCACAAGAAAACTAGAAGCATGAGAAAAGAGTATTTGTTGAGTAGAAATGTTACTGTTAGTATTTAGACAAGGCAAAACTTTGCTTGGTCTTGTGAAGAATGAGAAAAACCTGTATTTTGATTATAAACACTGATATGAATACTAGCCTAAAACTAGAGGCATTGAAATAGAAGATGTATAGTATATTGTATATTGCTTTTCTTATAGAGTGTACATTATGTTTCTAATATGGTGACAAACAAGTAAAATCTTTTAGGACAAACTAAAAGGTCATTGCAACAAACACCATTAATAGCAGGTCACACTATGAAAGCGAGATGTCAAGTCACAACACAGTGCAGGCACCCTGTTAAAAGATAGTCTGGGCTACTCTGAGAAGGCTGTTTATCCTTCTGCTATCTGTTAACAACATACCTGCATGAGTTTTGTAAAGTTTCTTCTTCTTGTTTGAGGCCTTCAGTGGCTTTGAAAAAGAGGGGTAAAAAAGGCAAACTGTCCTCAGTTACACTTTGGAAGAATTGTATCACCAAAGCCTACTCAAAAGGAGGCAAAAAGATTAAAATAAGAAGCATCAATAGAAGTGGAACAGAACAAGGCTGTTTTGTTTCCTCTAAAGAAGGCCCAGGCTATTGGCACTGTTTGCATTTGCTAGTAAATAGAAGTGGCTTATCAGGAGGAGATTCAGGAAAGGCATTCACTGATCTCTCTAAGCCTGCAAGATTTACAAATAGCATCTGCTTTTCCATTTCCCAGCAACATACAGAGAAAGACCCTTTGCTGTATGCAGGTCTGTGTAAACAGTTAGACACAAAACAGTAATTTTAAGACAAGAAGAATAAACTTCAGATTACATTTTTTTTCAGAAGCTCATAGGATCAACAGCTATCAAGACATACATTCTGTTATAGGAAGAGCAGTACAAATGTTAAAGCTTTTAAGACCGTATATAGTTCACTGCACACACAATTTTCCCATGGCCTACACATATGGCACATCAAGTTTTTTTACATAGACTCGTGGTCCCAAGGAGGGATTTATACTGAATTCTAAATGTGTTATACTGGTGCTGCAGCCCTGAATAACTTGTTCAATGCCACAGCACAGGCCTGGTTAGTACATACATCATGCACTTCAACTGCTCACAGTCAAAGACACAAATGACAGAACCAAATTTACTGTTTTGTTTTTGTTTTTTTTTTCTTCAAGTAGGTAAGTCTTTGGTTAGTAATAAATTCAGTTGGTTTGGGGAAGTGATCATAACTGAAATAGCAACTTTCAACCAGAGGTACTTACTGGAACTTCCAGACCACTAAGTCTGCCAAACAAATCCCAATAAAAAAATTGAAATGCAGGAAGTGATAGTTTGTATGGACTCTGCTTTGGTTGGCAGGTGGATTCCTTTGCTGAACAGCTAGTTACAGGACAACTAATCAGATGCAATTTTGCAATTAATCCCTTGATTTCAGTGTGGGAAGATCCTGGCTTATATGCTTTCTGAGCTATTCTGTTCATGCCCTCTGACAGCAAAACTCTAACCAGCCCCATCCCTTCCCAACTGATTGCAGGGTGATGTTTCAAAATAATATTCAGATTTACAGAGTACTAAAATTAATCTTTTAATCATTAAGTTGACAGAAGTCTCTAGGGACACTGCCTTACCTCCTCTGTGTATTACAAAACTGTAAATACTGTCATTAATTAGATTATCCTTTTTCTGTGAGAAATTTCATACAAACAGGTTGAGGTTCACAAACATCTCAGTGCTCTAAACCCTGACAGAACTCTAGTTCTCTTTAATGGTATCCAAGATTATTTTAATGCTAAGCAATCATTGTTGATAGTGCAAGGTTGTAATCTTATTAGTGCAGAATGCTTGTACAAGTCTCTTCAAATAAGCTCCGTAAGACGACACTAAAACAGTATTATAGAACTACACAAAAAGCGGTTATACCCAGGGGACGGACATTTGTCCATTTCCACAGGAGTGCAGTCTTGGAGGTGGTCACTCTTCACATTTTAGGAGGACCAAATACTTTTATCCAGCATCCAGAACAGAGAAGATTGAAACAAGACAAGCAGCAATTCTCAGCATTCATAAAGCTGAAATTGAAACTGCACTCTACTGAACAGTTCTGTCCCTTTGGCCTGCTCTCAGTAAATGACACACCAGCAATGGTGGTTCATAACCCTTCCTAAAATTCCCACTCCCAGAACTGAGCATCATGAACTCAGGTGAAATCCATCTTCCTACAATTATCCAAGTCATCTTCACATGTCTGGCTCTGCTACTACAGATGTTTGTGATCACCTTAGATAGGAACTAGCCCTCAGATTTTACTTTGGCAACACAGAAATTAAAGGGAAAAGTTGAAAGGTACAACTCTAAGGCAGCAAAGTAAATTGTCCTCTAGCATTCCTTTCAGAGGAAATGAAGATGAGCCTGAATGAATCACCAGTTAAATCACCAATTTCAGCTGGTTGCTAGAAAAGTTGTTCAACAAAGTACCAGAAATTACTTTCCATTCACACTTTCTTGAATTTCATGACTCCTGATTAGAAGGGAGAGTCAGAATCACAGTCCCAGACAACTGGAAAACTGTTATCTCTTCTTCTAGGCGAGATACTGCAAAGTTCAATTTGTTCTCAAAGGTTTTGGGAAGAGACTGAACTATGACTTGGTAGGCCCAGGCTGTGAATTTCATGCCAATAATACAAGCTTGTTTTGCAAAAGTTTCTGCTTATTGCAAACTAACCCCACTGAAACATATAAACCAGTAGATTATTTTTAGTAGCATTCAGTTCCTTCTCTAGGGTTGGCCATAGAGGCAGAGCAAAGTGGCAAAGAGAGTTAGAGGATTAATTGTGGCTGTGAAATAATTGGTTGGACTCTGCAGGATGGTGATCTGAGAACGCCTTAATATTTATGTGTTGCACCTGTGACTTGCACAAACAGAATACACACAGCCTCTTCAAAACACTATGGGATCCTGCAAAGAAGAACTTTAGCAAATTTTAGTAAACTGGGAAAGGTCAAGCTTACATCAAGCAGGAATGTAGTCAGTCCTAGCAGTGGAGCACACCATATTCAGGGGGGAATAAAACCAACAAAAAATCCCCAGTTACTGTTCTCTCGTAATACTTTGCTGGAAAATGCTTGTGTCATTAATCTCAGGGCTTTAAAGAAACTGAAGTTTAAAAAGTAAAGGGATGAAGATGGCCAAACTTTTCACTGAAGTAAGGATGGATGCTAAAGTTGCATGATTTGGTTTAGAGCAGTCCCAAGGGTAGGTGACAATATATCCATAATATCTCAAGATAGCTATCAGACAATGTCCACATATTTGTATTATTTATCTCTAACTATATTTCTGCAAATTTAAGCAGTCACATCATGTTCTATAAAATTCAAAGTATGCCATGGAATGCCGAGATAATGTGTAGGACGTGCGATGCAGGTAACTGCTCGTGCTGCTTGTCCTGACATTTCTGTTCCACCACTGAACCTTATCACCCTGATAATAATGGGACACACTGAATGCCAGATAAACTGCACTGATGCTAATTAATTCCAAATATCAAGATTACTCTTGACCTCTTTTACAATGAGGACTTCTGCAAGAACAAAAATTTGCAAAGAGAACTTTAGCTGATAAGATATCCAAAAGACAATGAGCATAAATACTTTACAAATATTTTTCACAGTGATTTGCTTCACTGACATAAGTTATTATTTATACCCTATACTTGTCAGTGCCTCAGATGTGAAATGCAGAGATTTTATAACAGGTGTGCAGAAAAGACACATACTACAGAAAGAGTTTGTAAAGAAAGTGGTGAAGGTTATTCCTGAGCTATGCATAGGTCAGCTTTTGAATATATAATAAAAAGAATTACTTAAGTCATAGTAGAAACTGCATGCAACTCCTGCCAGCCCTGTCTTAGCTGAGTCCCAGCCTGTACCTTGAAGAATTTTTCACCTTGACTAAACAGGCTGAGGTTCCCTGTCTGCAGTGCATTGCTGCTCCTTCAGGGTCATACACAGTATAGTGGAATTGCCCTGCTGAAGAAAATAGGTAATTGAAGAAGAATTAAGAATAAAGAAGTGGTTTGTTTTGTTTAGTTTGTTAAATCCAAGCAAGCAGCAATATGAACTTGCAAAATCATGGCACAGAAGAGAATTCTTTAAAATGCAAATGTTTGAGGCAATGAAAAATAATTACCCCCTTTTTAGTAAAGATTTGCTGAGGTTTGGAAATTTTCTTTCACTATAGCTCTGTTATTAGATTTGGGTTTTGGGAGTTTAGCTTTTATTTTTCAGTTGAATAAATTTAGCAATAAATTATCTTCTCCCTCCTGCGAAGAAGATGGAAATGTCAAGCCAAAAACTTATTTTTCAGTATTCAAATAATGGCTTTAACATGACTTTCAGTGCTTAACTTGTGGTACTTAACTTTGGAGGGACTGTGGCCAAACTGAGTCAGCAGATAAAACAGAAACTGCAAGGTGGATTTAGAAGGTGAATAAGAATTAAGAGTAAACCTTGTCATTCTTCTTTGTGATTACAATTCTTTGTAATGTAATTTTATGGCTAACTTGATTTCAGTTGAGCATTTTTGATGCTTTTTCTCCAGATGTTATGGTATTTTGATGGACCTTCACCTCTGTCACTGATTTCACCCCTCCCTGGCAAGCTCATAGTGTCTATTTTTAGCTGCATGAGCTACTAATCCAGTTTCTCTGACAACTGCAATTTGTTGGAAGAAATGACTAGTGTTACTTTGTCTCGGAGCTATGAGCCCATTTCAGAATCAGCTTTTTAGCTGACCTTTAAAGCAAGTGAGAATAATGTGTCTGCAATTCCACAGGGTTTGGATTTCATTATCACAGCAGTGTGTATAAGATGGGCTGGCCCTGCTGCACAGCTCTGCCTCTCTGCTTTGTTTTCCTGGTAATTATAGAAACTGTTTACTGTACATGGAAAATCTGCAAGTTTTCTCAACTCTTGAGGACAATACTATTTCTAATCCTTTCCTCTGGAGAGCAACAGTTCACAGTGTGGAGGAGTGCATACTATTGCTTCTTCTCAAGAGGGACTTTCCCACGGACCATGACTGCAGTGAAAATCACCACAGATGTCTTAGGATCAGAACGGCAACTGCAAACATAAGAGAGACGTATGGGAGCAGTGTAGCAGAGTGACAGCCCTGGTTCTTCCCACTCCTCTCTGGTTCAGAGCCTGACACACATTCCTGACTCCTGAGAATCTGGGTACTCCAAGTGCATCACAACACAAGTATGACTCAGAGGGGTCAGATAGAAGCTTTAGTAACTACAATCAGAGTAAGAGAACATCCAGCCAGCACCTCACCCTCTGCTCTCCTTTCTTTCCCAAGTGATTGCAGACACTGACCTACATACTGTTTCAAGGAAATAAAACAGAAAAAAAATTGGTGAAGAAAATTTATCATTTCAATGTTAAAATATATATATATACATTTCTGGGATGGATGGATTTATTAAGTAGCTATTCCAAGAAGGAATCGAGCAGTAAACAACATGATGGTTTGGAGAGATGCCTCTTGGTGAATACATCAGATAATACACTAGTGCTATCTTACAGCAGAAGTGGGGAGTTAGCAACAATCACGGATTGTTATTTTTAAACTGAAATGAATGTTCTTATAACTAGAATAAACTCCCTAGCCAGACTTCTAAAATCTTATATATTAATAATTTTACTGTCACGTCCCTTTGAATCTTTGGCTGAAGCCTGGCCCTTGCCCCAGTGACTTTGTCTCCATATGTATTTGATGTTCTACTCTTTACATCTTCTCATTCTTAACAGCAGTGGGATTTATCTCAGCTACAGCATGGCAACTAATCTGAACCAGTCCTCCACCTCCACAGTGGTCACTGGGAAGGAAAGAGAAGAGCATAGCCAAGGCAGTGGTTTATCTCATCCCTAAGCCTTTCTCCAGGACAGCTCAATCTTTGAAATGCCAGGATGTCTGCACTGACTGTAGAGGGAACTGACCTGACTAGTTCAGACCAGACATAAGTTTTAGATGCCTAAATGCAGATCAGCTGAATTTCACTCATATTTACAGCAACTCCCCAAACCCTTGGTTCTCTAGAGTATCCCAGTGCAACTTGGGCACAGCGAGACATAAGAATAATAAGGAATATTGTCACATCAAAGACATTAATGCCTGCAACTTAGTGAAGTCCTGATTTTCAGCAAGGCAGTATAAATGTCATGTATTAGGATGGGAGTTTTACCTGGAATGGGTTTTGTTTAGACTTCAGTAAAAGGCACAATGCTGTCCTGACAGTGAGCATATTTAAAGCTTAGCTTTGGGATGCTCTGTATCTCTTACTAAGCTCTAAACAAGAGTTAAATTTTGGCCTTACCCAATATGATCTGCATGACGTTTCTGCAGAAGCTACTGGGTAAAATACCACTTTCTTGGAAATTTACTACAGACAGCTCTTGGTTGAATGTGCATTTGAAAACTCCATATATTCCTGTTTCTGAAGGAAAGGTGTCAACTGCAAATTATCTCATAGACTTAGTACCTTTTTTTTATGATACAACAGTATTCCAAGCTTTCTTTCTGTTTAGGTATTTCTAAACAATATTTCCTTACAGAGCAAAGCAGTCTCCATTTTTTAAAAACGTGCTAGCATTTATCCCTACATACTTTTTAAAATACATTCTTACTACCACCTCCAAATTTCCAGCTGGCAAAGTACCTCACTTACCCTGTTTCACATCTAGTGTTGCATTCAGTATTGAAACTCATGGAGGAATTCTTATTCCTATCTCCAGAAAAGCCAAATAATACAAAGAAGCAGGACACTCTTTGCATTTTGCATTTAGACTTTCTTTTACCCCCCATAATTTTTCTCTATAAGTAGAGATTGAACTCATACTTAAAATAAAAAACTCAAACATCATGCATTTCTCATGCAATTCCACTAAAACTTTAAGGATCTAAAATTCAACCTTATACCCTCAGAGTTCATGACACTATGTGCAATACTTTCTTGCACTTTGTATGAATAATTTCTGTGTCATCCAGCTTCCAAATAGATGAAAGCTAACATCAGCACCACATCTATGTACAGCTGCCCTCTCCTACACAGAGACTTCACTTTCTTCAGATGCTTCTCATTTATATACTTGCAGGACCTACAAGAAGTTTCCAGAGATGAATGTTTATACACTTAAACACTGACAAGCACATGGGACTTAATTTAGAGGGGGATTTCTAACCCACATTTCCAAAACTTATTTAGGCATCTAGAACCTTAGGATCACTCAGCAAAGATTCAACTTTCAGAAAGACATTGTGTTTAAGCAGAGAAAATGGGATTGAGAACTATGACCCTTAATGTGAATTTAAAAATTACCTTCTTCTTAGGAAATGCAAATAATCTGAACTGGGAAGCTAGGCTTTCAGTGTACAGTTTCAGAATTATTTCAATCAATCAGAAGTGCCATAGAAACTTCTAAATAAATATATCTGTCAGTACCTCCTTTTTCTTTTCCATGTGATCTGTTCTCTCATGCAATGGCTCACATCTAAAAAATCTCTCCTTGATGTTTATTTATTCCTAAGCTTGTTCTTTTGCAATAAGTTCAGAAACTCTTATATTGATTTAACAGAATGCTCCAATCTCATTAGGAAAGGAAAAAATAATACCTTAGGGATGTATTCGTAATAAACAAATGCCAAAATGGATTAAACAGTATTTGCCCTCTGTGGGTATTAATCAGTTTAAGCATCTATTTACTGTTGTGTATAAAACAGAAACAATCCATTGTATATACCTGCCTGTTTATTACTCCTATTTATCATTCCTGGGTGTATCTTACATTAGCCCTATTGTTTATCTAGAATGTGAGACTAATCTTACTTAGTGGACAGTCTTTTAAAATACTTTTTACATCCAAAACTCTTTTCTAATTCTGGTCCATAGTTCTGATTTTGCTCTTAATTATTTAGATGAGTAGCAACATATACTTTTAGAAAACTAAAAAAAACCCCACCACTTCAAAAAATCAAATTATTCCATTACATGCTCGTCTTCTCTGAGGAAGAGGATGGAAGGACAAACAGTACATGTCAGGGTGTTATTCTGCCATTTAATGTCCTGCTGAAAAGTAGTTTCTTAAGGTGATAGGTGTTGCACAGGAGCCTACACAGAAGAGATTAACATGGCTTTACTTATTGCTTCAAGAGTAGTCATTAGAGAGTATTGCCAAGGAATAATTACCTAGAAAACAAGAAGCCCAGTGTGACACCTTCTGCTAATAGAAAGTTAATTTTGGGCCAACAAATCCACAAAAGCAAAAAAAAAATGTATGTTAATGATAACCTGGCAGCTATCTCTCTGTTCTTTAGAATCTGTATGTGTTATTACCATCAGGATAAGGTTTACGCAGGCATTCTGGCATACAGTTCAGATGAATGTGGCACACAGGTTTTGCATAACTGGGCTAGGGGCACAAAGCTCAAAACTTTTTGTAAATCACACACCTAATGGCATCCCAGAGTTGTGCTGGCAGTGCTGGTATCACATGCAAAGGGTTCAGACATTAGGAGGGATCTGCAGAAGCACAGTGGCCCATGTTCGCAACAGTCACCATGGCTACAGTGGTAACACTTTACTTATCTTGGAATATGCTTATCTATCCCTCTGACACTTAGTTCGATTCAATTTATTCTGGCCAGTGCAAGATGCTGAGAAGCAGCACAACAGAAGATCTGAGACACAGCACTTGGGCTGAAAAGAACGTAATTCAGTGGGATCAGTCTCCTTATCTTGGCCATCTTAAAAAACAGATGTCTAGTCTAAGTTTGCCATCTGTGGTCGCTGAGAAAGTTAAGCACACTCAAGGATTTAGGCAGCCTCATACTCTTTCTAAAGCAGAGGGGACAAGTGCCTGAAGTGCTTACCTGTCCTCCAGTTTTCAAAAGAAACGTTGATTGTTGGAATGCCAAAGAGGGCCAGACACTGAAGGCACTGTTGTAGCCACGGTAATCTGCATGTCCCTCTTGATTCATGTTAATTCCACTGCCTCCTTGCTAGCCAAGGAACACACCTGTTTCTCTGAAATCCTCTCTTTTCTTTTTGTCCAAATTAAAACACATTCTGCTCACTCTGCCTTTGGAAACTAAAATCCCTGGAGCAAACAGCTGGTTTAACATCTGCTTCCACTGATTCTTTAGTTAAGGCTGCCAGCAAAGTTGCCACTTTGCATCACATGTTGTATTGGGCTCTCTAATGTGAACCCCAGCCCAGAGGGAAGCAGACTGAGATGCCTCATGCTGTTTTCAGAGGCCATTTCGTAGCTACAGTGACACAGTATCACTAACCTGGACCACAGACAACTGGAGGTCAGCCTTTCTAAGCCACAGGAGCAAGTTAGCATCTGCAGAGGTGAATGACCTATTTCCTGTGACTGAATTGCTGCATTCCTCAGTTTCACTGTCTCTCTTGCTTTCAAGCATGATTAACAGCCAAGCCACAAAAGATCAATCATGTGTATGAGGTTAAACACAGATTTTTGTTGTAAGCCTGCTCATGCATTGCAAATGAATAACATCGTCAAGGAGTAACTCCTTTTTGCACAGATAAATTTGGTGCTTGTGAAAGCTAAAAAACATGCCATGGCTGTTCATGCAATGACTTCACCCAAATCCACCAGTGGAAACTTGCACTGCATTCTTTTCCATCTCCACAGATGTGAGTGCCTGCTGTGCCACCGTAGCAGTTTTGTCTCTGCTGCAAGAAGAGTAAGATCAGCCCTTTAACCCCAGTTATTCTTTAGATGTAAGCAGCTGTGTCAACAATATATGCTAATTAGAACAACAATAGGGATTGTTCACTATGTCACATACAGTGTACTAAGGGAAGGTAAGTTGAAATCTTTTGGAGAGCAGAACCCTGACAAAAACGGGACATAGCATGCAAGATGATGGAATTATTGACAGTAGCAGAAGCCAATCAACTCCTACTTGTTGAGTCTACTGCACACTCAGCATCTTTAATTCATCCATAGCCTCTCCTGTCACTGGCACCCTCAGTCCTGTACAGCATTATGAATAATGTATCACCTCGAGGGAAAGGAACCAACTGTCTCTGAGTTTGACAAGCCTTTTTTAGCTTCTTGTTTTGTTGCTAATTTCAGCACGCTGCTATTTCCAATACTACACATGCACAATTTTGCAAAAGATCACCAGAATCCAGAAAGGAAGCCAGAAGCTCTGAGACTGCATTAGGACAGGGAACTAGCTCTCCTCAGTGAGCTCTGTGCACTCAGCAGAGGTGAGGTAGTGGCCTCAGACTAGAAGAGGAAAACTCAGAAGATGCTCCTGCTGATTCTTTTACAGGACTGTCTGCATGAAGCATGTACATGTGACAGCTTGTGGCAGCTCAAGAATCAGAAAGTTGTCCAGCAATTCAGCTTGCACCAACAACCAATGCAGGTCTCAGACTCATTTGCAATGCAACACAGCAGTTTTGGGTGCTATTTTTTTTCCATTCAGTTTTAAATTGCCTGAGAGAAGGATCTATTCAGAGCTAGAAATATACAATGTGGTTTTCAGAGTTTACATCTTGGTGCAGCGCTGATACTTTTAAATGCATGCAGCATATCATGGTTTTGCACTGCTTGCTTTTTACAGGAAAAAATGGAAGATGTAGGTTAAATATGCCCAATCCTGCTGTTGGGCTTGGTAGGGAACACTGTAAGCACAAGAGGAGACAGCACTGTGAAATGGCATGTGCACACACATGAACTGCCATGGACTGTTAATGACTCAATCACAAGCATTTCTTCAAAACAGGCAATTCCCATACAAGATTTCCAAGTTTTTAAGAGCTTTGGTTTTCTGTTTGCAGAGGCATGTTTCCAGGCTTCAAAACAGACTCAGATCTGAAACTGAATGTGGGAATCAGCAGAGAAGCCAAAACCACAATCACAGTTAATGACTATTGGCTCTCTGAAATTAAAAATGAAATATCCTTTGGGATCCTACAAGAAAACCACACTTTTGAGAGTCCTGGCTTAGTAGCAATTCTCCCATGCAGAGGCATTTGTCTTTGAATGGCAAATTTTACCAGAGGGATGCAGAACAAAATTTATCCACCACCCTACCACTTCATCACTATTTCGTTTTTGCTCTGAGTTCATGATCTCTATGAACTGCATCACAGAAAAGCCTGTGTGATGGGGAGCTTCAAGCAGATGGAAAAATCTCACACAAGATCTGTAAAAAGTGTTCTGGGGAACACTTTTTTACTGTAGCCTCCTGATTTTTCAGGAGGCAACAGTAAAGAACACTGTTCTTTACTGTAGCCTCCTGATTTTTGTACAAGCAACTGGCCACAAAGAGATTGATGAACCCAGCTAGAGGGGTCCTCATATCACCCTCCCTTTGCCTTGTACATGCAATACAAAATAGATCTCCTCCTTCTCTCTTCAGAGAGGGTAGATTTGTTCTGCACAGAAACTCAAGACAGCAGATGTGGCTTCTTGCAGCTACATGAAGAAACACAAGAATGTAAATTCTTACTCAGAGGAACCAAAGATCATCTGCTTTATAGGAAGTAAAAAGTTGGTTCTGTAACCAACTAACAGTATATGATTTCTGTAACCATTTCAGCACCTCTAACCTCTGCACCTCATCATCTCAAGGTACAAAATTCTGAGAACCTTTCTATTTACGAAGACAACACCAGGAAAATGAGAACCATTTCCCTATCACTAAAAGTAAGTGTTGTTGGAGAAATGTTGAATCTGACTACCACCTAACTGACATGACAGCATCAATCTTGATAATAAGTTTCATTTCACTTTGTAAAGATGTCCAACAAAATAAGCTTGCAACCTAATATGAAAGGCAGCAGATGCAACTACTACTTTTGAAAGTGCTGAGAATTTGTTTTACATTTTCCTCACACTGACATAGAAAAATGTCCCCAGATAGTCCACACTTTTTTCATCAACATCCCTAACCATAACACAAATAACATAATACCTAGCATCTGCACTGCAGCTCTAGGTATGTTACCTTTACATAAGCTTATGAAAAACAAAGACTGCATATTTTTATAGAGTCAGTGTACTCTGACTTGGGGAGCTAGATGATTTAT
Source organism: Molothrus ater (assembly GCF_012460135.2). Taxonomy (NCBI): domain Eukaryota; kingdom Metazoa; phylum Chordata; class Aves; order Passeriformes; family Icteridae; genus Molothrus; species Molothrus ater. The sequence goes on along the minus strand of NC_050479.2, from coordinate 74,575,634 downwards.
TTGCAATCACTATCAATGGTGATACCAATTTTCAGTTCTCACACAGATCTCTCTGATTTTAAATCTCCTTATACAACAAAAAGTCTCTGAGAGCATGAGGATGATGATACAAACTGGTTTTGATTGCTTCTCCAATTTGCCAGTAAAACTAGCATTTATCCATCATTTACTATGAAAATGTTTCTGTTATCAAGATCAGGTGCAGAATTAACCTAGACATTTCTTACTGGCAACTATAAGAGACAAGATATTGAACTACAAGCTTTTGGTCTAAACCTCTAAATTTGTACTTTTCACATAGGAGTGTGGGCGGTGAGAAGAGAAAAAGAGCTTGGCCAGATAGGTTGAGACTGACATCAGCAACTACTGAACAATGAAGAAGTGCCAGAGAAGTCGGACTGAAATCTAAATCTACTAATGGTTACTTGAAAAAAATTCACTCTAGGGAACTCAGTAATGACATCAGAACTATGGATTTATTAGCTGGGAAGTGACATTCTCTTTCAGTGGTGAAACATGAACTTTGATCCATTTCTGATTCTTACACATCTCACTGGTGTTCCCAGGGTAAAAAAATGCATGCTACATCCTGTCTATGTGCAAACTAATGGCTATAGGCTAAAACTTGTCATCCTGTGCAGGAAATTCTCAGATCTGCAATTTGGATGGAAATTTCACAATCTCAAGCTTGAACAGTTTTTTTAAGTAATTTTTTAGATAGACCACAGAACTCCATATGCTGTTTATCAAGGTAGATAAAAAAATAACAACTCTAATCCCAGCAATGCTCTAATACCAATGGAAGAAATCTAACATCAGTATCCCACTAGAAAGTGAGGAAATTTGCATTAAAATAGGTTTCTGGGCTAATACCCTCCTCAGGCAAGGAAGAACTCACCCGTACATAATAAGTTCAGACATCATCTGCCTGCTGAAGTCGGTGAAGGTTCAAGACAGTCCTGTCTCATCCAGAGAGGCTTCATGGAAAGGAATCCTGAAACATTCTCAGCACAGGCTAGCAGTGCCATGCTGACTCACAGGGGCTACTGGTCAAAGGGGAGAAATAGAGAACTGTCATTCCCTTCACAGAAAGATCCAGCTGGACATTCTTGAAATGTGGTGAAAGTTATTAACTTATTTTCAAGAGGTGCCTCATGTTGTGACTACTAAATCCATAAGCAAACTCACTTCTGTTCTGAATTAGAGAAATGCAGATTATCTTATGCCTCCTAGTTGCTGCTGAGTCTTATCTTCAATTAAAGTGATTAAAGGCCCACGTGCAGCTAAGCCACAGCACAGATTTTCACTAACAATCTGCAAGCTCACATCATCACCCACCCCAGCACGATCCAAAGGCAGCACACCCACACAGGAAAACTGACCACCACTACTTGTGAAAAAGAAAACCTGAGAAATAAAAAATGCCTGAAAATGTTCCAGATACACATCTTGCTTGAACTGGATTAACTGAAGACAATAATGCTGTACTAATTTTCAACAGCTAAGAATTGGTCTTTTTTGATTTTTTTTTGCTTGTATTTGTTTTTGGTTTTGTTTGGGTTTTTTTTGTTTTCTTTTTTTTTTAATTGTCTTGGACTAACAAAAATCTTGAACTGCCATTTGCATTAAACCTGGAAAAGTACTGCCTTTCCCTTTTTGGTGTTTTTTTTTTATTCTCAACTTGATAAAGCAGGGGACCTTCAGTCAATCCAACAATAGAGGAAGCTTCCAAATGAGCAATCATTATTAACAGAATGGATTTTCAACAATCAATCTGGACTAGTAGCACAAGTCCTATTAAAAAATGTGGAAAACCAGCATCCAGAGAGCTTCCAGTGTCTGCTGGAATTCCTCAGAATAAGTTTTCACAAGACCAAATTTTTAGAGAAGTTCAGGGCTTTTACTGAAAATCAGTTTGGCTGATAATTTAGAGGGAAAACAAGTCCCATTGAAGAGAACTTTTCTGTTTGTCCACACATTGATCTTCTGCACTTTGTTTACATTGTCCTGGAAGGACTGGACATACAACACTGTAGGACAAATACTGAACATGATTTTATATAAGAAGAAAGTGCTCATCTAAAGCTTTAGCATAAAAACCAGATAAAGTGATTTATCAAAGTGGGGGTTTTATTCTGTAAATATTGATTTTTTTTGTTGCCAAAAAAGTCAAGAAATGCCTTCTTCCCACTTGTATAACAATAAGGTTTGATAGGTAGAATGTATGAAATATACAGTAACTTCTTCTGAAAAGCTATCTAAGCTCGCTCAGCTTACAGTATGTGGAATGTAATTATCCAGAAAGTGAAATATGTATAAAAATAGGTAAAATTCCTACAATATTTGTATTGAGTCATAATTCCTCCTGCCAGGAAGGTTAAGCTCTACAGTATATGTATGAAATGCTTGTTCATAAAGTTTAAAAACATCATTACCTTACTGAAGAACACATTAAATATAGGAATGCATAATCAGAACTGACTCTCAATTCTGCTTAGCTGGTGCAAATCTACAGAGAACCATCATCCTTTCTGCACAAAACAAGACCAACCTCTAATTTGAGAGTTGGGGTTTTGTTTCGTTGTTTTGTTTGCCATAGAGGGGCCAGACTGAAGTTTATGAAAGAAATTCCTCTGGAAGTGGAAGTACATTGTTTAGTATTTTTTCCCTATCTCCACTTTGTTTACTGACAGCAGTTACCCACCTTTTAAAATGATTATTGCCTGACATTACATGGAGCATTTTACTGCCTGTTCAGAAGAAGGCAGTGAAACACAAAGAACCTCCAACTCCCCTGTCATGACCCAGTTCTGGGCTTGTGCTTTTTTGACAAGTCTTTGATCTGCAGCAGGCCTCATAGGCTGGTCTCCCGGAGGAACATGGTGCCGATGTTGTAAGACACCTTTCTCACTCTGGTAGATGGGATGGAAGGTTTTGGCGGCTTCTGACCACTTCTAACCTCCAGGAAGTAACAGATCCCAGGAATTTCCTTTGGAAAGTTTTCTGGAAGCTCTTCACGGGAACGAGGGATAAAAATAAAATTTTCTTCCTTTTTCAAAAGCCTGGAGAAAAACAAAACACAGGGATATAAAACACTGTAAAACACATTCCAGAGATGCCTCTTTGGCAGAGGTGGATCCTATGTGCAACCTAGTAAAAAATGTGTTTACACTGTTATGTAGCATATAAAGAAATTCTAAGTCAAGATCCTCAGCTGATCTATATGAACTTATCATCATTAACTTCAAGGAGCTCTGTTGACTGAGATTAGCTGAAGGGATGGCTCAAATAAACATTCTCTGAAAATCAGTGTCAGCATTCAGAAAGTAATGTACCAGAAAGAGAACCAAATTCATAATGAAAGTTGTCCAGAATACATCATTTGGCTTAATTAAAACCCTTTAGTCTGGTCAGTCTGGCAGAAATTAACATTTCAGAGCAATGGCTACCACCAGGTTTCCCACTGGAAGGCTGGTATGAAGGTGGCAGTGCTTGGGAGCTCTCCCAGATAAAGCAGGGAGGTCAGTTTGTGCCTTCTTACACTCAGTAGCACTTTTTTCATAAATTGGGTTCAAACACAGCAAATCCATCTTCAACAGCAGAGCTAAATCTGACACTATTCATCAACAGTACCCATGGGTTTAATCCAGGCTATTTGGTTGGGTCAGACGGTGATCCAGGTTCCCTGGATCCACAAGATGGCAGGCAGCCATCTCCTGGCATGCCTGCTCAGCTGGTACAACACCGCAGACCCCACTATGCTGCCTTCTGCCGTTTGCCACCTTAGAAATCTTTGTCTGGTTAGACCTGAAAATTTAGAGCATCTTTATCAAGTATCTTCCCCAGAAATAGCTGGACTTGTAAAATAAAGGAAGTAACTCTAGACATTTTCTTTTTGTTTCCAAAGTAAATTAAGTTAGTGGTATTCAATCCCTTGCAGCATTGAAAAGAGCAGTTTTGAGACAATGGCAAATTCTGAGCACAGTTGGACATATATAAGCATTCTTCCTCTTTTCCCTCCAGCAATATTTATTTTTTCTCTCAATCAGTTTGAAGCAAAAACATAATTGGGAAGAATGTTGTAAGTTTCCATGGAATTTTGTAAAAGGTAGATTGTTTAATACCTGTAAAGTTGATTTCTGGAAAGCAAATGAATGAATGAACCCTCTTGCCAGGGGAATTTTGCAGGATTATTAGTATATGCACTTCCTTTACAGAGTATTTTTCATGAGTTTTGTATGAGACAAAAGTGTGTAAGCTCATTGACATATAAAGGCATATTTTCTTTGCAGCTTTTAAGTAATCGCTTGGCTAACAAAGTTTGTGCCTTTGAACTTCTGTGGATAACTTCACTTAGCATGTGGTTTGAAAGTCCACATTGTCAATTTTATGATCAAAATACTGCAATCTTTTCTAAACGTCATGAATGCTTGTGGAGGCCCCTACAGAGAAGCTTCTCTTTTAATCTCTGCAAGGTTCGCAGTAAATTTTTGTGTGTCCAAACTACAGGCTTAATACATTGAAATAACTCTTCACAGCTTCCCAAATTAGATTTCTGCATGTAACAGCTGAAATCTTAGAACTTTCTGAGCTAAATCTGTAAGCTCTCACTGTAGCCATTCTTCCTCACACTGACTCTTCGCTATGGAGCATCCTGCCTTCCTAAAAATCAATCGTTTCCTCATCAGAGTGCAACATCAGGTAATTTTAATGACAGTTACACAAATCCGAAACTGTGAAGTATATCAACATTATTTGATTAAGGTCAAGGCCAGGACTAAGGTTAGTTGATATTTTATACTATTTCCTCATAGAAAAAAAAGTACAAGATATTAATTACCCATCTTATTTTCACTTGTTTTGTGAATTGTAACTTGGTTGAAATTAAGTGCTCCAGGACTGATAGCCAATTAGTCTTTTGAAGATTCCCCCACTGCTGTGGCCTGTGATAGGCTCTGGATCCCTGTATTAGATGCTTGATACAGCCTCTAAACCTCAGAAATTGTCCAGCTGACCTTCATTGGGATAACATTTCAGCTCCCGAGCAAGAATGACAGGAAACCTTTGCTACCAAATGTTAATGGAAGTTACTTATGATTACATTCTATCCTACTTACTTTACACTTCTAAGGGTAAAAAAAAAAAAAAAGAAAAAAGAAAAGAAATAAGATTTTCATCATGATGAAAATAACCTCTTGTTAGCTTTCTCCTAAAGAACAGGTTCTTCAAATTCCTTAAATAATATGTGGGTCCTGATATTTGGCCTCCCAATCTGAGAGTGAGATCAAAATTCAGAAATTGCCTCTGACTTCCTACAGGTTTTTGTATATACTAAAGAAACAAGTTTTCTGCAAATTCTCAGTGCATATCAGCAAAGGTATTTTTCTGCAAAATCTTCCCTCTTACTTTTAGGCCACCTGTGATGTTAAAAAGAAATCAATAGCAGTTGATGACCATGGCCATTTCTAAGTTTACTGAATTCCTTTTTATGGGAACAAAGAACCCCAAAAGATCCTTGTGCCAAGCAGGTGAATGAGTAGTGCACATCCTTAGGGATGGGCTGACCTTGGCTGGACACCAGGTGCTGATGAAGCCTCTCTGTCCCATGCACAATCCATTTTTTGCACTTCCTCTGTGGTTCAGGAGAAGATCCAGTGTAAAACCTTCTGCTCTGGAACATTTCCTGGGTGCTGGCACCCAGTTCAGGTTGCTTACCTCACCTCACAGATTGCTCTCAGAGCACTCCTTTGTGAACAGGACAGGCTGCCAGTTGTGAAAAGAGCAATCTATCCTGAGAGCCAGTCTTATCCTTCACCTTCAGGAAATTATGCTGCAGCTTTAACTGTATAAAAAATGTCCCCAGATTGTCCCACATTCAGAGAGCTTAAGCTGAAGTTACACAACCTCCGCAGTTCAGGAATATTCATATAAAAACTAGTCTGAAAATATCCCAAAGCATTTATCTTAGCTGTATTTTCTGAATCACTTCTGTGAATTTCCCTGCAGGGCACTATTGCAAAGGATATTTTTATAGTAGGTTTTTCACAGGTTCAAAATTCTGGGTTCCACTCAAGTAGTTGGATACACAATTTACAATTCAGAGCTCAAATTGTGAGGGTCAAGGTACTCAGGCATTCCTATAAATTGCCTGGAATTAGGTCTGCCCTCAGCTTGTCTTCTTCAATGATGTTTCAGGGGAGGAAGAATTTCTTAAACAGTGATTTGCAGTTGATTAACTTTGACACCTTCTCCTCCTAACCTGAATCTTCCATAGCTTTTAAAATTCTTGTTCTGTCCCTTCCTTGCTGGGAATGCTCTTGCTTTCAGACAAAAAGAGAGAGTATCTGAGAATTATCCTATTTTTTTTTCTCTTCTGCTAATTCATTTAAGAAAAAAAATCAGGATGTCTGTGTGTGAATGAAAATTGGGATCATACTTAGGGGGAATCTTGAAGAAGCTTTTAAAAGCTGTAGCTCTTTCTTCACATAGATGAAATGATACAGTAATTATATTTCAAACTATCTTGGCAAGAAACAGTCACATCTTCATCACAGTTTCTATATTCAGAAAACCATAGAATCACTGATATGCTGAGTTGGAAGAGACCCATGATGAATCTCAAGTCCAACTCTGGCCCTGCACAGGACCATCTCCAAGTTTCACACCATGAGCCTGAGTGTGCTGTTCAAACTTCTTGAACTCTCTCAGGCTCAGTGCTGCAATCACTTCCCTGAGGAGCCTGTTCCAGTCCCCAGCCACCCTAAGGGTGTAGCACCTTTCCCTGGTATCCAGCCTAAACCTCTCCCAACTCAGCTTCATGCCTTTTTCTTGATTTCAGTCACAAGACTGAAGAGATCAGCGCCTGTGCCTCTGCTTCCCCTCATGAGGAAGCTGCAGACTGCAATGAGGTCTCCCCTCAGTCTCCTCTTCTCCAGGTGGAACAAAGTGACCTCAGCCACTCCTCATACAGCTTCCCCTCCAGACCCTTTACCCTCCTTTGGACCCTCTCCCATAGTTCAATGGTCTTATTTATGTTGTGGCACCCAGAACTGCCCCCAGCACTGGAGGTGAGGCTGCCCCAGAGCAGAGCAGAGCAGGACAATCCCCTCCCTTGCCCAGCTGGCCATGCTGTGCCTGATGCCCCCACAGCTCCTGGCTGCCAGGGCACTGCTGGCTCATGTCCAACTTGTCACCGACCAGGACCCCCAGGTCCCTTTCCGCAGTGCTTTTCTGCAGTCTCTTATTCCCCGGTCTACACAAGTAGCCAGGGTCCCATGTGCAGAATCTGGCACTTGCCCTTATTAAACTTCCTATGATTCTTATGGCCTAGCCTTTGAAATAAGAAATGGTGATTGCTCATCTCTCCCATTTGAACTAACAGAGACTTGCTATTGCAGAATTATTTGTTAGAAAGCCCTCTATACTGAGTGCATGTTGCCCATGAAGATCCTTACCCCCTCCATGCCCACAGTTTTCCCCTCCATCTCTCAGAGATGTCAGGCTTTTGTACTTTTCACTGGATTGCTGAATCAGAGCACAAAAGCATCTACTCAGAACTAAACTTCAATGTGAACTTTTTTTAGGAAAATTGGTCTGCATAGACCAAAACTGAACAAAAGTTCTAAGAGTAATAAAATGCTCTACAAGAAGGGAAACTATGCATTGCACTCCTAAACACAGTATGCACCATTGGCCAGGTCAATCTTCCATAAATCCTATCTATCACAGGGAGCGAAACAACAAAAGAAAAAGATTCTTTCTGCCTTAACTCTAAAACCACTGTCAAACCTTTAGTTAACCTTGTTTGCATCTGCCCATTAACTGGTACAATTAGGAAAATCTAATTTTAATGGCTTTTCAAACAGGCTATGAGAAGACTGCCTCCTGTTGGACTACTGCTCCCTTCCTTGGTGGCAACAAGTTTCTTCCTTCACCAACTGGGCATCTTCTTGATAACATAAAACAGCTCATTTGTTTCCATATGAATACAGATAATCAATTATTACAGCACTCACTAGAAATTTTGGAAGGCTGCTCTTAAAATACTCTGTATAAACATATGAATTTGCTATTGTAATGCTAAAAAATCAGTGCACTTGGTTCTAAACTTTAGCAGGTTTGAATTTCTCCCTCAGTTTCTGTGCATGCTATAAACATAGCGAGAATGGAAAAAAAAAAAAACCTGACTACATCTCTACCTAATTAATTTCACACTGTATTTATTACTTTTTAAACTATGAAAGTTAGAATACTGGTGTCCCTTCTTCATACAGGTCAACTGTGGGGGATTATGAAAGGGCCAGTCATGATTCTTAATGGAATATATTGCAAACCACATGCAGCTAAGAATGGTGATTGTCCATCTCTGACCTTTAACACTTTTTTCCTCTCTCACCTAAGCAAAAAGAATATTGGTTTTCTGCTCTCTGTTTGGGACATCAGAGGCTCAGTGCACAGGTTTGCTACTAAAAGGCCTCAGGCTTTACACTCATGTAGCAGTGCTGGCCTCAGGACCTGCCTGGATTTTTGCAGGCTTGAGCTTTTTGTAGTTTTAACAGCTGTGTAGCCAACAGATGACTTTTTCCTAAAGATGTTTTAGCTTTAGATCAGCTGTGTGAAACTGTGGGGTAACATACACTGTTAACTACTGAACAGTGATCCAGCACAGCTATCCTGTGTAGAGTGAACCTTGAACAAAAATACAGTGTCACAAAGCACAGCACAGACAGACACCAGAGGCCCAAGGACCAGCATCACAAAACACAGTGACTATGGGGGTGCAGCCTCACAGAAGCAGGTGATACTGGGAGCAGAAACCCAAGAAAAAACAGTGTGTTTTGACTATGCTTCTAAAATGAGACTAGCAATAATTTTTTGTGCCGATGAATAAGTTGTATTCCCAATCTGTCCAAAACTAAATTGTCTGTCCACCAACATCTCTTGAAAACATACATAGTGAATTGACCAACATAAAAACAAACAGTTTTTTTTAAAGGATGCTGAGAAATAAAATCTGAAATAAGGCTCTTGGGAGAGCAAGCCCATTGGTTTGACCATAGGAGGCAGAAAAATATAAATGTAGGGATAGCTATAACCTGTAGAAGAAATGATACATATAAATAGATATAACTTGTAGGAAAAAGAATTTGATAAAAAATAAAAACCAATAAGAGTTTAAAGAAAAGCCTAATTTTAATTTAAAATCCCTGTAAAGAGGGAAGCATAGAAATATTTCTTAATTACATAAAACTTCTTTCATACAACTTTCTGTGAAAAACCTATTAAAAACCTACATCAGTTTTAATCAATTTTAAAGGCTGAGGAGCAATTTATGCAGATGAACACACAATGACCTCACACAGCTCAATAATGAGGCACACAAACACTCTCTCCTAAATCAAGATAAAGATGTGGGATACAGGCTGTTGATCTTTGCCTAAGCTCAGGTCCCAGATACATTGCCCAACATGTGATAATGGACAGTACCTGTACCCAGCACTGAGTGCCAGAAGCACATTCTCCAAAGGGGAAATACATGCTGCAAAAGACTAGAGGTAGAAAGAAGAGGAAAAAAAATTCATTCTTAAATAGGAGTTACTTGACAAACAGGAGCAACTATGTTTACCTGCTTTTGATAACCGCTTAGAACTCCCAAAGCACTACATTGCAACACTACAAGGAAAACAAGACAAATGTGGGTATATTATGTTAATATCTCAAAAATCATTATTAAAAGCTGAAACAAAAAAACTAAAAAATATTTGATTTCTTTCCTGTGCTGAAGAGCCTCATAAATCTTACTGTGCTTCCTTTCTGACTATGGAAAATACGGTAATTTTATTCAATTCAGGATAATGTTGATTAATTAAATAAACTTCTTTTCCTATTCTTTTCTGTCCATATGTTTATACAGCGACCAGTCTGGGATGCTCAACTTCCTCTCCAGCTTCCACATTTTTCACTGGGAGTTTTACCAGTGCTATTCCAGTGATTTAATTTCACAATGCTCAGTGATTCAAAGCAAATGGGGATCTGTGATCCTTGTGTCCAAAGACCTGTCTGATTCAAGTGAACAGGATATTTCAAAGAGAAGTGATGTTTCAGATTCAAAAAATGCAAAGTCCACCTTTGTAAAAGTTGCTGTTTCACACCTAGCAGAGCTCTGCCCAGGCAGGTGTAACTGGAGCAAGACGGCCCCAGGCTCACTGCTGCTGCTAAGCAACAAACATCACACCTTGTACTTACCATTTTAGACTCTGATTCTTACTTAGGCAGATTACAGGCTTGAAGGGAAGTGTCTGTAACCAGTAATAGGTATCCTGAGGTGTGATTATTATTTGAATGCTGATGACACTTTAAGATGCATAATCTTTACAGTAAAATGAAAGCTGATAAGTATTGGACATGTTCCAAGCTTTATAAAAGTTTGCTTGCTTTATAAAAGTTGTATCACAACTTCCATCAGGGGCCATGGTAGACACAAACACGTGATGATTAATGCCAGTAGTTTCATATAATTGAAAATTCTGTTGTTTTCATAATGACTGCAAAATCATCTACTTTGGAAAACACTTATTCTTAGATAATAGAAATATTAACAAGAGCAGTATTAACAAAGTGCACAGCAGCACAGTGTGATCAGATAGAAGAATTTAACAGAATATAAAGTCAAATACAAATACATTTTCAGTTTGTGATTAGTCATTTTATTTATACACAATAAATATATACTCATACAAATTATATTTAAGAAAAATTATATATGGATGCATCAGATCACTACTTTTTGATTTGGACACCACCAAGACATTATGTTAAATCTCACAAATCACCATCAGAAACTCTGAATAATTCTTTCCCTTTGAGTGTTTTGTAATTGCAGTCTCTTCTGGACACTGTGTCAACAGTGTTATTTCTTGACTTCTTCCCGGTTTGTTTTCCAGCTTCCAACTATGCCAGAAGGTATAGTTTGAAATCAACTTTTCAAGTTGCCCCATGCACATTAGTTTTATCTTTTCACATAATTTCTCAAGCCTGTAATAAAAAATTGATCCTATCCTGATAATCCCTAATTTTAGCCACTCATTTTCAATAATTGCATCTCATTCAAACATATATTTTCTTGCCATTTCTACTTCCTTCACCTGTAACCACGTGTCTAGCCTGTTACTTCCACTGCAAGTTCTCTGAATCAAGCACTGAATTTTTTCACTTTAACACTTTAACAGCAGATTGTTTACTGAGTACAGATAAAAAACACCAATAATTCTGTATTTTGTTGTGTATTGTTTTGCAATTTTATGTTACAGCATTACTACATAATCAATCACCTTTCTACTTTCTACCCTTTTTGAAGCAACAGTCTACACTGATAACTGTCTGCAAGGTAAGTACAGACATGAGGGTCATAAAAGGTTCAGCAATCGTGAAAAAAATGGTACTATTCATAATGGATTTCTAGGATTAAAGGGAAGTGAAAAAAACCAGTTTTGATGCAGCCTGAGAGATATGCAGGGTGAGAAGATCTGACTCAAGTTTTGGTGCCTAGGACTTAGTAAGAATGCTCTCCAAGGTGACTCACATTTGACTTGCCATGGTACAAAATGCCCAGTGGCAGCCAGGCAGAGATGAGACATGGGTGAAGAGAAGCCACCTTCCCGGTGCCAGAATGTAATAGGAATCAGAAAAAGGGCAGCACAAACCCACAGATTTCTAACAAGCTCCATACACAGGCCCTCAAACTAACTTTCAGAACAGTCTTTTAATCAGAACTGTGATGAAAAGAAAATACACTCACAGAGCCACAGAATCAATGGGGTTGGAGGGGACCTTTAAAGCCCTTCTAGTCCAACCCTCTTGCAATGAACAGAAACATCTTCAGCTAAATCAGGCTTTTCAATGACCACAAATTTGTGTCTCACAGAGGAGGTGCTGTATCACTCATAACCAAATTCAGCACAACTGGCCCTGTGCACTGGTACATGGAAAGTGACTCTGGACCCAGCATGAAGAGAGTTCTGTGCATCATAGGTCCCAAACCTGCTCTCTAGTTATATTTCCATAAAGCTGTCTAGCTCACCAGTTTCTGCTCTCAGGGACACAAACATGAGCAAGCAACACCATAGCCCCAAGTGAAATCAGTCCCATGAACCACATTTGTGAAGTGCTAAGATCTCCTGAAAAAGTTTGGACTGCACTTTCAGAGTGTCTTGAAGACTATCTGAGGCTGGAGAACAGCACTTTATAAGAACTGATCCTACTCAAGAGAAGTCCAGCTCCCTGTCACAGGGCCTTGGTCACCTTTTGCCAGACTACAAATCACACACCAAAGGTCCTGCTACTGTGTAATTTTTGTAACTGGAGCACAAATGGTAAACAAAATTATGGTGAGTATCCAAACCAGGTTTTAGAGGGTTCCTTCTATCCCATAGTGGATGACCAAGAGTCAAACACTGTAGAATGCTGTGTATGGAAGGTCCCAAAACCAATTAATTTTCAAATGATACCAAGCTCCAAACAGAAATATCCTATATATTTATTTGATTTATTTTTATTTAAATGAAAATGTCTTCTGTAAAGAATAATAGATTGGATTGGGACGAATAAGGAAAATAATAGATTGTCCTTCTCTTGCATGTTACCAGACAGTTGTATGAATTGATTTCTGTTCACTTTATGATTCAAACCCTATTCATTATTCTACTCTTGTCATATCTCTCTTGTTCAATTTGTTACACTTGCTTCATTCTCAAAATATGATCTCAAATGGATGGGCTCTTCAGAAGAATGTCACTTTATGCACTATTTTAATTACTTTTAATTTCTGACTGATTCACATTTTAGCATAGCAGACACTTCAATACTCGGATGAAGAAATCCCATTTAAAATTTTTATTTATCTAAATAGCTATGGGGGAAAAGATTTAAGATTCACAGTTCTGAGTAGGAAAAAAAAGAAAGAAAAGCAATATTGTTTGAGCAACTGTGTACAGATTTACCCCAGTCTAAAAACCTTCAGAAAATTACTTCAGATACAGAACACTAGAAGATTGAGATAGCCTGCCAAAAAAAAAGTGAGTGTATCAGCTGTACTCTAAACAGTAGAAATTCTAATAGTCAAACTGTCAAATTTGAACAATAAGGAACACCTTTTTTATTTAGGAGCTGTTCCTCATAACCAGATTTAATCAAGCCTTCTATCCATTTGCATAATTTCTTCAAAATGCTAGGGATAATGCTTTGCCATTTTCGTATTTTTTTCCTACATTATGAGAATGCTTCTATCAAGTGTGTCTTTACAGTGCTAAATAAGAAATTTTATTTTCAAGAAAGCATTAAATCTCTTTGTTATCTCTTGGCCTTACTGGCAAAATACGACTTTCTTCTGAGACAATGGGAGTGTGCTCACTTTCATGAAATGTGTTTAGTGGGTGGAACCCAAATCCAAAGTCAAAAGCTGTAATAGTGCATACAACTACATCACTTTGGGAGATATCTCCCACTTGTTCTGTTACATATTATTTTTAGCAGGAATGGCTGGCTTTTCTGTTGTGCTTCCTTGCCTCCAATGCCTGAGTTCTTTGCACAATCTGATACAAATCTGCAAACAGAAGACAGACGTCCCCACGCAATGCCTCTTCCCTCTCTCCCGATGCCCTACCAACTTTCTGTTGAATTCTGTGTGTTGAGGACAGAGCACGTTACAGGATGGAACTGAAAACAGGCTGGAACAAAAACAATAGGAAAGAAAGGGTGAAGAGGACTTACTGGTACGTGGTGGGACTGACGTTGATGCGGCGTGGGTGACTTCCTGACTCGAACTTGCTCGCGAGGGTGACGTTGTTCCCAAAGAGGCAATAGCGCGGCATTCTCACACCGACGACGCCGGCCAGCACCGAACCTGAGTGAATGCCTATCCTCATCTGGAAAAACACATGAGATCCACATCAGGCTGCCTCTCCTGTGCCACCAAGGGCAAGGTCATTAGGACTCAGCTACAAGCAACCTTTCAAATAAAGAGTAAACTAAAGAAGAAAGAGTGAAGTGGAAAAAAACCCAGACTCTTCTATTCCTCTAGCTTAGATCAGATGTAGTTAAAAGAAAAAACAAAAAGATTATCACCTTTTCACTAAAACATTTTCTTCTGTGCACATTTGCTGGAGACTGTGACAGTCAAAATAGAGATCATGAACAGAACAGGTTGGGATCATCCAGAGCTACTGCAACAGCAGCCATCTAATTACACAAATAAATACATTACAGAGGTTATTTTTGCCACCACTTCTAGCACAGGCTTTGAAGTAATAGCCAGTTTTTCTCAAACTGGCAGGAAGAGTAGTTAAGTTTTATCTCCTCCATATTTTTCTTCCAAACTCTTCAAGGTCTAAGGTCTCTATCACTTTGTCAGAAAGAGAGATATTGCAGTGGTGAGAATGCTGAAGACTGAGGCACCAATGATTTTAAAGGTAATTGTATCCTCCTCAAAATAAGGAGGAATAAATCCCCAGCAAATTAAAAAACGCATGCGACTATTTCAGCAATCATTCCCTGTAACTATCTGGCAATTGCATAGACCTGTACAGCTCAGAGTCACCATCCACGTTTCCTTCAGAATGAATAATCAGAGATTTATTCTGCATATATTTTAGCTAACAATTGTGTTTGCCAAGAAAATGATTTTTACAGATAGGGAAGTCTTTTTCTCTTGTTAACTTTAAAACAGTTAAAAATTAAAAAGAAGATATTTATATCTTCTGAGGATACTCTTGCTCATAGCAACTGGACTGCTGAAAAACTTAAGGTGAAGGAAATAAATAGCAGCTACTAACAGGGTCTGATGGGGTATGAATGAGTGACTTACCTAACACTGTACTCAATATGGTCCTTTTACTTACTTAATTCACAGTTGTTGCACTGTCCTTTTGTCCATCAGTCCCTATTTATTTAATAAAAAATACATATGGACTCAAATACACATTTAAAAAAAAATCATTGTTACTCCTTTTGTATGTAAAGAAAATGCCAGCATTTGATAACATTGGTGTCCATGAAGTTCTAAGAACATGTGGGACCCCACATTATTTCACTGACTATGATTCTTCCCACATGCCCAAGACTTCCATCATGCAGCTAAGCACTCTTCTAATTTTGTTCCTCTCTTATGTGTCACAGACAATGGGTTCAGAATTATATCTGCTTTACAGTAAACTCCTGCATACTCTAAGGACATGTTCTGCATTTGATACTACTTACAACATTCTCACAGGCAACCTAAAACCCTCAATCTTCACAACAAGACTGTTAATTACAGACTAGGTAGTTTGGTTTGTTCGTTTCTCTCTCCTTCTTTCTTCTTTTTTAAATCTGTGAATAAGAATCACTTTAGTGATTCTTTAAGTTTAAAAGTTCACTTTAATTGAACTTTCAAACCTTTACTATGGTTTGGAAGGCAGACACAGAAATCCTTCAAATCCTCTCTTCCACAGGGCTGGGAAGCATCCAGTAACTTAGTTTGCCTGCTAACATTTGTGCAAATTCATAACACTTGGGTTATTTTGGTCATCTTTTGGAGCAATAAGATTTCCTGCTTTTGCTACAACATACATTTAATACATTTCCATTACCAGTGGAAAAAAGTGCTCCTGCAGTCATGAATTGGGTAAACAGCTGTTCTCCCTGTAAGTGAGGTCAGTACCTGCCCTCAGTGAAAGACTATGGGCAGGAAGTCTTGCTCACACAACAATGAGCATGCTTTCAATAAATAATAAACAACCTATTTACAATGTCTTGTTCTTGTGAGATGGGAGGTGACTTAGTCATTTTGCACACAATTTTAGGAACAGAGCTAATGAAACCCATTTGTTCCTTTGCTACTCTGCATGTTTATTTAAAAATCACAAATTAACTGTGTGCTTGACCTCTTCCACAGTACATGCAATCATGTAAAGGACAGATTGTAACTGTAAGGAAAAGTATTAGCTTTGT
Organism: Molothrus ater; assembly: GCF_012460135.2. NCBI lineage: Eukaryota > Metazoa > Chordata > Aves > Passeriformes > Icteridae > Molothrus > Molothrus ater. Next base: position 74,559,650 of record NC_050479.2, on the reverse strand, counting down.
TTTCCTCTAAAAACACAGGAATAAGAGTATACATTAGAGTGGATGGAAAATATGACAGTAAAAAACATACTAAGAAAATAAAATTTGCTTTTGCAATATACGCAGTGAAAGCTGAAGTTGTTGGTGGTTGTTTTGTTACTTTCATTCTTTCCTTTTCATTGCTTCCTTTTATATGGCCATATAGTTTTTATTACTCAGTGCTTCAACCCTCATACATGAGGGTTCTTCTGTACTATCTTAAGAGATTTTTAAAAAACACTTGCTCCTACAATGAAAAAGGTAGATACAGTTTCACAAACACAGGTTAAACTGCATAAAGAGAGTCAAAAGCTGAAGTTTTCATTTGTTGGAAGAAAGTTGCTGTAGGCTTTCTCAATAAAACTTAGACATAAATTACAATAAGAATGCCTTACAATAAAGCTCCACATCTGCTTTATTATATAGCTCTCTACAAGAAAAGAGCCTGCAAACACTGATGCTCTTGCCATAAAGTGTGCCTTATTATACCAAGAATAACCAATATATTGGTCCTATAGTACTTTTTAGAGAAATATGTTTACTTAAAAGTGTCTTTTCAAGATTTTACTTCATTTGCAGATTCGTTGTCCTGGTCTTTTCCTCACAGAGTTGAAAACTGTTGTGTTAACAGCTTCAGGCTCTTTTTTACAAAGAAAAAAAAATGTGATCAAATTATTAACAAGAAGGCACTTACTGAGGCACTTCAACCTTTCACATTACCTTTGCAGTAAAGAAAATCTGCCTAGACCACATAACTTAGAACAATACCAACAAGAGTTACACAAATAAAGTTATAGTTCCCAGGCTATATTGTACATGTAGCCCTTATCAGCGCTCTCTCAGAACAGTCACCATTAAATATTAAAAATAGCACAGAAAGTGAAAATGAGGTGACAACATTAGGATGCAATTTTTGTCTATCATAACTCTGTTTATTCCTTTAAATAGATGTGTACTACAAATTATACATTTATTAAAAGTCTTCAATGGAGCATTTTTAATAAAATGCATGGTTTTCATCTGTACCAACTGCTCCTTTGTATGTCCTTAATTATTCGGCTAAAGATAATAGGGAAGTCTTAGCTGAACCAAATTCAGATGCATTATGCACACAAATGGAAAGGTGACTCTTTGGAAACTATCACAAAGAGAAGACAGCTGTGAAAAAAAACAACCAGTAAATACCATTCCTCCAAGAGGTAAGGAACAGTGAAGAGATCCACAAAAGCCAACAACATTTCTAAAGCATTATCCTGGAAGGCACAATGGCAAAACAGACATGAACAGGTGGGAAAAATACTGAGAGAATTGTGAGAGATCTTTTAGATGAAGAGGGACAACTTGAACTGAGTGCAATGAAAAACAAGAAAAAAAGATTAACAGATCTGATCTCTGCAAGAGCTGTGGTAATAGTGAAGTGGAGAAAAGCTGATGAGTCAGAGGTGTAAAAGAAAAGCAGCCTGCATTGATCAATGCAATGTGAGAGGAAAGACGTGGCTATGTGCGAAGCAAAAGAAGTTTCCAAAGCTTGTATTAAGAAAGTAGCAGTATTTGAATATTTCTTACTGGATAAGGCACAAAGAGCAGAAATGTCTAATACCTGAGTGACCAGAAGGATAGTGATTTTGTTTAGTGGAGATAAAGAAGAAGATTCATAAAGAAAGATGAGAAAGATGAGAAGCATCGGTCACCATCTAAAATGACCAGTGGAAATGTGCCAGAAGTGGTATCAGTGAGAGCTGATAGTGCAGACTAGAATGCAAGAGGAAAGTCAAGAACAAACAAGAACAAGGATGAACAACAGAAAAATATTTGTTCTTTTTCTGAATTGAACATTCTGTTACTGAATTCTTCTGATGTCCAAATCTTAAAAAAATGTATGTTACTTCTTTACACCTCCTCATTGCCAAAGCATGATTTTCTTCTTTTATATCTAGAAGAGCTGGGGTTTTTGCTTTGTTTAGTTTTGTTTCTTTTTTATCTGCTATTCAATTTCAATTACTTGCAATTGCCTGAATGCCTTCTTAGGCACGATACTGAAAACTGCACTCTTACATCAAAATAAAGCCCATTCCAACTGAGATGAGAGTAAATGCAACACTGAAAATTCACAATCCATCTAAAATTAACTTTATAGGCAAGTGGCAAAAATATTTTAATAACAGTAAATTAATGCAGTGGCATGCCTGAAGTAAATTTCATCATTGCTAATTTGCTTCTTAATAGCTTTTTCTGTTAATCAGTACTCTCAAAAAAAAAAAAAAAAGAAAAATCCAGTAATTTTCATTATGGTCAGAGCTCTTGAGTTTTTTCTCTTTTGAAACCTTTTTGAAAAATGTATTCTCCTTCCTCTTTCCTTATTTTTCCACATAATTTTCAAGACAAAAATTAGATGCAAGTGGAAAGACAGTCTGAGAAATAGCACTTGTCTACCAAAGAATGTTTTTGAAAACCTCCTCAAATCTAAAATTCTTTGACCAATATATGTTTGCATATTGATAAGCAATAGAATACATTAATATTAATTAGATCACAGAAAAATTGTTCAAACTTAATGATTTCTGAAAGGAAAATTAAGCAGGTTTCAAATAATTCCTCAAGCTTCATATGTACATGGTGCTTTGCAAAAATATTCGCAATTTTCGTTATGGGCTTACAAATCTATTTTAAAAAGCATAATTCACGCTTAATTCAGAAAAAAAGACTAATAGGCAATAGCATGGAAAATTGCATAGGGGTATGACTGTGAAGAATGATTACTGAGCTGAAAAGAAAAGGACTGCAAATATTTTTGCACAGCACCATGTGCATAAGAAGCTTGAGGAATAGTTTAAAATCGGCCTAATTTTCCTTTCAGGAAACATTACAGCTTGAACCATTTTTCTGTGGTCTAATTAATAAAGGGATTGTTGAATAAATTGAAAGTAGGAAGAAGAAGAGTCTGTGGGTACCTTTCTTTTTGTCTTCCAGTAAAGAGTAGTAGATACTAAAACATGCAAGCAGACTTTCCAACTCACACTAAAGGTAACCATATAACCTGTCTTCTCATAAGCGCAGACAAAAAAACATGCTCATTTCCAAAGTTCTCTCTCTGCAACCAGTAACTTTTAGTTCAGGGATTTCCTGAGCCAAAAGAAATTCTTTTTGTAGAGAAAAGGTGTTTGATGTTCTGTTCCTCCTCATATATGAATTACAGTAACATTTCAGCATACATTCTTTCTTCCCACTACACACAAGGAAAGAAGGACCTTAATAAACAGTTCTCACACTCTGAAAAACACACTCCCATGCTAGAAAGAGAAGTCTCAGGTTGTCTCACAGGTTAACTGCATCCAGAAGGACACACAATCCATTTTCTCAGAATTGTCTGCCTTACACAGACACAGATGAAGGAGAGAGGGCAGGCTGGGAAGTAGGTGACACAGCTCGGAAAACAACCATGGGCAGAAGTGATCCCCCACTCAGCCAACCTGGAGCTTTTCAAGCCTCAATAACATGACTGACTGATGGCTGCTCGAGACTTTGTGCTAAGCTGAGCAGAGCTCAGGGCTGGCACAAGGCAGTAGCTGCATGAAAATAGTTCCAGGCACACGGATGGCCCAAGCCAGAAAAGCAATTAAATACAATAGAAAGCATTCTGCTGATCAGAACTTTTGGTCTCAGCCTCAATAATGTACATTGGTATCTGTACAGTAACATTTCTTAGACAAAAGCACTCCTCACTTTCTGGCCTAATATACTGATTGATACTCTGTGTTTCAGTATGGACCTTCTCCCTTCTGTCCTTGAAGTGTCCTTCAGAAAGGACAAAGTCACCTCTTGCATGGTGTCTTAGCTATTAGTCCATGACACAGAGCCAGATTATTCCAAACAGAATCTGCCAAATTCTGTAGGGTGTTTTCTGCTCTAATATTTTCTAGAAGCTTCTACAGCAGCACTATCTGTAAATCCCAACAAATGCCTTACACAGGGAGATTTACTTGCAAAATGTCTCAATGTAAAAGAGACTCTCCAGAGCTCAGAGGTCTAAAATCAGAGCCCCACACTGGTGAGTCAATGTGTCCTTCTGCTCCTTCAGAGGACTGCAGGTTGATAGGACTGACAGCTATGTCCTGACATATGCTTTAGTGTGTGGGTTATCTGTATTCTTAGATAGATTTATAAATATCACAGTGCCTTTCTGGAAAGGGACATATGACAGTACAGCTCACTACAGAATTGTTGCCAAGGAACAGACCTGCTCAGAGGAAAATTTAGATCACTTGAATTTCACAAGGTGTTCTACAGAACTAAACTACAGGATAATACATTCCCCTTCCTCCACCCCCCCCCCCCATTTGAACATCATTTGCAGAAATAAACACTTAACTTCTTTTCCAATCAGAATTTCCTAGATTTTTTACTCAAAGAATTATTCAACCCATCTGAAGCTAAATACACAGCAAATTACACAAGGACAATGAAAAATAAAGTCATAAACTAATAAAGAGTGAATGTCTTGGGATCAATAAATCCATTTTAAGTAATTATTGGGTAAGGCAATCATGTGGTTTGTGCAAAAAAGATGCAATTAAATTATAACCAATGTGATGCACTTTGCATATGTACATCCCTGGGCTATGGTCTTGGCATACAGTCACTTCTACTGAATGTGGGAAAGGAGCTATGAATCATTTCTACATAAAGAAGACCCAGACTTGAAGGATGAAATTAGTTCTCTCTTTCCCTTGAAGTTCTTCTGCCATGATCTAAACTAGCTCTGCTTTGAATAGTGGTTGGATTAGTTAACCTCCAGAGGCTCCTTGCAGTTTCCTTTATTTCACAACTCTGTATTTCATAACCTGTGTTGAAAAATTATACACCTGTGAGTCTCCATCAGCAGTATGAGGTAGAATTAAATGAGGTAAAAACAAAAATGAAGACTCAGACTGGTTTTGGGAGCTCATTAGTTCTAGCATCAAAGGAAAATTTACACTGGGGCAAGTTATTTTTGAGCCAAATGGGATCATGTGAATTCAGTATGGCACTGCTCAGTGTCTAGGTTAGAAGAGGATTTGGGTCATCTGTAAGGAAACTTCTGATCTGAAATTATTTACTGGAGGGGGTTTTGAGTGAAGAGGTGGGTGTTAAATGACGTAAATGAGAATTTTCAGAGCTGCTAAACAGAAAAATAAAACCTGTATCCTTCCCCTACTGTTCCAAAGAAAAAACATTGAAGTTAATGTGCTTTTTCATGAGCTGCTTCTCACTCACCAATAAAACATTGCATTTCATTGTTGATGGGGCATTTAATCAAAACCACCTTTTATTGTTTTCTTTAAATAGTAATTTCCACAGTAGGAATTTAATTACTATGTGAACTTGTGTGTGCAGGCACTTAAAAAAGAGCTAATCATTCACACAAGCCCACATAGCAGTGGAGGATTTTTCCCAGCCTCCCCACCACTGACACCCAAAAAAGAAAAATATTCATCAGAAAGTTCTCTTTGATCCCTCGTGTAGGAGGACATCTTTGTCTCACAGTGCCATCATATGACATATGCTGAATGGATTGGGTGATACTTTAACAAGAATAAATGACACATGCTCAAAATATTTAAAGGAACAAAAACACTCTATTAAAAAAAAAAAGTTTGACCTAAGTGTTTTAACCTCAAGAATCAACATTTGATACTTTTCTTAATTTAGTAATTTAAGGTAAATTTCACCTAATTGCAGCAACCTAGAAGTTAGCCAGCCTCATTTAAGTTAGGTTTTTAGACTCCTGCTTAACACAGGAGGTAAATAACCTCAGGGCTGCAATTCTTCCTATTTTAAAATTGGCACACAGGAGAGGCTGAATCACCCACTCTTGAACCTGTCTTAATTCTCCTGGTGGAACAGAGAGGGACATTTAATTTTAAGTTTAACCTGGACACCTCATAAACAGACAGCTGAAGAAAGGTGAGATGAATTCAACTCTCAGCCTGGCAAAGTTGACACACTTTTACCTCTATGTAAAATGAGCTACACTCTTGTGCATAAATCATCAAAAATACTGGTGTTGATGGATGGGACCCCATCAGAACATCATTCTATTTGTAGAACTGCAGAAATTTCTTCAGATGTTTTAATGTAATGGTCTTTGAATCTAGCCTGCAATCTTTGAAATGACCTTTCAGTGGCAGAGTCACGCTTCATCTTTTGACCACAGTACATGTTCTTATACATCAATGAAAGCCAGATTGATCTGCTTTGGGAAGAGCTTGGAACCAATCAACAAGGATCATAGCAACTTCCTAATAGCACCACTGATCTGTAACAATCTTACAGTTTTACTGCTAGAAGCAACCTTATCTAGCCTCTACAATGGCTCCCACACTATTAATGAAATTTAATTGTTGCCCATATCATTTAAACCCCTACCACCACAAGGTATGTTGATACTTTTTGCACAAAGAGGAGATACATTTTAAGCCTGTAGTTTCTACTGGATGCCCCAGCTTCTTGCAATCAGCACCAAGGCAGATACAATCAAAATAAAAAATTGTTAAACTCCCTGCTCCATATGGACACAGTAGACACGATTAAAAAAAAAAAAACAAAAAAAAAACCCAAAAAAAAACCAAAAAAAAAAACAGTGGGTGAGGTTTTAAAAATGTATCTTTTCTTAAGTTGGGAAAAGCAGACAGACTGCTTCCTTCAGCACTTCTCAGTCTAACAATCATTTATGTTGGAAAAGACCTCTCAGATTGTTGAGTACAACCAGCCTTTGGCTGATCACCACCTTGTCAACTAGACCATAGACTAAGTGCCACATCCAGTCATTTCTTGAACAATTTAATTGGCTGTATTGTCTGTTAGACTGAGAAGTGTGTGATTCTGTGACTGTGATATAGACAAATACCTGAAAAAAGCCAATTTATTGATTTTTTTGAAACAGTAAATCAAGAAATGACCACATGAAAGATAAAAGGCTAAGGGAACACCAAGCTTTGTATAAAGACTGTGTAGAATTGCAGGCTTTAATAGCTAAAAAATAGTTTGCTTCTTTGTGAAGAAACTTAAAGCACTGCTACCATCACAGAGACTTAAATACTAACTGCAAATACTAAATGAATACTAATGTGCAACATCACAACTTGTTCTCATGCTCAAGTCAAAAATAAATATAAATCTGCCTGTAAAGTAAAGAAAGTTTCCATATGACAGCTGGGACATACAGATATTTTATACCTTATAGGTTCCAATGTTTGAAGAGCTCACTGTATTAGATAATCATTAGCACCTTACTCTAAAATGATAATGCTGCTGTGTTCCTTTGCTTGTTCACCAGTTTGATTTTAAGAACTGCAATTTCTATAGACTGAACACAAGACAATGTAAGATAATGATTTTTGCAAAATTTACCCAACTCTTATGCCAGGAGCAAACCTCCACAGCTGGCAGTGGAGGTTGCATACAAAGGGAAATGAGGCTCTGTGACTGCACAGATCTATAAACAAGGGACTAAAAGACTTCACCTTGGCTATAATTGGGAAGGGGTTTATTAATACTCCTTATTGGCCTTTGTACTTCACCATCACAAAGCTGCAGATCTTTGCAGCGAAAGTGAAATTCCTCCTCAGTGAGTTCAAAATACACATTCACATAAAATGATTTTTCTGAAGTCTTTCAGACAGCAAATCCGGACAGTTGTGAATAACTTCTTCATACAACAAAGGGAATTAGCACAAAGAGAAAGGCAGCTGGTTTGCACTGAACTGAGGATTTTAGCAAATTATCTAAGCATTTAGTGAGTCTTCTGATTCCTGTATAGACAGCATTTCAGCAAGTCAGTCAAATTTTCTCGACACTACAAAACAAATCATAACAAAAGCTAGGATCAGAACTCAAGAGTATTCTGTACAGCTTTGTTACCTTCACTGAAAATCTAAGTTTAAAAAAGGACATTTGTAAATAAAATGGTTAATGAAATTAATGAAAAATCACTCTGCAACTCATAAAAAATGTAACATTTTCTATTCCTAGATTTAAGGTGGAAATCTACAAGCAATATCTGATTGTTATTCAACATCAGACGAACCATGAATAGGAATTAGATACTATTTCACTGTTGGTTTAAATTGCTTCAGAGAAAATTCTTAACTGCACTACAATCTAAAGAAGACAAATCAGGATAAATTTGAATTTCTGGTGTTTTCATGACTAGAAAGATTTTGATCTTATTTTCAAAAAATTAGCAAATGAATGCCTGATGATGTCAAGAATATGACAAAACCCAAACAAAGACTAATTGCTCTCAGATGAAGGTGAATCACTTATGGGAAGGAAAGATTTCAATGTTCAGTCTAATGACTTTCCTTCATTTCATTCAATGATCTCTCCCACTGTGTCTAACACTCATCCCTCTCTCAGAGACACACTGACAAAGAACAAAGCATGGCAACACATGCAGTTGTTTTTGGCTTGTAATTTCTATAAAAAATAGCAATCTTAATGCATATATTATAATAATTCCTTTTCTGTAGGTTATGCATTTTGCAATTGCAAAAATTTAAACATTAATATGCATAGCCAAGATTATCTCTGCCCATCTTCACCAGTTTTTATCAATTAATTTCTATTTCTATAATCCACGAATATACAGAAAAAAATTTAAGCATACTTACGCTATTATTTGTGTGAGTAAGACCAGAAAAAAAAGCCAGAGACTTTAAATCTCAATTATCCTTGCATGTTCTTTTGAAAACATAAAACTAATCTAGTTTGGGAGGTAGTAGGAGATGGTAGCATGGCATATCTATAACTTCCTTGTTTGCCACTGCTCTCCAGCCAACCTTTAATGACACTAACTGGGTGCATTTGGCTGCTGAGGGGCACAGACCCCCAGCCCTGGATTTTGCTTATCCAGCATTCTCATTGCTTGCTTCTTTTCTGCTGTTACTCCCAACTGATTATGCTTTATTTGAAACCTTTCCAGTCAAATTCTTCAACCAAGAAGTGGGCGAAGAATCTCTCTTGGTGCAACCTTTTCTGACAAGTCCCTTAGCTCTAAGTCTCGTTCTTTACTCCTTTCCTCCCAAATGATGCAAGATGTGTTTTCATTAAAAAGAATTCCTTTACATTTTGGTGCCTTGTTCTTTATCAGTGTTTCTGAGAGCAAGACGACTGTGAATATTAAATCATGAAAATTTGACAATTTTTATTTGTTTTTAACATGAGTTGAAATTTGTGGATAAATGAAATAAAGTAGATGAAATCTCACTCATAGTTGTGTGTAATAAACAAAATTCAGCATAACCTATTTTTATTTATTGTATTTGTTAATGATCTGCAATAAACAACACACAATGCAAGTAAATGGATCCTGCAAACTGAATGCATCTAGAAATATACTCTGAATTAAATATACACAATTTAAGAGAGAAAGCTGGGAAATTCTGAGTGAAGATCAAAATGAATTTGAGATAGCCTGCAATCTTATCACATGAAAGAAGTAATCTGGGGTTATGAACATCATCTGACACCTATAGTTCCTTCCTACATAATTCTAGTCAACCACACTAAACCTATTAAAAGTTAAAACCTAGGTACTGTCAACAGCTGTGATTTCTGAAAAGATCAAGAATCTCTTCAGAAAGGATTTAATTAGAGGGAAACTAAAAATCCATAAATGCTTACAGCTTGGCTAATTATTCCTCAATAGGGGAAGCGTGATAATCATCTACCAGTATGCGCAAGATGTTCATATCAAAGAGGGATGTATGGGGACACAACTAGAAATAATACAATTGAAATGAAGTCATAGCGAATATCCAGCTTATCTAGGCCTATATAGACTGTACTGTATGACAGTGACAAGTTTTTGAGGTAAATGTGCTAAAAGTTACATCATTTCATTATGGCACTACTGAAACACTGGAAAGCACATTGTGAGGATGTTGACAGGAAGATGGACAGCATGTATTAACATATGTGTGTCTTTTTTAACTCTAACATCATACTGCATTGAAGGACAACTAATTAAAAAGTGGTGTTACATTCGAGGGTTTCAAATGACAGCTGCAAAGTCTGTTTTCCTGTCATCCTTAAGAACAGATGGGGTGGGAGAAATATTTTTTAATGTTCTGAAACCACTTAAAAAAACCAGAATTTTGAATTTCAGCTCAAAGAGAAATTGTGTACCTTCGTTCACACTGTCTTTAGAATTTTACTAAAACTAAAAAAAATGTTGACAGCAGCAGTGTTGAACCAATTTTACTCATGCTATAAACTCAGATATTTAATGTCCTTTCTGTAATAATCATACGATGATCAATGTCAACAACATACTTTGCAGTAACAAGCACACCCATGAATAGCAAAACAGTGCAAGCTTGACAGAAAACATTTGTTTTAGAAAAATAAAGTTTTAGACAGTCATCCTTTCATGATGAACTCTCAGTTCTGTTACTACACTGCAATCATATCTAGTCATGTTATTTTGGCATTGGTCTGCTCCTCATCACAGACGATCACAGCTAAGCTTCCTGTGGATAACTAACAAAACAAACCCTTTCACAGGAAATACTTTGGCAGCTGCACATTCAGCCTCCATGTGATGACAGGAAGAATCACCTCGCTAAAGGGCAGCAAACTCCAAAGTACAACATAGTGGTTGTGCTTTTATACCATTCTAGGTGGTTTTGAAGCACCTGCCCCAACTGCCCCTATTTACTTTACCTTGCTTCACTTCACAAAATGGTTTGTTCTGCATAAACTAGAACCCTGTTAAGGGAAACTAAAGCAGTAGCTCTTCTCAAGATGTACACCAAAGTTAAGACAAACTTTTACAGGCATATCAGTTTGTAAATCAACATTTGATCTTTCAGATCTATGGAGGCATTTTGTATGGTAGAGACATTTAGTATGAGGAACAAAATCAAGTAAAAATCTCAAAAACATTAAGTATAGATGCAAGGGCCTCAGCTCTTGAGCAATGAAAACTCTTTTCCTTTTCTCTGAAATAAATAAAATAATTTCTCTAGAAATAAATAGAAGCTTTCTTCAAATCAAAAACTATCCAAATTCATGCAGCTGAACTTAATAAGCAAATTAACTCCATTAATCCATCAATCCTTTTCTGTTGCAGTGATCTACTTGAAGAGCTGGCGCACTTATTGTGTCATGAGTGACAGTGGCAACAGCAAAACTAACTACTTTCCATTGACCTTTCAAGCCTGTGATCATGAATTTAAAAATTTAGGTGCTAAAATTCTAATCAGTAACTGACATTCTATAACAATAAATATATTACTAAGTAAAAAAGTTATGGGTCTCTTAGAAATGTTCTAAGGACTGAAATGTATCTTTTAATTAGAGCGCTAAGGCTCATGAAATTAAGAGATTCACTTACATAAAAATGCTGTAGATGATCCTTGAATGAAATTAGTCAAAACATATTTAAGATTTCTCATTGCAAAAGTGTTTAAATCCCAGAAGCTTCCCACATTAAGGGTTTGGCTTCATATACTTCAAAGCTGTAGCATGTTAAATTCCAATTAATTCATAAAAGGTAGGCAGTGTGTGTACAAAAGATATTTGCAACAAAAGACTGCATTATGGTGTGTCTCAAAGCTCATTATAAAGCAGCTACTACGGTGGACTGTGTCTGATAAATCACCACAATTTTTCTTCATTTAGTGTTACTTAGAAATTGATCTTGGTTTGTAAGCAAATTCAGAGAATCCTAATTTACCTCCAGTAATCCCCATGGAAAGATGAATAATGTTCAGACTACACTTTCCACAGACACCATTCCCTATTGTAGAATTGTGGGAAGAGTAATGAAAACTCTTTTCCTTTTCTCTGAAATAAATAAATTAATTTCTATAGAAATAAATAGAAGCTTTCTTCAAATCAAAAACTATCCAAATTCATGCAGCTGAACTTAATAAGCAAATTTGAGCAAACAGAAGAAGATCTCCTTTAAAGTGTGCATTTTATTAATGTCTGTCTAAATCATAGAACAATGTATCTCAACAGACATGCAGATTTTTTTACAAATTATGCTTATGTGTGAAGAGCCTGCTAACAAGGAAGTACACTTCCACATTAATCACAAGGAAATGTTGCCAAGCAAACACGATTTCTTTGTATCTCTAATTTCTGCCACACTGAGAAAGGCTATTTTTAAATTTTAATACCTTTAAAGCTATTACCTGCACTGCACATTTCAGTGAGGAACACAGACTCCAAGCTGTGCTAAGATAAGCTTGTTCAGACCTGACTCAATGTAGCCATAGAATCACAGCACTGCTGCTGGGTCAGTCCAAGGAGGACTGTCCTGACACAACCCATGTCAGTGCTCAACACCCATAAAACATTGTCAGAACATGGCAAATGAAGAGTAATAGCTTTCTAGCCTTCCTTGCTTCCAACCAGCTCTGAGTCTTCTGAGGTAACAATACATCACCTTCTGCTGAGTTCCACTTTCTGTGATGCCCTCATTAGATTGTTATGGCTGCTCAAACTAACTGGAGCAAACCAGAACAGATAACTGATATTTTCCTGTCCCTGAGTTCCAGCATATTTCTGGTCATCTTTCTTTGCAGCAGATTTTTCAAAGCTATGCACCGAGTGGACTCCTCGAATGCTCACGGGACTGAAGGGAGGCTTTGTTGTAACCTTTGTTCAGGCACTAATTGATGGCAGCTTACTTGACTGCATCTCCTCTTTCCTTGCTCTGCCCTCCTGGCTGTAAAAATGAGGTAATGATAAACCCAACCTCTAACTCCACAGTAAGAGTCCCTTTTTCCCTCTACATAGCCTTGATTTTATTTAAATGAAGCAATTCATTACACAATTAGCATGAATTTTTAAATATTTTTCAGAAGAATGGAATCAGTTCTGCTCAACCTGGAGACATCTGAAAGCCTTCCCCAAAAATGATTTCTAAAACTAAACCGTTTTGAAAATGTGCCATTTCTGTGGGGGTCACAAGTGTTGCTTCTGACATCACCTCAGTGCAGTCCTAGAGAGTTTAAAACAGAAGGTAGCATCAAAGCACATGATTTAGCTCCCTGCTTTTCCACCCAGTTAGCCCTGTGCTGACACCCACAGCTGACAGCATGCTGCAGCAGATCTGCATTACACACAGAACAGTGTTCAAACCTTGTTAGTGAACCCTCACTGACTCAAAAGGTGCCTTGAAAAGGATTTGGGTCAAAGGCAGTGTAGGACAACAGAGGGCAATGCAAGCTGGTGAGTGTACAGTATGCTGTGGGATGCTTAGGATGCCTGGGTTTAAGGAGAACAGCAATTGGGAAGAGAAGAGGGACCTGTGGCAGTTAAGGCTGTGACACAAGATAAAACACAGGTCTTGCCCAAGGCATTCATGGCAAGGACAACAGTACATGTTCATCCATACTAAGCCACAGTGATCCTAAATGTTGTAACTACCAAGTCCTAAAGGCCATAATTAATATGTCTGAGCATAACCTCACAGAGCAAAAGAGAATCTCACTTATAGAAAATGACTTAAAAGCAAAATTCAAGGCAAGAAAAAATTAATGGGAGAGGAGGAGCGTGGAGCAAGGGGACCAGTGACAGTCAAGGTTTGGGATGCTAAGCCCAGAGTGAAACATGGCAGTAACAGAAAAATATGCACATCTGTTTTTCATGCAATAGTTAGAATTCCAGATGTGTCACAGTATCCATGGGAAAACTGCAATTCCTCCAATAGCACTGGGCTATAAAGGTATCAATTCCTGTTAACCCAAACTAATGAGAGACCACAAGTCATGCTGTCATTTTGGAACCTTTCCAACTAAATTGCCAATATGCTCAGGAAGTAGTTGCATCTGGATTATTCATAACACTGTCATGAGAGTCTAAGACACATCAGGAGATGGACTTAGCAATGTTTGCAAAAAGTGAATGCTTTACAGAGGGTTATATGCCCTCTTTGTATGTATTCACATATGCATGGACACACATCCTACTGAGGAAGCCACAATTCCAGTCAAGACTTGCTCTTTGCTGGTGTTCTTGGAAAGGAAGCAACAGAAAAACTGGTATTACAGGCCTCTCAGAAAATTCCACAAATTTCAGTGCTTTCTACAGCCTGTAAACTTGCTATTCAGTTCCTATAAATGCAGATTTGCTGTTCAGAGTTGTTTTTCCTATTGGCTTTTTGTTCATTTTCCATTTCTGTGGAGGAGAGAAGGAATGTTTACACAGAAGAACTTTCAGGAAGCCATCAGGGTTCCATATTGCTTTCTGATCTCCAGAAGACCAAACTAAAAGCAGTCATCTGGTGCAATCAGAGGCATTTACAACGTAAATTTTTGGGATTCAGATGCCCACTAAGCATATAAGAGATTCTAAAACATGCATTTATTTCTCACTTTCCAATTTCTAAAAAGACTTTTTGATTCCTCTTGCAATACATTGTTTAAAGCTTAGATTTCATTTTAATATTAGTGTTATGTGGGCTGTGCATTGATGATTCTTGCTGTTAGGGTTAGCAAGAAAAATATTCAATTTCGTACACATTGCACTTCTTAAACATCTTTTCTGAGAAACAAAACTGAAATGACAAAACAATGACAGGCTCAAGAACAGCCATTACTCTATTTGGGGCTTAATGGCACTCCCTCATATGGGGTGTGGGATATTTACCTTTTCCTAATGTAAGCTATACAGGCTAAGCTTGGTTTTCCCCACTCCCCTTAAACACTGGCTACTCCTAATAACATTTTCTCTTACCAGAAATCTTAATCTATTTTAAAAACCCATAAAGGAATGTGTTTACAATAAATCTTGGTTTCATATGAGCAAAATATTCCACCAAAAACAAATGAAAAAAAGAAACCCCAGATGGCTATTATTACAGAACTGTCAAAACCAGCAACAAGCATGACATACACCTACCTCACACTTCTAGGTGAAGGGAAGTGGACCCTCTACCACTATCCAGGATGCAAGGCTTAGCCCCACTGAAAACCAGACGGGAAACTCTGGACTGTCTTATAGATTGCTGTTTGTAGACTGTGGCTCCCTAAATTTGTGAAGACATAACAGGAGAGACAGCTCTACTGTGGGAACAGCCTTCCTCCATTCTGCAAAAGGTACATTTGCAAACAATCCCACTGATTCTGAATGGCTGTTCATTTCTTTTTAGTCATCAACAGTCAGACTAAAAAACTTATTCAATGTGTTCACAAGGGAACAGATCTTAGCAAAATTAATCTCATCTCCTGTAAACAAAAGCCTTCGTGTGTGAACAAGAGTAGGCTTCATTATTTAGCTATTTGCCATTCATTCTCATGCCTCTAAAGCTTTTCTTCTGTCCAGACAGCAGAACATCATATAATTTAGGTATCCAATATACACAATGCAACAAATGGCAAACATCAAGGAAGAGCTCATGAAAAACAAAAAGGCTAAGAATTCTTTGGCAAATGCTCAAAAGTAATGAAAGCTCTGAGAACAGAAGAAGAATGTTATAGTGTCCTCAATATTTTTATGACTAGCAATTTCATAAGCTTCCTATGAGTCTGCTGAGGAGGAAATGGGAATGTATAAACAAACCACAAGGACATGGTCTAGTGGTGACTTGGCAGTGCTGTGATAATGGTTGGACTTGATGATCTTAAAGGTCTTTCCCTACCTAAAGAATTCCATAATTCCATGATTCTATTCTATAAAAATCTGTAGGGTAACCACACTGAAATAGCTGCCATGATCTCAATCACAGCAGACAGAATTTTTGTAGCTTTTGTTATCTGAGCTATCCTAGCTATTAAATATGTCATTCCTTCAGAAACAGGAGTTGACATTTAGCTGCAGAGATCTGTGACTAGGAACAGGCAATAAATTAGATAAGAATGTAAGAACAACTGTACTGAATCAGACCAAAAGAGCATCTAGTGCAGTAGTGTGGCCTTGGAGGCAGACATAACAGAGAGCCCAGTATGCAATGGATGGTACCCTGGAGACCAATGGGGTTAAATGAAGGACTCACTGAAGCCTTTGAAAGTTTTTTTACTAGTTATGATAGAGAAAAGGTTCCAGGGAGTGCTAAACAGGATGCAATTGTGCTTTTTTCTCATTGAAGTTTAAGAAAAGTGAGACTGTAAATTTGAACATCAAATAATTTTCTAAGAGATGTGAAGTTTTGTGATAAACGCATGCAGAAATAAACCCTTCTAAGTTTGAACTCTATGTCGTCTTTAATTTTACCTTTGAAAAAGTCATTATTCAAAGTGAAAGAAGACTAATATTTTGGAGTTAAAAATAATGAAACAGTCAGTCTGCATCTTACAAAAATACTTTGTCCATGCTAAAATTAGCATGTAATGAAATTAAATTAATTAGTGTTTCAGAGTTTATATAGGAAAAGGGTCACCAATTTTCATGTTGTCTTGGTGAATATAAGCTAAGAATAACCACTATGAGCAAATTCTTGAAGACAAATAGATTTGTAACATAGAGAAGAAACTGTTCATTCTTCTATATTTTTATCCCTTTCAGTATCTGTGAACTGAAATGACAGCTTCTCCTCAGAAAATCCAAGTCTGAACAAAGGCAGCTAAATGCAAAAGATTTTCTACTCAAATAAAAGGACCTGAGTTCAGCTCCCAAAGCACTTACATTTACAAATGTGTAGTTAGCTAAACCAGGTTTGAAATTATCCATAAACACTGGACCATATTTGATTAAATAAATAGGCATTTTGGTCAAAAAGACATCTGAACAATGAAGCTCTTCTCTAAGTTCAAGCAATCAGTGTGCTGTGAGATGATCACATTTTCAAAACATTATAAGTAAGCAAGATGGAAAAACATACACAGATACAAACTGAAATAACAAATAGAAGATCAAAGTCCTATAACCAGGGACTATAAATACAAATTTTTGAGTGTACTATCTACTTTAAAGTTTGGAGTGTATAGTGGTTCTCATTGTCCTACTTGAAATGCCCCCAGATGCCTGATTTTCAGACCACAAAGCTCAATTATTTTCTGACTATCATAACACCTTGAGATCATAGCATTTATTAAAAATACTCACAGAAATACTTATTGAAATAAGTGAAAGGGAATAAGGGAAATATATGTGTCGTTTCATATATTTCTCATCACTGTCATAGATCAGTCAAGGAAAAAAAAGACTTCTTCAATTTAAGGTTTTGTAAGAGTCTGCTTCTTTTAAGTAAATCATATTGATGTTCCCAAAGGAAATAATAACTCTAATTCTGCAAAGTGTTGTTTGTGGCTACAGAGTGGGTGCCACTATGCAGAAATGACAGTAGTAAAGCAGTAACAACAGCAGTTAGTTCCTATCCCAACAAACTGTATGGCAGTTTAAAAAAATCTCCCTATTTTTAGGGCTCTTTTTCTTCTGGTAAAGGTTTTTACTTTTTTTTTCATCCAATTTTTAAAATGCAGCACAAATGGACCTACTACTACAAAGTAAGTTGTCACAGAAAGAAAAACAGGTATTCTAAAGAGAGATGATAGAAAAGATAAATTTTCAGAAAGGCACATAGGTATTTAAAGTCCCCATCAGTCGAGGTTTTCAAGCTGTCTTTGGACAGGGTGGTCAATAATGTCATCTGGGCACAAACAGCTGGACCAGCTGATCTTCTGAAACCCTTTCCAACCTTAAAAGTTGTTCTATGATTTTGTGATTTTTGATAGCTTTGTTATAATCAGTTTTTGTCATTTTAGATATTAAAATAATGGTGAAGGAACTGGAATATTTAGCTAAATTTCAAGAAATATCTTACTCATCTAGGAAAACTATATCTCAGCAAGAAATTATCCAGAGCATTTGCTTTATGGCATGGAGATGTTGCAGGAGGGTAAAATGAGATCTCAGAAATACATCTCTTCTGATCTTCCTAAGGGTTGATTCTTTTCCTGGAATTATGCCCCAAAGCTAGACAAAAATCAGGTTTTCCTTCAGGATAATTATCACTTTGACCCCTCCAAGTTCTGCCAGGTGGAGAAATCCTTGTACATTCTAATCCACGTTTCCTTATACCACTTTCTCCTTTCTTTTTATTGCTGCAATCAAATAGGTCACATGGTAGGACTCAACATTCTCAGATTATTTGTGCCTTGTCCCTCCTCCTCCATTCAAAACTAATGCTTTTGTCTCTCCTCTCCTCTCTCTTTAAAATACTAAAGCAAAACCAAAATCCAATATAAATATGGAGATTTTTATGCTAAAAAAAAGTTCAAATTATTCAACATAAAGTCTCTGAAGAGAATGATTTGCATTGAATGACTTTTACCCTAGTTTAGATTTAAAGGAAGTATTTGAACAGAAAAGGCTGTCACAAATCCTGTGGAAGTATTGGCATTTTTTCCAAAACCACTCCATGTCTCATATGAAAGGAAGCTGACATACCATGAAACATTTAGTTTATGGATTTATTTATGACAGGAAATGCATTCTTCCTTAGGGAACTAAACTATTCTGAAACTGTTGAACAATGTTGCTGAACTTGTCAGCTCCAAACAGAAGGCCAAGTAAAATCCTCCAGCATCCAGCCCTCATCTGAACTGTTCACTCAAATATAGCACAGTGCAATGACTCACTGTTTAGCTCAGAATAATGACAACAGTTATGCCATAGGGTTTTTTAACTGGTGCTTAAAACTGTAGACTTTGACTTTTCCTCCCTGAACTGTGCATGTTGGAGAGAATGGGGAAAGCCAAGTACTGCCATTAACGAATGCACTTTCTTCTTCTTTAGCTTGCAGAGCAGATGCTGCCAGTTGCTCCTAAAATTACTGTAACTGTGGATGCATAAAGGTTAACATTTCTACAGGATTACCCAGTGGGGCTGACAAAGACACTGATTTCCATGAGGCAGCCCACAAGCAGCTCCTCTGGGACTCAGGGCAAGGCTCTGCTTGTAATCCAGGGTAAGGAAAGAGAAGGACAACCAAGGTGTTCTTCCTTGCAACATGAAAAAGCTTTGCCTCTTTCTACCAGTGAGATAATCCTCACAGAAAAATTGCATTAAAGGGACAAGAGAACTAATAGGTTATGGAGAGGAGAACAACGCCCTTCAAATGTGTAACAGAAGTCATACAGTATGAAACGCTGCAGGCAGCTCAATCTTTTTTTTCTTTTTGTATTTCTAGCTGCACTTTATACAAAACTACTCATGCAGTAGCAGACAAGGAAGAGGGGAGAAGGTGTAGATGGGACAAGGCTCTTTTTGAATCTTTTTCTCCAAGCTGCATCTGGATGAAAGGAGGAGCTAAGTTAGCATTGTCATCTAGCCGACAGATGCCCAAGCTGCATTATCCAGGAGGATGTGTTACTTTTGCACACTGTAAGGCTACAGCAGGTATAACACCATCTCTTTCTTCTAGGGGAGGGTCAGGATGAAGTAGATTTGCCCTATTCACTGCCAAAACAAAGTTTATGGTACACTGTGACTTTAGATAAAGAAAAGCATTTGGATTAGGTGACTAAACTGTTGGGACCCTTGGAAGAGACAGAAACTGGGTATCGAGTGATTTACTGGTAGTTCCAAAGCAACACATTGTCCAGTTTAGAAAAGAGAATGTAACATAACTGAGATTCCAACAGTAAATAAATATCACCAGCACTGGACAGAACAGGCTTCCTTATTTTCAAGCAGGCAGACCACAAAGCAGGTGCTGACAGCTCAGTCACTGAAGGGAGAGGCAGATGCTCGAGCAATGCAGCACAGGGCAGCAGCTGCCTGACAGCATCTCAGCAGCTGGAAACAGACACTGAGGTAGCAGCCACCTCTGCAGCCACCTCTATAGCCAGGGCATGGCATTTTCATCTCTGCATCTCCCTCTGAGGCCTCTGGGATCACCTGTGCCTATTAACCCAGTGAGGCAGCAATTCAAGGCTAGCATTTTCTGGTCATGCTTACTGCATAAAAGCCAATCAAGCACTATTTTTATGCATAGTCTGTGCTGTTTCTCAGTGTATTACTGCTTATCTTCTGTGAGTCCTTGCAGGTTTGTGTATTTTCATATCACTACTTTTTTCAACTTTTGTGTAATGTTTTGCATCTCTTCTCCATCTCAGGAGATAAGAAAAAATACTCTTGCTGTATAGTGGAAACCAGACCTTTTAATTTTTATTTGACAGGAAACATAATGGAAGAAGATAACATATATTTAGGACTTAGGAGAAATAAAAATTCAGCTCTCTGCTACCCTAGATTCCCTAGCCCAATTCTTTAAATATTCATTAATTATTTCAAATTTTATATCTCTATTATATATAAACATATAACATCATTGTACATGCTGCAATTCTAAATTTAGATTTTTGTCTATTCTTCCCTTCATAACGATGCAACAATATCAACCTTTTGAAATGCTGTATGCAGCACAGATTTAATTATTTATTCACCTGGAGGGTTGCGTTTCTATTGTTACTATTGCTTGGTTTTGTCTGAATAAAGAGTCAATGTACAATATCAAAACCAGAAAATTTCAGCTTCAGCATGGGAGTGCTCCACTGAGTGTAACAGTCAAAGCCAGAATGTGGAGTTCTGGCAGCTGCAAAAAATGTCCCAACCCAAGCCCAGGGGCAAAACTGTATCACAGGATATCTTCCATCCTAGATAAATGAGATGCAAAGGTCTTTTTCCTCATAAAGAATACAAGTTTAATGCTTTACTCTCTTTAAAGTTCTGTGTTGCAGACATCCTTTTGTGAAAATCTTTTCTTTAAGATTTTCCTGCTGAAGCTGAGAAGTCTCAGCAACAAATGTAAACAGTTATTATCTGCTGCTGTTGAATGCAACAAGTCCACCTGTGATTGACCCCTCTTAGATGTTTATAATTAATAGCCAATCAAGACAGAGCTATCTCAGAGAGAGTCCGAGAGAGCTGCCTTTGTTATCATTCTTTTCTATTCTATTCTTAGCTTAGCAAGCTTCTGAAGAACCTTTTCCTTTCTTTTTCTTTCTAGTATAGTTATAATGTGATATATATATCATAAAATAATAAATCAAACCTTCTGATCATAGAGTCAACATTCTCGTCTCTCTCTTCACCTGCAAACCCCTGTGACCACCGTCACAGTTCTGGGTTTTTTTCTCCCCAGGTCGTTGTCCCAGTAACTATTGATATTTAGTACTATGAAGTGGTTTTGATCAGTGCTTTAACAAAAGCTGGTATATATGCCTGGTAATTTGTTTTTTATCATAAAGTGTTCTCAGCCAAAAAGTGTTTTCTATGGAAAATTCCCAACCAGTTCTACTACTAGCCAGACATCTGGAGTGTTAGTTGGAGGCGTTTGTGTCTGAAATGACTGCTGAACCGTGAGAGATGTCACACCGTGACCTCAAAGCTGACCCCACAACCCAGCTGCATATCCTGTGCTCCCTGCAGGGATCTAAACCTTGAAATCCTTGCTGGTTTTCCCTGTGCATGTAGTTATGGCACCTAGAGAAGGAAATGAAAGTATCTGCTCACTGTGAGGCACCAGGACAAAGCTAGGTGCAGCCATCACAGCAAGGTTTAGTCTCCCTTGAGGAACAGGAAGTATGACTGAATTACAGAGGCGTTTCCACACGCAGCTAGATCTGCATACTGAGTCAAAGAGCTGTGAACATGTGGTAATCACTGTGAACTAATAAACAGTGGGAAAGTTCACAAGGTGCCCTGGGTAACTAACCTGGTTTCTACAAACATGTTTTATCTCTGCCACAGGGTCAAGTAGAGATGGAATGGCACTTGTGCCTCCTACTAGCCAGAGACGAAATGTCAGACAAGACATGGCATGAGAGAAGAATGGTCAGGTCTAATGACAAAACCTCTTCTCAGCTGATCCTCACGTTATTAATTAGCCCCTTGCTTGTCTTTTAGGTCTCTCTCTCTCCCAGCAGTCATTAAAAAAAAAGATCTCCCTAGCTTTCTAGTTTACTCAAGTTTGGCTTACACTAGGTTGCCAATCCCAATATGATGCCTCTGCCTGAGCAGGTGGATCCTTATGTTGTGCAGAATCGAGTCCTCGTAGCTTTGAAAATCTACCTTTAGCATCTACTGCAGACTATACCTAAGAACTGAAATGTGTGCCATCTGAAAGAATAAACAACCCTTTGGGAACCTTCCCTCTTCAGCAGACGAAGTGCCAGTCTAATTTTTCAGACCAGATTCTTCATTATAAACCCCACTTTGCCTTGTTACTGCAACACATGCAGTAACACTGTCCTACAGGGCTATAATATACAAATATGTATTTGACAAAGTCACTTCAAAAGAAAAGAAGTTACAAAAAATGTGGTGTGGTTTGGGATTTTTAAAGATCATTACTAAAATCACACACAAAAGGAAGCAGTTGAGTGAAAATGACTGTAGAGCTGAGAAAAGTGAATTTTCCCTTAGAGTAGTCTAACAAAACTTTCAATTTCCCACATTCCTGGGGAAATGTGCTTCAATCAGCTTCTCTCTTTTTACATTTCCAGAGGCACTGGGCCAAACTGAGGAAGTGCAATCATGAACTCTCCCACGTCCAGGGAATCATCACCACGGCTGACTTTGTCTCACCATCTCCCAAGCATGCTGTAAAGAAAAGGTACCAAGCTTCCCTGACATGCAGCTCTGAATGGTCCCCAAAACTGTCATGATGCTCTAATGCTGGTAAACCTGTGAAACTATAAGCTCTAGAAAGTCTCTTAATGCAAAGGTTTCTTTTGTGGAACTGTTTCTGACTTTTTCTCCTTTCAACACAAGGATATTTCTAATTTCCAGTTCTGCAGGCTGAAGTAGGATATTTTATACCTTCCAGAGTCTGATGTAGACATTAGGTACAAGGCGAAGTTGCTAGGAGACCACAGATGGAGCAAGGAGCATTGCAGGAATGCAGCAGCTTCTCACACAGGGCTGATGAGAATGCCTGCATCAGCAGTCAGCCCTTCACAACTTAAAACAAACCAGACAACCTTTTGGTGCTTATGTAAAGATGTACTTTTGGATAGAACCATTAAATTGTTATAAAACCAGCACACCACAACCTGAATAATAAGCAAGGAAGGAACACTGAAAAGGATAACATAGACAACACCTGCTGCTCTCTCTCACTGCTTTTGGGAATGGCCCCTTCACTTAAAAAATAGAAATCCCATTTATACAAACAAATGTTGGCACTTCCTATGTGGGTCCTGGACCCAAGTGGCATATTACTAAAATACAAAGGGGAATACTTAATGAACCAGCAGAAAATGGTATGCACTCTAAAATTCATTGCCCATTTCCATATTATTTAGGAAAGTGTGTCGCTCACTGTGGCCATAAACCGTTACAATCTACAGAGCCCTTTTGACTACTTCTGTGCCCTTACTCACAAGTCTGAGTTCATGCTAGTTAAAATTACCACTTGGCAAGCAGAGATTAGAGGTTTATCAAACTCAGGCTTTCATCGTTTCAGTTGTCATGATCACAGATATTTAAATAGACAGCATAAACCAAAACTAATGCAGCTGCATGGCTGTAAGGTGATACATCTTAGACATGCTAAACTACTGGTTCTACCCATGAAGCTTTATTTGTCACCTATACATGGAAAGTTGAAGTATAGAAAGTCTGGATCACATCTAAAATTCAAATGGAAAAGCTGTGACTGATCAAAGTTGTGAACCTCCATTTCAGTTCAGCTCTTTCCAGTGGGATCATCCATTCTGAGAGGTCATTAGCCTGTTCACTCTTGAGGTGGGACTTACCTGACAAATATTAATTCATATATTTCTTTATAAATTAGACACTGCAAGCATTTCAGATGAATACAGACTAAATTTATTCTTCATTTAAGAGGGAGCTACAGTAACAAGTTTAGCCGTACCTGCTCACACTGTTACTGTTTGAAATTAGATTATATTAATGCCTACACTGTTTGAGTGCAGCCTACCAATCCAATAATAAAATAGCTTTGGCAAATCTGAAGGTTAGAAACTTCAAGTGATAATAAAGAAACAACTGAGCCGAGTACCAAATTATGTGCCATGCAAATGCAAAGTCCCATCTACCTCACCTGAGAATAAATTAATCACATTGAAGCCAGTATCAGCTAGAAATGTTCTACACTATTCTGTTTAGAGTATTTCACAAACTAGTCATGAGAAAGTGAGCAAAAAGAAAGGTAGGGGCATGTATTTGCTTCGGCTTGGAATTACAGTATTTACAGGTCTAATTCTCATGTTATGGTAGCATAAATAATTTCAAATATAGATGAAATTTTTCTGCTGTAGCAAAACATCTTGCAATGTGTTTTGAATTGCTGTGGTAGGGCTCAACCATTATGCTTTAGACAAGAACACCTGCATACAATTAATCTAAATAATTGTAGTTAATTTCAGCAGTTTCTTGTAAATAGTTTACTTTTCCTCCGAGTTCCCAGTTCTTATCTCTTCATGACCCTATTACATAAACCTTCATACACCACAAAAATAAGCAGATAATTTCTCAGGAAATCTCATTAGTGGAAACTAGGTATGTTCTGTCACAGCAGCCCTTTTGAAAAAAAATCCAAAAAGGAGATCCTTCTCTTTCTTTGGGATACACACCACACACTGATTAATTAGGTAAGCTTTGAAGCATGATAAAAAGTTATCCAAGTACTAATATTCTCTAGGAATTCCATATCTGCACTGCAACCTTTCACTGAAGGTCAATGCCTTGGAGAATTCCACTTACAGTATTATCTCCAGCTATTAAAATTAATGTAATTCCACTTTATCTTAAAAAAATGTAGTAAAGTACGAAGCACATGCTATACTCAAGTAACACTCGCTTAAATGTAGGAGGCAATTTTAAATCAATATTTTCAGACTAAAGTCATAAAGCACTACATATAAATAGTTGTACAGAATATAAATCAAAAGAGTGCTTCCAAAATAAAATTTTATGCTGAAAGGATAAAAATGTATATCAAATTCTACATGCAGTATCTGAAGCAAAAGTCTCTCTTTTGTACTAAGGCCTTACCTCATTCTAAAGTAACGGGATTTTGCCTCTAGTAGAACTGAGTTTAAAAAAAACACACAAGGACCTGAAGCCTCCTCAATCACTCACAGGGGAATGATCAGCCCATTTTCTGTTACAAATATTTCTTTCTAAGAGGGCAGGCTGTGTTACAACACTGATGATAGGATTTGTGTGTTCTGCTGTAATACAGCTCGCTCTCTCTTTCTGCAAAATAACACTTCCTCATTACCCTTCAAGTGCCAGGCTGCTCACACAGGTTTAAGGAGTGCTGGCACAGACTCCCCATCCTGCTCATGCATTTGTGCTGCCTCTGGCTCTGCTGGAAGTGCCAAATGCCTGAGTAGGTGTGAGCTGCACACCACAGTGCTCTCATCAGCGTGCTATGAGCTCTGACTCAGAGCAGGGAGCATCATCTGGATACAAACCAGACCTGCTTCGTACACCTGGCCACCATCCTGAGGTCCATCATGCGGGTTCTCTGCTTGTTTTTTTCTTGAGATGGTAGTTCATGTTTGGGCTCAGGTGTTTATTATTTCTTATCAGTGAAACAGCCTCACAACTATGAGTTCTGCACCCTTTCATTACAAAGGCCCAAAATGGCTAACTATCTCTTGTGACAAGGTCTTCTAAGACTAAACTATCCAATTAAGAAATGACACCTGGATTATTTGCCTTTGAACCCAATAATAGATCCCTCGAAGCCTGCAATGAGGATTTTTCTGTCCAATTACAAAACATCACCCAAACCCATGGAGTAGAAGGAAGAAGAAGGTAAAGAACAACCTGCCTCCTCCCTAAAACCTCCATCTTGCTTCATGTTTATTTCTATATTCTAAAACCCCAAACTCTTAAGTTTTCCACTCTGTGATTTTACACACTCTAACTATACACCCATAATCCCAGTGCTAATAATCAATTTTGGAAGTCTTCTCCACAGCCTCAGGTCAAATGCAGTGCTCTCTTGCAAGTCTGTGCCTTTCAGCACAGAAAGTTTAAAATTCTCAGCATCCAGGGTTCTAACACATCACTGCTCACTGCCCACACTAGCATTTCTCTAAGAGGCAGATTTTTCATAAAGTCTAAATGGTTGTACAAAGAAGTTATTTTTGTGATCACTACAATGAACACCTTCATATGATAACAGTGTACCCAGTGTACCCAGATAAGAAGATACACCTCATTTCATCATCTACTAATGCACTTGATAGGTGAAAATCTTATCCTAAGTTCCTGTTTATGTGATATGGTATTTTTAAATTCTTTTCATTTACTTTTTCATCTTAACTTTTTGAGACTTGAAGTGTCACTTAATAAGATATTCACTGCTATCACAGGGATGAACATTTCAAGAATCACAAAAAGTAAATCCTTGCATTCTGGTGAATTCAGCCTTGAGATGATAACAAAATACATTCATCAAAGTAATTTAGAAAATACATATATTCCATAAACCTTCACACCAGGCAACCTAAAAGTTAAGTCATGTATTTAAGAGCTGTCCAAGCACTTAAACACATATGGGCTTGGGGCCATGATGACTTTCCTGAGAACCTCATTCGAGTGCTTGACCACATCTCCCTTATATCCAATCTGAACTTCCCCTGCTGCTGCTTTAAGACATTTTAATGCACATGGAACATTTGCTAATGGGAATGTGTGGCACAATGGGCCCTTTAATGTTTTTTTTTAAGTGAAAAACTGCTGACTAACAAAAATAGGGATCACTCAAGCCAATTTAACATTGTCTGAAATGCAAAAGTCATGCCAACTGAATTTAGAAATTATGAGTATGTTTTTAATTATGATGATCATTGACATAGCCACTGGGAAAAATTATGCATTCCTTGCCACTTGTAGGAGGACTCATGTGACAGAGTGTAGAAGCTCACAGCATAGACATCCACATTTAGGTTAAGTACATAAATCTCTCTTACAGACAACTAAAAAAGCACACATTTTTAGGGAGTGATTCATCTTGTCCTAGAGTAGACAGCTAAACTAGGACAAACTAAAGTAGACTTCTCCAAAAGACCTTACTGCAGTAGTTTACAGGGTAAAGGCAGCCACATGAGAGGAACCCTAATCTTAATAAACTTTAAAACAAATCAGAATATGCTTCTATGAAAGATAAGCTTTACTTTTAAGCACAGCTTCCAGATAAGGTACAAAGGTAGCAACATTCTACAATATCACCATCCCTCCTGCCCTGAAACCTATTACACCTAAAACTGAAAACAGAACAACTAAGAAATTATGATGAACTTCTCAGTACCTCTACTTCCAGTTTAAGTATGATGAACTTTTTTCTTCTGAATTCTAATGGAGGTTTATTAGCACTTTTTGAAAATATTTTGTTATTCTCAGCATTTTATTCCATACGTACTTCCTCTACAATGTCTTTATGTCTTTCTTTAACAGGTTTTGTTATGCAGACATTGAAAATAAGAGGAATTTTCTGAAAAATAACGTGTGTTAATGAAAACAGTCACAAAAAGTGAGTCTCAGAGTAAAACATACACTTCAAAATTTCCCTACAATTGAAGCAATGACTCAAAAGAAAGTGAAGAGGCTCTGGAAGACAGCTCTCCCAGCACATACCAATGTAGTTAGCACATGTAATTGCCTATAGTTATTGGAGAAGCAAAAAAGTATAAATAAATATAAATAAAAATCAATTTAAAAGATATATTTTAGTAGGATTAAATTAACATCTGTTTGAAATAGTTTTATATCAAAACTGAAAATGCTATGTCTTCTGGTATCTTCAGTCTTTTAAAGTTTTTTTGTGCTCATTGAATGCTCACATGAAGCTTTAATAGAATTTTCTTCAAAACGCACAGTCCAACACATTTTTTCAGAATGGTATTCTTTTGAATATGTTGGTATAGGACCAAAAGAAGCAGAACAGCAGAGGAACTTGAAAATTTTACAAGAGGACATCTGGTTTTCCCCTCGCTGTACCAAAGTAGGGAACGGAAATGGCATAGCATGGGAAAGAAGCACATTAACAGTGAGAAAGAGCAGGCAGTCCACAGATTCTTCTTTCATGCAGGTTTACACCAATTTGGAGAAGGGGCCTGTGGCCCATCAGAGCTGCAGACGTAGTGATGCAAGTGTAAACACTCTGGCACAGAACACAACGAAATTAAGCAGGTCTGTGTATCACTGACTAGCTGAGAGTAAAGACCAAAGGGGTTACCTTAATCGGGCTTCCATCTGGAGTAAGAACCTCTTCTGAAAGCTCCATCATCTTCAGTGCCATCAGGGCAATGGCTTTGGCATGACTAAGGCTTTTCTTATGGAGCCCTGCCGCAACGCAGTACGCATCACCTATTGTTTCCACCTGCAGCAATCAGAGAAACCCAGAGTTATGGTGTGATAATGAGAGGGGAACTCTGCCATTAGGGCTGCAATCAAATAGCATTGCTTAAAACATGTGAGCAAAACACCCATAAATAAGCAATTAGACAAAAGAGCATAATTACTGAGTCTGCTAACAGGTACAGTGAAAACTCTACAAGCAACAGCAGAGTGGTTTATCACCTAATAACCAAAGAAGATTGTCTAGAACAGTGTATGGTGTCAGCTGAGATATGACAACATTCTCCCACAGCAGTAACACAGAAAATTGCATTTTCCTAAATGAGAAATCACTTGCAGCTTCATTTTATACTATCCTGGCTGAGTTTGCTGTTGGGTAAGAGTAGCGCCACATAATTATAATTCGTAATTAGTATTTGATATGCTAGAAAATTATATCAGGAAGAGAATTAGAAAAAGCAAAACATCACCATAAAAAACAGTGAAGACTAACTTCTCATTAGTGGGTAACTCTTCCTGGTATAATTTATGAAGAGATGCTATTGCTACAGAGTTTTGCCTGCACATTTGTCCCTTATTTTCAAATAAGAATTGATGTCTCTCTCTACCATGCAGGATGTCTTACTCTGCATTCCCTACCTGCAGCCATGAAATTCAGCAGACAGAGCCTGCTGGTTTCTTCAGGCAGGCCTTATTGCTCTCTTATCCTGATTTGCTTTAAAAAGAGCTGGCCCCCAGGAGGAAGTGGGAGCAAAATGAATTGCAGCAGCCCTCTGGCTCTGGATAAAGGCAGTCTGAGAAACACTGCAGCCCTCTAGGCCTGCAGCTTTATTTACAGCATTGTGTTTTGCAGTCTGTTTGCTCACACTTCTGTAACATTCTCACACAAAATCTATTAACGTGAGCTCAAGCAGACCTCAAGGATTAGTTTAGTTTTTGTGACATAACTAATCTGGCTTTCATTCTGCACACAACACTACAGGAATGCCAGAAAATGCTTCAGGAAAGACTAGAGTGAGAAGAAAGCAAGCACTGAGAAAGCAGTTATTCGGAGAATAAATATAGCTGATTCATCTCTCTGCAGAGAATCTACTAAGTAGTAGGCCTGGATCTTCTCAGGTTAATTTCCTGTGATAAACTGATAAACTGGAAACAGTATCTCAATACTAATAATACCTGAAATAGTAAGCATCACATGTAAATGTACCCAGAGCATGAACTTGGAACAGGTTGAGCAAATACTTCCCACCACCAAACTTAATCTCCTGCAAGCCCATTGTGAAGTTTGCCACCTTAACCCTTCTGGCTGATTGTGCAGGAGGATGTAAATATAGATAAGAAGCTGAAGGTTTCTCCTGAGCTGAGACAATCCTTAGAGATCCTTCAATACCTTTGAAAGCTCCTAATAGTACTTGTATATAGAACAAAACACGTAGGGAGCAATCAATACTGCCGTCTGCCTATTTGTCTGTCCACAAGCAGCAGACACTACCAATGCTCTGCAGTTTAGGAGTTTGTTTTTCCAAAGATAAATGGGTGGGCAAGAATATATCCATGGCTGGTGAAAAATGTAGAAACTGGGAAAAAAGACAAGCACAGTGAGAAGTATCAGAAGTTAAAAAGACAGTCTGGAAGAAATACATGTTTAAAAATACTCTAAATTGGAAGGAAGCATTAGCAGAAATCCATTGTCATTCTTTAATATCATGAATAAATATCAGTAGGAATAGACTCAAAGGGCTTACTACAGAAAGAGCTGAGTCTGTGATGTCAAATACAAAAATTAAATACAAATTCTGCTCCTTGTTGAATGTCCCAATTTCAGAATTGCTTTTCCACTAAAGCTGGTTGCATAGATGTGGGATCATATACTGTTCCTGCAGTGTTCAGACAAAGCTACTTATTTTGTTAGCTTCTTCCCCCTTGGAAATTTCCATAGCTGTAATTTAACAGCTAAATTCCACACACTGAATGTACTGTACTACCAGAAAAACGGGACTGAAGCTGCCTCACATTCATCTTTATACAAAAATAAAAACTGTAATAATGCCATTACTCTTTAAAGTGCTTGTCCCTATGGAGTTCATCTGACAGCAATACTGGAGAAGCAGGGGAAGGACTACGACTGCTTAGACTGACCTGGTAGTTTAAACTGGATGTGATGAGTACTGACAGGTCTGTCTAATGATTTATCATTCTGTAACCCTGTTTTCAGTCACTTCTAGGGTCCTCCTCAACTAAGCATTTAAGCTGAAATTTTTATTACGAGTACCTCGACAAAACTTTAACCTTGGTTCCATCCTTTTTCAAAACCAGATTTGACAAATCTTCCAAAAGTTCCAGGAGTTCTTGTATTTCAGATTGTCCATGGCATTTGCATTTGGTCCACTTGTATGGAGTCATTAAATCATTGAATGGTTTTGGTTGGGACACTTCAAGATTATCTAATTTCAACTCCCCTGCCATGGACAGGGACACCTTCCACTAAACCAAGTTGCTCAGAGCCCCATCCAACCTGGCCTTGAACACTTCCAGGGATGGGGCACCCACAGCTCCTCTGGGCCTGTTTCAGTGTCTCAACACCTTCATGGTGAAGAATTTCTTCCTTATATCAAATACCATTACTTTTGGTTCACAACCAACAACTGTTGTCCTGTAACAATAGGCCTTGGTAAAATGTCTCTCTCCATCTTTCTTATAAGCCCCATTTATACATCAAAGGTCACAACAAGATCTTTTCTAGGTGGAACAACCCAACTCTCTCAGCCTGACTCCTCTCTCCTTCACTCTCCTTCACTCCAACTCTCTCCTTCACAGGAGGTCCTCTTTGTGGCCGTCGTCTGGACTTGCTCTAAGACATCCATGTCCCTTTCTTGCTTAGGGCACCAGAGCTGGATGCAGCACTGCAGGTGGGGTCTCACCAGAGCAGAGCAGGAATCACCTGCCTTGACCTACTGGACACATTTTCTTTTGATACATCCCAGAGTATGGTTGGCTGTCTTTGGCTGCAAGTACACATTGCTGACTCATGTCTAAGTTTTCATCTACCAATACTCCCAAGTCCTTCTTCAGAGGGATGGTCTCAATCCATTCATCCACCAGTCTGCACAAATACCAGAGATTGCCCTGACCCAGATGCAGAACCTTCACTTGGCCTAGCTGAATCTCACAAGGGTATATGAGGACATTAAAATAGAGACTGTAACAAGAGTGATACACCACACTTCAGAATTTCAGGCTGGGCCCTTGAATGAGTCAGATGCACACAGGGAAGAAGGGAATTTCTCTTGTCTCAGCTGAGGAGTAGCAATTGGACTAGAAATACAAAGTACTGCTCATAGCTTGCTCCAAAGTATTGCCTGGGTAGATCATGAAACGTGCACACCAGAGAGCAACCTACTCCATAAATATGCAATGCCAATAGGATTAAAAGAAAAGGCAGGCACTACTCAAAGTGTCTAAAAATTGCTGCACTCAGATCTATTTGATTCACTTTGAGATGATGATATACAGCAATAAAACTCCAGAGGAAATCTCTACCATGTGATAAACTAGATTCAGAGTTTTTGACTTTGTAATGTGACTTTTAAGATGCATTAGTAGTAGTATATTCGTTTTTTATATTCTTCCTAGATACATATGCAGGAAAAGATATTTTGCTTTCAATCGTTTAAGACTGGAATGCCTTATGCTGCTTCTTTAAAAAAGTGAAATATATTCTCTTCTAAATATTAAAGCCGTTTTTGCAGATGACTGACAGTTTACCATTAATAAGACTTAGGGGTTGGTTTTTTTTGTTTGTAATTAAACTATAGTTTCTTACTGCTCCTAATAGTTATAGCTACACACTGATTGCCTGGCCAACTGTTACCAACTTTTCATCCCTTTTCACTGATTTACACTTACCATAACAAGCTTCACTGGAGTTTTCATTAATTGGGAATTAATACACAGTACCAATGAAAAGAAGTTGAACTTGGATTTCAAGAAAAAGACCAGTTTCTAAAAACTGCATAACAGAATTTTTATTCTTAACTAACAAATGAAGAATCCAGGAAACTTTGCAGCTACTTACACTGCTATACAAAAGCCTCCTCTAAAGCCTTCTTTAACTCTCAAGTCACTGGAACTGTCCAAATGTTTTGCAGCCAGGCCCTCAAAAAATCTTATATTAAAATTAATAATTAGTTGAAGTGTTGTGTACTCTACAGTTCAGGAAAACTTTCTAGACTGGTATCCCAACACTGCTGAATACTGAAGAGTGATAATGCATCTAACTGCAGCAGGAAGCAAAGACCTCCTGCTTTCAAGAAGTCATTTTCTAGATAGCCAGCTTCTGTTAGTCCTCAGTAGATACTGTATGCCTGCTTTAGATGTGAACAGTAATTTTTACAGAGGGTGGACCCTATAATAATTGTCTTACAGTCACTTATCCTTAATTCATAACCATTTGAGATGAAATATGATTTGCAGATCAATTCAGTAGCACAGAAGTCAAAACGTAATTCCTCCAAATCTAAAGTACCAGAGAAAAGAGATTAATAACCTGATCCCTGGGCAACTCCAACAGGTCTCTTCCAACTATCAGTAGCTAAAACTTATGCTGTCTTTTGTTATTAAACTGAGAAACTGGAAGTTTTAGCCAAATGATGTTCATGGATATAAAGTCAGGGTGTTCTTTCAGTGACAGTTTTTAATGGAAAATGTGGTGCACTGATGTAACATCCCTCCTTTGCATCCTTCATCCTAAATTCATGAATATGCACCAGTCATTAACTTTCTGAACTTCTAGAGGTAACAAAAAACTGACGTGTCACACTTCATTTCACAGAGTGTCATACATGGGGCAGAGATACCTTTTTTTTAAGTGAAACCCGAAATAGCAGGCTGAAGATTTTTCACCTAAAATACTCAGGAATTCAAACATTCAATTCTAATGAGTCCTACTCAGAACCTTTTACAAAGCACAGCTTGGAAACAAACATAAAAAACGTAATTGCACGGGTCACTCTGTGGCAATTCTAATCTGAAATTTCTACTGCAATCAGAAATATT
Organism: Molothrus ater; assembly: GCF_012460135.2. Lineage (NCBI taxonomy): Eukaryota > Metazoa > Chordata > Aves > Passeriformes > Icteridae > Molothrus > Molothrus ater. Next base: position 74,526,299 of record NC_050479.2, on the reverse strand, counting down.
AAATACATTGAAAGAAGTAGCTGGAGGGAGAATAGGCTGTAGTTTTAGTCCTGTCTCTCTCAGCAGGTTTCCTGTGAATACCTAATATATAATTTGTATTAGAACTATTACAATGGAGTACTCACTACTATTTTTTTCAGGTAAGAGACATAAATAAGTCTGAGTGCAGTTTGTGTGTTTTTAATGGGTTAAATTATACTCATATCAATCAGGCTTCTTTGTTTACATTCAAAATGAAATGCATACCAAAAATGGGTCTGAAAATTCAAAAGTTTCTGTCTTTTTTCAGGAAGAAAACCTACCTTTAACAGTATATCTTTTGTAGATCCTTCACCTTCCTCTGAAGGGTACTTATGTACTATTGTTTTCATCTCTAAAATACTCACAGGGCTGCATACATATTTATTATCTCACTCGTAAGGGTTGTAATATTTAGTACCCATTTAACCTAAAATAATTTATATCACTGTCCTTTAGAGCCTGTTCAATGGTGTTTTTTTAAAAAATAAATTGGAAATAAAAATCGAGACTGCTTTCCAGTTCAGGACGAAGAATTACAGAATATTCCTGCTACACACAGACGACCAGAATATAGGATTACTTTGGAAAACAAGTATGTAAGAATTGCATATCAAATGTTTGTTAAAGGTTTCTCTTCATTGAAAAAAGGGTCATGTTTGAGGAAAAATATATTTTTTACATATATATATGGGTAATCTATATAAGTGTATCATACACATAAAGTTTAGATAGAATAACCAGACTTAGATATTCTTTAGCCATGTCTTGATTTCTTACCCTTCTTTTTATAGAGTAACAGATGTTTCTTCCAATTGAATTGAGTTTCCATATGCATCAAATCCTGCTTGTGGTCTCCCCCCTTTTCTGCTATTTTAATCACCAGAAATATTTATTTCTGCTTAAGTAAGTACATGTTCCTAATCACTGTAATTTTAAGTTGGCAAGGAAACTTGGAATATTAAACAATTTTTCTATGCTCCACACCCTGTTTACAGACACAGTGTACAAAGTGTATATGCTATGTTTAGCTGAAGAGAAGATCATTACTAAATGGTTTCTTATCACATATGAGTAATCTGCCAATAGCCTGAAACTATCCTACTGCTGGGAGATACTCTATAAAATGTTATTTTGTAAAACTGAAATAATAACAAACAGCAGTTGCAATTATATCAGTTTCCTCTTAAAGAGCTTGAGAGTGAAGAAAACAGAAATAATGAGCAGGGAAAGAGGTAATGCTTTAGCTAATTGCAGTTTAATGTTCTTCTGTTCATCACTTAACTATTCTCTCTGAGAAAACTAACTTTTCTAGTTTGTTTGTGGGTCATTTTTTAACCTGCACTGAAGAGCATTATTGTCCATCTTAACCTGCCTCTCCTTCTACCCTATGCATGTTTACCTTCTCCAACAAAAATACAGACACAGTGTTCTCGGTGCATAAAATGTTTACTGAACAGTTAACACTTTTCAAAACACAGTATATTGAAAAAAATCTAGAATTTTAAAATATATTTGACTTTTATAATAAAACCTGTGGGGCTTTTTTCCTGATAATAACATTATTTGCACCTGCATCAGCCTATAAATGGGCGAGACAGGTCAATTGTCAATTTGCTCTAGGGCTGGGCTGCCATCATGAGTGACTTGCACAGGCAGGGTGAATTGGAAGCATATGAAATTCAGTAAGGACATGTGCAAAGTCCTGTCCCTGGGAAAGAATTTCTCTGGAACTGATACAGCTAACTTCCTGAAGAGCGGCTCTTTGGGAGAGACCCTGGGGGTCTTGCTGGGCTGCAAATGTCACATGGGCCAGCAATCAGTCCTGGGAACAAAGAAGGCCAATGACATTCTGCATGTATGAACAGAGGCCAGGGAAGTGCCAATCACCCCCCACTCAGCACTTGTTAGACTCAGATACCATCTATATATCTATATCCACTTTGGGGGTCCTGAGTGCAAGACAGAGATTGATAAACTTGATCCAACTCATTGGGGCCAGCAAGATGGGGGCTGGAGCACCTGGGAAAATGGGCTGGGAGAGCTGAGCTTGTCCAGACTGCAGCAGACATGGTTTCATGGCACTTGAGGGGACACAAATGGGCTTTCCACAGTGGTGGAGGGTGAGAGAGCAATAGAAAAAATGAAATCAGCATCCTTATGAATTAGGAAACAGGGAAACCTGTGAAACTTACTGACAACAAGGTCTTACTCAGATAAAAAGAAGCTTTTTAAAGCAATCAGGCATCTGCAGACAGTGAAGATTCTCATAGATACTTCAGCAAACATGGGGATAAGGAACATAATCTTTTTATTTTAGGTGGTAAATCTCAAAATGAAAATGCTATAAAGAAATTTGCTGTATGAGCCTGACATTTCATAAGTAGCTCACAAAGCATCTTTTATTTCTCCAAGCAACCACATTCAGTACAAGTGCAGACCATTATAATGCACTATTTTGGCAGATTCTAAGATAATCCAAGCTGTAACTATATGGTATTCCCTGTTCTCAAATATAGCCATTAATTATGTTACTAATTGTTTCAGTGGGACTGAGCAATGACGAGGTGTTTTGACAACAATCATCACATTCATTCATATAACGTATAGAAATTCAGGCTTTGAATTAATCACTTAAGTGTTCTAAGGAACTCTATTGAGAGACAACAGAATATCTATGCCAGTGGCAATGGGAGTTACTCCAGTGGCACTATAACAAAAATCAAAGAAGGTAGAAATAACTTGAGTGGATACTGATTGTATGAGAGAAATTAAAATGCAGAAAAAATTCCTTTAGCCCAGTTAAAATACAATCTGTGCATTAACTATAACATGGCATCAAACTATAACATTATTAAATAACCATAAAACACATGAAAAGTAGATGGCACTAGCAGAAAGAAGCAGTATTTCAGCTGCAGCTCAATCTTACAGACTGTAAGATGTAGATGTAACAGCTGTAATCTACACAGGTGAGATTCAGTTCATCTAACCAGAAATATGTCTAATATAGCAATTTGAATATGAGCTATTCACTCTCAATGCTCTTCATAATCAATGAACCCAATGGGAACTCTTTCAGTTACCAGACCTGTGCTAAGAACCTCCTTCATAAACAAAAGTCTAACACTTAAAAACATTCAGACTTACCCTATAAAATCAAACATTCCTCTGTTGACTGTGAGGATAAGTCTAATTATTGACTCTATGCTAAAAGAAGCATATTTTCACCTCTACCTCAGAACTGTAGAAAAGGAAGAATTAACAAGACTATGTGAAGAGGCAGAAGGGCAGATTGAACCTCTGAAGGTCACAGAGGCAGGTCAATTTTAAAAGAAGGACATGGCAAGTTCTGCAAAATCAAATAGTCCTTTAGGAAAGCTGATCTCTAGATTGTCAGAGGAACCAGTGGAAAAACCTTCTACACTCCACATATCAGTTTCCTTTCCAGTCTTTGATATTAATCCAGAAAAGCATTTATTGGAGGTATAAACCTTAAGTGATTCTTATGATGACCTTAACAGCAAAATCAAAGCCTTCTAGTATATTATTTTGATTTGAAGACCTGGATTGTGTTTCTTAATGAGCAAAGTCAAAGTTCTATGTGCACTCTTCAGCCTAGACTTACTGGAGCACATCTAAGCTTCCTGCACACCCAGGCTGCATTTCCATGGTAGCATATAAATATTAAAGGCGATGATTTTATAAGTTTCATCCCAGCATGAGGCCAAAATTCAGGATATGAATGAACACTGGAAATTATCAGGGCCTACAGTAAAGACCTATGCTTTCACACAATATTCATTATCCTGTTTATCCATATTTCATTCCATCTGCAAGACTGAATTACACATTACCTCAAAGCTATGTATTTCTTTTATGAAAGCTGAAATGTCTTCCTTCTAAAGAATACAGTCAAATTCAGCCTTAAGATGAAATTCTTGCAAGTCTAACTGTAAAGGAAACCTTTGAAGTTATTAGTATCTCCCAAAGGCTTTTCTTTCCTCTGTTTTCTGCCCTAAGTTGTACAGCAGGAGAATAAGGAAAAGCTTGTGGTACATGGCAACACGGTGCTTCAGACTTTTCATCTGGGCTTCATTATTCCCGTCCATGACTTCTAGTCCAGCAGCAAACAGGCCAGCTTTTAACTGGTATGGGACAAAAACTGAAGAAAATGGAGACTCTCTCCTTTTTAGTTTTAAGTCAGCAATCTCAGCACTCATCACAGGAACAATTTATTTGATATTCATATTCTACCTTAAGATTTCATTGACATCTCCCATATTTCCTTCTACCCAAATCATTCTCACAGTATCTCTGCAGATCAGTCATAACCTTACAATGTTCTCATTCACGATGGAGCTCACATTACCAAGCATCAGTCACACAAAAAGGAAGCTTTAATTCAGTATACTCATCTATACTCTTTCTATACTAACTGAAGAGAAAAATGAATTTTCAAGGCATGACGCTTTCCATCCTGAATTCTGTAAATCTCTTTTTTTCCCATTTACTACAGCAGGATGCAAATGTGTGTGTCTTTGCTTAATTGCCTGCATCCATGCCCAGACTGTCATTTGATATGCAAGACCCCTCCCATGTTGTCACCAGCATGCTTTTCTGGGCATTGCCTGAAAAACAGGCTTATGTGGGCCACAGGCTTAGTTTGTGAGACTCCCAGAAGGCTCTAGGGGAGCTCTGTGCCTTTGAAAGTGCAGCACAGTGGGCATGTTCCTGCTCCCACAGCGTACCCCAAGCCAGGAGAAGGACTGCACGTGTGCTCACTGCTAGTGCTATGATACCATTGGTCAGCACAACAGCAAGATCCTGCTTAGCTCAGAAAGTCCTGGGTCTGGCCATGCATATTTTGGCATGCAGGTCAGGGGATGTTTTCAATCACTAAGTGCAGGGAGAGCAGATGTGAAGTATTTTGGGCAGCTTATGGTAGAAAGACTTGAACAAGTCATTTAATCTAAAACACAGATTCTAAGGAAAGACATAACAAATAAACATGCTGGAGGGAAACCAGATAAGGCTATTTCCCTGAGACATTAAGTGTGTGTGCTCTTTCTCTGGAGGTGGTGTAAGTGCAGTTCAAAAAAGCCTCCTCTGAGCTTGGACTCAGGTCAGTAGGTATTCTTGATCCTGAGGTAGGTCTACATCCACATTTCTGTCTACATTGCAATGAGTGAATACTGTCCTTTTTCAAATGAAACAAAATCTATTTGGTTTTGTGCTGTTTCTGAATACAAATTAAGGCCTAATTATGTTTACATTTTGAAGTTTTCTCTAAGTTTTTTCTACTGCAAAGATTTGCCAGCAAAGCTTTGAAACAGTTGAATTTTGCAACACTGCTTAAGCTTAACAATATCCATCAGCATACAGCACTATTTATAGATTTCCAAATCTCTGGTATATTATAAAAAACTTTCTGCTTTGGAAAGTATTATAAAGTTTTCAAGACAGGATCTGAGACCGCAATTGCTTTCAAAGATTGTCCTTCAGTTTTTACTTAGTGTTTCACTCTCTTAGCTTCTGTCTCTAATGTTTTCAAAATCAATTCCTAGGCAGTGAAATCTTGTGCCCAAGTTTCAAGGTAACTTTGCAACACTTTTATGACATGACATTCCGCTTTTAGAAATACTCCAGGAAAACACCTCCCATGTGAGAAGGGAGGGATTATAGGCATCTACCTATGAAGTTCAGAACTCTGTTCTTCTTGTAAAGCTCATTTTTCAAAAGAAGTCACTTCCTATAAAACCAAGCTCCTTTCCCAGGAGCCTAATTAAGAAGCAATTGCTCTTACCAGGCCTGAGGGCATCTTATTTTTAGTGAATTTAATGATGTTACACACTGGCAAGTTCAGGAGCATTTTGCAGGAAGAGCTGTGTTTGAACTCTTTCTAAAGCACCTACTTAGCAGACTTAAGCACAGATCTTTCAGTATGCAATATATGGAGAAACTCTTTCATCTACATTGTAATTCAGAGTGTTACTTCCTTTACAGAAGAAAAAAGGCAAACAGTACTTGCCATGTAGAATTATTACCTAGTATGTTAAAAGAGGGGTTTTCTTTCAGTAGTTAAGAGTCATGCCAGAAGACTTGCAGTCTACATGACACCAGCATCAGATTTGCACACAACAGCCACGGAATACAAAATTCATAGTGTATAAATGATTTCTCTCTTCTGTAGGCAAATATGAAACTGCAAAAATCAGACCAATTACCTCTGATGAACAGAAAACTTCCTGGCTGGCATTCTGCCTATTGCGATATCAAAGTGCAGAACTACTTAACAAAACAAGAAAATATTAAAATAATCATGTATGACCCAAGAAACACATTTCAGTTTAATCTGATCGTCCTTCTCCCACTGGAAGTGTGGTCTTAATTTGCCAGAGGTATCCCCAGTATTTAAACTCCTAGTGAACCAGAACATCCTCCTCAAGGTTATGCAGGCTTTAATTTATGTGTCCTGAAATTCCTATGTCATCCACTTTCTACAAACTTACTTAAGTATCCTCCATGTTAATTGAAATAATTTAATAAATTAAGGTACAGTTATGAATGGTATTTGCATGAATGAAAATGTTGCATCTTGGTACATGATAGTCCAGCCAGACTGCTTAAAAATGAAAAGGGCCCAAAGCAGATGGAAAGTGAAATTAATTTTCTCCAGTCCCTCAGAAGTACTAAAATTTAGAAGGTGGAAAAACTGGACAGAATAAAACAAAGGACATAGCATCTATGTGCTGCAAGAGGGAATGCCCTTGGCCATGCTTCCTGTCTGGCCACAGTATGTGGGCTGGCTCCTCAGTTTGGAGCAGGGAGGACACCCCTCTTGGTCCTATTCAAGTTAAAGCTTATAGCCAGGCTTCACATACAAACTGAGCACTTGGAAAGTGCTCACAGGACCTGTAAGCTGGACACAGACTCTAAGGCTCCCATGCAACTTGAGAGAAATGGACCAGGGCAGTTACAAACAAAAGTGTGCATTCCAGATGAGAGAAAAGTGAAAGGAGAGAGACCAAAAAAAGAAAAAAAAAAAGAAGGAACTATATACAACTATGGTATTAGTGAAGAAGTAGAGAAGTAGTTGTATACAGAAACAGAAGTCCTAGGCTCTTTAGAGGATTCTTGGGTGATGTATCGCAGGAGAACATGCACAGATTGCACAGATGTTTTAGTGCTTTGTGCAGGGCTGTGTGTTTATAAAGCAAAGAATAACTCTTCTGGAGCCTGAGTGTCTGTTTGCTTCATTTGCAGATCTCCCTGAAGACAGAAAGTGTAAATCGTCCACAAGGCTGGAGAAAAATATATGCTTAAAGTAATGAGAAGTCTTAAAATATTCTTGAGTTCTTGGGTGGTGTTACACCAGATCTGCAGGGAAAATCCATGGAGCATTTTCTGTTTCTTTTTTTTTCCCTTAGGGTTTTTTTTCCTCTTAACCCAAGAACACTTCTGAGTTCCCCAAAGAGAAAGCTGCCCTGGCTTTGCTCTAACTTCATACTGGAGTGACACATGCCAGCGTGCCAGGAAGTCCAGGTACAGGCAAAGACTTCAAGGAGCAGAAAGTGTCATAGCCAGCTCAGAGACAGGAGAAAGAAGGTTCAGGAACCCTCCATGGTGGGACCCAAACAGAGCAGTGTGCTGAAGGCAGCTCTACCAGGCTGGGTGGACTGCAGAGAGAGCGAGCTTCTGGGCTATGCAAATGTTTTTCTATTGCCCATTTTCATCTATTACACATTCAAAACCCACTGACTTTAGGCTATCAGGAAGAAGCAACACCTAGTTCACTGGTAATCCTCAGAACTGCACCATTCCATTTTTATAAAAAGGTATCTTGTAATATTTTATGTGTTCTGTATTGCTCATGTAAGAGTATCACTATCATTTTATATAACTTAATTGCATTTCCTGCATTTTGCAAATGCCTAAGCTGAAGTTTAGAATTTTAAAACTTCTCAAAATGCCCATGTATTTGCACAGAACTTAAAAGGTTAAAGCTGGATGGAAAGATGGCAAAAAAGTGGCCATAGATTTTACATGAAAACTTGGAAACTAAGTTTTTTAACTTATGAAACATAAAGCCTGGAAAACTTCAGAATAATCTGAAGCTCATGACTCTGCTAACTGAAGTATTCTTTAATCATTATAGCACTGATAGTAAGGTTGAGAACATTTATTTGAGTACAAGTATGTACAACTACTTGTATTTGAGTACAAGACGTGTTAGTTCTCAAGAGGGGACAGTCATGGCACTGAGAATGTACTGATATTTTCTGTAAAATGAGTACAGATTTCTGCAACTTAAACTACCAGTACAGAAATGCAAAGTTATATTCTTAGAAAATGGGAGGTTAAAATTACATTTTAAATATAAACATTTTTCCATATAAACATTTTTCAAAACTGGTATCAGTCTTGAATGATTGCAGGAAAGTCCAGATTTCCCATCATTTTTTAGTCTTGGGTCTTTACAATGAGCAAACATAAAGGCTGTATACAGGATTAGGCATATAAAATCAGAAAATAAAGATGTAGCATACTAAGCGTATCATATTGCCAGGAATAAAAACTCATGGAAGCTGCATGTGGTACTGCTCAGAGAGAGTGCCAGTTCAGCCAAATAATGAAACCAAAAAGAAAGCAGGAATCCACACAGCAAAGTGGTGTATTCTGACTGTAAAATGAATGTATGACTGTCTTATATAAATAATCAATAAACTTTCAATTAAAATGTTTATGATGAAGATGTATAGCAAAGAAATTCTGGAAGCTGACCACAGTTCATTTTCAAAAAACATTTAGTACTCTCTGCTTAGACAAGGAAAGTGGGACTTAGGACTTCAGAGAAAGTGAAAATCTGTAAGCGTCAGATAAAATCTATAATGTCTTCAAGGACAAATTCTGCTCTGTTTAGAGAAAGACAAAGAAACTAACACCTAGAGGATGAGGCCTGATTCTGCTCTGTTTGGCTTGACACTACCCAGCCATGCAGCCAAAAAAACATGCACGATAAATGCTGCCTTTACACAGTTAAAGGGTGAAGAGGGAAATGCTTTAGAAAGCAAACTGAGGGGGAAAGAGCTGAGAAAGTAAGCCTACAAAGGCAGAAGGACTCAACAAGAAACAAATATTGTAAATGAGCCAATGTCAAATACATATTACATGAAGGAGAAACAGAAGCTGTGGGAATCTTAAGCAGGGAAGATTTCAGACTGCAGGGTTAAGTCTAAATGCCAGAAGACATGGCTGCAGCATATCTAAATAGCTTGTTTGATAAAGAGATGGCTTAACTGAAGTACCATTTCCCAGTCCTTGGCTGATAAACAACAGGAACTCAGAGGCAGAGAAAAACAGGTCAAAAGAGGCCAAAAAGTACATATTTTACCCAAAGCCACTGCTTTCAAAATGTACTGAGATATCTCTCCCATGACTTCTGCTCCTGGAGTCCATGCTTTTACTTGCATGTCCACAAACACCAGCTTGCCAAGCATCTGCAGCTACACTGACCTGGACTGCACTCCCTGCTTGACTTTTTCTCCCACTCCTCAACCTCAAGCCAAATAAAATTAGCTCTGATAGTCAGCAGCCCCAGTTTCCAAATGCATGACCAGGTCTCAGTTCTTTCACCTCCTTGTTCTTCTATGACTATCATGAGCATGTCCCTCCTAATCTTTTCACCAAGGCTATATGTCAGCAGATTCTTTCCCAAGTTTCACTCTCTAAAACACAGATTCTTCTAGATTGCTAAAACTGTCACCCAGGCTCATAGCACCGTGCATCTCAATTACGGCAATGCTCTCCCTCAGACTGGACAAATGCAATCTGTCATCATTGCTATCCATTCAAAATGCTGCTGTGAAATTCATCTTCTGAGCCCATCATCTGTCTGTGTCATTCTTACCTCTGCCTCCATCCATTGGATAAGCTTTCCCTACCTCATCAGTTATAGCTACTTACTTTAATTTCCAAGAAATTTCAAAGTCTAACTCATCACCCTTCAGCTCTCTCCAAGCATTTTCAGTCTGTATCCAAGAGCTTATTATGCTTGCCCTCTATGTCTGATGAGTTAAATGTGAGGATCTTTGTTTTTTCTGTGCCATATTTCTCTATAAACATCCCTGGATGAACAGCATGAGACAAATTAAATATATTACGTTCATTGCCGGATTAGAAGAAGTGAGGCTCTGAACACAAAATTCTGTAACAGTAAAGCTGGGTAAATAATTTACAGCATGGAATATATTTATCGTATTTTACTTAATTTTCTGTTTACAAAATGGTGCATTTGGTATTCAGATGTGTCCACCAAATAATCTTTGCAAATTATTCTTGCCATACTGCTTAAAAACAAGCAAATTTAAAAATGTATGTATTTAGGTCACATGATAAATTTCTGTAGCCGAGTTACACAAATATATCTTTGAGGTGGCCTGGGTACAAGTAGTGGTGATTAAGTATCTAAAAATCACTACCTGAAAATAACTTATAACATCATAATTGTTGTGATGGTGATTATTCCTATGCATAAATATTCCTTCTTAGTGTTCTCACAGGACTCAACCAACCTTCTCTGCAGTCAGATCATAGAGTTTTGCATACTTTATATCCTATTCCCATGCAACCATAGTTTTCAACAAAGGATATTTTGAACGCTTCAAAACAGCTGAAATGAATCACCTGGGAACACAGTGAGTGAACATACAGCATGTGAATACACAGCATGTGAAGCAGGGTCACTATATATCCTCCTGACTCTGGGTTAGAAGTTCCTCAAGTCCTGTTCCTGAAGCTGAGCCATAATCCAGCGCAGCAACATTAGATGAACACAAACTGAGATCACACTCACCATCTTTTCTGACAGCACCACCACAACTGTTTTCAAATTAGGGCTGGTACCTTCCACTGCATTCATGTCCCAAGATGGCCTTTGGCTTCTGAGCATTAGGAAAACAAACCCCTAAACCAGGAGCCCAAAACTTCTTTACAGTGTACTTGTTTACTTTGGTAAACTGCCCTACCAACCTTTAGCTATACCATTTTCAGTTTTATCTGTGGTACATGCTGTAGCTTTTCAGCCATGATTATTATTTAGATAGGTAGTAATTATTTTTCAATTCCTTTTAAAGTGCATTAAAGGCTAGAAATTAAAGGAGCAGGACATTTTTGAGACCTTTTGCTTTACAGCCTATCAACAAATACTATATTAAATAGTTTGAAAATTGTTAGTTTGCAAACCTCAGGCATGTGATAAAGTCAATATATAATTTTACAACCGCGTCTCTTTTCTTTTGTGCATTAACATATAAAAAGAGACTTGCTCTATTTCTTCTATCACAATATTAAAGGCATTCCATATACAAAACAGTCTGTAGGCTTCACAGGATAATTACACTGCTAATATCTTCAGTGCATTTATTAAATTCTACCTCCCCCTTTTTTTCTCTCAAATACATACTGGACACCAAATCTATTTAAGAGAAGTGAAGATGAGTTCTCTAAGAGTTCTCTAAGGGGACCAGCATGTGTGACATTTCCTTTGGAGCATGGGACACCAGCACCATGTCCCATTCATTACGTTTACTATGCATAGACATCTGCTCTCCTCTTCCTGTTTTTCAGTGGAAGTTGAAGTTCCTTATAATAACTTTTTTTTAGTGAAAAAAGGAGCTCTGCTCCTTATGGAAAATTTTAGTTCTTTCAAGGGAAAGATAAATGCCTAAACCCTAAACCATTCAAGTTGAAAGTGAGTGCCTCCTAGGAGCTGAAGCATGAGTTAGGATTCATCACTGTGCACTCCTTCACTTTTAGAATGCTGTGGCTGATGTGTCATCTAAAGGAAACCAGGCTATAATACAGGAGATGTGTATTTCTATAAGGAAATGGGAATATGATGCCTATATTCCCATGGGAGTACCATGATGACCGTTTCATATTGAAGCATTTGAGTTTCAATGGTCATATTTCAGACCTGGGTTTTTTTACACGTAAAATAAAAACTTTGCCTCCATATTTTTCTGAGGAAGGTCTGCAATTTAGGAAGAAAGCTACTGGGATTTTTTTCTGCCTTCATTTCAGTTATGTTTTGCTAGGTTAGGACTTGAGCTGTTACCTTGTAGATGTCAAGGAATCCACACTGGTGGTCGAAGCGCGTGTAGAGCTCGTTGAGCATGCTGATGACCTGCATGGGCGTGCACTGGGCACAGATGGCAGTGAAGCCAACAATGTCTGAGAAGAGCATGGTGACATCATCAAACTTCCTGGCCTGAACCTGCTGCCCCTGCCACAACTGCTGAGCCACCTCTTCAGGGAAAATAGAAATAAGGAGATCTACTGTCTTCTTTTTCTCCTCTTCCAGGGCTTGGTGTGTACATTCTAGCGTTGCCTTCAGCTTATCCATTCGTTTTTTCAAGCCATCCTGTGCCTTTGCTTGCTCCCCAACCAATATGACATCACGAGTAGCATCATGGATAGGTATGTCCGAAAGATGGAGGCCTCGGCCCATCAGCTCATCCAGCTTGTCCACACAGGGGGAACCCAGAAACAATATAGAGTTTGACTCTGGCACATGAATCATTTGTCCTTTAATTTCCATCACCTGTAAAACAAAAAAGAAAGGGTTCAGACAAGGGGAAAAATCAGCTTATAGATGTGGATCCTCGTTCTACTTTCTCTGTCTTTCCAGCTAAAACAATTAACTGTAGCCTTTTATATGGAAGCTTCTTGCACTCACCTACTCAAGTAATGAGACTCACAGTCTGCTCACCAAATTGAGTCAGGAAATAACCTAAACTGACACAAAAGTATTCCCAAATCAGATGTTGGATTTTTTTTTTACCCAATTAAATAAGAAAGAAATAATATGTATTCTCAGAGTGCTGTCTAAACAATGCTCCTAGATGTACCTGGACTTACAAGCAAATTTCTGAGTTGTTCTTTCTCTGTTACTTAGTTATAAATTACAAAAAGCAAAAAAGGGAAGAGAAATTGCAACTGTCTGAAAGCAGGTTAGTGAAATGAAGGGCCTTCTGTTATTTTCCAGCAAAATATCTAATACAAGTCAATTGTGGCCATTTTATAGAGGAATCAAATAAAAATAGATGTGAAAAACAGCTCTATAAAATAACAAATGGCATGGAAATATCATACTAGTCCTCCTGTTTCCTGTTTTCCTTCTCATACATGCAGCAGAGTGGAAGGCTGGCACTCAGTTAGAATCTACAGATTTCTTGGTAACAGAGCTTCATCCAATTTGTATTTGTGGGATAGCAGAAGGTAGAGTAGGGAAGGAGCATCAGGTGGTTCATCACACTGGTTTATAGGTTTTGCATTTGCTTGTTAGATGTCTAGATGTTTTGAGCACTGTCCAAGGGTGGATATCACTGAGGCCATGGATTGTCACCTCTTGCTCCATGACAGCACTCAAGCACAAAACTGCCAGACTGAAATGGACACTGAAAACTAAATTAAATCAGACAAACTTTATCTCTTTGTAAATACAGCTTGCCATAGCCTCTCTCATGAAAAACAACCCCATTAATGTTTCCATTCCAGGACTGCACAAAGACCAGGGCAGTACTGTGCTACGTGATCTAAAATACCCACAGATCTTACCCTGAGGATCTCACAGTCAACACAGGCACAACACACAAACCTTGTGCACCTAAGCAGTGTTAGGCACCATAATGCCTTGTATCTGTGTTTTCTATTCCACACAATATCAGAAAATGAAAAGGCCTCCCCCAGTCACCATTTCTTTCATCATGTAGCCATTTGCTTGCTGTCACATTATTCACTTATCATTTAATCCTCCTTCCATCCATAATCCTAGCAAGCAAAATAGAAAAACCTCCATCAGGGAATCCAGAGGTGTCTGTAATAATGATGTGATTTAAGTGTCCAGTGGTCTGAAAGCTCCTGCTGAGGTGACAGGTAATCCTACATGGTATTTCCATGTCTGGGGGACATTTTAGGAAGCACCTCTTTTAAACAGTTGTTTTTGCATAAGGTTTAAATAATATTTTTTACATAATGCTGTCATTGTAAACTCTATGGCAACATGGGAATTGAGCCTATCCTGTCCCTCTTGCCCTCTGCCTTCTCTGCTAGAAACCTAACATTCAGTTTCTGATATCAGCCAGGGAACTCAGCAAGAGAAAATAATAAATGCAAGTCATTAAAATTGTCAAATTTTCTAATTTATTTTCCTGCACACCTACTAATATTTACATTCATAAGCCTTGCTTTCTCAGCTTCACTCTGGGACATTCATCTCAGTGGGAAAGCTAGTCAGCAAACTACATGAGCTGATTTAATGCTCCATAGCTAAGTGTTCTTTTTCTACTTTTGAAACATGGCTCCCTGGGAAATAGGATGCTTTCTTCATGCATGCAGGCTCATGCTTTCAAAAGGGCACATGCAAAATTGTTTTGACTCTGAAGTACAAGTTGCCAAATATGAAATACATGGTACAGCATTTCTAAATTCTCTTCCTATTTTGCTCCCCTGTGCCGGAGAGTTTTCTGTTTGTAGAGTTTCACTCTTGTGCAAAATAAAAGTATCTCATATTGCCTCTTCCATCACTTCCTCACTTGCCTCTTCCATCTCCAGGTGAAAACAAGGTGTTTTCAGCTCAGGAGGATAGAGAGAGTGTGACCACAGACCCTGGCTGAGCCAGCCTAGCCTGGGCTTGAGCTGCATGTCAGCAAGGCAAGGCACCTGGCTTGGAGGTGTGTTTCTCCTGTTAACCTGCTGTGAGACTAGAAGAAAATCAATGCATCCCCCTGTGCTCGCACTTCATCTCTGTCAATTTGAGGTGTTAAACTCTTTGATGCGATCACTGTCTGTGTTAATATATTGTGCCAACTTTCCCCGGGTGGACTTTTCTCAGGAAACACTGACTGTGTAAATAATGTACTAAATAGGCACTCTGGAGTCCTCTGCTCTGCTTCTGGGTAACCTCAGGCAAATTATCAATCCTGATTTCTTATGTGGCCTTTCAGTGCAGCAGGAACAATGCTATTGACCACCCTGTAAGACACTTGGAGACTTATGTGTGAAAAGCAATAAAAGACACACCATCCTGTAAAATGCCTAACTAATAATAACCAAGTGAGCATTTTGAGAAATTTCTGCAAAGATATTCTCTGGACAAAACTGATTAGCTTCCTAAAACTGTCAAAGGTTCAGTGATATTTCAGCTTTATCCCCTAAATTATCACATGTTCTGTTTAACAGGAATTGTTGATGTTTCCTATCACTTCGTTCATGTTACATTAGTGATTTTGTCATCCTGGTCCCTCTTGATGACTGATGGATGTTTTAGAAAATGGCCTGCCAGTCTCTTCAAGTTGCCAAAACAGGGAACAGGACAGCAGAAAAAAAAACTGCCCCAGATTTCCTGGGGCAAAACACTAAGGTCTTGTAAAGAACAACAGTAGAGAAGAGTTAAGAATGCATCACTCTTATCAGCTTTTGCAAAGCCCTTTCCTTTCCAAAGAAGTTTCAGATATGATTCAGACACCTTCTAGCAGACTTCAGTCTGCAACTGTGATCCAGCATGACCTCCATCTCTTTTCTTTGATTTCTCATGCTTCTTATATTCTTCTTTTTTATCTAAAAATATAGCTCATGTTACAGGGTATCAGGTTTGCCTGAAGCTTGCCATAGTAAGTCACACTTCTGGGCACCTCCCCAAAGCTGGACAGCTTTACACCTGGACCATAAGCCTACAGGCAAGCAGGATGGCATCATCCATCTTCCTTGTAAGCAGGGAAAGATAGAAACATTCCTGTCATCAGTTTTATTTCATTACTGCTACATTTCATTGCCTTCCTGTCTCTTTAATTATATTCTCACTGAATAAAATGAGACTAATTCTACCATTTTCAGAGGCCATTCTCCTGATTTACAGTGGTGCAAGAGAATGCTTTGAAAAGAGCAATAATATATATCATATTCTACAGTCAGTCTTATGTTGCAGTGAAATGACAGCGCAGCCTAAGTAGCTCTAGGATGAAAAACAAAAACCCTATCACTGAAAGAAAGGGAGAGAATGGTTCCTGATTCCAGGGAGCTCTTTCAGTGTCTCTCCCCAAAGACCCAGCTCAGAAATACTGACAGATTCTAAAGCTACTTGTTGGGAACATGGAGAGTCTCCAACTGAGCAGTGCACCACCAGCTCCTTCATTAGGTACACAACATCCAACCCTCTGCACAACCTCTGCGTACTCTGGATGCAAGCCACCCTAGGACCAAAAAGCTTATGAATCAAATGCCAAATCCACTGCCTAATCTTTAAGGAAAAGCACAGGGAAAAGTTTCACTGGTTGCACTGAGGTACGACACTACTCCGTACAAAGATGTGTGTTTCAGAATAGTGATTGAGAGAGGTGTACACATCTCCTCAAAAAGATTAAGGAAATACAGGATGGTATCCCTGAGAAATAACTGGGGGATTAAAAAGGATTTTCCTTCTAATTGGCCAGACCTTTTCTGCAGCCTCTGCAATACACAAATTTCAATGGAGCTGCTCCTTTGATTTTGATCAGTGTATAAACTGATCAAAACTGTGATTATAGTCTTCTTTTTTTTTTTAGTTTTATTAACTGGGATTAGGTTAGAAACTTACAGTGCTAGGCCATGTTTTCATACACAGTTGCACATCCATGCTTGATTTTATACAATGGACAAGTTCAGTAAGAGAAACGAAGCTGCTTCTTTATCAGGCTCATAGTTATTTAGAGGATGGAAAGACTGGGGCAAAATCAGCTTGAACCTGAACACCATCACCATCATAATTTCCAGGTACAAAGAGTTTAGGGTGACTTTCAGAAAGGAGATCCAGCTGCTAACCTAAATTTTAAAACAACTGGACTTCTCTGAATATCCTATAGCATACATGGCAGTGACTCAGGAACATTTACAGCAAGGTATTTCATAACATTTGAGGAGTTAGAAGCTATGAGGATTTTGTGAACACTGGACAAAACCGTACAGTTACAACAGTTCACTTGCAGAAAGAAATGCAATGACTTTCTTGCTATGTTTCCATGACATGTCTAGAAGGGCTGAAAGTATGACAGACAACACTGGAATTAAAAAAAAAAAGTCTTAAATTGGAAAAATGGGCTAAAGCTAGAATTCAAAATAAGGGCAATAAATATATTTAGATAGAAATAATCAAATGAAAAAAGCACAGGCAGGCTAACTTTTCCTAAGAAGATGGCCAGAGTGCAGAGTAGAACAAATGAATATAAGCCAACCTGGCATGCTGTGATTTAGAAAGAAAACACTATATAGGACTATGTAAAAAAAAAGTACAGCTTGCAAAACACCGGAAGTAATCCTCATACTGTGACCACCAATTTTCAGACCCCAGAAGGGCAAATCTGTCCCTTTTAAAGTATAAAAAAAGGTGGATCAATTGGAGAGTCTGGTGAAAAGCAATGAAGGCAATGGAAGGTCTAAAAAACATGACCTACAAAAAAAATTTGAAAACATTTGATGGTTTGCCCCAGAGAAGAAAAATCTGAGTGTGGGCATATGAAAAAAATACTTTGTGCCAATGTAAAGAGGTCAAACACAAATCCTGTGGCAAAAGCTTTGAAGCCAAGGCCCTGGTGATCCTGGTGGACACCAAATTGAACACGGTCCATCAAAGACTAGAAGTACTCTGGGCTCTGGAAGGAGGAGTGTTGCAGCTGGTGGAGGGAAGTTATCCTTCCCTTCTGCTCAGAACTGGTGAGGCCACACCTGGAGTCCTGTGTCCAGTTCTGGGATCCACAGTACAGGAGACACATGGACATGCTGGACGGCATCCAGAAAAGGTCAACAAAGATAATAGGAACCTGGGACATTCTTCCCTATGAAGAAAGGCTGAGAGAGCTGGTACTGTTTAACCTGGAGATGAGAAGGCTCAGGATGATCTTATCCATGTACATAAGTACCTGAAGGGATCAGGGATGACAGAGCGAGACTCTTTCCAGTGATGCCCAGGACCAGAGGCCATAGAGATAAACTAGCCAAAAGAGGCTCCCTCTAACAGCAGAGAACACTTGTTTTATACATCAAGCAGTGTTACAGGTCGCCTGCAGAGATTGTGGAGTTTCTAACCTTGAAGATACTCAAAAGCCACATGGATGTGGTCCTGGGAAACTGACTCTAGGTGACTCTGCTTGAGCAGAGGGTTGAACCAGATGACCTCCAGAGGTTCCTTCCAACCTCGGTCTATGAAATGAAGAAAAAGGCTCAAATTGGAAAAAAAACAGTTTAATATGGGATGTTCTTGTATTCATAGGGAGAGTGAGAAAGGAAACATCATTGGTGAGGAGTTGGACTATGGTGAAGAGTTGGATTGTGCATTTGATTTGTGAGACCTGTCAAAGGCGATCAATCTGTCTGGAAAGCAGAGGAATGAACGAGTGACTTAACAGAAATTTAGGTGGAAACAGGAAGGGGAGACATAGTAGGGTATCATTTTGTATTCAAACAAAAACTACACAAGTTAATTCTGGGATAATTAATGTAGTGTCAGTGTGGAATTCATTGCTTCAGTCAGTTTATGACTCTTTCAACAGGCAACAACAGAAACAGGTGCTTCTGGAATAAAAGTTGTATGATCTACATGAGACATCTAAGTCATGGTCAAATGAGTCATGCCCCATGTGTAGACACATTTTCTTTACATTTCTCTGCTGTGAAGGGAGCACAAGGCTTGGACATACATGCCTGTACTGGTTAAGTCTACCTCCTATCAGAATAAACTTAATTCATAGGAGCGAATGTCGTGCTGTGCATTGAAAGATACCTAAATGCCAATATGTTAAGCACATTAAGGGAAATACGAGTTCTCTATTGGTCTAACAAATTTCTATTTTAAATGCTCCAAAACTCAATTCAATAAAATGAAGACTTGTTAAGCCTGTAAAATTAGTACTGCTCTGTGGCCTGCTGACCACCAGATAGGCAAAGCATGACTTTGACCCTTAAGATAGAAAAAGAAACAGCTATTAAAACCTCTCCAATACTCCTGCTCTGCTTGTAGAGTGGGGTAAGTCAAAGCCACAGCCAGCAGAACTAGCTGTGGAGAAAGATTCATGAAAATAAGAAAAAAATCTTATTCTAATGAAACCCTGATTTGCTATTTTTCTGTAGACAAAAATAACAAAATACTGTCTTCCATTACACCCCTGTTTTATTTAAAAAGCAACCTAAGAGAAATACATATCATCTCCATAGAAATGAAAAATAACTTTTCAGGCGATGCAATTGAATAAACTAGATAAGGTTTGCTCAGCACAACTCAGGATGTGCTTGGCTTCTTGTGAAATTGCAACTCTCAGCATTTGCTTACAAGTTTGTATTTCCAGCTCACTGCATTGTCAAAAGAATATTATTCCACACAGCAGCAAAGTGACTGTTAAAAATTTCTCGCTATTTATAGCAAACCCTGGAGTGTTTCATAACATGCAACAGCCTTCAGAGCAAAGTGACCAAATGTAAGATTTTCTGTATGTCACAGATACCTCACAAACCCAGACTGGCAGCAAAATATTGTACCTTTAGGAAATCCAAAATTTTGGTGGGAATACATTCATTTTCTATCATGTAAAAGAGAGAGAAAGTGATAATGAGAGAAACATTCATATCTTTCAGTTGTAAACTTGGACCTCTAAAATAATTTCTTGGTATGAAAAGAGTAAGTGTGGCAGGATTAATTAAAAGCAAACAAGTTAGGGTTAGATAGGATCTGCTCCACAAGAAGCATAGGTATGCATGACATATCAAAAGCATGGAGCCACCTGTAAGGACATGTGAAAGGGGAAAAGGAGAAAAGGTAAAGGAGATGACTCTATCCTTAACACATTAGTCTGCCAAACCAACTAGATAAACAAAAGGCAACAGTGGATTCCACCTGAAACAGGCCAAAACTATTTACAGTTTATCTTTTCCTGCTTCAAGACACAGAAATTGCTTTTAAGAAGGTACTCCTGACTGCTACATGCATAAGTGCAAGACAAATCTAGCCCTGTGGAATAAAAACAATGGGAAAAGAATTCTGTCAAAGGAAAATCTATCTTCACAAGACAGCAAAGAGTCAGAATTCAACCCTATGTGCTCCTTGGTCACCTTCCCTTACAGATGCTCTCAAGCAGAGGAGTGGGTGAACTCAACAGGGCAGACAGGCAGAACATGGCATGGGCAACACCACAAGAAGAAACTCACCAGTGTTCCTAAGAGAATTTCAAAATCCCTTTGAACATCAACACACCGAGAACAGATTGATTTTTTTTCCATGAGTAAATAACTTCATATACTTAAACGCAACCTGTGTGAGTCCCAAAGGCACCATTGGCCTGACAGTCCCTGTCCAGCTTCCCAGGACACCCCTGGCCCTGCTCAGGGCCCTGCACCCCATATCAGCCCCCTGGGCTGTCAGTCCTGCCTCAGCCATGCTCTCACAGCCCTGCCCTGCCCTCCCTGGCCATGGGCCCATCCAAGGGCCCGAGTTCCAGCCCAATATCAGCCTTTCCCCATCGCCAACCCCAGGGAGGTCCCAGTGCTGGTGCTGGGCTGCCCCCACATTCCCAGTCTGGGTGCCTGGGACACATCCTGGCTGCCAGGTGCTGCCCCTCCACCCTGCAGACTCCCACAGCTCCTGGCACTCAGGGGGCCCTGGCCCCTGCAGTACCCTGAGAGCATCCAGAAAACATTTTACCTGAAACACCTATCAACCAATTAGCATCTGGACAGTGGTCTTGGCCATATGGTTTAGTTTTAGGTAGTCCTGTGAGAAGAGGGAGTAGGACTTGAGGAACCTTATGGGTCCCTTTCAACTCAAGATATTCTATGATTTTGTGGTTTTCATTTTACTGCAAAATCTATTTCATTCCCTAAGATTGTTTTCAGGTTGCACACACCTTGATTAGCATGCTAGAGTTTTACATTTCAACAATATATGTCTCTCTATTAAAAGCCAGGATACTCTGTGCAGATATTCAGCTGCCCATCTTACTCCAACAACTCAGAGTTAAAAATATGCAGTATCAGTGTTTAAAAAGTCTGCTTTGGTCAGGATCAGAGGAGTGGAAACAATTTTCAGAGACATGCTCTTTTGTTTAGAATTACAGAATCCTAGAATAGCTTAGGCCAGAAGGGGCAGTAAAGATGATCAAGTTCCAACCCCCACCCCCATCACAGGCAGGGACATCTTCCTCTAGACCATCTTATTCAGGGCCCCTTCCAGCCTGGCCTTGGGGAATTCCAGGGCTGGGGCATCCACAGCCATTCTGGGCAACAAACTCAAGATCTGTGAACTGTGAAAGTGGTGGTAGCAATAACATGCTCCAAGCCACACATTTGGATTAATTTCATATTTCAACCAAAGCAAAATGCATTTTTGTACTTATGATCCCACCACAGTTTAATTATAATGGATCAATCAAAGTAGAAGGGAAATTTCCCATATTTAATATTCTCTATGAAAGATATTAATTTCCAATTATTTTTTGTTAAACACCTGGTTAAAAAAATAGATAAATGTTATATATATTTACATAATCAAATCTCTAACTATCTCATGCCTGGGAAAACCTTTATAACTGACAAATATTATCTGTCAGCTTGTTAAAGACAGATATTTTTTATTTATTTCTATCAATGTCAACCAAGCAAAATTATGGAGGAATGTGTCAGTACACTGAAGGGAGCGTGGATGTTGCCATTTAGCACAGTGTTGTTACTTGGTGAATTAGTTCTTGCTGTCTTCGGCCCAAGATTTGTGCGGGTGCACGAATCAGTCTTTCACCTAATCCTTCCCCTAGTACTCTTCACCTCCTATCAAGAGCTTCTCCTCTGAACGAGATCTGTCCCAGCTGCCTGAGATGTCCTACTAGCAGGAAGTACTCTGACTTATGTGATATTTCTTGCTAAGTGCTTTTTTTTCTCAGATTCAGACTCACTTGTTTCTTTGTGGAAATTGGTTCTTCGCAAAAAGCAGTGAAATGGTTAAATAAGTGCATATGTTTATTCATGAAAACAGTAGGCAAGGAGCAGCAGAAGCAGCATTCCCCTTTGATCTGTGAGAACAGATATATATAGCAACCATTAGGAGATATCACATTTCACCACCAACCTAGGTATTTTAAAATTCCTGTGATTAAAAGATCTCTTAGCCCATGCACTAGCTAGCCTGCAGAATTTTTCAACTTTAGGACTTACAGAATCCAACTCTTTCCCTAATTCATCTTAAGTACATAAATCTGCTCGAAATTCCTGCCAGCACCACACCAAGGAAGCTGATGAGAATTGGAGTCCTCTGTTGGTATTTTTACTTTGCTTTGATTTTTATTACCCCGTATATCAAGTACTTTTGCAGCTTTGATAAAAGACTCTATCATTAGAATTTGATATTGGGATTAATCAATTCTGCTCTCCCGGTGCAGTATAAATTTTTAGAACATGAGGAGAAGAAATTTCTTCTTTTCCCAGTCCAATAATTCTTAAGTTAGTTATAATAAGAAAAACCCATTCTACCTCTCACTGAAGTCATTGTAAATATATCAAGCTGATTTTAGTGAGAACTGCCCCAGGCCTTTACAATTATATTTTCTCTGTATTTCTTAAAAAGGTTGAATTTCTTTTAGAGTGTTCAACATAATCCACCACATCATTAAGAGACCTTTCATCCATAACCTGCTGTAAGTAGCATATTTGAGAGGTACCAGTAAAAGACAATCTCCTTGTGGAGTCTCCTACACGCTGCATTAATGAATTTGGGAAGAATGCATTGGCCTGGTTTAGTAGCCTCAGGTTAAGGGTGTCATTTTCCACAAAGTACTTATTTTACAACATATCAAGAAATGAAAAGCAAATGAAAACATTAAAATGCCTTTGATTTAACTATAAATAGGATATAGTGTGAGAAGGAACAGTCAGATGTAGTGAATATTCACATTTCTGTGCACATTAAAATATCTGTTTAGCTTCAATTTTCTTCACTACATCTATCTGACTTTTCCTTGATATGGTAGTAAAATGAAAAAAAAAAGTTGAAGGTGATATTTCGAAACCAAAGCACAGTCATTCTCTATTGCCTTGACTTTTCTAGTACAAATTGAAGAATGCATTTAAGCAAGTTGCTGCTCCCCATTGCTGCACGGGAGCCACCAAAGCCTGGAGGGGGTGTGGTGGGATGGGGCAAGTGTGAGTGTGGATGGAATTGGCAGACCCAGCCTTTACAGCAAAGAAGGACAACAGAAGTGATCAGTCTAAAAATACTGAGAACTGCTGCCTCTGAAGCTCCCCACTCAGCTTGCAGATTCCTGCCCCTGGATACCCCAGGGGAGCTTTGCACAGCTTCTCAGACTGTCTATGGTAGGCAGATCACAAACCAGCCAGCCCCAGAAATCGCAGGGCTGCCCCAGCAGTGCTCTGCCTCAGCTGAAGCATCCTGCCGAGGAGCAGAAAATATCTGCTCAGGCACAGCACGATGCTAACACAGCCACCTTGCTGCTGGAACATGGCCACCTCACCCAGGACAGGCTGAAAGGTTGAGTGGAGCTAATGAAAAGCTGTCCTTACACACATCCGCAGGATCAACTCAACCAATTCATAACCAGTGCAAATACTGACCTGCAGCTAATTTGGAGATGGGAATTCCCTAAAGAGCAGAGCATTTGATGAGCCTTCCCATTTTCAGCATTTTGACTCCAACAATTCTTTTGAGTATTAAAGGCCTTAAGCCTAAAATCTGTATCTCAAAAGTCAGTTTTAAGATCTTTGAAAATTTCACATTTCAGATATTTACTCCCTTCGCAAGAGTCAGAAGGAGGGGAAGAGGCCGGGAATTGAAGAGTGGTTTAAGCCCAAGAAGAAGCAGCAGGGAAGGGTTTAAGATTTGGTTATACTTATCATTATCCGACTCTAATTTGATTAGTAATAAATTAAACTAATTTCCCCAAGTCAAGTCTGTTTTGGCCCTGGCAGTAATTGATGAGTGATCTCTCCCTGTCCTTATCTTGACCCACAACTTACTCTCCCCTGTGCAGCTGAGGAGGGGGCCCTGCCTATAGTCTCCCATGAAAATGGTCTTATGAGAAGAGCCAAAAAGAAAACATTCTCTTTGTGGAAATTAGTCCACCTTATTTTCTTCAGGTTTTACCTGTAAATCTTCAGCCTTTTCAGCTAAAACTGTGGACTAAGTTTTATTGAGCATCTGTAATACGTGTGTCTTCAGTAGCTGTTCTGCATTTTCATTTATTTGGGTTTACATGGCCTGTCATTGACTCCTGTACTTCATTTACAAGCACAGGCTCTCATAAATGCTCTCTTCCTTCTGCACAAGTCAGGATCTACTTGGATTCAACAAGCAGTAAGAACTGGTGTAATCACACACAGCTGTGTGTTACATGGAAATTATTTTGCACTGATATCAGATATGGCTAGAGTGCTGTAATATCCTATAACACGTAGATTTTTCCCACACATTTACACTGGAAATCCTCTATTCTCTGAATATTAGCAGTTTAGTTTTGTAGTACTCAAATTAACACAAACACAAAATCAAGGAATCTCTCCCTAGTTTTCATATATAACTTGCAATATTTGGCTAGACATGGTGTCCTCCAGAATGCTTAATTTTTGTAATTGCATTATTTTTCATAAAATTTTAATAAAGTATTAACACTATAGAGAACAATTAAAGAATATTAAATGTTATTGCATTATCAGGCTGATGATTCTATGAAACAAAACTCTGGTTGATGTATTGAGAATACAGAAAATTGGACTTCTCAAGTGTGATCATATGATTTATTTATAAAGTTAAAATAAATTAAACTAATTCTCTCAAATACTATGTTCTTGCATAATATTCCATAATAATAATTTTTTAAAAGACAGTAAGATTTAGCAGTCCTTAATCACACTGCAAGAGTCTTTTGATTTAAATCAATGGCATTATTCACAGATCAGTTGATTCCTTAAAAATAAGAAACTATTCTTATATCTGTCGAGGAAATGAGATAAAATGATGATGATTACCGAGCTTCAGGTAAGAAGAAATGACACAGAAAAGCAGACTATGATCGCCTATTTCTCTGTTAAGAGACAAATTTTCTCACAAGATAGTATGAGATCTTTTGTTTAAACAAATTTTCTAATTGCTTTCAAAACACATGGCTCTCCAGAAGGGATGCTCTTGAGCTAGAGCAATGAAAAGGCCTAGTCTGAAATCATTTGGAATTAATGGAGAGGCTGTTTTTGACAGCAGCACACTCCAGGACACAGGGTCACAAATAAGTGGAAAATCCCTCCTTTCTCAAATGATCTAAATTGGTTCACCTTTTATTGCAGCACACAAAGCATTCTAGGTTATATCTACCAGTACCTACAAGTGAATGTTGCATCAGTGGAAATAAATGGAAAGTCTGGCACAAACAACTCTCTGATGACATTTGTGATTTGTCAGTCATAGCTAAACAGTGTAACTAGCCATTTTCCCCAATTTCTTCCCACACATGTTTGTGAAAGGAAATAACACCCTTTGCTCAACAGGAAAGAAAATAAGATATCGTTTATGAAAAGTCATTATGATGTATTAGTGAGTTGTGAAAAGATGGAAGAATTAAACTTTCTTTCCTTTCTGCTTAGGTTGATGGCCCCTCAGTCAATTGAAAACACCATTGTATTTCATACACAATAACCTAACGGAAGTATGTTAAATGATCACAGATTACCAAGGCATTTCATTGCTTTGAAGCCCCCAGAGTAAAAATCCTGGCCCAGTGAAATAAATGGATAAACAGACAACTTAACTACATAGAGATCTCCACTGCAGCTTTGTCCCATGCTCTGAAATTATATACCATTTAAACATGGATGACCATATATATAAAATATATTCTCTAGTGATTGCAAAGGTTCACAACATTTTAATGCTCATATTTCACAAAAGCAGTTAGTGATTGAAATCAGGAGAAAAATTAAATCAAAGCTCATTCTATAAAAGCTTTCCAGAGATCAACTTCCATATGGTGTCTTGCTCACTTCACATCACCAGATGCCTAAATTCTGCAAAGATCAATCAAATCTCAGAGTTTCATGTGTGTAAATCAACAACATCAGAAAAACTGTCTCTGATTCACACAAAAAAAATTACAACAACATTGCTGTCTCACAGCACCTTAACATTTAAACTGTTATATCAGGACATTCTCATTATAGAACTTAAAATTTCTGATTTTGTATTAAAATCAGATCACACAGGAAATGAAACATTTTGATAAGCAAGATTGTTCCAAATATTTTAGTTTCTAACAGAATAAATCTTCCAGAAATAAACCTAACAGTAAAATTAATCAGTGAAACAACCTGCAATTTTTTTCTTCTGGAGTGAGACTTCAAACTGGCAATATACCTGAGGAATGTATTTTAAACATTACTGTTTTTCCTAGTTGGTGACAGTTTCATATGCACAGCTGCTGTAGGCACACAGCATTAAGCTGACTTTAGCAAGCTCTTCAGCCACCCTCAAAAACAATCCCTCCCTAAAGTAAGATTGGGAGATGCATTCTTAATAGCTGCAGAAGACACTGACAATAGCTGGTCAAAAACACCCTAGCAAAATATCTTTTTGTGTCAGGAAATTATAATTCAAGGAAAGAGACATATTTCACAGGTATACATTACTTAAGCCAAACGATAAAACAAAATATGTATTCATGTGGACTCAAATTCAAAACTCCTCAATCCTACAATGACTAAATAAAGTGATTAAATATAGAAGTCATGGTCTTATTGAAACAGGCACTTTCAATCAAAAAAGGTGGTAAGGTTGCACAACTTGTAGGAATATTTCTTACAATAAACAGATGAAGAAATTATATTTTCAGATATATCAATGCTATCAGATTTGGGACAAGAAGAATAGAAAAATCTCTGTCCTGGTGCAACCCAGTAGATGTCTAAAAATCCATTTCAGATGAATTGCGGGCATACCTTTCCACTGAATATTCATTATCAAACCTAGGTGGCATTCTGCTAACAGAGACTGATTCTTTTGCTTAGGCTACGTAATGCCAAAGTGATTTCCCCCTCTTTGTCTTCATTTTGACTTCTGTACACCTCCCCAGGTAACATCAGAGGATATTTTTCTTAGTTAGACCAGCAAACACGACATGCTGTGTTTTCTCACACTGATGCAGCTGTGCCATTACTCTCATTGAACAACCAATTCCACGAACAGCCTGTATTTGGCAAACAGCATCAGCTTCACACATTTCCCAATTAGCCAGGCTCAATTCCTTGCACAGAAGTAATGATTTACCTACGCTTATTCATACATTAGCCTTGGAATAGAAGGCGTTCTTTTCAAAAGGAAGTTAATAATGTACTTTTTCCTGGCACTGTGATAACACTACAATTACAGCACTAAATTTGCTATGTTAGTCTAATCTATGGTCCTCTGTTCTCCTGTCCTCTGCCTGCTGTTGACCAGCACTAGACAGAATCACCAGGGCTGCTGATGTACTTTGTGCCCAGGAGATATGTTTGCTTTTATGGGGGTTTTTCAAGTGATTTTGGGGGTTTGTTTGGTTTTGCTGTTGTGGTTTGGTTTTTTTTTTTTTCCCTGAGAGCTATCTTAAAGAAGTCTAAGCAGCTGCTGCTTGAGGTGAGGAGGAAGAGATCAGGATTCCAAACTGACCTAGCTAGAAAGCCAAATAGCCCCACATGGGATGCTAACAACAAAGTCACCCTGGGAGCTCAGAGTCAGCAAAAGCAGAACTTCTCTCCTATTTTAGTAGCTTTGCTGTGAGAAGTTCTAGGCTTTTTTTCAACACAGCTAATTTTTGGTGTTCTGTAATCTGTTTTTTACTTAGCCACTAATTCCTTTCTCTTTCTTATAAAAACAAACAGAAAACTCTTTGATGGGATGACTGTCATTAATCTTTGTTCTACAGTGGGAGTAAAAAGTTTTAATGCCTCCAGAGAATCTGGTTTCATCTCGTTGGTTACTGAATTTTCCAGGTGATCTGGGGCCAGTTTCTAAGGATCTTCTCTCTGATCATACTTACTGGTAATCAACTACAATCTGCTATTTGTATCATCTGGAAAAAACATCTTTAAGCTGGAAAGGGAGCCTGCTTTTCTAATACAGGTCAGACATCACACTTGTCTGTAGCCTATTTCAATTCATGTTCTCCTTTTTCCATATCATACAAAATAAATGGTAGCTCTTAAACCTAACAAAGTAAGACTAAGAACTAAGTGAGAGTACAAGGCTCTTTATTGTAATCTCTTAAAATTTGATTTTAACATTGATTTTTTTTTTCTCTTCTTTATTTCTTCTCCTTAGTAAATTCTGTCTTTTGTCATTAACTTTGGCTAGTGATTTCAGGAAACATCATGTTCTCATTTTCAGTAGTACAAATGTAAAATAATTCCCACTGCAGTAATCCAGCTTATTCAAAATGTGCAGCAATATAATAAAGCAGTACTTGATTTACAGCTGCTTCCACAAATGGACAGTTTACTGGCATCAAACTTGATGCTTTTTCATTTCTTTATGCAAAAGCCAGAACAAACAGCTTTTTTTCATAGGTTTCAATTTGATTTTCCTAAGTCATTCTTCATGTTAAGTAGTCCAATAAATATACATCTATTTGAGAACTCTAACATTTTACAGGTTTCTGCTACTTCTTTCTAATTCCAACCACAGAACATTAAAAGTCCTTTAATTGGATGTATCAGAAACTAAAACACGCAAGATCTGCTGAATCTATTGTATGTCTAGCCAGAGATTCTGTTTTGATTTACTCTAAATAAGCCCCTTCTGTCTCTAAAAGAATACAAGCTTCTAAAAGAAAGGTGGGTATGTGTACTAGGAAAAAAAAAAAAACAACAAAAAACAAACCACAGACAAAGAAATGGACAAAGTAAGGAAATTACCAAAATTCTCAAAAGCTTCTGCCAACCGAGATTTGAATATTTAAGAGAAATAAAATTATGGGATGAAAAATATCTTTCAAATAGCACCCACCATTACACCGGCATGTCTTAGTTCTCATACCCACGTTTTTTAACATTGCCAAACACAACTGAAATGCAACATTACCCACAGTGTTGTCCCTCCAGTGGATTCAGGCTGCCTCAAAGCTATAACTTTTCTTATGATGGATCGGATTGTGATGTAGTGTTACATTATTAAATGTTCATAAAAAGGTATATGAAAACAGACAATAGAAATGAAGTTTGCGTCATCCTTCTTCTTCCTCAACCCCTGTCATAAAAGGTGCAAAGACAGCCTTACTGATTTACAAAAAAGAAGAAAAACTTAACAGAACATATTACTATAGTAAATATATTGAGAATAAATATTTTTGTGTTTCAAATTCTATAAACTACAATGTAATTTGGGGTCAGTAGCATTCATTTTCAGCAGGTATGAGTGTTTGTTTTATTCTGTTTTGTATGGAAAGGGAGTAGGTTCTACAAAGGAAAGAGCACATATTGTCTTTAAAAGAAATCAAAGTAAAAAATTATTCAATACAACAGAAGTTTCATCCTCATACAGCCAGGAGTCATTCCTTTCAATCTTGAATGATTCAAAACTATATTTAATTTGTTTTCCTTATCTTGCAGCATAATTCCTCCTTTTCTGGAACCTATGCAACACCAAGTGTAAACAGACACACTACTAAAATGTAGTTTCTGACGCACACATACAACCACATAACAAATCTAAACTTGGCTTGATCATCTTTTCTTGCCGTGTCTTTGCGTATCTTCCTAAAGCAGCCTCAGTAATCACTGACATCACGTGGAATAATTATGGACATTGAATCAAAACAAAAGGCAGCAGATTGCAATAATTTTAGATGGTAATGAATCTAACATTAGATTATAAGAACCCTAATGAGAACCAAGGTGGTTTGAAATGGCATGCTCGAGTCAGAATTTAATTTTGTATTCCTTTTGTAAAGATGAATAATTTAAACTTCCTGAATGTGTTATAATCTCTAAATGACATAATGTAATGGCTCATGCCTCACAAACAACATATCAGACAGGACATACATACTAATTTATGTTGCATGAATTCTTGTAACACATACACAGGTGAAAAACAGATAGTTAAAATATATATACACATATATAAATCTGCCAAAATATAAAGGAAGTACCGAACACATAAATCAATGACCCCTTTAGCTATTTTTTATATCAGAACTTATAAGAACAAAATTATCTTTTTTCCCTCTTTTATTGCTTGAACATATTCCAGATTTCTAAGCACAATCTAAGCATGGTCCCTGCTGGTTTGGAAAAACTGCAGCAAAAATAAATATGTCAAAGGCCATAAAAAAATCCATGCCAAAGAAATCTTGGCTCTAAAATATAATAACTGAGATTGCCTAAGAACTCCCAGATTATCAAAACAACCACTCAAAACTGTTCTTCCACAAAGTTAAACAATATAAGTCTCCTTCTAAGATTTTGTATTAAGGCTCTCCCATCTGTCTGGAAAAGACCCTCTCCTTCCTGTTTTCTAATAGCTACATTAGAGAACATTTTTTATCTCAAGTATAACTTTTTCAAGCTAAAAGCCAGTTCTCAATGAAGCTATGAGCATGTGAGTTTTGTCAGATTTTGTTTCTATCTTCACAGTCTTCTCTTTCATTAACTTTGAATTGACTAAGATTCAAATTGTGTGTTTTCTGATATTCTATCCATAGCACCTTGTGGGTGCTATAAATAATAAGCAGCACCTTGTGCACTTCCTGCGTTAGGATCCAACCCTCCAAACAGTTACAATTCTGTCAGCAACTTCTAGGAAAGTTGAACTACACAAAATGAGCAATGGATAATGATACATGTCACTTTGTTGCTATTTTAAAATCTCAGGATGAAAGATTAAAAGCCCCAGCCAAATAAAAACTCTCTTTTTTTTTTTTTGCAAGATACTGTACATTCATATCAGTTAGACCCTATGATATATTCCATCTGTTTCCATACTGAAAAAGAAATCAATACTGGGAAAGTCTTATTGACAGTACCAATTATATAGTACATTGACTCACTAACAAGAAGCATGAATCCAACTGAGATAAATCCTTTTCTCACTTATACTGATCTCTACAAAAATAAGCCCCTTGAATCAATGTAGTTAGACCAGATTTCACTGTGACTGAAAGCAGAAGTCTTTGCTGTCTTGGATGAGTGAAAGAGGATTTTGCAGGAGAAGAGAAACAATCATGAAGCAAATTCCAACTTTCTTCTTACTGAAGAAGTCTCCCTTACTTCCACAGAAATAGGATCGAGCCAGCATTTAAGCTTGATCAAATTGCTCATTTTTTTAATCTAGCAATTATTGTCATGTTGTCGAGGAAAAAAGCCAGCTATTAAAAGATTATAAATGTTTGAAGGATAATTATAAAATACAATCTCTGGAGCCATATAAAAGAACTAGTTATATCTTCTTAAAATAAGTCTCTTAAAAAAAAAAAGACTAATGAAGAAAAAGAACTGCTAAAATTAAAAAAAAAGCCTTTTCTGTAGGATGCTAATATTTTTTGATATTTTTTCCTCTTGACCAAATTCTGCAGGTAAATTTGTACTTGGCAGATATAATAAAGCAAAAATAAGAAATTATATCATTACTGTAAGCCAACCATGTCCAATTTCACACTAGTTGTCATCCAGCAACATGTGCCTCTTAAATTAAATAAATGAAGTTAGTTTGGCATACTCTCTAGCATGCCTTTTTGTCATAGGACAGTGATGAAGCTGTCTATTCCATTAGTCAAGAGGTTTGAAAATCCAGAGACTTGTAGTCTCTCTAGACTTAAAAATCCATGCACTTGCAGTTCAAACTGAATAGCCAAATTAAGGAGCTAAAATGCATGACAACATGTACATTAAAGTGTACATTCTGATTTTATTGCAACCTCCCTTAGTTATTTTGTTATTATTGATTTACAGAACTAAACCAGGAGACTGTTTTTCATCAACACACATTTTCCCTCCTTTCTTCAAAATGTACAGCTTGAGAAGTGAGCTACACAAAGTCGTTATTTCTGTTATCTCAATTATTACTTCTGGCTAGTCAGAAGGAACCAAGAAAAAGCTCCAAAAAGAAAGGATTTAGACAACTTAAACAGCCCTGCAGCAGCCTTTCTGCCCAAGTGCTAAACAGTGCAAGGCCTCACATCACAGTGTGGGGCATGCAGATTCCTGGAGCATCTCCCTGCTGGCCCTAAACCAGCTGTAGGTGTCTGTGCCCATGCTCAGAGGTGGCCCAGCGGAGTCTGCAGCAGCCAGATCACTGCTTGGTTCTCTTTCCAGACCAGGTCTGTGATTTCAGTCCTCTCCAGCAGCTAAGAGCAGGTCAGGGCTGGCAGAGCTCACTTTGCTATCTCCTGGCATGTGCTGCCTGCCCACTCCCATGAGAGACTTGCTGGCACTGCTCCCATGCCAGCCAGGGAAACCTTCCATGGGTCTGGGATACACCACAACACAGGGAGGTTTGGGCCAGTGCATGGGTTAGGCATTGATACTCTGCTTCTGAATTCACTAATGAACCAGT
Organism: Molothrus ater; assembly: GCF_012460135.2. Lineage (NCBI taxonomy): Eukaryota > Metazoa > Chordata > Aves > Passeriformes > Icteridae > Molothrus > Molothrus ater. The sequence continues at coordinate 74,493,688 of NC_050479.2, read as the reverse complement.
TAGCATGATCCTGGGTGTGAGGTAAATAAAACAAACTGAATAAATGCGCCTCTTCCTAGCTGACACATCTAATTCTTCACATGATTCAGTGTGTGACGACTCCCAGGCATGTCACTATTTTTCTCCTTTTAGTCCCGCCTAATTTTAAAATTAATTTCCTCAGAGCTAATCAGGACAATTCATCAAACTGGACTGCTAAAAAGGAAAATTAAAAACTTTGGGTAACTCTGCTTTTATGGTACATTTAACAATGTTTTCCAGTTTTCTCCTCCAGAAGAAATCTGATATTTCTACAGAAAACAATAACCTCGGCTACTCATATGAAGCCTAAATGGCTTTGTAATGGCATTATTGCAAAACTGTATTTTTTAAAATGTCACCATCATTAGGATTTGCTCTGAAAGTGAAGTTATGCTGCAAATTAGTGTCTAATTCCAGTTGCTCTTCCCAGAAAACAAAACATGCTGGGCGGACAGTTTCCAAACATGCATCAGTATTTGATTCTGTCATTAATAACTAAGATTGACTAGGAATTTAAGCTTATCATTTGCTACTCACAACAAAAATTGCATTATCTTTTCTGCAGAAATAATTTAAACTTGTTCTGATCTGTCCAGTTGAGGAAAGAGTCAATACACCTCCTTTCTGTCCCAAATACATCTTTTGACAAGAACTAGCATTATTTGTGGTCAAACCCTTGAAATCTAGTGTATTTTTGGCAGTTTATCTCTTTTCAAAGAACTATTTCAAGCATATTCCAACATTCAAGAATGCACTTAAATTGTTAAATCTAACTGGGCTACTGATGGTAGCAGTACTTTACTAAAATCAATACTAGATCGAGAGAAAGCCAACTGAAGTTAATGAATGGATCTTCTTCTCTTAGAAAGCACGTTTAAAGATCCAGCATGTTTTAAAAATTTCTAAAAAGCTCAACATTTTATCAAACAATCACAGAATCATTAAGTTTGGAATAGACCTCCAAGATCATGAAGTCCATTGGTTGAATTAGGGCACAAATGTCCTATTTCAATTAGAATTTCAATTAGAAAGACAAATACATAGTCTAATTCTAAAGGAATAGTAATGTTATTATATCAAAACATAGACTTATCATGGAATAAATACTTTCTTAAAATACTAAACTGCTGAAAACCAGACCAAAAAAAGATGTAACAAAAGACGAAGATGAAATTCAGAATCTTGCACTACAACTGTGCTGCTGTGCAGAAGTAAGACTTTATAAACTTACAACTTAGAAAATGTGGAACAAGCTAACAGAAAAGAATTTTCTTTAAAAAAAACCCAAACCACAAAAAAACCAAAACAACACAAATGAAAACCAGCTACCGTCCACTGATAGTGAATGGAAAAGGACATTTCTATAGTCATGAATATGACAAATCCCTGCTAACTACTCATTCAAATGCATGGTGAGCCATCATCATCATGAGGTATTATTTTATGATACAATCATGTATCTTAGCACTTCACAGTGGAGCATCACTGCTTTTGGCATTGCTAATTGTATGAATTTGGGGGTTATACGCAAATAACAATTTCTACATTGAATGAGCACAGTGCAACAAAGCATAAAATGTATGTATTAAATTTACTGGCTGACACATTTGCATTAATAGCATTTGACGTGTTCTGTGGTATTGCTCTTGGCTTCCTACTGCTGCTCCAAAAGGGCACAGGTCTCCCACACTTCCACCAGCCCTACGAGACCTTCTTATGTGCTGTAGGGCATCTCAGGCACACAATTAATTCAGAGTAGAAAACTGAATTGAGCCCCAGATATCTGTTTTCCTGTGCACTGCCTGGGGAGATGTGTGTGTCTCAATAAGGTAACTGAAAAGCCTGTATGTCTAGCACACAGACAGACAGTCTAGAACAGTAATAGAACAATGGTAAATCTGAGATTTAAGATTTTTCCAATTTGTAGATACTCCAACGAGTTGTTTTCAGGATTCAAAACTATCTACTCAAAGGTCTTCTTTAAAGATCAGTGTCTATTTGAACTAACTAGCTGCAACTTTGCAAATTCCCCTTGGAGGCTGCACAGAAAAGAATGAATAGTTTATGTAGGTCATAGCACAATAATTATGATTGAAACACTTAATTGTTTCAGTAAATTTGTAGATTCAGATGCTGTTTATCTGCTCTAGTGTTTTAATTTTGATCAAGATCTCACTTCAGAAGCAAAGCCTGGCAGAGCAGGCTTAGAGAGCAGACTGTTCTCTAGGAGTTTCCCTTCTGAACTCCACATTCCAAAGGGCAGCCAGCCCACAGAACCAGATGAGAGCCCATCCACAGTAAAACCCACAGAAATACAAATAATGTCAGTGCTGAGTAGTCAACAGTTGCTGTTTTGCCCTCCAGGTCTGTTCCTAGCACTCAACAATGCTTGCTAGTGTAGATACAGTCAGCTGTCATGACTATGTTTATATCAAATAAAATTCTTGAATAATTTTGGGAGCTAATTGGATGTAGGCTAATCTGTCTAACATGCCCTTTCTGACATGCAGTTCAGGCCTCTTGCATTATGCCAGTTCAAATTTATGCCAACTTGCTAGCATATGTATGTAAAACTAAACTTGGAAAGCAGCTATGAAATTGTCATGACCCCAATTCCTCCTTGCCTAGAAACTCAAGCAGTCATCTTGCAAATAGTAAATGAATGCAGCACACTCCTGACAGACTGAATGTCACTCTACACAGGTTTAGATGTCCATGAACCCGAGATCTGCCACAGCAGAGGATCAGGCCCTGAGTCATTTCTGTTTCTCAAATAGCCACACTGCCAGTTGCCACTAGCAGGTGCTGCTTATCTATCACAAGTATGTTACTGCTCCAGAAAACATTTCATTTCTGTGATCCTGGATTTCTATTTGTTTTACTACGTAAGACTACACATAGGATTTTCAAAGTGCTCTGGAGTCATAGTAACTATCAGTCTGGTCTTTATTCTAAACAGCTACTGAAAATGCTGTTGCATTGCCATTGCACTTAAAGTTTGGTCTTACCTCAGGTATCAATTTGTCACACCCATGTCATGTGGTTGCAAATAATAAACTGAGTTGGAATTATGTCCTCAAGGCCAGCTAGCTCTGCAATTCCTGAATCACAATAAAATCCATTATAAAACCGGTATTCAATATTTAATATGTCAGCCCTTTAGCAAGGCATTGAGACACAGAAAAGTATTTTTCCAGCCCACATACAGGTATACTTTGCAGTAAACATAAAGTATCTAAGTTTCTTTAAAATTATTTATAGAACAGAATTTACATTATTGACAGTCCGTCATCAGTTTCATATGCTTTTTTGGCATAGTTATGAAGTCTCAGACTTAAACCAAGACAGTGTCACCGTGCATTTCACTAAAGCAAAGTGAATATAAAATGTTCATGGCATTTTGCATACACTTTTCTATCTCTTTCATTAGCTTGCTTCAGAGGTCATTACAGATCTGCCACTTGATTTTGCAGAGTTCCCTGTGGGAGACAATCCCATCACACAGTTAATTTTCCTAAATGTATGAATTGCCATTTTTGAGCACATGCTGCACGTCAGTTCCACCTGCTGCAGCCCTACAGGAGACCCAGGCAAGCTTAGACATGATAAGGCTTCTTGCCACCATCATACCAACAGCAAGGTAGGTCCAGATGGTAGGCAGCTTTCCAAATCACTCAGGAGAGTTTCTTTACCTTCTCACACTTCTATTTGTGGAAGAAGCAATGAATTTACAGGTCTACCACACCAACACATGGTGTAAAACATTTAAAACTCTTCACTAAGGGGACTAAGGACATTTTCATGGAGGTAAGATGACACCTTTATCATAATTCTCCTCATACGTAGGATGTTAAGAAGCTCTGATTAAGGAGGAATAGTCTGAGAAAGATGTCAGAAGAGCTGGTACTAGAAAAAAATGGGTTTAATCACTACATAGTCACAGCCACCAGCCTGGGAAGGTACTGAGTAAGGGGGTCTATGAGCTCTTATGACACCAGTGTTCAGCTGAGTTCAAGAAGACATTGCATTGTTTTCTTCCTGTTTTCCTAGCAGCTCAGTCAGCTAAAAAGCTTCATGCTTGACTATGTGAACTGTAGGCAAGTAGAACATTTGCTCAGTCCTAACCAGTTTTTTCATCATGAAATCACTGAAATAGAACTATTTCACACCTTGATACACATACAAGAATGCAAATAGGATGATTTTTCCAAAGTATTTCATTTTGAAGAATGGAATCCTATTGAAAGGAACACTCAGCAAAAGGTGAGAGCAGGTGAAACACTTAGAAAGCTCGTGGCAAAGGCTTTCATAAGAAGATAGAAAGGAAATGCATCCATTGGGTTAGCTGGTATTCTCTCATTTCAGAGGCAGGGTAAGGGAAGGAATGGGAAACACAGAGTGACCAGTTTTTCAGAGGAGGTACGTTAAGATGATGATATTTAAAGAAATTGCATTTGGTTTTTCCTCAATTATCTAAAAACCACCAAAAAACTCCCACAGCGATATTGGAATGGCAAAACTTAAGAGTTAACAACAGCAGCCAGAAAGGCTGGAGGGGATCTGTAATAAAGACATTAAAGGTACTGAGCTTTAAGTTTAATGATCCTGTCATAATGAATGAGAAAGGCGACATTCAATGAAAGAAGAAAGAGAGTTAAAAGCAGGATAGGGAATATTCTTTTTAATTAACACTGAAAAAATAACCTTGTTCAGCTATTGGAAGGATTCGTCCAAGCAAAGGATTTTGTAACCACTAGAAGTACATTTAGTACTTTCCATGGATAATAAAACATCCCAAGTTAATCCATAAAAGACTGCCTTCACACCTCACACTAGACAGAAAGTCAGAAAAAATTCCCCACCAAATAAGTTAGTGTGCATTCCTCCTTTTAACTGCCTCCAGTTATATCCTGCCAGGCACTGAGAGAGACAACATCCTGGGTTAAATCAGCCAGTCATGGTACAGACAAATGATTCAGAAATACACGTCTTGCTGTTCTTCATACCATTATAATCTCCTGAAAAATGGTAATGCAAGCTGAAAATACAAATGTCTGGTAATCTTTATGTCTCAGTAACTCAGACATCTTCAGGCATCTTCCTGGTAGAAGAGATTTTAGGCAATTTTGACATTAACCTCACTGGAAGGGGAGAAATCCCAAGAACCTCATAGTGGTTCAAGACTGCCAGGAATATAGATCTCACAACTACAGAGGCTTGTGTGATAGCTGCATAATTCAAAGGGGCCTAAAGGACCCAAATCAAACCCCATAACATTACTTAGCATCAGACAACAGACTTATTGCCCCTGGGTCTTGGGTATTTCCTAAAATCCACAATCCCACAAGTAAAAAGCAATAGAGATGGAGTCATCATCACCTCTGGCCTCTGTTTATTTGCCTTCTTTTCTCTTCAGTATCATCTTCTAACCCATGTTTCCTATCCCAGAGAGACACAAAGCTCAGAGCACTGACAAAGCCACCCTTGGCTCAGGCATGGGGCTCACTGAGTATCTTCAGAGAATTCAGGCATCTCAGTGAATACATTACATACACATGACACATGCATACCTATGACGTCTTGTGGCTGCTGAGGGTTCTTTTAAGATGTAGAGTGTGGGGGTTGAGTGAAGAATTTTTAGTATAAATGTTCACAAGTAATCAAGTTGCCAACACATAATGACCTGTGTCCTTACACTGTGGGGAAAGTGTTTTTCTTGTAAACCTAACTTAAGCAGATGGCAAAGGCCATCATCTATTTTATTAATTACACCTGTAATGAACTGTTGACTGTCATGAGCTAAAACCAACTAATCTTTTCAAATGCATTACCCTTCACATGCTGAGAAGGTTAAAAAACAGTGACTAAAAGCTGCTCTATCTGCATCATAAGCAACATTATGAGCCTGTTTTACTACTAAAGGTGACAAACATTTCCCATTAACAGATCGCATTTTCCATTGCTCATAAATTTGTCATATTTGAACCATTCAGGCTGAAATTTTCCATTTCCAGCATCTCCCTCAGGTTGTCATGACATTAGAGAATTTGCACCAAAATGGTTTGCACCATTAAAAAAAACCCCACCAAAACAAACAGAAAGTCCTCATGGTTAAAGCAAATCAATCCTAATGCAGTAGGAAATAACAACCCTTCCATTGGTGATTTCCAGTACTTTTGCACATAATAGCACGAATTTGGAACTTACCATCTGTATCAGGCATGTGGTTATGCCATTGTGTCAGCTCATCCAAATTAACAGATGCAGAGACCCTTTAAAAACAGGTTTATCAGACAGCTGGTAGCACATTTCATCAGATATATGGCCTGTGTTGCTATTGTCTGGACAGACAATTCCAGACCACAGATACTATGTGCACTGCTGGGTGAAAACACAGGAACTGAGTGTGAAGAGATGGCTCAGAACATACTACAATTACCCCCCCTTCCGGAACAAAACAAAACAAAACAAAACAAAAAAAACAACAACAAAAAAAAAAAAAAAAAAAACAAAAAAAGAAAATATAAAACACATAGATATATTGATATAGATCGAGAGAGACGGAAAGAGAGCTAGATGAAGATGCAGTAAGGACCTATGTGACTTTCAAGCTTTTAACTCCAATTTGCAAAGAAGATAGGTTAATAGACTTTGTTTACAGCAAAGATCCTGCTGAAAATACCAAATCAATGACAATCTTTCAGAATTTTGAAAACTCTGCAGTATTTCTAGTATTTCTGAAGAAGATTTCCCCTATGCTCACTTCTGAATCATGGAAATAATAAAAAATATCAGGCTTCCACTGATTGCATAAATAAAGACTATCTTGCCAGAATATTTTGCTTTAAAAATAACAATTGAAAAGAAAATTTAAAATCTCAAATCGGGTTAAATACAGCAAAGGTGAACTTTTCCATGCAAGAAACCAAAGTATCCTGTAATAATTCCCAGGGCTACGGCATATTTGTATTTAACAAGCTATAGGCAGACGAAACTGGCATGTTGGTGGAGGAATATTCACAAAATACATACCAAGTCACAGAAACACTAGATTTGGAACCAAGTCAGGTATAGGAATGGCTACAGTAAAAATACGCCATGAAGAAAGCATCTGTAATCTACTATAACCTGTGCTGCAGGGCTTGCTTTACTTCACAATAATTCTAAGGTATCACACTCAGCAAAAGCTGTCCAAGCTCCTTTACATCTCCCAAAGGGTGTGCAGGTGAACTGTTAGGTTGGCTTGGTGCATGCCCTGTAAACAATACTGGTGCCCTTGTGGAAACGTTCCCATGAAGCTGATCCTGAACATCTTGCAGCTGATCCATGCACCTCTTACTGTGGTCTCTAAAGTAACATAAATATGCATGAGTGCAACATTCACAAACATGAAGCCATTCACAGAAATTGTAATAAAGCCTTTGAAGCCCTTTAAAAGTCAAGAGCATTGCCATATCCTGGAGGGTGCCCTTTGCATTAGAGATGTCAGGCGTTGCAGGCAGAAAGCAATTATGAAAGTAAGTTCTACAGAGGTGAAGAAATATAGGCAAAGCCAAAGAGAGTGAATAAGAACTGAAAGTTCACACACACTGCTGTTTGATTAAGAACCTCTATGAATAAAAAATGCTACTGAAAATGCTCTGTAGAAAAAAGATACCAAAAAGGTTAATTTAGCTTTGTTATAAAAGCAGTGTGGATGGGATGTCATGATGCCAACTTTTCTCCTGAAGGCAAAGATGACAGAGGGCAACGCAAGGCACACAGAGAGGTATTTAGCCGTGTCACCATAGGAACCATTTTGCAGAAGTGTGTAGGAGCAAAAGAGCTTGAGTGATGGAAGCATTTAGTGATGGGGAAAAAAACCAACCAACCAGTAACAAAATCCCAAAATGTAAGATCAGCTACAATGTACTGTGGCTGGAAGACAGCTGAATCTGTGTGGTGCCCGAGTAAATCAAGATTAGAATAGAAACCTGTTTCAATTCAATGCAAAGATGCTGCAGATGCAGAGTGAAATATGCAGTAATCACAGAAGGGAATTTTAAAGCAATTCAGAGAAGTATAAGATGAGAAAAAAATACATATCTTCCACACATGGCAGTGGAAGCAAGCTGTGTTTCCTTGGAAACACCAAAACAAAAGTTATGTGACATTCAGTCAGCAGTATTTCCTGAGACAGAATTAGGAGCTGCATTAAAAGTTTGACCTTAGTATTACGTACATTTTATGTAAACCAGAGTAATTGCTCTGAAATGAGTAGAATAATTCTGGTACAAAATTAGGAATTTGTTTTTCAAATATGGAGTTAGTTTTATTCACAAAGATTTGGTTTCATTATTATTTGAAATTGGGTCTACTCCGATTCTTACATTTTGTTGATCATCTGTGACACAAATCAAATGTGGGGTTTTCAGCACACATTCAAAGCTCATCAAATCAAATATTTTTGTTTCTCAGCCACCGTGAATGTCATAAATGTAAGATGGCAGGGCAAAATGTTTAAGCTAATTCTTATTCATAAAAAGCCCTATGTATGGAACATGGCTTTCAAAAAACACAGCAGCTGGAGAACCAACATAATCATCACACAATTAAAATAAAGCACCAAGAAATGCCAACTCATGCAGTGAGCATCAGCTTTCCATACATGCCACCTCAAACCTCAGAGCTTTCCACAGGCTTACTGGGTTGATATAGAAGAATATTATAAGCTAAGCTATGATTAAGCTGAAGGGGAGCAAGAACATGAAGAACATGACCATTCCCACTGGTCTCATATGTCACCTGAGAGTCTTTTACATTAATGAAATCTTCCTCTGCCTAAGGCATGGTCATCTATATTGTGCATCTTGTAAGAAGCCATCAGGACCTAGATTACAGTGTATTAGCAGTACCTTCAACACTCTGCACAACAATTAACACACACAAGATAACAACAAATACATTTAAACAGGAAGAGAATTACTCCAACCATCAGGGGAGTAACATATTGGAACATTCTTGTAAGTAGAAGAACTGGCGAAAAAATAAAATCTGAACAATTTAAAATGGCACTTGTTCATTTTATGAAATATTTAGCTGCAATCACAGGAAACTGTAGCCTTTAGGGTCCTAAAAATATGCAGTTACTGGGATTACAGTGAAAAACAGTCAACACAATAAAAATTTGGTTTAGTAAAGTCAGAAGAACTGGGAAAACCCCAAAAAGAATTGTTACAGAGGATGAAATGGAAAATGGAACTACCTAGAATATTGAAAAAGGAGTAAATTACAGATTGGTGCATTAGGAAGACTAGACAGAGGTATTAAAACAGTTGAATATAGCTAAAACAATGAAGAAATTAGCTGAACATAACTACAATTCTTTAGATACTTTACTTACCTAATAGCTGTGAGCAATTAATTTATTCTTTCCAAATTATGGCCTTGTTAATTACAAATGGGACAAATGCCCATTTTACTAGACAGAGCTTATCTGAAAAATAGCTAATGTCTCTAATATGTCCCATCAGTCTCTTATTTGCTACAGAGTGACTCTAAACCAAAACTCTAGACTTGAAAAGGAAGTATTCTTTGTTATGAATTTTTAAAAGAGTTGGTTTGATTATTTTTAAAAGAGAAATATAGTGACATTACCAAACGTTAAATACAATCTAAGTAATAAAGATTTCCATAGAAAGATTGCTGGGTGTTTTACCTCCTAGAAGGGAGGTAAAACACTTATTAAATTAACTGATTTATTAAAAGCAAGGTAGTACTCTAAAAATCTGAAGTGATAAGGAAGAAAACAGAGATTTTTAAAAATTTTTTCAAAGCTGTAAAGCCCCCTAAGATGAGGGTGTGAGGGAGTCATAACTAGTCTTATAAAAGTAGATTCAAATGCAGGTGAGGGTGTGATGAAATGAAATCAGAATAGGCACGTTCAGCAGAGCAGCACCTTCATGGTCTTCCCTAGAGGGTACCACCTCACTGAGCACCCAGGAACACTGCTTCCTGATCCAGCAGCCCAAAAACAGCTTGTGTGCCTATTATTTACAAATTTTGGGATGCGCCTATAAATTATAAATTTTGTTATGTTGACATAAATTCTGAAGAACAAAGTTGATGAAGTAGACATTCCTTGATTCTGTGGTTTTATCAGTTAAGTTTATTTTTTAACATTTTAGTGTGCCTAGGAAACTAATTAATTAGTTGGTGCTTGGTTGTCCTATATAACAGACAAAAAAGATGATCCTGCCTCAAACAGTATGAAGTCCATATTAGTTTGAGGGGTTTTTTCTCTGTCAGATATGAAGGTCAAACTTTTATCTTAAATTCCATTTCTTCCTTTGTACTCTCTTTGAAATGGATAGTGCTTCATGCAGTCATTAATTATCACTCATAAATATTCTTTATTTCATTAAAGCAATTAAAATTGAACAAAGAATTAAAGGACAGATTTTGGTTGCAGCACTGCATACTTATCCTGCTAATAGCCACAAAGCAGAATTTTTTTGTGTGCCTTAAAGACTCTCAACTTCACCGTAAAAACAACACAGACCTACCTGAGGAGGAGTACATGGGGGCTATATATCCCTTTCCATAAATCCTGGAAGGAGTTAGAATTAGCCCAGACCCTTTGCATCCTCAGTGTAACCTGATATTTAAACCGCCTTAATCCATTAAAAGAAAAGGTATTTCTTTTTCCTTGTCTCCTTCTTCCCCATAAAAAGATATTAAATTCTAAGAAAACTCCCAAGATCCAATCTAAATGTGCTATAGTGTTAATAGTTTTATACTGGTAATACGTGATAATAGTTTTATACTGCAGAAGTGGTAAATCTAAACAGCAGTATATGTAGACAGTGGATTCTAAGATAAATTTTAAAAGGGCAGGAAAAAACAAGATGCACAGACGCGTCCCTCCATGTATTTAGTGCCTCAGAGCAGAACAAGAGCACGGCATGGCACAAAGGCTGCTATGCTGACCAGGGCTCCAGATGCCCTTTCTGGTTCTAAAGGCTCGCCCTTGCACACAAACGTCCAAACACAGAATACAGAGGGCCACTTTTGCTTTGGTTTCAAAAGATAGTCAACTTTAATAACTTTATAACCATTTTGTTGAGTTTTCTATTGCTTTTTCTCCTGACAGATTCAGCTCTAAAGACTCTGAAGAGCTGCCATCGCTACTCTGACTGTCCAGAATGCATCCGGCACTGCCATGTCTTCCTTAGGCTGAAGCACTTTTCTATTTCTTACTGCTTTATGCTTGTGCTTCCCAGCATTCTAGCATTGTCTTACAACAAGCTTTTTTCCTGATACTCATTTGACATTAAATCTTTCTTATTAAAAAAAAAACCAACTTGGTTTAATACGGTATACTTTTCTTAGATATTCTTAAGGGCTTTTAATTGGAAGACCTTTCTGCTGTCCATGCAGATGGATTCAGCTCAAGTTTGTTGACTGGATCTGAGAACAAACTATAAATGGTTTGGACTGTGAAAATGATATTAGGACTGCTGGTTGGCCTTGTATCAACACATAGCACGGCTTATCATGTGATGTTTTATTTAGCTAACAACATTTCATACCAAAACAAAGAAAACATTTTGCTTTTATTGGATATTTGAAATGGCCAAACACATCAACTTTCTCGAATCTCAGTATCATATTTATTACTATAGCTTATCTCTCCTGTGAAAGAGTGCATTAATAAACAAATAATATTTAGACAGTCACATCATAACTGAAAAAAGCCACAGAAAATGTCAAATGTTATAACTACACCCTAGTCATCAAGTTATATGAGTAAAATTTAGACTTTTTAAAATATTTTGCCTCTGTTCCTCTATCCCTTTCCTACTTCCAGCATTGAGAACTGCTTTTAGTTAAAGAGACAGTGAAACTTCTAAGTTACATAGTACTATGAGGTGGTTTGTGGCAGACCAGCTTCTTTATGGACACAAGGAATAGAAAAGAAAAATATTTCACATTAAAACAGCTCATCACACCTGCTGCCTTACAGAACAGGGAGCCTGGTGCTGAGCTTCATGAGTGAGCCCAAAAGCACAGGGCTTTTCTCCCTCCAGTCCTGGAGCAGATGGCAAGATTGCCAGATGCATAAAAAGGATTCAGAACTTTCTTTTCCTACAAACCGTATTTGTTCATTTGTTGGTTCAGATTTGGAGACCGAGTTGTAATAGCTCCACTCTATTTAGTCCTGTGCAGTGTCTAATGTATACAGACTCTTACTGATTTACACAGAATGCTGTACAGACTTTGAACACTTAATTTTACAAGAAAATCATACACTAACTGGACTATCTATGATTCAAGACATCTGTATTCTCAAAAATAAGAGAGAAGAAAATTTTATAACTCTAACTAAAAGCTACTTAGTAAAAGCATTAGGGGAATTTCCCAGCCAGTACCAGTAGCATCCCAAATCAGTGATGCCAAATAAGTAATAAGGGCAATTCTACCCCTCATGAGTGCTTCCTCCAGTGCCTACTGTCCTGAACAAAAATCTAAATTACTGAGAGGTAATACTATCTTTCATCTAAGATACTTTTAATGCAGTATCAAGTTGCTTTCCATATCCTACATGAATAGGAAATAAATGAGATTTTATTTGGTTAGATGGAGGAAGGAACTGTTCCATTTGACACTGATAGGCAAACTCTTCAAAAGGAAATTTTGCAAATGCCTGACAGGACACAGGTACACTACACACTGTCGTAATGTGAACTCCTAAAATCTATGTTCACTTTTCATCTCTCAGTGTTATTCCCAATACAATCATGTGTAAATAATGATATATATAGCCTCAATACTGTTTTCCCATCTACTGCCAGAGTGTCTACAGAAGGTAGACTGTGTTACAATGTACACCTTGTGATCAACTAAAGTCCATGGTACAAACAAGGATTACACACCTTATGCTTTTCTGAATGCAGACATGGATACATGCCATATTTTAAATCAATTAAGGAATAATTTTAAATATTATATTATTAACAAATTCAGAAATAAGAAAATTCTGAATTTTTAAATATCAACAGTGGTAACAGTAACCAAAATATGTGCTGGTGATTTTACTCATGTGTTCCTATTTACTTAGCAGAAATCTTTAAATAGAAAATAACAACTCTTCAATGAGAAATTAAAAAAAAGAAATTGAGCAAACTGGTACTCTTAAAGGTAAGTACATTGATGGATTGTCAACTACATCAAATTGCATAAGTAAAAAGATATTTCTTCACCTCTTCTTTTCAGACTCCAGTGCCAAGCAGATAAGAAAGGCTGGTGTACAACTGTTCATTCTCTCTTAAACAAAACGCAAGGTAACAGAAAATCAGACTTTGTGACATAATTTGATTTTGGTTGTACAGCATGGGGGTCTGTAATTCCAACAAAAGGGTACTTGAAGGAATATATTTTTGTCTGTTTTCATCTTAGCTAAAATCCTGCCTGCCTCTTTTTTAATAATTTGAACAAATCCTGTTGAATGCAGGAGACAGGACATTTCTTCCAAAAAAGATCGGCACTTCTAAGTTCTTGTGCACCAAGCTCATGTGCAAGTGCAGTGTCAAGTGCAAGACTCTCTCTGGCTGTCTCATGTTGTTTGCCTGTGTAAGAACTCATTTGTTTTCTACAGCTTTTTAGCTTTTTTCCAAATCCCTATGTTTTGCAAAATTATATCTGTAACAAACTTACTAACAGTAAATGGGTCCCGGTAACTAGGGCACTCAGGTAAACTTTTCAAGATGTTTCTGACCCCAGTTTAAAACAAACCTTCCACTCCCACTCCTCTGGGAGAGGTTATTTTAAATCTAGATCACTTTCATGAACAAGAACAGAGAGTTATATTATTAGGTTCTTCTCACAGATCTGCAGTAGCAGATTGACAAATACCCTTTACTGATACATTTCTTCAAAGGGAATAAACCTATAAATTAAATTAATTTCTCAGTCTTAATTCTGCTAAAGGGAAGATGGATTTACTCATGGCCTTTATAATCTGCTGTGGGATATCAGTCCTGTTCAGCAGAATGCCTTATTTCTGTTAATTTTCAAGTGGGAAAGCACCAGGCAGCCTTTTGGTAGATGACTACATACAAATGCTTGAGGAATTATGCAGGAAAAGATCTGTTAAGCTTGAACACCCAAGGCATTTTTTTTTGTGATTCACACATCACCTCTTTCAAAGAAGTAAGTCTCTGCTTTTTAATCTATGCAGGGATCAAAAACTATCTCTTTTTTCTAATTCCACAACACATTATCAAAAACTGATCATCTGCACAACTTTCACTTCAGCAGACACAATTCAGAAACACATGCAGATTCTCTAAAAATGCTAATAACACTTCAGCCTGTTAGAAAATGGAATCTGTTTTTCCTTTGCATGTAATCCCTCTGCTTCCCCAGTCATGTGCGAAAGCTCTGCTTGAGCAGCAGCCACTAACACTGCCTGCACAACCCACCAGATAAAGCAATTAACAGAGGGAAGTTTAAGGCCATCTAAGATCTGGCAACTGGCTATTTCTGTCATGAATTTGAATATTTCACATCTGGGAAAAGTGTTTACAAAGAAGCCTGCTTTCAGGAAAGGACCCTCAGCAGGAAAATACTCTTGCATCTGCTGAAAGAAGACTCCTGAGTATCGGCTCCTGTGAAGACTACTCAAGGGCGTGAAAATTTGTAGTGGTGTTTCCATTACTTTGGATCACTGATTGGCACAATTATTTTCAAATACCAGGGCTATCACAGCTAAAGGGTTGAGGCTTCTCACCAGTCAAGGACCTGGAAACCTTGAAGAACCTTTGTTCAAGGAGAAGCATATTGCACATGTAAGCCTTGCCCACAGAGAGGGGACGAGGATTCCCTCTGCTCCAAGCTGCTCATGAAACACAGATAAAAACTGAAGGGAGTAACAGAAAAAGGGATTAGAAGGTAGTCAAACAGAGATGTGAATGTCCCAAAATACTTTTTCAAAAACATCCACTCTTCACAGCTAGTGAAGAGCCAGGGTCCTGATCTAGAGAGCTGGTCATGCACAGTGGAGAGCATGAAGATGAGTGAAAGGGTCAGAGAAGAAGACAGATATGCTCTTTGCTTTGCATATAGTCAGCTCATTTAACTACTAATTGATATAGTTAATTTGCAACATAATTTTAAAACACATTATTCTTCATCACAGCTCTTTCTTTTGACAGAAAGTAGTGTCAGCTGTCTGCTAAACCAGAATTCAACTGCTCTGACTCAGTGACACTCACCTGCAATGAGACTGGGATGGGCTCAATGGAACCAAAGGGTACCTGTAACAATTTCAAAAAGCAACAGCACATCTGCAGGACTCAGGCATGCAGCAGTGGTCCTCACTCAGCTGAGATATGGAAGAAGTCCTGAGGTCTGAAATGGAGCTTCCAGCTGAGAAACAAGAGCTCACCCAGATGTAAACATCCCTTCCTTGATGAAATCAGTCTGGAGGCAGACACACTTCTGTAAGATCATTAGCTCTGAAGCAGCCCCTTACACTCTGGGAGAAATCTGGACAATTTCCATGCCCAAGGACCTCCTGAGCCTGCTTTCCCAGTGATACTGATTAGGCTGTTGACCTGCTGCTGGGGAAGGCTGCAGCAGTGCTCAGTCAGCAACCCCTGGCATCAGCATGGCTGGGGCATCACACACCACACTACCAGCCATGATTTGGCTCCTCATTCACTGGCCACAAGGCACCAGTGTAGAGGTGGATGGAGCTCACCCACAAATTCCATCACAATACCACAGGGTGTATTTTAGACCTCTTTGTGTGCCCACTATACTCCTGGCCAGCCCTGCCAATGGCAAGTTCCATGTGATAGGGCAATGGGATAACACATCCTTCCAAGTTTCACCCAGCAAGACTGTTCCCACAGGGGTGCCTTCTTTAGTGAAGATTCAATGCCAAGAGCCTTGCTGATAGGACATTTTGTAGAGAACATTTTTATCTGTGCAACAAAAAAGCCAACAGATGAAATTTTTCATTTCATCATCTCAAACACCTCACTCAGGTGTTGCTCCCCTTAATAGACTGCACATTAATTCCTTGTATATTATGAATTGGCAAAATAACTCCTGCTTATTAAAGTATATTTAGATATTTTCATGAAAACATCTTAAAACAGTATCTTGGATCTGCCCTATTTTCTTAGATATTCTTTGGTCAAATTCTACTTGACTTCACATGTAACTTATATCCTCACCTAGTAATCAATCAGAGCAACATTTTCCAACATCACTTCAAGATCTCTTAGTGAAAGAAGCCTTTGATTTAGCCTACAAAAGCCATTTGTAGCTTAAAACAAATCCAGAAATAAACATTTGGGTGGGTGATCAAACAGTTCTTTCACCTCAATTTTGTAGAGCTGTACTTTGGCATAGACGCAAAACAACATGTTAGTCACTTCTGATTATTAATTGGTGATTCTTTGGACATTTCCCATAATTAATGCTACAATCTCTACTTTTACAGTGACTATAGAAAGAAGTCTTAAAATGTCAATCAAATTAACACATTCAAAAATACGAAGCTTATACAACATTTTAAGTCACAATTTGTTGAATAGTAAATTCTTTTTTTAGACAAAAAGGCGCTTTTTTTCTAAAAAAGAAAAGAGGAGGATTATTTATGATTGCATCTCTCTTAAACTAAAAAAATCAGCAATACAGTGTTGACGATGTTAACGACTCCTATTTAGAAACAAAAGTCTAGTTCCCAGAACATGCCATATGGATCACTTCTGTTATCAAAAGTTTCATACTCAAGGCATTTAGGCATTTGTAGGAGCAGTCACCAAATGTATTTTCTGCACTTCATCATCATCATCATCATCATCGAAAGTCTTGGGTTGGAAGGGGCCCTAAAGATTATCCAATTATCTGCCACAGACAGGGACACCTTCACTAGACCAAGTTGCTCAAAGCCCCATCCAACCTGGCTACAGATGGAATATCCACAGCTTCCCTGGGAAACCTGTGCCCCACTACCCTCACAGGAATGAACATCTATTCTAAACCTATTCTCTTTTTATTTTAAAGCCTTGTCCTATCTCGACATGCCCCTGTAAAAAGTCCCTCTCCACCTCTTTTGTAATCCCCTTTAGGTATTGGAAGGTGTTATAAGGTCTCCCTGGAGCCTTCTCTGTTTCAGGCTGAACATCCCCAGCTCTCTCAATGCCAAATGAGACTTTATTTTCTTCTCCTTACTCAAAATAAATACCTTCTTCCAAAGCAATCCTGTTGCAACTGGGCTGATGATAACTAGCAAGGCAAATCAAGATGTAACATCTTACTTACCCTGAGCAAAAGTACCAGATTTTGGTCCCACAGTAGCAGCACAATACACTTAGTTTAGAATTATAATTTGATTTCAGTTATCAGTTAGGGGTCAGGAGGTCCTGACCATAGCCACTGGTACTTCTCTTTGGTTTTATGCTGTCATTTTTGTATTCTTTGTTTTTACCCAACTGCACACCTGAGTACACCAACACTCACAGAACACTCTACTAAAAAAATGTGTAATTTCTGGACAGTGCAAACAGGGGGTTGCTAGGATGGTCCTTCAAGTCCTACTAGTCCAGTGTGGCACCCTGGTGTGTTCAACACATTCAGTGAGCCCCAATATAATTATATAACACCATGGGAAAAAAACAGAATTGGAGCAGTAAGTCAGTTATTTTTAAATACTGTTTATGTATTTGTTAGTGTTATTCCCATGTCCTTGGAATTCTCTGTGGAGTTCCCCATCACCCAAAATGGTTCCAAAAGCCTTTCAGGACCCTCTGATGCTGCTGAACATAGCTAGGAAACCTCTCAGAGGTCCCTGCATTTTTGGCTGACAGAAAATATTCTCTGTTATTTTATGCTCCTATTCCCAGGAACAAATGCCAGAAACTGAATGTTCAAGACACAGAACAGAAGTTATCCAATAACCGAATTTGAAGCCTTCCTGAGCAAAGAGGAAATAGACTGAATCAGCAGTCCTCTGAGATGAGTGAGAAAATTTGATGCTCTTTTAATGATATGTTCCATGCTTCTTTCACATGGAAATTAAACAACACTGCTTGTCTGCACGGCGCTCACATCACTGCTTTAGACAATATTTTTATAGCAATTTTTCCTTTAAAATGAAAAACTAAACACAATTCAGTGAAGCTGAAAAATCAAAGTTCTTTCAATATGATGTATCTCCTTTAATACCTGCCAAGCACTGGTATTTTTCCCCTTGGGTCTCAGTGGAGCTGGAATTAACACAGTCTCATCTGTTTTTTCCTTGGTAGTTCTCCTTTACTGGCAGTAACAGAACTCTGAGAATACAGGAGCTCTTCATTACTTTTGCCTGACTTCTACCAGGTGCAATGACCATGGAGGCAGAATGTACTTCCACAGGGGAGTCATCCAAAAGTCTGCACAGCAAAGGACTCTGAGCTTGCCACAGCAAGCACAGCCAAAACAATCCCCAGGCTCTGTAAATCCATTCAAATATTCCCTCTGCTGGGTGCCTTTAAGGTAACCAAGCAGAAAATACCAACAGTTTTTTCCAAAAAAAGTATAACGATTCTATTAAGTGAAACACTTATAATTAATTTAGCATTCACTGGAAAGTGTTACACTAATACAAGAAATCAGCCTGTGCTGTATTGTATGAAATCAGTTTTGATATCATCCCTTTTTAAGCAAGGTTGTCCTGATAAGAAGCTACTTGACAACTGAAATAATACAACACTTATTGTATCATAATAATGCAACACTTATTGTATTGTGGGAGGAATCAAAAGGAGAATTTAAACTGCCAAGACCCCTAACACCAGTGGAAGGAGGGAACATAAGTGTATCCCCTGATCCACACCTGGTGCCCATCCTGCAGGCCATGTCTCACCATCACTGAACTTCCCTGCTCAAACTGAGCCAGAACAGCACCACGTGCCAAGGTGCTGAGAGGCCCTACCCCATCACAGACAGAACAAAAAACAAGTCTGCCCCATTTTACTTTCTTCCTCTAGCCATGGGACATGACTTCACTTCTGTTTTGGGACAGGCATATCTCCCTTCATCCCTTCAACAGCCAAGAATAAGGACTTTGAAGTTATCTCAGTTTTGAATATCTCTGTACATTAAAATACTTGCTTAAGAAATTGATTTATTAATAGACTGTTTGCAAATTTCGGGTCATTCTTCAGACTCTTCCAAACACATCACAGGCCAAATATTTTTATGCTCTAAGCTTTTATTTTATGAATTTTCAGAGGCAGTTATCCTTGCAACCTGTCAATGTAAGCCATCTTTTTTTTAAACACTTCAGTATATTATCTGTACTGTCTCAAGCAGGATCCTTTTGACCTGCATCTTCATCAGAGCAGACATTTTTAAAGCTACCAGTTCAACATTTGAGGAGGGAAGTACATGACTGAAGTACTGAGACATGACATGATCAGATCCTACCAACTCCAGTGCTGACAGGAATCCACTACAGCCACTCCACTGGAATATTCCTACGAAGATGCTGTCAGATAGACACAGAAAATAATAGCTGAAATTGTTTTTATGAAGATCACATAATAACTACATAACAGCCCCTTCTAAGAAAGGGAAAAAAGGATTAAAGTGTCAAAGAAAAAGAAAGGTAATGGGAAAATGAAAATGAAATATGTTTTCATTCCTGTGATGGCGGCATAAATGCTGCTCTTCCAGTGAGCCCACGGCAGAATGAGAATCATTATAGAAAAAGCTGCTGTCTAGTGTGAACAAGAAGATTTATTTCTATTCTTAGAAAGAAAGAGAGAAAGAAAAACAGTAAACCCTAATATATAAAACTCACAAGGCAGACAGAAATTACATTATTCAAAATGTTGAAAATTATATTTCAAAATGTTTACATCTTTCTGAGGTGTCAAAGTACCAAATTATTATTAATTGTTTGCAATCCACAAAGAGGAAAAATTTCTTTTTTTTTAAGGAAGAAAATTATGTGTTAGGAATATCTTGCATGCCTGTCATCTGTCTGTGGAAAAAGAACATTTAATTCTTTTCTCAGATACTCAGTTTTTACTTATAAAAGCCAAAGGTTAGTGACAGGAACAAATAGTATAAATATTATTTTATGGGTTAAGTTCTTTCACTCTCTTTAATCATGACAATATGAGGGAGGTACTATAGGCTTTTTTAAAGGAAATGTATCTTAGATGTTCCAGACAAATTTTTTTTTTTTGTGATTGTTTAGCACAGGCAGAAGGACTTGGGCTCACCCCTGTGTTCCCTCTAAGCAGTACTTCTGTGGTTTATGTAAATTCTACATCTAATATATCGCTTAGTGAGGTAACTTCTGCCTCAGTATGCCCTAAAAACCCTCAAGTGGCAAAGGAATATTCCCAGAGGAGCAAATCCAGTTACACAGCCACTGGGTCTGCCTGGCTGGGCTGTCCACTTGAACTGTGACTCCCTCCTTAACATGGTAAAGAATTGCAAAGGAAAGGCTCATCCTTTCTGACTTATAGCTCTGGCCTCCTCAACCATTTCATCACTGCAAAACACAAATGAAACAATGATTAGCACCACTGGCATGGGCCACCTGTCTGACTGTAAGTGATCTGCTGCTACTGACCTGTCAGTCTCTTGGAAGACCTTGGAGTAGAGCAGGGTGAATAAAACACATCCTTGGCGAGAGTAAAAGGCAGCAAAACGTTATCTAGTCAAACTTATCTCCAATACTGCTCAGAGATAGCAGAAATACCTGGCTAGGTATCAGCAACTGCTTTGGAGTCCTGGCTTTTGCAAATCACTATTATCTCACTCTTTCACACTAATTATTCCTAAGGCAAAACCAGCGAAGTGTTATATCCTAGTAGCATTTCCCTTGATTAGAGTTTTATGACCTTCACAGACTACAATGTCTGATTCAGCTACATTCCCAGAATATAAATAGCTCCAATGCAGGTAGAGTCTCAGGCAAAGTAAATTTCTGTTAACTGCCTATTCCATCTGGGTCCACGGTCCAGCAAAACATCAGCAAAGCTTTTATTTCATAGACAGTCTCAAAACTTCAGAGCTTTGCTTCCATGTAAATAAAGCATGAAAAATTCACAAGATGCATGCCCAGTGAGCATGAATAAATTAATATTTAGAGTCAAACCATGCTGTCAACTATAATTTAAATTCAAAAGACTAGATATTTATGAGCCATGATTGGAGGAAACAAGCTAAATAGTCAAAAACTGGTCCAAAACTACTAAGCTACACTCAAAACCAAACAGGAAGGGAATCCCATGGTCCCAATTTGAGGTTTGAAGACAAAATTTAAGGTGGAGGGAGAAAGTGATAAGCTTCCTCTTTTGTGTGGGCTCTTTGGCCATGCAGGACAGTTCTGCAAGTGACCTGGGGTAACTCAGGCTTGTCTTCAGGCATGGAGCATGTTCCAGGAGTAGGGCTGGTAGGAGGTTTGGCAATTGCTGGGTAAAGTGGCCTTACAACCCAAAGCCGACAATGCAAGTAGTGCCACACTTGCATTCACTGCTCCTCAGAGCAATAAACCCAATGTTTATGCTCAGAGGCACACCCAGGTGTTCTCACACCTTCCCACCCATGCACTCGAGAGATCTCCTGCACAGAGCCCACTCAATCCACAGGGAGACACTCCAGCTCTCCCCCTTCTTTCTAAGTCCATTCAGCTCTACAAAGAGACACATCAATAAAACCTTAACCTGACTTCATGCATTGTCAAGCTGGAGGTTCCAGGACAGGAAGGAGTAAGGCAAAGAGTGACTGAATGTGTCTCCTTTAAGTCAACCATCCATAGGAAAAGTGCTTTTCACTGACATTACATCCATTCAGATCCGATGCCATGAAAAGCACAGTCATTTAGGAACTCAACAGCAAATGAGGAAAAGCATGAAAATGTATTTTGAATAACCAACAATTAATTTTAGTCAGTGAACAAAGAGGTAGGAAAAAATTAATTCCTGAAAATCAAACTGAATTGTGTCTAAGTATTCCCATCATGTAATGCAAAAATTAATGAAATGCATTTTGTTCCAGTTATGACATAGTGTAGTTTAGTAACCCATGCAAAAGTTTTGCAGCAAAAGGAGATATATGGACATTTTCTTGTCCAACCAGCTTCCTTATCAAAACATTATATAAATCATAAGAACGAAGAGTTTACATGGAGTCACATTGTTTTAACAGCCACTTCACTTGACAAAACAATTTCCAAACAGCTTCTTTGTTTTTCAGCTAATGTAAATGAGAAGGATGTATTTTAATTTTAGATTGCTAAACTTTTTCAGTCCTATTACTGAAAACACTTTCAAAATGGCATTTTCATTGTCCTGTCCTAAAGTAGAATTACTAACAATTCTGGGCCCATTTCACAATGTTATTAAAGTTCTCCGATGCACAACTGTTGGTGAGATAAGAAAGTCATGTCATCTATTGTTTCTCATAACCCACCACAATCTCTAGAAGCAGTCAAACCAGCCAACCCAATTCATCTTGAAAACCATCAAAGTCCATACACATTTTGACAAGCAAATGGGTGGGATAATAGCATTAGCAGAAACAGAAGACACAAATTTGATTCCAAGAGCTCCATGAGCCTGAAAAGCAATGGGAGCTTAGTGTCAAAAGCTGACTGACTGTGAATAAATCAGCTCTAGGAAAAAAATTAGAATTCTTAGATCATGAGTGACAGATGTCCCTTATGCTGGAATGACTTTCAGGCCATTTCATTTTAATTTTATTAGGAGAAGAGGAAAAACAGTTTACAGAGCAAAAGAAAAATATGAGATTATGTACAGTGGGTTTTAAATTAATCTGCTAGTGTCAGGACTGCTTGTCTCATTCAGTTGGTCCAGACTAAAAATACAGAAGGAGATAAAGAATTGACTCTCAATATAAAAAGGGGGACAGCATCCTTCCAGCACTTAAAAATCACTACTTTTTTACAGTTTCCAATGATCCACAAACACACTTGGGAAAACACACTGGGAAAGTGCTTTGCTGAAGCAAGGGGCAAGTAGGCTTCTTTGCCAGCTGTTTTACTCCATATTCAATGTGAACACCTGGCTGAGAGTTGCCAGAGGGGTCTCACATTCACAGCTGCTAATAAGCAGTAGAGAAAATCAAATCATGGAGGTTTGGTCCTGAGGGGGCTATCCCCTGCCACATCCTGGATACCACTGCAAGAGGATGTGCTTTCCTCCCCCAAGAGCTAAAAGAGAGGAACACTGCAGGCTTGAACTTTGTCTTACCTGTTTCACAAAGGGACAACCCTTTGTGACCTCTCTTGGTCACTGTGAGAGTCAGCATGCTGGTCTGGATGGACTTTTCATCATTGAATCACTGAATATGTTGAGTTGGAAGAGACCCACAAGGATCATCAAAGTCCAACTCCTGGCCCTGCACAGGACAGTCCCAAGAGTCACACCATGTGCCTGAGAGTGTTGTACGAGTGTTTCTTGAGCTCTGTCAGGCTGGTGCTGTGACCACTCCCCGGGGAGCCTGTTCCAGTGCCCAACCACCCTCTGGGTGAAAAACCTTTTCCCAAGATCCAACCTAAATCTCTCCTGACAGAGTTTCAAGCCATTCATAAATCTGAGTTATATGTGGCATTTGGAATTTCTGCCAATATAAAAATTTCAGAGGGTCATTTTTATCAAACTCAGTGTTTCGTATTTTAAACATTGTATTATAATTTGTAAGGTAAACTTTTTTCCCTAATAAAGGTATTTTATGTCCAAAATTACTGAAAAAAAATTTAACTCATATATGTAAATAGAAGTAATTTTTTGCCAGAAGACATTTTGCTGAACTGTTAACTGGGAAGTTATGCTTTTAATAAAATATTCAAAACAAATACATTCCGTCAGAAAAAAAGTCTGGACACCTCCAGTAATGCAGTTTAGGGTGCCAGCTTTATTCTTAGATAATTTCTAAAGCACCCAGAGGCCTAAGTCAAAGGCCAGTGAGTATCCTTAAAAAACTGATTTATTTCAAATGTAGAAAAGGGCTGTTAGTTTGAGCTGAAGAGCAGCAATACAAGGAAAATACAGATGCACAGCATATGGCAGGGAACCTGAAACCCAGTTTCAGCAATGTGGGCCCATGAACTGGTGGGCACCAAAAATGCTGGCAGGGCTCATCCTGCCAATCCATGGTCCAGGAGGGCTGGGTATGGATGGAGATCTTGGGGACAGTGGGTCCCTGAGAGGGCAGCCCCATCTCCACTCAATCTGCCCAGCACTGATGGCTCACGAGGGGCATGTGAGGAGAACGTGCCAGAAGAGTGAAAGTAGTTCCAGAAACACAATTCCTTGTGTTCCCATTCAGCTAAAAACTGAAGCAGCTCCAGGCACCTCAGTGTACTGTCAAGGAGACGAGTATTTATATCATGTCACAGATGGCCTTGTTCATCACTACAGTCTGAAAACGGCTGCACTCAGGATGTACCTGTGGGAGCTTCCAGCCCCTGTCTGGTCAGGAAATGGTGGGGGACACCAACCTGCCCTGCATGCACAACTCACTGCTGGGGCGGTTATCAGCTCCCTCCCATGCCAGCACCTTCACCTCAGTGGATGGGCTTGACATGGATTTCAGAACACTCCATCACACGAGTTCAGACTCAGCCCTCCTAATTTAATTTCTTATCCCACTTGTGAGTCCACTAACATTCACTGAACTTCTGTGCAGTACAATTGTGTTAACCATGCGTGAAGTTGTAAGGGATCAATCCCAATGGTTAATTGTGACAACAAATTTATTTTTTATTGTTGCAATAAATTATTGCTCCCATAGAGAAGTGTAGAATGAGTTTCCTTCGAGAGGTTAAACAGCAAACATTGTCCTTGATATTTTGAGACAATATCCAAAATTTGGAAAATCTAACTGGATGCTAGTGAAGGTCCCTGGTTAAACACACACACACACACACACCAAAAAAAAAAAAAACAAAAACTATAGCGAAATGGGAAAAGCAACAGAATGTTTGTATAAGAGGTAGAGCAACAGGGCCCTTCAACATCTGTAGTACCATACTTTTAGCTACATGGGAAAACAGGAAACATGGTGTTGGAAATCATGTTTAAAGCTAGGTATCCATGTTCTTCAGGTGGAGAGTCCTTTTTTTCCTGCTTGGTCCCTAGAACAATGGGATCCTGTAAATGCTCTGAGCTCCAAGGAACAGCTGGTGACATACCAACTTAACAAAATTCTGCTGAGATATTAATGCATGAGGCTGTGCTTCTGCAAAAGTGCAATACAGCTCTGCAGGAAGTGCTACCTATCGCCCAGACCTCACAGGACTTATACCAGAAACTTAGGATAGTATTATTTATTCCAATTATTCAAATACCAGTAAATTGAAACACACAAATGAGTCTTTAAATAAACTGGACAAGCACTCAACACCCTGAAAGCCAGACAGGTGCTGTTTTCTGGGGTTTTGGTTTTTTTAATTTTGCTTGTATGTGTTTAGTTAGGGAAAGATCATGGTTTATGTCTTACTTTCATCTGAACACAGAGCTGGTGTCAGGACTAAATGAAAACTGTTTTCTGATTCTTTCTCACTGCTAGTCTGAAAAAATGTATGATTTATGCATTGAAATGAAAATAAACATCTTTTGAAGAGAGACTGGAACAGCATCTGTTCATTGCAAAGCCTTTGAGTTTTTGGTTTTTTTAATGCAATAAGACATCTGAACAGGTTCAACACTGCAGCAGAGTTGTCTGGGTCACATGCCTACAGCTGCCATTGAAGGTAACCGAGTCGGAAAAGTGTCAGTTATTGCAGAGTCAGATATTAAAAAAAAAAAAAAAAAGATAAATAGCTTTAGGTGGGATGTGATTCCACTATGAACTGAATAGAGGTGTATGGCAGAGAAATAGGGAAATGTCTGAGTCAGTTACTGGCAACTTTCAAGCAGGGTCATGCTTACAGCTACTGATCTACCTGCCTAATATTCAACTTCCAAACAAGTGCTGGCAAACTGAAAAGAACTCCAAAATGAGTGACATGAGCTATGGGAAAATAATACAGCATGCAGTTCCCAAGGAACTGTCTACTTTTTTTATCCATAAAGGACTTTTATGGATAATGACATGACATAAACTGTATTGCTATGTTCGTCCTCTCAAAATCTATGTAAGCAAGTCAACCACAGCCTATGAATCTGTGCAGCTTCTTTTTTTTTAAAAAACCCAAATATCTAGCAAAATGCATCATATGCTCAGCTTTTTTTAATTATTCACAAGCAAAAAATTTTTGGAAGTGCTTATCAAATGGGTGAGACAGAAGAAAATACCTCTTCAGATAAACTGATGTTCTCAAATTAATTCCCATGCCTGCAGCACAACAACTCCCCTGCACCTCACCATCACTCCTCATTCACACTTCACTCTTCAAAATACAATTTTTCTCCCAGCTGCTGGCAGGCAAAGGATGTCTTTTGCTGCCATCCCCTTCCACCTGCTTCTCTGGTGTTAGTACTGCCTAATCTAAAATCCTGCTTCCAACAAGCCCTACTCCTGCCACTTCTCCTGAGAGCAAGCCACAACCATATGAAATCTGTCCAGGTAAGACAGTATTTTGTGTGTTTAACTTAAATAGGGGAAAAGGCTTTGAAAGCCTCCTTCCCCCACCTAAACCTTCTTCCTCTTCAGAGTGATTTACAGCAGATTCGTTTAGAGCAGAAGACAGTCAAAGGGCTGTGGCTCTGTCCTGGGAGAGGGGAAGGTTTCTGAGAGGGATAGGTGCATTCTGCCTGAAGTGTCATGAAACCAGACTCTTCCAAAGGGGAAACAAGTGTGTCATAAGGTAGCTCAGAGCCAACACCTCCACTCCTTTCAAACCTCGTTTCCTTCTTGTGATTAAAGGCTAGGGTGACACTGAGGACAGATTCTGAAAAATAAATTCCCTTTTAGTTTCAAGAAGGTTGAATGACATCAACTAATACAAAATGAAAAGCACTAGTTTGTTTCTCTTGGAGGAACATGTTATTTCCAGAGGAAAATGCACCAGACATATGCTTTTTGGTTCCAAAGTATAATGCCAAAGAGGAGCTGGAAATACTGCTGCTGTAAGAAGTAGCTATATTTTGAATTATCATAGAATCATAGAATGATAGCATGGTTTGGGTTGGAAGGGACCTTAAAGATCATCCAGTTGCACTTAGGGCAGCACTATTTCCAAGGCACCCACACACAGACTTTCAAGCCTTTAAGCAAGTTTTAATTAAGTACAAGTACTTTGGTGCATAAAACCCAGAACCCTACTTCACACCAAAAAACTTCCCTGTAATTCCAGCATGGGCATTGAGACAAGTTCCATCCAACCATTGGAGCACTCCACACTAAAGACATGTTCTCAGTCTACTCAGCTGAATGCACTGAACTCAACACAGGGCTCACTGGTTAAGGTAGCTCTCTCCTAAAACATAGAGGAAAGATGCAGTGTAGGAGGACAAGTGCCTGTTTGATTGACTGGAACGCAATAAAACTGGCTTAAGTGACACTCAGTACCACTTACAGCCCTGGTTTTCTTGAGTGCAGGGTGAGAGGTAAGAAGAAACCTATAGGAAAGCAGCATTCCAAAAGAGGGAAATAAGATACAGTAAGGTAGCAATGAGAAACTGGCTATGAGAAACTTTCAGAATAAATACTTCAAGCTAGGCCCTAGTAAATGGCTTAAAAACTATTCTTATCATAATACAGCTGGAGTGAAATTAAGGATAAGATACAGGTATTTTGTAAAATTCCTCATCCTTTAATTCAAGCCTTACTATTCAACCCCACTGTGTAGAATTTTCTAAATGGAAATGTCATGATTTGCTACAACTTCACAGGCAAAGCTTATAAATAATCTAGGAAAATATTCACTTGGCTGGGGAATATCACTTAGTCCCTGTTTGCAAGGCATGAGTGGGCTTTCCAGAGTACACAGGACTTGAGCTGCCTTTCTCTGAGCAAAAAATACTTTCCCACTACACACATATAAAGCACATCCACTTCCAAATTAATATTCTTACCTTATCTTTACTTTCAGAATCAGAATCCTCAAGTTTGGTCCGAATGACAAAGGGTGTAGATAACCTCAGGAGAACTCGTTCAAATGTGGCACTGATTTTAGGAGAGACTATGTCAAAGCACTCTTGGAATTTCAGTGTTTTATGAGTGTCACATCTCAGCTGCTTCCTAAGACCTTCTCCAAGCTGGAGAACCAGCATGTTTGGATCAAACATCAGGTGAAAGGGGAAAGCTCTGCAGAAGGTGCTGATACTAATCCTCAGGTCTAAGGGGGACTGGGAAGTTCCTGGTGGAAGTGCTTTTGTGGTATTTGCATTTTCATGTTCTTTGATAAGGAAAGTCAAACAACTGCAGTTACCTGGATTTGTCCCCTCTGAACACAACTTATCGTTTGTGACCTGTTCTACTTCCACTTCCAAGCGGTAAATCTTCTTTGCTGCCGCTTTTATCATTCCTGGCATTGCAAATCCCACAATCTGATGCGGGTGAAAATAATGAAGCATGAGATTGCCTTCAGGGAGTTCTTTGCATAGGAAAGAAGGAGATTCCAGGGTGGCCTGTCTTCCAAATGAAGTTCTAATATGCTCCAGCAAAGCATCAAAGCCATTGAAGAAGTCTTGAAGGGTCCCACCTACAGCTCGAAGAACTCTTTCATTTTCGTCAAAGCAGATGTTGAAGAATTCCTCCCCAAACTTCTCTTGCATTTCCTCAAACTTCAGACCTATAGGACAATGAGACACTGATATCAACAACATAGCTACTGTGTCACATTTTCCCTTTTTGCCTCTATTTGCCCAGGATTTTTCCAAAACAGTGAGAGCAGCTTTTTCACTAGATACCTATCTATATGTTTCTGTGGTGGTTGGGAATGGAATAACCCTAGAAGCCAATTTTTTAAGTCCTCATTGTTTCAGCTTTCTATCTCAGCCAATTATTAGTGAGCCTGTTTCCTTTTCCTCACTGTTACAAAATTAACCAGGTGTTTGTATTGTTTTAAGATGTAACAGAATAAAAGAAGTATATATCAGCTGTCTGTGAATTACAAATATCCAGAGTTTTCAAAGGAAATTAATCTGGGAATTAACAACATACATTGAAATCATACAGAATTACCTATCAGTCAACTAGTGAAACACCTTAAAATTCCTCTTGAATTTGAACAGAAATGAAGGGCAGAAGGGCAGTTATTTATTTCCTGAGAGCACAACAGGCCCTTTATTTTTGTGTATTCAGCATGCTTTATAACACTGGTAATATCCCAGTGGATCACTGAACTTCTCATTGTTTAGACTGCTTCTAGGCTTTCAGTTTGGGAAGAACAGAGTGGTTAGTGACTTTTATACCTAAGGTATAACAGGGCACAGAAGTCATGTTGTTTGCAGACAATAACCTTTTATAAACTCAAGGCAGTGTCTGAACAGCCTATGTACACAGGCATAGTTAACACAATCAATATTCACAAGGGATTTCAGTGTTTCCCAGCTTTACAGTCTGCAATGATGTAGGATTAATAGCAAATTAAAATGCATTAAATTACGTATATGAATATGACAACATAAGAACATGACAAAGCATATTTTATAAAAGAAGTAATAGCTATAATTTGAGAAAGTTCATTCAAATGCCATTACTCATAAAGAAATTTGGTCACTAAACTAGGTTATTACAAAAATATTCCCAGGATCTTTTATGACCACAGATGGTCAGCTCTGCAGCTAAGCCAAAAGAAAGTACCTCTGGTACACAATGCCCCCTAATATCCTGACTCAGAAGACTGTGTGCCAACTCCTGACTCATTACCATTACGCCTGCATAACATGGCATTGCAACATCTTACCAAAAAATACTCACTATAACCCAAAAAGAATTAAATTGTAACCCATACCAATACTGTCATAACTGGATATTAATAGCAAATAGCTAAGAAATCATCATATTCATATATATACACAAACAGATATTCATACTTTTAAATCTCATTGTTCTGTATAGTGAAGTGTGAGCAACTTTAGAAGTCTGTGTGTAAAAGTGAGCAGTCTAGCAGGGGCACCCAAGGCTGTAAGACTGCAGAGGGGAGCAGAACAGCATCAGAAACCCCTGGGCTATTAATACAAATGACCAAATACATCCCACAAAGCCACCCAAAAGACAGCACAGGTGAACTGCCTTTCAAATGTATTGTACATGCCTTTCAAATGTATTGTACAAATACAGTGAGGCAGTTGCCCTGGCGCCACTGACTGCAAATGAGGTTTGCAGAACTGATCACTCCTGGACTCTGCTGCTCATGCAAGCCTCACCTCATTATCACTGCTGGGAACTCTATCTCAGTATTTGGCCTGAGGTTTTGCTGATTGTCTTAGACCGGTCTCGTTGTCCATCCTGGGGAGCTGGCTGTTCAGTCTGGATGCAATATACTGACCCCAAGCAACAGGAATTATACCTGGCTCGAGGATGTCCCACTACTTTTAAGAACATTTGAGCTTTGAATTGAGTAACACAGAGTACAGCAGAAAATCAGATCAGCTTTAATAGAAAAATGGATATGACCAAACTCAAACAAACTGCTGGTCTATGTTAGTCATGAATTTTCTCTACAAGAACAGACACTATGATATACTAAGGAAATTAAACTAAGTCAAGCAACCTTCAGAACCAAGAATCATAATGCTCCTTTCAAAGAAGTTTCTTCCTTAGCCTTACCAACAAGACAATAATTTTTGCATGAAGCATGATGTTTATCTTTGAATTAAAAGTATTTATTCCTTGTTACACAAACACACAGATTAAGTTTTTCTGTATTTCTCTGCAAAGCTATTGGCTCCAGTGATTTCTTTGTGTAAAGTTGCACAAAATATTCCATACATATTTTTACTCAATTATTCCTGCCTCTCTTATTGAAGCAAATGATGAACAGATGCTCACCTAGCACTAATTCTGTATATACTTCAGTATAACCTTTTTACTTGCTACCGTATAAATGATCCTAATCCTTTGCAAATCTTTTGTAGATTTTCTCCCTACCCATATTTCTACACATAGCTGTTGAGGTTTAAGCCCAGCTGGCAAGTAAACACCACACAGTCACTTGCTTAGCCCTCACACCCCAGAGAAATGGGGAGGAGAATCAGAAGTAAAGCTTGTAGGTTGAGATAAGAACAGTTTAATAATTGAAACAAAAGGGAAATAGAATAATAATAATAATAATAATAATAATAATAATAATAATAATAATAATAATAATAATAATAATAATAATTTTTTTTTTTAAACCCACACATTAAGACAAGTGATGCCCAATGCAATTGCTCACCACCAGTGCCAGTCCCTGTCCTTGTTCAGGTCACTCCCCCAGTTTATAAACTGGGCGTGACATTCTAATGGTGTGGAATGTCCCTTTGGCCGGTTTGGGTCTCAGCTGTGCTCCCTCCCAGCCTTCTTGTGCCCTTCCTCATTGGCAGAGCATGAGACACAAAAAACGTCCTTGGCTTAGGATAAACACTACTTAGCAACAACCAAAACATAAGTACTTATCAACATTATTCTCATACTGAATCCAAAACACAGCAAAGTAGCAGCTACTGAGGAGAAATGAACTCTATCCCAGATAAATCCAGGACAATACCAGACTGGGAGATAGTTTTATTACAAGTAGAAAAACCTTCATGCTAAAAAAAGAATCCCAGAACTCACTGTGTCTATAATGCACACTTTATCACTTTATTACATTTAGAGATTTCCACCAGCTAGTTGTTATTTTTAAATATTACATTCAGTATGATTTCCAATTTCAACATATATGGTATTTCCTGGTTTCTTCTTTTATGCCGAGAAAATACAAACAAAATTAAAATAATCTTCTTATAACCTTCAGATTACGCATCTGCATAAAAAGTCCAATCATTTCAAACTCATATCACATTCAATTGTTGAACAATTGTTTTTCTGTTTGATTTTGCAGTGGAATCATTCAAATTGAATATGGCATTGAAAATGTGAGTCAACTTCTGTTCATCAAAACTGACAATTTGCTATTCCATCCTGAAAAGCTAGCATCTCCATTCTTTCTTTTTCACTGTCGACCTCTAAGCAAAATTTTCATTCAGCTTCCCAGGAAAAAATAAATATATTTGATATCTGTATGAGGGCCCGAACTTCCAAATGCAGAGGCCACTGAACTCCCATTATCACCTCATGTAGGACCCCAACACAGCTTCCTAATGAGCACTGGCTTGCAATTAATATAGAGGAAAAGGTCTTCCCTGGTTTCACCAAGACACTCCACTAAGTGGTAGCAATACAAAATAAACCAAAAATCATCCCAACACTCTCTGCTGTTCCCCAACTGAAGTAACTCATTATTTTGAGCTTCTGCTCTTTACAAACCTTCTACTAATATAGTGAATGAAGTCCTAAAAATGCATTAGTCTCAATTTGTTTTCCTCCTGGAGAGGGATCTACTGTGTTCCTACTACTTAAATCGACATCAGGAGGACAAATCACATCATAACTTTAATGTTTTTTTCTTACTAGTTTCTTTTTGCTGCTTTTCCTTACAATGTCACTTTTATTCTAGTCCCTATTGGAGAGAAATTAAATATGCACATTAGAAAATGAGGCAAAGCAACCACAGAATGAAAATATTGCTATAGACCTCCACTAAAAAGCACTTTTGTATCTGTGAAAAATTATTATACTTTGAAAATGTGTCTCAAAGACATTGAGAGAAGGGATCCTATATTTGCTATCCAGATCCAAAATTACCAAAGTCTTTAAGCACAGGTTCAAAGTACAAATTAAGTATTTCGCTGAACTGGAGCAGAAATAGATGACTTCATCCTATAATAACATACTAGCAAAAGATTTTCACTTTCTTTTCAGCAGTTAATGTAAACTGAAAACACACTACAAAATGTCAAGGAATTAATGCACTATTTTTAAGTATTTTGTACATTATGAAGTGGAGAAATTAGGTAAGAATCTGTTCCCATAAAGAAAATCGCAAATCATAGGTTCTTGAGAAGCAATCAGAAGATAAAAAATCAAAGCTGATAAAAAATATGATGTGCTGTGATTAAAAAAATCAATGTAATTCATTAACTGGTACAGCATGCAGAAGCAGTCACAAGCCATCCAGTTTTTCCTAAAAGTAAATAATGAAGACAATGGCTGCAGAGTGGCCAGCATCTGACTCATTTGGCATTGAAAAATAGTTTTTGTTTCTGAGATACCATTCAGAATCTGTAAATATCAAACCTTAAGGGGTTGGAACAATTAAATATGCAATTCCAGACCTCATACTGTGAACAGAAGCAGAATTTGCCACCTTCAGTTATAGCAAGTGTCTCTTAAATGGTTTTGGATAATCAAATTTTTGGCATCAGTAACATCTTTTCCTTAAACAGACCTGTGGACAGAAAGACAGGTGGCAGTTCAGAATTTTAAAGAATTATTTCAGATGGTAGGGAAAGCAACGTTTAGTCTCTGAATAAAAAAGGTTTTCCTGTGTACAGACTGATGCTGAAGGTACAGTAGATGAATCATTTGGCTTGTAAGTGAGCCTAGTACCAGTATCTAATTACTGTGTAAATGACTTAGATTTTACTTCATTATGATTGTGTATTTATATCATCCTGGGAATCCAGATAGCATTTTTATATTACCTTTTGGTGGTTTTTATATAAATACAGTAACATCATTTTATGCCTTTACCTATGGTTGTGACACAACTGAGAAACCTATACAACACCTCTCTTACAGAGACATGCAGGGCCTGCATATCTTTCACAGAATATAAATGAGAACTACTGTTAAATAAAGAACTCCTGACACTTGTTCACCTGTAATATTTCTTTTATCCACTTTTAATGAGGTAGTTTCTTTCCTTGTCCTTTGACCAGTGATAGAAATACCACTGTAATTATTGCCTCTTGCTGAGCAGCTGATTGCCAGTTCTTAACATAAATATAAAAGATTCTGCTCAAAACTGATGACACAGGAAGCTCACATGAGATATTAACAACAGGCAGTGGAAGAGGTTTTTGCCCCCATATAGTGCTCTCAGTAGCCTCCAATTCTGCAAGCAAAGCCAAGCTATGTGAAGCAAGACTATCATGATTTTATGTCCCCCACTACCACCTGGGAGGCTCACTTCTTACATTTGCACAGGGCTCATTAAATGAAAACTGCAGTCATTAGATTGGTAGTTCCTAAAAATTAGGCAGAGCAGGTTTGTTTCATGCTAACTCTAAACATTAAACAGTAATAAGGATTTTTTTAATTTGCTTTTTTTTCATTAAAGTAAATATATGTGCCTTTGAATTAACATAGGGAGCAGAACTGCACTTCCTGGAACAAATAAAATTGCAATGAAATCGAAAAGCTCTTCCCACGAAATGCAGAATTATCTCTCATAACTTCTCATATATATAAAGGGCTCAACTCATCTGACTAAATATAGAAATCTAATGCTCCTTGAGTCTTCATAAGGCATCCAAGACATCTACAAAAGAACCAACAGATAGCTACTGTATCTGCCAAGATGAGGGACCTAAGGGAGACCTACACATTTTTGAAGGTTTGACAGAGGCCACAAGATGCCTCACAGCACCTCAGATAATGACAAACACCTACATTTAGTCAATGAATCACGGCCAGAAAATGTTCTTTATAAATAGTCTTCCACAAGATGCTATTGTACATCATAATTCCAAACCGCTCATTATCTGCTGGAAGTTCATCTGCTTTCTAACAATAAATAGCTCTGATTTGAGAAGAGTGGGACGTCTAAGGCCATTTGGTATAAACATTTGTCCTTTTCTAATTGAGATGTACTCATCTCAGTTTTGAAATCGCATGAATTATGTGCTTTTTGTTTAGATTACTTTTGTGTTGCCAGTGCACTGTAACATCTGCTAAATAACAGGAGCCCTGTGAATATAGCTGAGACCCCCCAGGATAAAGTATTATTAGAATCCATTAGTATTGCCAATCCTCTGGGCCGTGTAACATTTCCTTTTACGCCATTTGTAAACCAACAACTTTAATTATAAATCAGGCTGTGTATCCTAAATTAGTTGCATCCTAATGACTAGCTGCAGTCCTTAGTGCAAAGGGAAGAGATAAAAATTTATGTACTTTCAATATCTAAGCATTTACAGTTCTCAGACACCTCCCAAGCAGTCAGTCTACCAAACCTTTGTTTACCTTTTCCAAACACTACACTTGGTCTAAGGTGGTTAGAAGGTAGGCTAAGATCTGTCCTGGCACCTCCTTTTCGATTATTTCCTGCCTTTTCAAAAACAGTATTTCTCAGCAGTTATTTAATAGTTACCAGAATGATCCCAAATATATTCCTCTTTAACAACAGAGGATCACAGAAGCATAGAATATTCGGAATTGGAAGAGACCTAAAAGGATCATCAAAATCCAACTTCTGGCCCTGCACAAGACATCCCCAAGAACCACACCATATACCTGAGAACACTGTTCAAGCACTTCTTGAATTCTATCAGGTTTGGTGCTGCGACCACTTCCCAAGTGCTCAGCAGTGGTGCAATAAAAATTGAACAGCCTTCACATCAGTGAAGCTCTCAGCCACCCTCTGGGTGATTAACCTTTTCCTAATATTCAGACTAAACTTGCCCTGACACAGCTTCATGCCATTGTCTCATAGAAGAGCTAAGATTTTCTTAGTTTCATAAAGGAAACACAGATCTTTAACTTTGACAAATGTACAG
Source organism: Molothrus ater (assembly GCF_012460135.2). Classification (NCBI taxonomy): domain Eukaryota; kingdom Metazoa; phylum Chordata; class Aves; order Passeriformes; family Icteridae; genus Molothrus; species Molothrus ater. The sequence continues at coordinate 74,457,896 of NC_050479.2, read as the reverse complement.
AGAACAAATGACTTTTATAGAATTATGCCCTTTGTACTAAATGAAGGATCAGCCCTGCAAGTTATATTTAGTCATGAAGTGATCTGCCCTATATAAAGCAGCCTGCAGCGCATGTTCTCTTTGGTAGTGACAAGCAAATGTCACCCAGAGCAAGAACTCTCTAAAACCTTACACTAGCAATGGATTCCACCTCCTCCTTGGTGACTTGGAGAAGCTGAATCCAGAAACACAATTTATCTCCCTGACAGGACAGGGCTCTGGGCCAGGATTCCATAAAACTTATCATCAGGGTATTAGGGAATCCCTAGGGAATTGCCACTGCACCATATCATCCTCCAAACAGAAGATGCCCAGATAGATAAACCGACAAGCAAATTCTTCACATCACTCTCTGAAGCAAAATCAAAAGAAAGAGCATTATTATCCCACAAGGTACAAATGCTTATAGGAAAAATTCTTGCAATACACTTGAGTCTACATGCAGAGCTGACTTAGCCATTGATATGTGCTGTGCATTTTTTAAGCCGAATTTTTATGAGAAAAAAATAATTATGTTGTATAAATTATTTGCTTGAATTTAAAAAATGGAGGAGATTTTTTTTCTGTGCCTTAAGCAATGGAAAGTCAGATAGGTAAAATTACTTCTCCAGCCTTTCTGCTGAAACCATGATCTGATACAAGTGTATTTGTAGCTTCAGACTGTGTGACCAAGTGTAATTTATAGAGTTTATCTAACATGGTGCTGCAGTACATGCAATTTAGATACTGCAGTTTAAAATACACAAATGGGCTTTCAAAGACAACACTTCTTCCATGTCGTTAGAGACTGGGTGTGAACAGTTACTTCTGCTTTGCAGATTTTGCACAACAGCTCTTTTTATATGACTTTATGAATTTAGGTTACTTTTCATTAGTTTTACTATCAAAGTGAGGACAGATTACACAGCTCCTCAGCAAGATGCAAAGAGGCTCCAAAGGAAATATTGATGCCATTTAAAAGACAGATAACTGCCTTAATGAAGCTCCCTTTCTTTTTTTTCCTTGTGAAGGACTGAAGAGTGAAAAATAGTTCACGTTCACAAAGGCTACACTAATTGTTCGCAGTGTCTGAAAAGAGTGTTTGGATGAGGTGAGGTGAAGGTTGTACAGTTTTTATCTGACTTGTGCATTTGGGATGTGAGAAATATCATGTGATATATTGGAACTACTGAGTGGGGTTCAAAAAGGAAAATCGAGCATTTCTCTACTGCTTTGTAGAACTCAGTAGCACAGACTTTCTTTGAATATCTGCCAAAGAAATAAACAGGAGATAGGTCATGAAGGTTTTATGTCCCGGAATAAATTCCTTAATAGCAGTTACAAAAAAAAAAAAAGTTTTTATCCGTAATTTCCTATTCCCATTGCCAAAGTTTTAATTTGCAGCTACATGAAGGTCTTCTGCTTTATTCTGGAAGCATTTAAGTAAAAATGCACATTCTAATCTTACATGAAATCAAATTATTTTAAATCATGAGGACAAAAGCAGTCCCAAACGAGATTTGCTGTCATTGTTCAAAATGCTGAATGTACAAAGGGTATGAAAATGTCTTTACTTCAAGAAGGTTGAAATCTGAATAGCACTGACATGTGGTTTAAAGGATTACAAAAATCCTGTTATCTCCATTATACAGATGGGAAATTGAGGCACAGAAAGAATAAAAACTTGCCCAAGGTCAAATAAGGAATCTCTCCAGATATAACTTTTGTCTCTAACATACCTCAGTATAACTTTATAGTCACCTAAGAAAGAAATGTGGTAGCAATCCACATAACATACTTCATCATGGACATCTTTCTCTTATCATTTATTTCTAAAATAGGTTCAAACCAATACTGTCAATCTCCTCTGAACACAGTTTAGTGGTGTACTTGGCAGTGTTGCATTAAAAATTGGACTTGATGATCTTAAAAGGTCTTTTTCAACCTAAAGGATTCTTTGTTTCTACATGCTTATGAAGGACACGGTAAAAGTATGCACGCACCAATTAATGAAAGCTGAGTCTATCATGAAGCTGTCTGGATTATTTTTGAAAGGATGGAAAGTTAAATTAAATACTACAGCCTCAGAAGCTGTCATTGTAAAGGAAAACAGTGGGACTGATCTGGTACCACACACAGTTTACAGCATGTGAATCTGATGGATATGGGTTCCTTCCATTACAGTGATTTAAAGCAGGGAGACTTGTACTGATGTCTAGACTTGTAGCAGAGCGACTCAGCAAGGAGACAAGGAGAACCAGGTCCTTGCACTGCAGGAAGATGGTGACACAATTTAGTGCTGACTTGACAGGAGGAAAATTGCAGCATTCATACATGATAAATCACATGCACCGAGCTGAGTGAACAGCTTGCAGTCAGCACTTCCCTGTGAGCAGCGCAAGCACCAGGACCACAGTGTGAAGCATCTGCTCACAGTCTTCCAAGCTTACCAGAGATCTCAGCATTTTCAGTCTTCTGATGAATAAGGAATGCCAAATGACTTTTTTAGAGGTGGTTAGGAGATTGGAAGAGGTGAATCATGTTGGCAGTATCTAAGGTCAGAGAGCAGGAAGATGCTTCTAATCATCTTTAAGGAAACATTTTCTTCCAGCCCTAGACAGCAAGTGTCTCTTACTGCTCATATAAATGAACTAAGAGCCAGATTTGCTTCAACAGTTTCTCTAGCCTTCATCAGAATCAGATTCATGCTTGCCTCCTGTCTCAGCAATGCCACTTGCTCCAGGTACACACCCCAGTGGTTACATCCCTCTTTCACAGAGGCCGATCTTACCAATCTTTATTCAACAAGAAAAATAACTGTGTATGTGGGAATTAATTACACAGCCTCCATTAATTTTTTCCCTGTTGTGATAGAAGCTATAATTAAAATAAAGAAGTTGGGTTTACTGCTCATTCCCTTATGTTCTTATCCCAGATACGGAGAAGGATTGCTTTTAAATTATCTCAGGGTTTTGCTCATACTGAAGTGGGTTTTTTTGCTAAGAACTCTTTCTTTAAGAGGCAAACTTGTCCAAGAAAAAGTCTCTGCAACCTAATTTTCAACAAAGCCCACTTTAATAGTTCCCCAAGATAGTAATGCTTAGATGTTATCCCTCTACTTTGGCCCCAATCTGCCCCTAATAAACATGCATTTTGAGGATACCACTGAAGAAACAGGTTGCACATTATTCAGCCATGCTGAGGTACAGGGACTGACATACTGCTTTAAAGGCACTATGAAGGTGAAAAATTATTCATAACTGTTTTCTATAACTCATAGTTTGTGTCATGGTGAAACAAGTACTGAATGTCTAGTCTGGCTTTTTATAATATTAATATGCACCTGATAACATGAAAAGTCTCTGCTTTGCATGAGTTCTGCCTTATCACTCATATTTGTTTTAGAGAACTAGCATGAAAATATTTTAGAATTAAAAAAGAAAAGGTAAATAACACTGGACACATTTAGAATTTGATTGTTCTAAATTCTCTCCGTGACATGCAAAATACAAAATGCCACCTCATTCTAGCAGCAGCTAAAGGCACACAGAATATCCCTGACAGCACCTAGCATTTTACAGAATAAGGCACTGGATAGCAAAAAAAAAAAAAAAAAAAACCCAAAACATTTTGAAATTTTGAATGTCAGTGAAACACAGTCATCCCTAAACTAGATCATGTTTGCTGTTTCACAGAGCACACCAAATCTGCTTAACAGTTTGCAGTAAGACAGATACACAGTGCATATCCTCCAAAAGTATTTTAAGTTATCAGGATACAATGGTAAAGACCAGAACATGAGCAGACTATCACCTCACCATATTCCCCTGACATGGAAAGTTAAAACTTATCTTCACTTATCGTACACAGTCAGATTTCAGTGTTGTGCCTCTTGCTGAAGAAAATCTAAGTTTCCAGAATGTTTCATGACTCAGGTACACCCTGCTGGTGTTTCTCAGGCCCTCCATCCACCAGGCCCACAGAAGATAAAAGTGTCTGTTGTCCTGCAGAACCCCTATAAAAACACTAGAGATAATTCCAAGGCCTGCACAGAAGCAAGTCCACTTGCCAAAAGCCTTTGAAACTTCTCAAATCACTGGGTATTGCTCAATACACATTCACTGCCTCCACTGAAAATCATGTCTGGATTGTCTAAAAAGCTCAAAATGCATGTAGAAAAGGAGGCAAATGTAGTAACAGTGCACTGGTATGCTGCTCCCTATATTCTAAATTTCTGTGGTTGGAGCAAAAATTTCTTGTTGCATTGTTGGCATTAGGATGGTCAGCAAACCTTCCTTGCAACTAAAGGAAACAAATTCCCTTGAAAAAACACATACCAAGCACATTAGCCGTACACTGGAGAATTCCTGAGACATCTTCAGTTTCTTCATTGCCAGAGCAGTCTGTGTAGGAGCATCTATTTGATATATTGTGAAAATTCTTCTCTGCATCTCTGTAACTACAGGAAAAAAAAAATTATAACAACTCATACAAATGCAAAGTCAACAAATGTCTTTCAGAAGTGGTGGCAAAGGATTAAGAAGAATTAATTGCCCCATGATGGGCAATTTGAAGATTCAGCTGGACAGAGTGCTGAGCTATCTTGTCTAGACCATACTTCTGCCAAGAAAGGTTGGACTAGATGAGCTTTAAGGTCCCTTTCCAACCTGATATTCTATGACTGAAAAGAAGTTGCTATTCTCTTTTTATAAGAAACATTCCAGTTCATTGAGTAGTCGCCGTCTGATGGGATTGTACTGAACAGCAGTTTACCATTTACATCCAGGTTACGTATTGCTATTCCAAAGCATCTCTAAGAATTTGAGAAAAAAGTTAAAAATTAAATTAAAAAGCTTATCATGGAAGGCTGTGAATTGGAAAGCACAGAGCAAAGCATTACCATGCACCTTTCCCCACCTCACATTAACACTTACCCAATAACTTGATGCTCAAAATACTGCAGTGTCTTTTGAAGAGTCTGCCGAATGGTCTGAGGCTACGGAAGAATAATTTTAAAAATTGTGAGATTAGGGAATTGGAGCACAGTTCAATTAACAGATCTTTTCACACACTGTTTTTCTTCAGTTTTACTTCTCTTTATCTTCTACCTGCCATATGCCCATCGCAACAACAGATATTAAATATTATAATTCGTTCCTTGTATCTTACTTCACCATTTAAATAGGAAGAATTTTACAATGCGGCATAATTAATACTGCTCATAAGGCTAGTTGCACATAACAAAGGAGCCACTTCACTCTCAAAAACAGCTCTCAAAAACTATCACCCACCAACTATCTCAGTAATTCAAAATAATTAATTTGAAATAGTCTGCAAGAAAATGCCATTATTTTGTGATGAAAGTATCACCAGGAAAAGGCATTGAATTTTTAAACTCTATATGCTCCCTAGAGCATTTTCTAATAAAGAATATTATAAAGATGCAATTTATTTTGGCTTATTTTCCTACAAGCTATAACTCTTCAGTCATCTTTCAGATTACCAGAAAGTCAAATTCTTCAGAAGAAAATCATGACATGCTTCAAGCACTTCTATGCTATTTCACTTTAATAGGTGTTCACCAAACTACATATGTATATAATTGTCTTTATTTGCAGTATTACCACTACTACAGTGTTCACCAAAATACTTATGTATATAAATGTTTATTTTCTTTATGTATATAAATGTTTATTTTCTTTCTTTACTATTACAGCTGCTGAGGCTACTATTATTTTGAATGAATTCATGAGAGATTTTTTGGCAAATAAAGGACGTGTGATATCCATGTAATTTCCTCTCTTGAATTTTCCAAGTCACTTATGACAAAATGTTATTCCTCAAAAATTACTAGCTTGTATCAAATCCGAGGTTCTTCACCTGTCTATTTTGACCTGGTGCCAGAATTCAGACAGAGATACACAAATTAGAGTTATAAGTTTTTCTTCTGTATCAAAAGTACACATGGACATTTTGATCAGACTCACAACAACACACACTGAAATTTTAGAGATGTTTGGTCTTTTCCTGCCTTTTGGAACAGACACCTAATTGTTTTAGAAAGTAATAGTCAAAATGCCCCTTAATTAGAGGAATCTCATTCTAAAACCACAATCACCTTTGAAAGTCTCAGATTTTGCTTACTGACCTACAGATTCAGCAGTTCAAGAGCTGAGCTTCCTACTCTGCTCAAACTCTTGCCCATGAGTTTGTCCTGATGACAGCAGGAAGAAAAAACTGTATACCAGGCTACACTAGGTTTGTACGACTGCAAAAAATTTATTTTCTAATGCAAAACTGTAAGAAAGCGTCTACACTTTTGTATTAAACAATTTAATTAATTAAATTGTAAAAATTAAAATTTAAATGTATGCACTCAAAAAGAGCATAAGAGGGCTTATAGGAAAGATGGGGACAAGCTTTTTAGCCGGACCTGTTGCAGTAGGACAAGGGCAATGTTTTAGAACTAGAAGAGGACAGAATTAGATTAGATATGAGAAAGAAGATATTTATAGCAACGGTGGTGATACACTGGAACAGACTGTCCAGGGAAGTGGTAGGTGACCCATTCCTGGAAACATTCAAGGTCAAGTTGGATGGGGCTCTCTCTGGGCTGAAGATGCCCCTGCTCATTCTAGGGAATGAGCAGGACCTTTCTCATTCTAGGACCTTTAAAGGTCCCTTCCAACCTAAACTATTCTGTGATCCCATTAACAAGAAAAAAAGCTCAACATAGATGCAAACCTTGGAAAAGGTTTTTCTTGTTAACTCACTATTAGGTAATCACTTTACTTCTCTGTGGGAACTAAGTTACCTGTGCCAAAAGGCTTTAAAAGTTGCATGTTCTCTTGTAAAACACAATGGAAACACCATATGAGTGAAACCATCACATTTCAAAAAAACATCTCCTTCTCAATGGTACAACACATGTTGAAGCCTTCAGGCTTCAGGCCTAATTCAGGCCTAATGGGCTGCAAACATATTTAATGGCATGTTCTCGCTGAGACTCAGAAGCTTTCCTCTGCTCAGAAGGCAGAAAAATCCACTCTTTACATCTAGAAGAGATGTATTTCCTCACAGCAGCACCAAAGCAAAGCAGAATAGCTTTAAGCAAAGAAGTGAGAGCTGCCATTTCCCATCTCCATACAGCATTTCCCTCAACCCCACTCCCTCCACACAGAATATCAGTATTCCACCAGCAACTCCTCTGACACGAAATAGGGAATAATAGAAATGTTTGATTGCTAAATTAAATCTCCATTCTGGTTGTCCCAAAGTGCTTTTACAGCAAGAATATGGAATGCAGCAATGCTTGGTATCATGGCAGAGAGGAAGAAAAACAGCTTCTTGTCTTCTCAAGAAGTTTTGCAGCTTAGAGCACCTGAGCAATCATCCACAGATTGTCTTTGTCCTTCTCATACCTGGACACATACTGCACTCCTTAACCAGGGAAAAATCATTTCGACTACCTCAAGATTTCACAGTACAAGCAATCTCCTAGTCCTGAACTTATTTCAGTGGTAAACATCCCTTCTCCTGCAGTGCTGAATGGAAAAAAAAATCCCCATGTTAACTTTCTCTCCTGAAAGCTAAATCAGTTTCCTAGCTGTTGTCAGACAATTCTAAACAACCCCATGAACTCACACCACTTTTCACTGGCAACTCCTATCAAATCCTAGAAATTAAGTACAGACAGAAATAGGATTTACTATTAAAACATGGGTCATAAACAGAGCTCAATGTAATGCGCTCAGAGCCAGAATGAAAACTGATCCAAGAGTCACAAAGTCTTTCTTCTTCTCAGACAAGAATTATAATGGCACGTTGCTGTGCATTGTTAGAGTCACTATGCTCACCTTCTCAGTTTGCTGTATTTCATCAATGGTGAATGTCATTTTGCTACAAATGTAATTCTGTAACCAGGGCCATGTCTAAACAAAACAGTGAGAAGAGATATGACACCTGTTTGCCTACAAGGGCAGTTTGGGGCACTGCTTCTTCCACTACTGCTAATGCCTTGCTCATGAGACAGAGAATGAGCAGGAAAACATTTCCACCTCTTTTCTTTTTCTTTTTTTTAAATTCAGTAACAAGACTGGATGGAGGCAAAATAGCTAAACCTTCTCCTAGCAGCATGGCACACATGACCTCTCCCAGAAACAGAGTTCTGCCACTTAAGGAGGTAAAAGACAGCCTTTAACCATATACCTCCTCCACTGTTATGCCATTTAGGTGCTCAGTGCCACTTATTTACTGAAGAGATTGTAAAGTTTCATGGATACTTAAAACTACAGGATTTAATGTAAATATAAGCCAGGGACTATTACCTAAACAATTAAATGTCAACAATTCATTTTGATTATGATGATTGACTAATATTTGTATGCATCACAAGAGGAGTAGTCACATCTGTTCATGTGCCTAAGGACAAATCAAAGTAAAACAAATTCTTGTTATTCCTAACTGTAAATTAATCCAAGGGTTGCCATACCAGATCACATCCAAGCTCCATATGGTATGATGACATGTAAGGTATAAGGAAACACTGGAGATACTCAGATTGATCTCTTGCATGGCAAAGAATAGAGGACTTCACTAAAATAACTCTGAATTCAGACATCAGTGCATGGCTAACCCTAATGTGTCAGAATAATTTGTAAAAAATTACTGAATCAATAAGTCATATTGGTTTGAAAGAACCTCTGGAGGTCTCCTAGACCAACATCCTATTCAAAGTGGTTTGAGTTAAAAACTGGTTCTTCAGACAAGTTTTGAGCTTCTCCAAGAATGGCAATCTCACAACCTCTCTGGAAAACCTGTGCCAGCATCTGGCCAGCATCTGGACCCTCATGACATCTCATTTCTTTCCATAATTCTGATTTTAAACTCCCATCTTTCAGCTTTTTTGCCTCTCATCCTTCTTCCATTCTGTACCCCCAAGGAAAGCCTGGCTCCATCTTCCCTACATACCCTGCTCAGTTCAGCTATAGACTGCATCTTTCTGCTCACCCTCTTCTTCAGAGAGCAAAGCCCCTTTCCCAATCAGTATCATTTAAAGCCGCCTTCACAAGGCTGTGCAGCCAATTGGAGATGACCTCAGATCACTTTGCTCAGCAGTCCTTGCTCCTCAGAGCATACCCCATGTCCCTGGAGATCACAGCCTGGCAAACAAAAGCACCATCACAGCTACAGACTTCCTGCTAGATGTGCCTGCACCAGCCAGAGACTTCCCCCCTCCACCAGCAGGAGTGAGGAGACCCCAGCTGGGCACCTGCACCCTTCACCCTTGCACTCAGAGCCATGTAGTCACTCCTGACTCCTCAAGGTCTTCCCTGGCTGCATCAGGGGTGCCCACATGGATGAGCAACGGAGACAAACAAGCTTTGGCAGCCTCTTTACAAGGCTCATGTGAGAGCTCTTGGCAAGCAGCAAACCTCCTGTGACAGCACAGCAGGCTGGCACACGAGGGCTTCTGTCTCCTCAGGAGAGAGCTTCTGATACCTACCACCCTCCTCTTCTGGAACCTTCTAAGGGCTGAGGCTCTGCTGGATCTACTGCCTCATCTGAAGGGAGGGAGGTCATCTCTCTCACCTCTTCACAGGGCACTTTACCTTCTCTGTACCTGATGAATCACAGGTGGAACAGGGGTCTTAATTATGCTGTCAGCAGTAACCAACCTCCAGCCTTCTCATTCTTGAAAATTTCCACCCTTGACTCTCAAATCTTATCTCTATTTTTCTCTCCTTCCTTTCAACATGGAGCTCAGGTTCTTGGCTCCGCAGGGCCCAAGACAGACTAAGATCTGTCCATCCTCCCTCAGTATCTACGACAGCTCTTCCCCCTGGCACCTCACTGCTCTCTGACCAGAGTGCCCGGCCTTTGGCACCACCAGGCAGCAATGCCGGCGGTGGCAGCCCTGCCACGACAGCCACTGTCACTCTGCCAGCCACCACTGTTCAGAGGATGCACTCCTAGAGAAATGTGCCCTTCCTGCTAGATCTCATCCTGCTCTCCAGTAGTGCAAAACTTGTTCAAGTCCGGAAGATAGAGGAGTAATAGTTCCTCAAAAACTCCGTTTATGACTAACTGGAGAAAATCTATATGAAGACATTTGGCTAAATGAACTTGAAATATTCCTGATTTTTAAATTCAGACAACTTCTTTTGGAAAAGGATTCTAGTTTAAACTGTGGGGCCTTTTTCTTTTTCTGAGTTCAGTTTTCTCTTCTTGCAGCTTCATTGCCTCAATTTTCAAGGCAAAGGGGAAAAGAACTTCCACTTTAACTGCATCCCTTCTTACAAATGTCTTTCCTAAGGCAATCAAACATAAACTTTCCAATCTTCTCAGAGTACAGAGATTTTAGCCTATTCTCTAGCCATCTTCTGTTGCTCTGAAATGTCTTTCATTTGATTGCAACACCTTTGGAAATAAACGGTAGGGCTCATCTGCCCAACTGCAGGCACCCACAGTGATTCATTTAATCCTCTGGTTGGCATCTAATACGTGCCTGAGGACTCAGTCTTTATAAATACCCATTTCTTTCTTTTGTCTAGAAGAGACATTGATTGATTGCTACAGACTTCGACATCTTAAAATGTTTAGGTAAGGACAGACAAACCCCACACTGAGGTGACAGAACTGCACACAGTATCCCAGATGACTCAGTCTCAATTTACATAAATGCAGTTTCAAATTCTCCATGCCATTTCTTTTGCATCCTAAGATACCCAGATGGAATTAGGGAAGAAAGGGGCTGTACAGAACACTGCCAAGAGAGCAGCCAGGTACACAGACAGTTCCTCCTTAACCCTAACAAAGTTGCAAATATTTTTTCCTCAGAAAAGCTAAGTGGCTCCTAGCTGAGCTTCAGAAGGGCTTCAGCAGTCATGCTGTTAAAACTTGAGTGCTTAAAATTTTAAACATGGAAACTGAAGCATTGAAGAGCATAACAGGCTCTGCTAGAAACCACTTTGCTTCTATCAGAATTTCTTCAAGTATGTTCATTGGGTCAGGGGGCCCTCCCACAGTGTTGTGCCCTGGGGAGTTGCAAAGTCCTTCCCAGAGAAATCTGCACCCCTGCATGCAGGAGAGCCTGTGGACCTCAGCCAAATCAGCACTGTGACACTGAAAGTTTTAAATGCTTCAATTTTCAAGTGTTCAATCATAAACTGAGCAGATGTGTATGATTTTAGTCACCAGATTCACTGCTGGTGATCATTCATAAATGAAAACCATTTCTTTTTTCATATTTCAAAACCAATTTTAGTCAAGCCTTTGTGCTTAGGTGACTGCAGATCTCTAAGCACACACGAGCAGGTGTGCATCTGGCCCATCCAAAAGAAGATAAATGGCAAAACAGTCATTTTCCGTCTGCGTATTTTTAATATTTACCCCATGATCATGTAAGCAGTGAAAAACTGTTCCCTCCCTGTCCTTCTGGTCTGCAAAATATTGAATTAAAGAGGTTGTAAACAAAGAATCAAGGCTCCAGTTGAAGACAAACATTTATCAACACTCCCAAGTGCCAGCAGTGGAGAGATAAGCATTGAAATTGCTGCGACTAGGGAAAAGAAGAACTGAAAAAGAAAAGGAACACTCCTTTGGCATCCAGCAATGTTCTGATGGTGCAGAAAGGAAGAAAACTCCATAGCAGGTCCTGCACAGCCAGCACTCTCCCAGTCCCATTCCCAACAGCTGAAGAATGGAATGATAGGGGACAGAAATCGGAGAAACAGTTTCACAACATAAGCAATCATCTGAAATTTTAAAAAATAAATAATCTTTAGGGGTTTAATAGTGCTTTTGATAATATAACCAGGAAAAAAAATATAGGTCTGCTCTCTAGATTCTGAACATTTTAGGGTGCACCTATTTTTTTAACTGCTTCTATTTGAGCTAAAAATATATCTTCTTCATGAAGACCAGCTTCCCAATTCCAGATGAAAGCACCCTCTGCTTGCAGACCTCCATGACTAGCAGCAGATTCGGTATCAAGAGAGGGAGATGCATAATCCCCAGGAGTGGACTGTCTGGGGATCCAGGGCAGGGTGACTGACAGCTGGAGGCAGAACAAGCTGCCTGCAACAGCTCACAATGATCCAGACAGGACCGTGCGAGGGTGCAGCACCCGAGCTCAGCGCATCTCGCAGGCAAACTGAGACATTTCTGCTCCTCAGTTCATACAAACTGGGGTCCTCTTCACAGAGAAATGCTGGTGCACATCAGAGAATTGCCTTAATTTAATAAACAGCATTGAGATTAAGAATTTTGCCCAATACTATTTCATGGCAACAATGCAAACACTGTGAAGAAATAAAGCAGAGCTAAATAATGACTAGAAATTGTAAGTTCTGCATCCCCAGCTGCCTTTCAGCTAGAAGAATCACAGATATTAAGGATGGAAATTGCCTATTAGATCATCTAGCCTAACTCCTTGACAGTGAAGGATAAATATCTCAGGGTGCTATCCCCTGCAACACCAGCTGCAATCACTTTTTTAATCTCTGAATTTCAGCCTGGTCTAAAATGGACAGAAAAACTGTTCTGTGCTGCAGAGAGAATGTGCTCAGTAAGATTATAATAGATGATCTATTACTAATGCTACCTGTTCATCTTTTAATGCAACTGATATCTACTACATAAAATCATCCATGCTACTCCAGCAGACTGATAGGAAATGAAAAGCTTTATAGGTCGGTCCTTTTCAAGGATTTTTCTTCTGCTGCGATAGAAGAAGAACCAATTTCCCCAGTGTAACTGGACCTAATTTCATATGCAGCTCTGCATAGGTATTTATCCCTTTGAAACCTATGGACAAACCACAGATGTTTTTAATCTTCATTCTGAAACTTAGTTTGAGAGTTGGCAAACCGACACATACAGAAAAATCTGGATACAAGATGGAATAACTTCTTTTACTGAAAGCACTTCATAGCAGCCTTTAACATTAGCACAAGAGGTAGAAGGCAAGAGAAGGCTTTCTTCTGTATTAACATTTTGCATTTTATCAGAGTACAACCAACTGCTGTGAGGTGGTAAATGGCTCTGCTCAAACAGTTTCAAATGAAAGGCATGCATGCTCATTTTGATGCAGCCATGATGGCTCACTGCTTTTGTAGGGGCATCTATTAATGATCATGACATTCTCATCTCCCTTACATCTTTCTCTATTTGCACCTGCACACTCTGGCCAGGGGAGAGGCAGAGGAAGTGCAAAGCAATTTAGATCAATTTTGTGGGATCACCACTAGTGCTGCCATGCTCTGCTCTGCCAGCCAGCAGACCTGATCTGCCCATGGGCAAAGCCTATTCCACAGCAGGGATATGCTCACTGCTTCCAGGCAGCAAACATGTCTGCAACCTATGAATGCTTCCAAGACACGTTTTCTCCAAGCACTGAAGAGAAGTTAAGATTCAGCCTGAAACACCACAAATATTAAGAAAGCCAATATTACTGTGACTGGTCTAAGCATTACATGTCAAATACTTAAACTTACACTCAATAAAATTTCATCAAGGTCAATACAATGCTGCAGGCCCTTGGCCAGATAATTTTTTTTTAGTATTTATTTGCTGAAGCTGAATTTTCTTTGCATCACATGTTAAACTGCTGAGCAAGAAAAACAACTAAAACCCACTGTGGTGCTTATATTGATGATATTTTCCTGAATGTTCTTGTTTAAGACATCACAACTCCATTTCAAGCTATGAAATAACAGATTGATTGACTACAGACTGCTTGCATGACCTTCTGTATAACCGACTTTTGCCTAGGTTAATTTGGAAGATACTCGGTAAAAGTCTGGTTTTATTATACTTTCAAAAAAAATCATTCTGCTTGCCTGCTGAAATGAGAAATTAAAAGTTTCTCATAGAATGTGCCTCTCTTCACCATTTTCATGCTTCACACCCACATTCTTGAGAAGGTTGTTACTCATATAAGAAGCTTATCCAGCCTGGGCTACTAAGTGAATAAGATCATCACAGCAGTGATATGGGTATCATTTGACATTACCTTATTTTATTCAGTAAGACAGGCACAAGTCATTTCTACAACAGCCGAGCTTAGCTATACACAATGTGTTAATGTAAGCCATTAAGAGCTCAGAATACTTGTGCAAAATCTTTCCAAAATCTTATGCAAAAATCAATTTGCTACCTCTCCTGCTAGTGGCAGCAGCTTGTTAAGGGAGTAGAAGTAAAAAGCTAGTAAAAGGAGTAGTACTCATGGACACTAAGTGGTAGAGGTTTATGATGGAGCCACGTTTGATATAAGCTGCTACATTGCAACTTCTCTGCCAAAAGCCCACCTCCGCTCACTGGAGGATTCACTTGCAATTAAGCAATTTGAAGTTACAGTAGTTCTGTGACATAAGTCATAGCCTACACACCAACATAAATGACTGCCTTTACATTCACTTTTCTTCCACTGGCAGGGAAAGGGCTGCATTCAAAAAGACAGTTCTTAAATTCAAACTATTTGGCGGCAGCCAATAGCAGCTTCCTAAATAACACAGGAAAAAAAGTGTTCTTACATTAATGTGTTCTGAACTGGGCATTTAAAGAATAGCAGAAATAATTCTAAGCGAACAGAAAAGTGTAGCAGAAGTGATTTTCACTTAACAGTTTTGTAAGCGATGCGTTACATTGGCCTTTCAGAAAATAAAATCAAATTGAAGTGTTAGTCAGTTTAATGCTGTGTTGTGCTGTAATTTGTGTTTCAGAAAGATCAGTGCAGTGCTTAGGGGTACACAGACTCCTCTGAATGCACACTCGGTCACTCTCAGCTCCTTTACGGACAGCCTATGCCTCTTAGATGGGAGCAGAGTATTTGACTTTTCAAATCAGTGACAAATTATGTTTTTCTGATTTAGATTCTATTTTCAGCCTGGTATTGGATACAAGTCAAAATAGAACTGAAGCAAAACTGAAAATTGCTGCAAGGAACTAGAATTCAGTAACATACTAAACTGCACTTTTAAAGACTCAATCTATGCCAACTGGTGCCAGGATACTGTTCTCCTATAGTAGAGCTCCTAAGGGCAGAAAATATTATTTTGATAATGAATAGCATATAATATCATGTTCTCTACTTATAATTAATCAAAATGTATGTCTTTGTGGGTGTAAAATCCTTTAAAATGGAACTCAATAACAAAGCTGGAATCAAAAGGAGAATGTATCATTAAATTTGATTGTGATGTACATATAATTACCACGTTATTTCTTAAAAACAAGGTCATAAATCAATGTCCCTATTAAGTTCCCAACATTTTATTATTTATCTCCAATAAACTGAACCCAGCCTGGTGACAAGGGCAACTGTTTGTTTTGGGAGCAGCTGGATCTGGCTCCAGATTTCTCTGATCAGAGTGCATAACCAAAGACCATTCGACAGCGGTTCAGATGAAGGAGGACAGAGGGACATCTGTGTTCTGTCAGGAACATGATTTAGGAACATGTTAGAATGCTTAGGAGCTGCCTTCACAATTACTCAGCCCCGTGGGAACATCACAGGGATCAAAGGCTGTGAGAGGGCAGGGACAGTCATGGGGCATTCTGCAGGGAGCACTATTGCCAGGACCTTGTGAGCCGATGGAGCCACAAGAGCTGTGTGCAGAGCCCGGAGTTTAATGCGCTGGGCAGCAAAGTTTGGTCCCGCCAACCACCATCATCATCACACCCAGGTGCTGAGCACAGCTCCCCGGCCCCATGGAAGGCTGTGCCTCCACCCTTCTGATGCCAGGGCACTTGGCTACACAGCAAACTGTGGGAGGCAGCAGGGCAGCAGCTTGGTGACATGTTCAGCACATGCACAGTTAGTTTGCTGAGTGAAGCTGAGACAAAAGAGCTGCCTCTCCTTGCATTGTTGCTGCTCTGCCTCCCTGCCTGGTGCACCCTGCTTCCCCAGCACAGCTTACTCACAAATGGCAGCGGTGGGGTGTGGATGGAAGTCTCACCACAAACTTTTCCCCAAAATACAGAGCTGTTTCGGTGGGACGTGAGCCCTATCATCCTTCTAGTTCTGGGACTCAGAAAAGAGGGGGCTTGCAGTGAGCACATTCCAGATAAACAGTAGCAATCCTTCACCCATCCAGGCACGTCAAGGAACATTTACAAACCCACAGGAACATAAAATGAACCCGTGCCGAAAGAGGGATCAGGTGCCACCATCCTCTAGTGTAACTACTGCAGGAAAAAAATCTCCAATAATCAATATAAGAGAAAAGGTGGAATATCATGCCTGCTGGAAAGTGCTAGAAGCTGTTGTCCGGGAGCAAGGAGAATGGGGTGGATTCAATGCTGCAACGCAGTAAGGCTCACTTTCTGATATTTTTCCACAGTTCCACAAAAAGTAATGTTTGTGCAAAGTCATACTCAGCTAAAATTGAGATTACAAGATTACAAATGATTAAAAAATGCAGTAACTTGTTTTCACTGTATTTTAGTGTAATATATCTTGAATATCTCATTACTGCATTTCTGTGTACAGAATCTGGTACAACTGACAGTACAGCTGTACTAACTCATGAATGAATTGCACAGGAGAAACATTTCGTACACATTTTTGCACTACCACTCCTAAAATGAAGCCTTCTTGCTGCTCTGCCCTACAGACACCCCTCTTGGGTGCCCAAAGCTCTTTTTCCCCTTGGATGCACCTTCCTATTCTGTTCAATGCTCTCCACATCCCCAGAGCAGCTCTCAGTAGCTCCTGGTACCACTTAGAACTCTCTGCATGGTACAGTAGTATTAAATACACACACAGAATTTTTCTTCAGTGAAAACACAAAACAATGTTTCACTGAGTATTCAATCCTAGTCATTGCTGAAGGAAAGCACAAAAATCTACAGCTAAGTATAAACATCAGGAACCTGTAGCATCCTTCAACTTTGAAAGCTGGAATGAGGACAAAGAACTGCTGCATTCATGTTTGAAGAGACAATGTTAGACCTTCCAGGCTAGATACACAGTATAGACATCTGTATGCACACAGATATGTTTATATACTTAACAGAGACCCCCATCTATAGTAGAATGGAATGAGGATCTATCTACATCTATAAAAAAGTATTAGAGCTTTTTGTTTAGAAAGAACATCTGCCAGTGCTCCCTTCTAATTTAACAAACAACATAAATGAATCCTATTAAATCAAAGTGGGGTTTTTTTACTTCTAATTAAAGTTATTCCTGATTTATATCAGTAGATGTGAAAAAATAATCAGATCCAAAGTGTTAGACATATGGCAACTTGACTTGTTGCATGAAGGCATATATTCAGTATCACAGAGCTCAGTAAGAAAGCACCAAAATAACAAAGCATCTGAACAGTGGTTTCTCTGAGTGAAAAATAGAAAGGCAGGGGACTTGGTTCTTTCCCTAAACCAAGACTAGGACAAGAAGACTTCTTTGACTTAATGACATTAATTTATGCCAAACTGAGTAAGATGGGAATGAAGCTGTAGTTAGGATGCCAAGATAAAAAGGGAAATTTTAAGTAATGTGTATCACATTAAGATTCTTAAATAACCTATTTTTTAGCAACAAGGGTTGCTGTAATTACCTCCCAGGGAAACCATGAAAGCTGTTGTTTGGGACATCAAAACCATGTTAGATGAAATTTTTGCATTCTTAAGCAAAATTTCTCTGCGAGCAGGGAAGAAAGAGGACTTGGATCTATCAGACTTTTATTAATGTCTTAATTCAAGGAATGTGTTTATTTTGAAAACAAATTCAACAACTTATATGTAAAGCTGTAATTGTCTCTTATAGCAACATAACACAGGAAATAACAGTCAAAGCTTAGAAAACACAAATACTAAGGTTATCTCAAAATGCTGCGCTGAACTACTTCTGAATACTTCAAATATTTGGGGTAACATATGCTCTAATTATACCATTGCATTACTATCAAATTAAATAGCTTCTCTTTTTTTTAATATACTAAAACAAGACAGGTCACCTGAAATATCATCTATTAATATCAGCATTACAAGACCAGATTCCCAGTGGAGAGGGAAAAAAATCAATGGGAAAGAAAAGTCTTAACTGCAGCTGGACGACTATTAGCTATTTAATGCACTAAAACTTCCCCCATTAAACACCCTATCAACTCCTGTCCAGCACTTAAACTCCAAACAGAAAAGAGTATATTAAAACCAATGAAAACTGAGTGTTGATGGTGATGAGACTCAAACGGAATTTCCAGAGCTGCCTAGTAATATGAAAAAAGATGATCTGATGGCACAATAGCAGATACAGTTGCCCTGCACATTACACTACTTGTTGCCATTAACGTTTCATGCTTTAATACATTAAACTATCTCAGAGCCCAAACAAACATTCAGTTGCAGCTGAAACTTCAGGAGGAAATTTTAGCAGTGATCACAGATGTATGTACAGGAGCATAGCACAATCATAACAAAAAGGCTGGAGAAAAACCTTCTTTTTTACACTAATCTACAAGAACTCCTGAGACACTGTTTTCAGTCTTACCAGCATATGTTACAGGCTCTACCTGAATTCGCTCCTGATGTTAACAGCACACAGACAATGGGTCCCTGACTCTTAACTACAGGTGCAGCTATCTAGGCAATCATTAAGTCGTGGATTTCAAATTCTGCTTTAAAGAAACTGACCTGTCAGTAATGTCTGCGCATCCAGGAGGCACAGGGAAATCTGTTGCTGAAATATTTCTGAACACATAGCCGGAACTTTGTTTTGTTTTACCCTATTCAGTACAGGGAAGCCCTACAAATGTAAGAAGTTCACATTCCCTCACTGTTCAGGAACAACGTGCACGCCATGCATCACACAGATGTAACTTTTTATATAATAAAAAAATAAGAAAAAAACCGGTCGCTAGTACCAGTGATAAGCACTTTATTGCTCTGATTTTATTCAAAGAGGGACTCGGCAGAAACGATAAACCCAGCCAAAGCGGCAGCTGCGCCTAAGCGTGACTCCCGACCCGATTTCCAGCACCGGGCCGCCGGCAGCGGCACTCCCGCAGGTCTGCGGGGCTGGCAGCCGGCAGCCGGAGCGGGCACGGAGAGGCAGCGGGCTCCAGCCACCCGGCGGGACCACCCGGGAGGGGGGCGCGGGCACCGCCGCCTCTCTCCCGACAGGGACCCGAGCCCCGGGGCAGCGGCGGGGGCGGGGGCCGGGCGCGGGGCACTCACTCACCGCGGGGGCCGTCAGCCGGCGGATGCTCTCGCCCAGCGAGTCCAGGTTGACCCGCCGGCGGCGCGGAGCGCGGCGCGCTCCGGCGCTGGCCGCGGCGGCGGCGGCGAAGGGGATGTCAGCGGGGCCGGGGGGGCTGCGGCTGCCGTTCCAGCAGAGGCGGGACAGGGGACACTCGCCCTCCTCCTCGGGGCTAGTCTCCGGGCAGTCCGAGCCCAGCGAGCTGAAGGACTCTGACGAGATCTTGCGGCGGGACATGGTGCCGCGGGCGGGCCGGCGGCGGGCTCAGCGCGGGGCGGCGGGCAGCCGCGGCGGGCAGCGCCGAGCTGGGCGGGCGCGGGGGCGGCCGCCTCGCATGGCCGCGGGTGCCCCTGGGCGGGCGGGAGGCAGCGGCGGAGCCGCCGCGCCGGGGCCAGCGCAGACCGCGGCGCTGCCCCGCTCCGCGGCTCTCCGCGCCGGGCCGGGAGCGCGGGTGCCGCGCCGCGCCGCGCCGAGAGCCTTTAAAGCGGCGGCGGCGGCGACCGCGGTGGCTGCTGCCCTCCTCTGCCTCGGCCGCCCGCCCCGCTCTCCCCTCCCCCGGCTCCCTCGCTGCTCCGCGGGGATCACGTGTTGTTTGGAGCCCTTTCCCCCTCCTCCTCCTCCACCTCCTCCCGCCTCCCCCGCCCCGCTCGCCGCCTGTCGCGCTCGGCCCCGCTCCCCGCGGCCCCGCTGCCCCGCGCCGCGGAGATGCCCCCGGCGCCCGGCGGGGCGGGCCGAGGGCAGGGCTGAGGGCAGGGCCGGCGCGCAGCCGCTGCCGGCTGCCGGGAGGGCGGCAAGGCGCTCCGCTCTGCGCTTTGGAGCTTTGGAGCTGGGCTGGGGGAAGCGGGGAGGTGGCCCGGTACCCGCGCACGGCTCCGCGGGGAGCGGCGGTGCCAGCGCGGAGAATGGGGACGATCCCGGGGCCCTCCCGTGGCTGCCGCCCCGCCGCCGCCAGTCCCGCCGCGGTGCTGGACAGCTCCCTGGCAGCTCCAGCGGCCGGGAAAGCCGGTACGCGCTCCCTGCCAGCCCTCCCCGCCAGCGAACTTTTGAAATGACGTTAGGGAAGCTGAAGCTTAAGAAATGAATAATTTTAAAAACTGGGGAGAGAGGATGCCGGCCATCTGCTTTCAGAATCAAAAGCTGTCGTCTTTGTGCAAGCACAGCTCCCGTTAACACTGTAGGTCGTGTCCAAAACTGCAAAGAAACTAAATTCATTCCCACGCTACAGTCCTGGCAATGGGAGAAAGGACTGGGCTAAGAGAGATGACCAAAGCAGAGGAGCTTCGATCCCGGATGGCACACAAGGTGTCTTCTTCCCAACTTTCCCGACCCATGCTCTCAGTTTAAAGACACCTTTCGAGATTCATTACAATAGTGATAACCCCATGTATTTCTCCTCAGCAAAAATGCTCCAAGGAAATGTGATCTCAGCTGAAGTGGTTCGTCCTACCATCAATGAAGACAGCTTGTCATTACTTTCCCTTTGTTAAAAAAAAACCTTATTTTAAAAAGAAATTATTTTTAGGTAGTTTTTACTCTACCTTTTCACTGTACTATGACATGTTTTACAACCTTATCCTTTTAAATGTCTGAATGCAGCCTAAACAAGGACTTACTGAAGAAACTAGGGAGATTTCCACAGGTGTGAAGGAGCTTTTGAGCATGGCCCTAGGCAGCACAAGCCAGCGTCTGCTCTCAGAGGGGACACAGGTCTATGGCTGAACATGCTGCTTTTAACTGGGAAACCACAACCTTTGCCAGGACATTGCTTTCAGTGTGCCATCCTTGTTTCTCTTGACTCACAGAGTGTCTTTTTTTTCTTCTTTTTTTTTTTTTTTAATAGAAATAGATATGGAGTCTGATGACTGGAGCCTGTGGCTTGAAAGGATGTCTAGTACAGCCAGAGTGTTCCACAGTACCTTCTGTTGCCATGGGAAGTGTTACACTTGGGATGCACAGAGTTTTTTTTTTTTGCAGTGCTGGTGATTCCCTCAGCAGCCCTAGGACATGAATCAGGCATGACTTCACATTCAAGTAATTCACACATGAACCTTCAGATCTGTTGTCCTTCTCTGTGTTTCCTTTTCACAGATTCTTTGAGATCGGCTGCACAAACCCTTGCTGGCCCGCAGCCAAGCTCCCACCACTGGGGGGACTCAGGAACTAAGGGGTCTGAAAGGTGCCCTTTAGTGCTAAGCATCACCCCTAGCACAGGGTGCTCTGTGTTAAGATGTTAACATCCTTCACATGCTCCAGTTTCCATTAAATTTATTTCCTTCTCACAGACCATTTCATACAGTCCTCAGTGAAGTAAACTATCACTGGTTTCCTGGCTGATGCAGTGACAGTGACAACTGGGTAAGAGCCACATGGTTTAGCACAGAAAATGCAAATACATATTTATAAGTTCTAAACTGCAAAAATACCAAAGTGTCAACTGGTTCCATGTGCAACACTTCAGCTGTAGGGTAAGCAACTTGCTTGGAGGCATTTTGCATTTTATTCAGCACTAAGGAAGATGGATTCAACATGACAAAAATGACACCTTTTAGGTCTTCAGTTTTCTCTTTTTCTTGAAGTTTAAAGGAGCACTTCCCAATGCAACTTATTGGTAGCATTTGACAGTGCTTGAGTTACCTTTGCAGCTTTAAAAATTACTTTTCTAATGCTCCTCATGGCCATATTCCTTTTATGTCTATAATATAGTGATCCTGAAGTGGAAAAGAAAATTCTCTGCCTCAGTGACTATTCCTGAGGTCAGGACATCATAACCAAATGTACTTGTACCAAACCAACTCTTTTGAAGAACATGAAGGACATTTTCCTTCAACGTCTAGATGGTGAAGTTCACAGCTCAGCAAAAAAAATGCCATTAGGTTCTTCAAGTATATTTTTCTTCAGATGAAGCAGACCTTTGAGTAAACCCAGACCATGTTGGCTCGTCTGATTAGATACAACCTTATACCTGCCCAATACAGTGACTAAAGATATCAGTAGTGTGCATACTGCAACTCTGTTTGGGATTCATGATATGAAGTGCACAGAGCTGAATAGAGCAACCAGCTGGAAAACTACCAAACACCATCATAAGTTGTCTTTAGCTAAATAGAAATAGACAGCAGAAGATTCAAGATGATGCAGATCCCGGAGGTGAGTCTGGTGAGCAAACAAGTCATTCAGTCCCCAGTTAATTATTCTCATTTCATTTTTCTTGATCCAGACACAGCCTTGGCAAAAGCTAAATACCACAGGGGTTGCTTCATCTGGCAGTCAAGTGCCTTTGAGAGCCCATAGAAATACATATTTACAGCATATAAGAGAACAAATATTCTTCTTTTATACATGTCTCATCAGCCCCAACCTGTAGTTGGCACATTATCGGGTGAATAGCAGAATGTCTGTAAAATGAATAAGGTTCACTAAAAGAATGCCAATGCAACTTTTCTCTCATACTACAACAGAGTGCAATGTATGTGTCCCACATTACAGACATTTCAGAAAAAAATTTGAGTACTTTTAATTCTTTCACAATTTCTAATGCATAATTACTCTTCTCATTAGACAGCTGGCTGAACATGATCCAGAGTGTGCCCAGGTGGCCAAGAAGGCTGATGGCATCCTGGCCTGGATCAGCCAGGTGTGGCCAGCAGGAGCAGGGCAGTGACCGTCCCCCTGTAGCCAGCACTGCTGAGGCCACAGCTCCGATGCTGTGCTCAGTTCTGGGCCCCTCAATGCAAGAGAGACATTGAGGGGCTGGAGCGTGTCCAGGGAAGGGCAACGGAGCTGGGGAAGGCTCAGGAGCACAAGTGCTGTGAGGAGCAGCTGAGGGAGCTGGGGGTGTTCAGCCTGGAGAAAAGGAGGCTCGGGGGGACCTCATCACTCTCTGCAGCTGCCTGACAGGAGGGTGCAGCCAGGTGTGTGTCAGTCTCTTCTCCCAGGTAACAAGTGACAAGACAAGAGGAAACAGCCTCAAGCTGTGCCAGGAGAGATCCAGGCTGGACATCAGGAAGATTGCTTTTCCACAGAAAGGGGGTTAAGTACTGGATTGGAGGTGATGGAGTAGTGCTGTGGTTTAGTTGACAAGGTTATGATCAGTCAAAGGTCAGACTTAATGATCTTAGAGGTCTTTCCCAACCTAAATGATTCTGTGTCTCTGTGATTCTAAGGAAAAGATTATGAAAATCGAAAATTTTTTCTCATTTTATATATCTTCACATTTTTGTCTTAGTGCTAATGAGCAAAATTCACTAAACTGACTTCAGTCCTGACAGAAAATGCATGGTCTTTAATTTCCATTATTTAGAGTGTGTTAGATTACTGTTAATTATTCATGATTTTTTATTTATTTGCTATTAACTGTGCATTTCTCATCAGACATATGCTGGAGTTTTGATATTATTTTTATTCACAAATGCTGTTTTTCTACAACTCACACAGCCTTGGAAGATTAAAATAACAAAAACAACTTCATCATAGTGCATTGCATTGTCCTATCTGCCTTTGTTGAGAAAATGTTGGCTGTAAAGCTGCTAAAAGAAAGTATTTTAACTAACTAAAATACTTTCTTACTTACCCTCTATTAGTTGCACATATCACATATATCATATACACAGTTCATATCATTTCACCTATTACATTATATGGCTTTTTATAATAATCTTTTTTATAGTACTGCTGAACCTATAAGTACTTAATTTTCCTTTAATACAAAAGATTGTTGTCATGGGATCAATGTGTCCCCACAGAGAAAGTAAACACCTGTTTTGCAAAGCATTTCTAAAGCAGCAGGAGACCGTTATCCTGTGACAACATTGTGTTACAATTACTTTATAAATGAATGATGGGCAGCGAATTTATTCTTCTTTCACATTCTGCCAAACCTTCCTGTTCTTTATCCAATGACTTCCATCTGGAGTAGTGCCTGGAAGGATGGCTGGGGCGTTCTGCCATTTGTCATTAATGATCTGTTGAATTACAGCTGGCTTGAAGAACAAATCAATTCTATATTTCAACTACTCAGAAATATAGTTTATGTGCAAAGTGCAGCAAATTCACATTGGTCTAAGTTGTTGTTCTAGTCATCAGGTTATGTTAGAGTCCAGCATCTTACTGAAGCAGTAATGAATCTGTTTTACACTGCAAGATGACATATTGTGTAATGAAAGCAGAAGAATCAGTGTCCTAATGCTCATAAAATACCTTTAATCTCTGATCCTCAGCATACTATTAGGACTTCTTTCTTGTGGATGAGAAAAGCAAGCAAAGCACTGGTGACATACCACAAGAGTCACACCATCTAGCAGATCAATAGCAGAATCAGGAATTCCTTGTTGCCTAATCCAACTTCAAGACAACTTTATTCAAGATCAATTGGCTGGAAACATGAATGGACAGCATCAGATCCATTTGTAAATTCAGGGATTTCACTATACTGACTTGCCAAAATAGGATCAAAAATAGATGTCAGGGCTGTGGAAAGAGCTAAGGATATTGACATCATCAATATTTCACACAGGAAAAAAAAAAGGTGAAGGAAATGCCTGATGGAGTGAGAAAAATAAGAATGCCCAAATAGCAGTGCTTTGACCCAGATGAGTAGGTCAAACTGAAATTGCAAATCTCAGGGAGAAGTGATGGCATACAATTGTAACTAATTGTCTAGAATGAACATTCAGCTGACTAAACATTCAGACCTAAAAACTTATAAACTGCAAAATAAAAACTGTAGCTCAGAACTCAAAATCTCCTATTTCCATTCCACTTCCACAGGAAGGCAGATGTGCTGAATTCAGCCCTGGGTGAGGTAAACTGAACATTTTCTTGATCAGAGTTTCTTCTGTGTCCTGAGTATTTTACCATGAGGACACCAGGCAGCAGGAGCAACATGAGTCCTGCCATGGAGTTACCGCTAAACCCCACTAAAATTCATTTAAAACACTAAAACAGGAAGATGCTGATGAGCATCTTTTATGGTCTAGAGCTACCTCACCCCAGCAGTCTTTGCAGCTTTGTCAAGCCACTGTTTATATAGCAGGCTCCCTAAAGAAAGCCAGTTTGTTTACACTCTTGCAAATATATTTATCCCAGAGACATCCTTCCTGCTATAAGCAGTTTTTTTGTAAGGATATCGATGTCATCAGCAAGTCTAAGCCAAAGAAAATACAATGGTTTCTAGGCATGTACATATGAAATTAAACCAAATTTGCTTTCAAGCACCCTCTATATCATAGCAGTAGTTCAAATAGACACATTTTCCAGACTTCTGGAGAAGCTCCACTCTTCTACATACATGGGGATCCAAAATGGAAAGTGCTTTAAGAGCTTCTTATGCTCCTGACAGAGGCTGAATTAAACCAGGACTCTCAAATTTCCTGAGCTATCTGCTAGGACTGCCTTTTCTCTGAGGAGAGGCAGAGTCGATGCCCATGAGGCAGGGTGCCCCTCATGTCTCTCCCAGTGCTCTGGCTTGCCTGTAGAAATTCCCTTTGGTGGTCTCTCACAGCACACTCTAGGCAGCCCTGTGATCCCAGAAGCACCAGGAAAGTGTGTAGCAGCCCTGGAAGCAAAAGCAAGGAGTTAGCAGGCAAGTCCTGGAAAATCAGCATAATCACAAATTACTGAGCAGGTTTGACTAGGTTGGAAGCTGAGCAGTTTTGCAGGCAAGCAGCCTGCAGCAGAGCTGGTGTAAGGAGGGCTTTCTGCAGCAGCTCAGCAGGACCCGGCTGGGAGCGGGACCAGAGGAGGTCAGGCCCAGAGTGTCACACTGCAGCTCCTTGTCTCTCGTCTGGGCGAGCTGGCCCTTGCCACAAACACTGCACACTTTTGTTACTTCACAAACTGACACTTTCCACCAGATATTTTCCTATTGAAAAGTTCCAAAATGTAAATTATTGCCGCCTATGTGGCAATACCACCTTACCAACTGGTCTAAGGTGAATTCACACTGACATCTTGTCTGATTAGATTACCTTTTTCTATTTTATCTTAATGACAGGAAATCCCACTATATTTTACCCGGACTTGTTGAAAAGTGAAACTTTCTATCTTGTAAGAACTGGCAAGATTTTCTCTTGGAAGCTTCTTTGAATTCTTTTATTTGTCCTAAAGACTTGCTTCCATGAAGGTCAAAAAGGAATAGAGAGGTTTTACTTTTATTTAGTTTCAGCAACAGGATAGGGAGAGAAAGAACATGCTTATAGATGTAGATGATAATAAACCATTAAGATAGTGTCTGAGTAAATGAAAAATTATCTACCATATCTACCTACAGGATATTATTCATGAACAGTGAGTCAGCCAAAATGCTGTCCAAATGAAAGATCCTACTGAGCATCCAGATAAAATCTACTGTAATAAAATCTACTCCATTTCTCCAAGAGGTGGCAAAGGATCTTCTTGTGAAAGCAACTTCTTCAAGCAGTGAAATGTAATGTAGCTGCTTACAGTGGCTGTCCCAGCCTCTTTCATCACATGTACCTTCAACATAAATTTCAGTCTGTCTCTGCCTAGTAGTGCATAGCAGTTTTATGTACTTAATAGTGCTCAGAATCCTTTCCCTTTTAGATATTCAGCTGTATAACCTGCTGTGGACACTTGTGTTAAAACATTCCTAATTTTCTAGAGAAATATTTGAAAGCATTGCAAAATATGGTGACTTAAGTTTTAGCGCTTGAAAACTTAATTGATTGTTTAACCTCCTTCTTTACTTTCACTTGGCTCCTTAAAACAAGGCCACAGGCAAATATAAAGGCAAATTATTTTCCTGTCAAATTAGTTTTGGTGAAGGAACACAACTTTCAGATATGAGTGCCTCTGCTACTCAGCACTGTTGCTCTTGCTGATGTTACTGAGCATCAGGATATCAGCATTTCTTATTCTACAGCTTTTTGTGCTCTTTGCAAAACAGACAGTTCCCAGAGGAATATTTCTATGCAGACATCAGTGTGAATACTAATAGGGAAGCTCTGCACTAGGAGTTACCAAATAAATGTATTTTGTAATAGTGACATAACTAGAAACATATATATGTGTGTGTGTGTAATTTCAGCTTCAGAATCTGAGTTGGAACCTTTCTAAAATGTTCTGTTGGGGGGGGGGTGGGAGGAGATGAACAAACAAAATATGGAAAATATAGGAAGGAAAGACTAATCCTTTTCTCTATGAAAGACTCTTAATAGATTCTCAAGTTCTCTTTCATATCAACATATTCTATGCAAAAAAAGGTCAAAAAAAGGTAGGCTACTGTGAGGGAATCACACACCTTGGGAAGGGGCAGGGGGTGGGGGGAGGTTGCAATGTGCTTGCCATAATATGAATATTTCACTTTTGCAGCATGTTTCATTCCAAACTTCTCAAGGTGATTTGCAAGCAATTACAAAGCAAATATGTAATGTGAATAAGCTCAAACAAAGAATGGTTTCAGTGGGGAGTTGAGAGCAGTGTGGGTCAAATCCTGTAGTTTTCATCCCTGCTGATATAGGCTGAGGTCCTCATCACCTTTTAGAAATCCTCAGGACTTCTTTGAAAAAAAAAAATCCACAAGCAAGGCACATACTGACATAATGGGAATTTGGCTGCTTGTAGCAATGCAGAAATAAATTCTATCTACCAACACTTGCTGCTAGTGGAGTAATGTTTAAAAAAACTTTTCTCTGTAGTTAGATAAATATGCAAATTATTTTTACAGACAAAGTACCATTAAAATCCTGAAAGAATCTAACATTTTGCTAGTAAGACCAATAAGTAAACCATATTTTTGGAATATTTCTTCTAAAAGTCAGAAGAAATCTTAGCTCTCACTGCAGTGATGCAGCCAAGTGCCTGGTTTGTAAAGAGAGTGCTGTAGTTCAGGTCACAGGTATGGTTTTCTATACAATCAGTTTTTCCCTTTATTCTTCAGTAATAAGATTCAGCTAAAGCTAAACCACAGATACTTCTGCAAAGCAATGAGAATTTGATTCCAGATAGGTGAAATTACTAACACAGTTGGTTCAAACTATTATCAGTACTAATCTGTGCACAGCACAAAGTTTCTGCAAACTATCTTGTCCCGTTTTTACCATGAAGTAAAATGTACTCCTGCTGTATAATCTCAAATTGATGTCATGGTTTTTCCCTCATGCCGTCGTGTTTTATCTTCAAGTGTGATCTTTTCCATCCCCTGACAACAGTTTAACGCTTTACATGACTCAACATGAACAAGGTGTCAAAAAAGTTAAAGAGCAATTGTTTTGTTGGTTGGGCACAAAGGCAACACAAAGCAAATGCTCTGCAGCAGAAAGAAGCAGCTTAACATTAAGACATCCATACTACCTCAAATGCCAAACACTTCCCCAGATTTTAAGAAGCATCTTGAACTCCTTGCAGGTGAAAACTCAGAGGAAGTGCATAGCAATAGAGTGTTACCCTGTTCAGTTCATCATATGGCAGAATTTTTAATTTTTTAGAAATGAATTTTAAAGTAATATCAATTAATTAAAATTTAATTTTTAAATTTAATTTTTACTTGCTACAAAAGCATTAAAATGACTTAATGCAGACAGGATTTGAAAATGAAAGAGTCAGATTCAAAAAATTATAGAGACATGAAAAAGAAGCACTGAATTTATTGTGACTGGTATTAAAACCAAGAATCTGAAGAATAGTACAACAGTAAGTTCCTAAATACACAACTTCTTTGAGCAAGTCTGAGAATAAGAAACAGAAAGCACAGTACTACTGTCTGTGGTAGCTTCCTCCTTCTCCACAGCTGCCAGTAATTCCTAAATATTTTATGTTTCAAAATTATTTGTTCTCATCTTCCTTCCCATCTTCTCCTGTCCTGTTCTGTTCACTGTTATTTATATTAAAAAATACAGCTCATTAAATATTAAAAACAGTAACATTTTGGTTCAAGCAGACTTGTGTAAGTGTACAGATATATAAAACACAAGCAAAAAGTCTTCTTTTATTAGTAAGGTAAGTGCACCTGTTACAATCAAGCAGAGCAATTTCATCATAACCTGAACACTTGAGACCTAGCTGGGAAGAGAAGGATTTTCAGGGTAATTGGATTTTAAATAGTGTGAAAGGTCTGTACTGAGCAAAGTCTCATCTCTGGTAGATCAGAAATATAAGTGTGAGAGACAGGCAGAGAAGCAGGTTTGATGTTGCAAAGGACAAATTAGAAATGGATAGGTAAAGTGCTTATCTATACTTTATCAAAGAAAAAGTTCCACCAATTTAAACTTGTAAATCTTGAGTCAACTTCTCTTTTCCTCTTTGAATTTTATTCAAAGATACTAGTTCTGGCTTTCTATGAAACAAGAAGGCACTCCAAGGAAATCTCTATTTCTTGTAGACAGCCCATTATCTTCTATGAGCCTAACCATAAGCTGAGTATCTGTCAATAATTCCACATTAAAAAATGTAGCAATGTAAAATTAATTTTGCTAGCAAAATCTGGAACAGAAATGGGTTCACTGTAAACTTCAACCAACTTTGCAACTCTTCCTTAATTTGCTTTAACTTCAAAGAGAGGTTATAAAGAGCTGCAACATTTGTATTCTTAATTTCTTCTTCTGAAATACTTTGGGTTCCTTTACTGTTGATGAGAGAGCAACGTGCATAATGTGTGCGTATGACTCTGTATCAAAGACAACACAAATAATAGAGCTTTATTATTTTAGAGGACTGGAATTTATGAAGTTTGAGTGCTTTTTTTCCAGCTAAGAAAACAAAGATGACTAACAGGAAGAAAATCAGGCACTACAGGGATCAACTGAACCATAGACATAAAAGAAACAGAATTTTGTAAAGATGAGGTAATAAATCTTTTTATGCTAGGTTTTGCATAATTTGCTTGGAAATGAGAAAAGCAGCAAGCCACTATGCTTGCAGGAAAAAAAATCAGAGGCAGAAATAGTCATCTTCCATCCTGGAGAAGTGAGTAGAATTAGTGGAAGAGAAGATCCCACTCCAAAAATATCAGGGGGCACCACAGCCCTTGGCATCACAGCCCAGGGCTGGGAATGCAGTTTGGAGCCAGGACTGGGTGGGACAAGCAGAGTTGTCCCTGCTTTCATGGGCTGCTGGGGTGCAAGCACAGCAATGCCAGCCCCAGCCCCATCACCTTCCAGCCACCACCGCCACCCCTGCAGTGCTGCAAACCCCAAGTGTCCTGCTGGAAGGCTCACACTGCCAGCCTCACTGCAGCCAGCTCAGCAAAGGGGAAAGGAGGAAATGTACCCAAGCTACGGCATCTGTAAAAACCCATGAGTGAAATATGGTCTTCAGGAATTGACATTATCCAGCAAACACACTGAGCAGCTCTTCCCTGGAATAGGTTGGTCTGAATGCAGCATATTTGGTGTAATATTCTGGTTCTGCAATGTCCAGGTTCTGAACAGCTTAAGCTTTTATTTTACAATGCTTATTTCCATCCCTCTGACTGGGAAGATAACCAGATCTAACTAACTAGGGAGATAACCTTGAAACCTAACTAGCACAAGAGTTCTGAGAGTTATGAACTCTCTCCCTTCCCATTACTCCTACTGGCATACTACCTTAAAAGTCTTCATAATATTTTAAGGAATTGTATTCATTATTTCATTTAACACAATTTCAGGGAACAAGAAAGGACTAGAAACTGCTGCGGGGAAAAGGAAGAGATACAGAAAGACAACAAAGAGAAAAGAGAAACAGAAAATGAAAATATGAAAGGCAGGGACAAAAGGAGCAAAAAAAGAGCAGTCCTTGGTGTGATTATATTGCCCCAAAACTACCCATTACTATGACATTAGGGACTGAGCCAAGAATAAGTAAAGATAAAATCTAAAGATCCACTAATTCATTTGGCCAAAAGCAAAAACCTGCAATGTTTTGCCCTTCAGCTAAAAGGGTAAAACTGCTCTTTACAGTCAATGCACAGAAATAGGCACTTGGGGGGGTGGGGGGACAATCATTTCATACGAAAATAGATGGCTACAAATAGGTCAAGTGAATCACTTCTTGAAAATATCTACTTCTCTCAATTGACTCTGAAAGGAACCTAGGGTGACTTACACCAGAGACATCTGTAATTGTATGAGATGATCCTACTCCCCAGCCACAATGCAAAGACAAGATGCTTCACTTCATCTTTACATTCCCCTTTCATAAAGACAGTGGAAGTTCCTTGTACATTTATTGCAGCTCACAGACTGGATTTTGGTTCCCTCCACCAAATAGATTTTAGTAAGTATGTTTATTGTAATACAAAATTGTATTTTCTGCAATAACATACTAAATTAGAATCTGAAAAAGTTAGTATAATGCCTCCAAAAATGTTAAATAACATTACAAATATAACTACAAAATCCTCCACACAGAAGGAGTTGAATACAAGCACTACAAACACACAGAGAATTCTTGTGATTGGTATTGAGAGAGGAAAAGATTTGGGATCTTAATAGATTTGGAGATATTTCCTGTGTGACAGAAACCCTACCTACAACTCAAATATATTTTAGGGCCAGATGTGCTGCATGGTTGTGTCATATCCACTGTCATCTTCCTGCACTGGAGAGCTGCTGGAGTAAGACTCAGGCACAGAGAGTCATGGGAAAGTCATAATGGTGGCTGAACTCAGCAACTGGCCCCTGCCAGGGAGGTCACATCTTTAGTGCTGGCCATACCAGAGGGATCTGTCTCTTGCAGCATTCAGATGATGGCAGCCCATTGACTCCAAGCCCTAGGGCACAGATATCTCACCTTTCCCCAAGTGTCAGCTGTGGGCAAACTCTCTGTGAGAGCAAGATTGCTCTTGTACAATGACAGTGTGAAGAATGAATTAAGGCCATTATGTCTGGGTCAAAAGGAAGTCATATTGACTTTCACACTATAGGACTATGGTGTAAAAAATATTCTGCTGATGTTTGTTGGTATTTTAAAGACAAAGGTCAGGTTTTTACTTTATAAATTCCTGCAACAATGGCAGACTTTTAATTTGTCCTAGCCAGCTGAGATTTCCTGGAAGAACAGGAGGCACAGTTCAGATGTGCCAAAATCCTGTGGGATTTTCCTCCATCCCTCAGTCAGGCAGATAACATGTTTTAGTCTCCAAGGAGTACTCAGGTGTAAAATGGTAACTCCTTGTGCAGAAAAGTGCTCCAAATTCAAATGATAGCATACTTGTGGATATTTATGCCTGGCAGAGACCTGACAGACCTTAATCATATGGAAAATGTGGATACTGTGATTTATGATGGCCTTTCTGGTTGGCAGTTCCTCTCAGTGTTGAATTGCACACCCCCATCTGGCACAACAAAAATTGCCATCATCTGTTTGTCTCTGGGAGAGTGTCCCTTGCCTTTGTGACTGACAGTGCAGAATAACAATGAAACAAACACCTAAAACAGATTGATCTGGCTTTTGCCTGCAGCAGTTAAAAAGCCAGCAGAGAGCTGTGAGCTCAGCAGCAGCACAGTGAATCACAGAGAAGCTCCCTGCCACTGAGGAGAGATGTGGTTTTTCCTCCTTTGTGCTTGGCTGCTTTTTGCACAGCAGCTTTCACCTGTATCTGGGTTTTGTCACAAAACTACTGGAAAAAAAAATTCAAACAGTGACCAAGAGAAAACAGAAAACTATACTGGCAATGAGCTAAGAAGGGAAATGTACTAATACCGAGGGAAGCATTAATAGTGAGGGAGACACCATGCAGTTCACAATCATGCATTAGGCTGATGTCATGCTTATGAGAAAGAGGATGCCAGGTGAAAGCAGATGTCCTCTGCATGCAGTAAATCCAACTGAGTGTGAAAAATCCCCAGGTAGCCTTTAACAATTCACTGTAAACATCTGAAACACTCTTTGCCAGGGTATGAGACCAGTGGGAAGTGGTCACAGCCCCACCACAGTCTGGGTCTGCCCTGCTGGCCAATGCACATGAGCTGCCATTCATTACAATCTGGTTTCACTCTGTGCTGGGGGAATTCTTCTTCCCTGGACAAAAATAGATTAAATACTCGCTCCACCACGGTTTTCACTTCTCACTGTTCCTTTTTTCTTCCTCTAATCTTCATAGTTGGTTCCCCTCAGGATACCCTGTGCTCATTTTCTGTCCCTCTTGTGCCTGTGTGCAGTTTTGGGCACCACAAAATAAAAAAGGCATTAAGCCATTAGAGGGTATACAAAGGATTATTAAAGCTTTGGAGGGGAAGCCTTATGAGGAGCTGTTGAGGTCACTTAGTTTGCTCAGCCTGGAGAAGAGAACTGGCTGAGGAGAGACCTCATTGCAGTCTGCAACTCCCTCACCAGGGGAAGAGGAGGGGCAGGCACTGATCTCTCCTCTGTGGTGACAGTGACAGACCTGAGGGAATGGCCTGAAGCTGTGTCAGGGGAGGTTCAGGTTGGATACTGGGGAAAGGTTCTTCAACCAGAAAGGGGATGAGCACTGGAACAGGCTCCCCAGGGAACTGGTCACAGGACCAGCTTGATAGAGTTCAAAATCATTTGGAAAACACTCTCAGGACCTGGTGTGAGAGATTTCTCCAGGAGGTCTTCACATGGAAAACACATTTTGTGAGCACATGGCAGCAGGCATCCAAGCCCCAGCATTCACCTCTCACTCTAATTTCCTTTTATGGACTCCACAGCCATGGACAAGTCTCCAGAATAACACTTTTCTCTGTCTCTTGGGTGTGTTAATGCCCCAAGAGACAGCGAAAATATGCTGTTGCTTGGCTTCTTTGCTGACACATAAATAAAATATGGATGACATCAAGGGGGATATTCTTTATCTGCTGTGGGAGAAGCCTCCCATGGTGCACAGGGCTGTGCCTGGCATGAACTGTGGTACCAGTGAGGAAATTGCTCTGCAGCTAATTCACCCAGCAGTAGCACTTTATAAAGCAAATGTTGGGTCAGGAGGTGGTTGGAGAGAGGAGCAAAGAAGGCACAGACCGTGGTGGCAGTGTGACAAGGGTTACCTGATCACACAGACAGGCTGGGTCTGGCTCTTCAAGTTAATTAATGAGAACAGATTAGAAGGCAAATACTATGGATTTCAAAGTGGAGGTATCTACCAACTAACTGCTAGCCACATATGACCAAAGTATTGTTAATTTGAGCACTAAGGAGGAAAAACTCCTAAACTGAAATCTTCCATCTGGAAACCTGCCTGAGACCTTTGCTTGATATAGCAATAGCATTTTTTATTCTGATTTTCAAGGAAGATGGCATAGAAGTTGTCCAGAGAAGCTGTGGATACCCTATCCTTGGCAGTGTCCAAGGGTCTTTGAGAAACCTGCTCTAGTGGAAGGTGTCCCTGCCCGTGGCAGGGGGGGGTGGAACTGAATTATCTTTTTGGTTCCTTCCAATCCAAACCATTCCATGGTTCTGTGATGTTGTGATGTGCTTTGCAGTGTCTGTGTGGGCGTGTGAACCTCCCTGGGCCTCCCTGTGACACCTGAACCCCACGGCCAATATTAGACCATGGCTCAGTGACTCTGATCCTTCCTCACTACAGACCTTCCCTGCTCTCCTGATGTGCAGAAGGATCAGCACAGATTAACTGATTTCTTTCTCAGAGATGGACAGAGCAGGTTTGAAAAAGGTGAATTCTTTCTGCAACTTCAGTAAAGCTAGCCTGCCACTGTGGAGAATCTTCTGTAAGTGAGATCTGGCTTGGCCTAAATGCACAAACTCTCCAACTAAAGCTGAAGAGGTTTGCTCGCAACCTCATTCTGAAACCATAATGCTGATGTCATAAAAAGTTATCTTCCCAAGCTGCTGCTTTTCCTCTTCATTGCCCTGTGTTTGTTCACACTTTGAATGCATAAAGGTTCCTGAAAATAGAATACGTATACCATTTTCAAATTAATCTCCAAACTCCAGTTAGCTTTAACTTCCAGTCGAATAATTGATCAGTGCTATTCAACTTTTCAGTTTAAAAAAGTCCTCATCGCTCATTCATGTCATTGCAACTTATGATGATGTTCTCCATAAGAAATTTAATGTGTCTAAATGTGAATAGAAAAATGGCCTTTCCAGAAAAATCCAAGTGTATTTGTTAAGAATCACTCTTACTCTATTCTTAAAAATTATTACATGCCTCACATGCAAATAATTTCTGTCCTCTTCAGTAAATTAAACATTTCTACACTAATAAAAATCAACATAATGAGAATGATGGAGGCTGCTGAAGAGGAACACATAAGATATACAGGACTCCTTTCTCACCTCAGCTGAAGCAAAGCAAGCTTGGAACACCCCTGTTGGGGTTGACTGGCATGAGTGGGCAGCTTCTGCAGCCCACAGGCTTCCCCTGTCTGTGGCTGCACACATTTTGCAGGCAAGGGACTGTGAGCACTGTCAGACTTTGCTCTGCCAGCCTCATGCTCTGTTGCTCATCTCCTGCAGCTAAGAGCAATGCTGAAGGAACTCTCAGGAGACACACTGCTCACAGTCAGGGGGTGAAGGGCTGTCAGCCAAACCAGCATCCTTAAAGACCTGTAGGATTCAATATCTAGATCAGGCTTTGCGTTTGCAGCCAGTAATTCACCTGCCTGCTCTTGGCACGTGGCTCAGTGGAATTCCTGCAAACTCAAGGGTAGGTAGCCGTGCATGACCTGAGCAAGGTTCTTCTCTAGTTGGTCTGTGTTGGATTTCTCACAAACACAAAGTGAAACTCAAGCTGCAGTAGCTGCAGTTAAGTGGTTGCATAAATTTGGACTATTTTCAGAACCCCATTCAATATTTTTACAACTCTTCACACTTTTACACACATACAGACATACATATGCAGCCACTATCCACTTCAGAGGATTTAATAGTGGCTTTTTGTCTTGGGTACTGGCAAGATAATAACTATAATAGTATAGAAATACCAATATAATTATAGCACAAAAAATACAGATCTCTGCAGGCTTTCTTTTTGTCAAACTTTCTTACAACCTTGCATGCTTTATTTGTGTTAAATGAGAACTTAATTAGTAATCAGAATGCTAGTTCTTTCTTTTCAGTTTTACACCTCTGATATAAAATATTTTAATATTCTTCTTTTCCTTCTTTTCAGCATGCTAAATGAGGCATTGAAAATTCAACTTTCTACTTCATAGCTCTTTCTTTAAAATATCCGGAGAAGACTATAATTATTTAAATTTTAATTTATAAGTATTTAAACTAATCAGAATTAAAAGAACTCAACCCTAATTAATCATATTTTGACTAACATAATACTTTAAAAGGTCATTTTTGTTGTCTGGGCTTAAACAGATTTAGTGGCAATTTGGGATGAGGGAATAGCTTTCTGTAAGGATCAAGTTTAAGGAGAACAAGCAGCTGAGGAAAGGCAAAAGGTAATGCTTTGCAGTAATGCTTCACCAATAAGCCTTGTGTTAGTCAGATGCTCAGCAAGGTGGGCTCAGCCCATGAGAGGCAGGGCATCTGACACAAAACCTGCAGGCCATTCCCATGCAAACCCAGAAATGAAGGACCACAGTAAATAAGTGTCAGTGTGCCTTGACCCAACGTGAGTGGCTGCTCACAGGCTGGAAATCACAGTATGCTCATGCCTAAATTAGGGTAGAAATATGTTCTAATATTTTAAGCTTTTGCCAAACTCCTTCCTTAGTCATCCATGCTGGAATGAGGTGGCAAAGCTCACAGCAGCTAAGCAACTCACTTGGACTACTCATTTGTTCAGAGAGGAGGATTAGGGCTCTTTTAAGTGTAATTTTAAACAACTTATTCTCCTGCATTGCCAAGCCATGGCTGGTCTGCAGCTGAGCTGTGACTGCAGACCTGGGGCTGGGTGCCACCATACCTGTGTGGAGAGTGGGTAGACCCCATGGTTGCAGCAAGGCAAGAAATGTCTGTCTCTAGTTAGGGACCAAAACAGGCTCTGTAGGGAGACACCAGGGTCTCCATCAGGGAAGATTTTTAAGAATAGGCTGGAAGTCCAGAAGGCAGGCAAGGTTTTAGGCACAGCAAGACACATTCACTGGGGCAGGAGCCAGGAGTTAATGACTTCTTAGCTTTCCTTGGAGCAGTATTTTCTTCTGAATATGTCACAGTGCTGGTGCTGCACAGAAAACGAGTGGTATTGCACTGGGTCTTACACTTTGGCCACAACAACCCCCCTGCAGGGTGGGACAGAGTGGCTGGATAGAGCCTGTGACTCTCCTCAGTACCCCTCTAACCCAAACTTCTCCATGCAGGTTTGATCAAAGCCTGATGAAAATCAAGTCACACAAGAAACTTCTTGTTAATTAATGTTTCTGGTGGCTGCACGGTGGAAAGTATCCTGAAAATATCACCAGCTCAGGGCTATTTGCAGATGTAGTAAGTTTGGATAGACCCTGGTTATTCTCACAAACAAGGGAGAAGACTGTATGTGCAGTGAGAGAAGGGATACAGTCAGGGAGAGAAGGGATACAGTCAGGGATTTGGAATAGTGGAAAAAAGCCACTATTGGGAAGTAGATGTGTCAGCCCTCCAGACTGGCAGTCATGGAGGTAACTGTTATGGCACATGATTGGTAATTTCTCTCAGATCTTTGCATCTCACTGGACAACCTCACACCCACCTTTCTCACATTTACTAAGTTAACACATTAATGTAAGTTTTCATTACTGGATTCCTCTGATATGCAAATTGCCTTGTTTAGTCTTTTTCTTTGGAAGACATTCAGTCCTTTCCTTAGGGCAATTGTGATGAAACAATTCATCCCTATTGACCTCCAGCCATCTAGCCCATCTCCTCCTGCCTTCCCTTGGAAAGCAGAGGCATTGCCATCCTCCTGTCTGTAAGATTCACATTTCCTTCTATCCTCACTCCAGCATTGACACTGCTCATTGATAACCCACCTTGCACGCAGGCACAGACATCACCAGTGATTCCCCAAGGCAAACACCCTTCTGTCAGACCAGTGAAAATCCAAGACTTTTTGTGAGAAATGATGTGAAAGACTAAGCAGTCTGTTCTGTGCTGTTCTTGTCCTCATATGGTGAAATCCCTGATAAAAATAAATCATATTGCTCCTGAAGCTGACAAATGATTAACAGTCCTTTCACCAGTGTTCATCACCATGGTATTTTGAGAGAAATAATGAAAATTCTCCATTAGTTTAAGCGTTGGGTTTTCTCTTATGGAATCTGAGGAGCCATTGGTCAACTCGTTTTCACCAAAGTTCTTTTCAAAGAAACCCACAAAAGAAAAACTGAAGGCAAATAAAAGGAGCCCATTAATCACTAATTGCAACTCCTGTCATTGTTTTTAAGTCTAGTTTGGCATTCCTGATTATAGTCTTCTAACATTATCTATGAGTTTGTGGAATCCTTAACTTTGGGGAAAGGGAGGAAAGGAGGAGAGGCTATCAGTAAATTACTTACGAAAATTGTGCTTTTTGGTTTTACCAATATGATTTTTTTTTTTAAGAAAATCTTCACTATCTTTACACTGCTAAGGGTGGTGAGGCACTGGAACAAGTTGCCCGGAAATCTTGTGAAGCCCTACCCCTGGGACTGCTCAAGGCCAGGCTGGATGGGTGGATGGGGCAATCTAGTCTAGTGTCCTCACCCATGACAGAGGAGTTAGACCTAGATGATCTTTAAGGTCCCTCCCAACCCAAATCATTCTATGATTCCATGAATTCTATTTAAACTGATGTGCAGTGTGGGTATAGTGGAATTTCTTCACATTTCCCTCACTCTCTCTCTTCTCCAGGAGAAGGAAAATGTTTTGGAAATATCCATATTTTGTACATGGCATTTTAAAATGAAAAAATTCATGTTTCCAGGAGTGTGCAAGTAACTAAGCACTTGTTAAAATTCAAAGCTAAGTGTGGTGGTTTGACAGGAAATGTGTTTTTTGGGATGCTGTGTTTTTGGCCAATGGATATTCAGACTTTAATATTGGCATTTAACCTGACCATTGAGACATGGACACGCCTCTGAGAACACGGGGTTAAAAGCAGAGCTCTCCCCTGGGAGGGTTCTCTTGGGTTTCCGGCGGGAAAGAGTTCCGGTCTCTCCCCCGGCCCAGCTGCTGGCTGGGCAGGGGGAGGGGAAAGCCATGTGGCCGGGAGAGGTAGGCCTGAGCCCGGGGGTGGAAGGGTGGAAGAGAGAGAAAGAGAGAGACACTGGGAGCCATCGGGCAGCCCCCCCTGAGAGACACAGAGAGAGAGAGAGAAAGAGAGCCGCTGCCTGGGACTGTAACCTTGAAGCTTGATAAACATGGGCCTGCGCCGGCAGCACGGCTGAGACGGAGAAGAAGGGGGGGTTCAGCCGGCCGCTTGTAGGAGCTTTTAACCCCTTTTTGGAGAATGAGAACTTTACAGATCATTGACCTCTCCTGGAAGATAGAGTGGAAAATGAAGAAAGAAATGGGCCAGTGTGAGAGAGGTCTGGGCGAGTGAGAGATAGTAAAAGAATAGAGAAGAATCCTAGTGGGAAGAGATGATGGAGTGGCTTTTGCTGGACTCTTTTTGTATAGCCATGGACAGAACCATGTTCCTTGTGATACAGAGACTGCATTCTAGGGGGAGGCAATGGCCTCAGAACCAAGAGGGTTCAGTGTTGGTGCCCCTCGGCCCCAGGGGGTGAAAATATATGGGGGGGACAGGTGTCCCAAAGGAGAGATTGTGGGGACAGGTGTCCCAAAGGAGAGACTGTGCCTTTTTTTTGGATCGGGACAGAGCATCCTTAAAAGACAACCCTAGAAGCAGTTCTGGTCCGTGTTCAGTGGTGAGAGCACTGGACATGAAAAGGAAGAAGTCACTATGGCAGATGTACTCTGGGCGGTGCCACGAGTGACACAGAAACACACGAGGCTTCAGCTGTGTTTCCAGGGGAAGCCCATGGTACAAGAAGGACTCCTCTCCTCTTGATGAACTGAGGATTGATTGTCTAAAAGGTGGTGCTGCTAGACTGAGAGTTGGTGATTTGAAGAACAAATGTATTGGGTTGGAAATTTGGTGGGGGAGGAGGAAATGCATTTGTGAAGTTTTCATTTTCCCTGTATGTGTGTGTTCCTTTTTATTTGTAGTTGTAGGGTAGTTAATAAAGTTCTGGTTCTTTTCTTTCCTAAGTAGGAGCCTGCTTTGCTTATTCCTGGTCACATCTCACAGCAGCTACCAGGGAGAATGTATCTTCATGGAGGCACTGGCATTGTGCCAGTGTCAAACCATGACACTAAGGAAGAAAAAAAAAAAAGCCACAAAACTTTTTGTGATCCCTTTTCTTTCCCAAACACCCTCACATTTCAGGGCCTTTAGTATCTAAAATACACAGGAAGTTTGGAATATAATCATCTGAATACCACATAACTGATCTCTTTTTTATTGTCTGAGATTAGCACCAGACTTCTTCCTTTATGAACTATGAGAAACAGCTGTGCTGAGAATCAGCTTTCTGAAGACAGATATTATGGAATGTTCAACCATAGATGTTACAGGATGTTTTGTCTTGTGTATAGACATATCCCTCAAAATCAGGGTGAATACAAATTATCATTCCCTTTCCCTCATCTGAGTGCCCAATGTAGGAAGTTCAGTGAGTTTAATATTCTCATTTGTTCTCTGGCCCCAGAGTATTTGAGTTCTGACATAGATTGGAACAGTTTCAACAAGACAGATGAGAAAAATCCACCCCCAATCCTGACATGTCTTAAAGATGTGGTCGACCTTCACTGCAACTGTATTCTGGCTTAAACAGAAAGGAGACTCGATCCCAGACTCACTCAAAGCTGTGGCTATCCTTGTCATGTTAGGGCACTCCATCTTTAAAAGATGTATGATTGATTTGAATTTCTAAATTTTATTTCTATGATAATTTATTATTAACCCCGTGGCTGGGTAAATGTGTGATAATGGAACATAAACTGAGAGCTCCATGGTGCAAAGACCAGGCATTCTTTCAGTCCTAGGTTAAGTCCCATGATGCTTTAGAGTACACAGTCACTGGGTAAATCACAAACACAACTTAGTTCAAAAAAAGTATAGTTTATGACTCCTCTCCTTGTTAATGATCTGACTATTCAGCAACAAAGCCATCCTCACTTTCATGCTCCAAGGTTTTGTTCCAGTTAGGCTGCAGTGCTTTCTTACAGAGAGGTACACATCTGCAGGGGAGCAATGGAAAGTAATTTCCACAACTGAGCTGCTGGTTTGCTACTTTAGAGCACCTACCTTATGGTAAGATAGTATCTCTGAAAGAGGCATGAAAAAAAAGGTGTAGGCCTACAAGAAGCATCACAAAGTACATTTAAATCTGTAATATCTTCTACTGACTGAATGGCTGCTCATATTATTCAGGCTGGCAAGCAACATTTCCATTTTCCAGTATCTATATCCCACTTATTTTCACTCAGCACTATGCCATAAATCTAAAGAGCATCAAAAGCTAAAGGGCAAACATGAGAAAAGATATACAGCTTCAGTCTGCTTTATAGCAATAAAAGGGTATTTTAAATTCAGTTTTTCCTCCTGTATTTTGATTTTACACCTTGTCATACATTAAGTCAAGTGGTTCAACCACAAGGAATTCATCTTGGCCTTTATTATGACAAAGATCACATATAAAAGGTGCAAGAATTTTTAACCCAGTAGAAATGCAGCTTTTAGATACTCACAGCGGGGCTGAAAAAGTTCTCTTTCTCTCTCAGTTACTTGCTCTTTCTTTCCTATTTCATAAATTTTCAGTCCAGTTTGTACAAATACATACTTCAGAAAGGATGCTAATTACGGGAGCTCTTCCTTCTCTCTGCTGTCTACTGAAATCAACACATGTTCCCAGTAATTTGAACATATCATCCCTTACCAGCACAGCATGAGTCAAGGAATGTGATTTCTCTTTCCTTAGGGACCAGTAAGATTCCCCAAACGGAACAGAATGACAGTCAGACTGATAACACCTACTCTGTTCCACCTGTTTTAAATAATTTCCCACTCAAGTACTACTCTCAGTGGGGAATCGTACACCGATTAATTCACTGCTAGAGCTTCCACAATCACGTTTAAAATTTTCTCCTACTCTAAAGCTTGGTGTAGCAGGAGCACTCATACTCTTGTATACTATGACTTCACATATTATTGTTTTCAATTATTCCTCTTTAGATGCAGCCAATTTGTTTTCCCAGGGCTTTCCCATCATACACGTTAGAGGCAGGCAAATGTCCTTGGGAGAAGTACCCAGGACTCCAATACGAGAGGACTAACTCTAGGATGTGGTGTTCATCAGGGGAGAGCAAATAAGGATGAACCAGAGCTTACTTCTTTTTCAGGCCTGACCTGGAACAAGAAGGGATTAGTGCTGTTTCACCATACATATAGCACATAATTGCTGTGCAATTACCTGTGTGTAAGTTTTCACTGAAAACAGTCATTGTGAGAACAAGTCTGAAACTGAAATCATTCTCTAACATGCATCACCCTATCTCTTTGCCACTTGATACAAAAATAACTGGTCACACAAGGGATTAATATGAATTTCCCGTTGGTGATGCCACCGGGTTTCTGAAACTCAGTTGATGAATCTCTATATTTCTCACAGTGACCTTCAATTTTGCAAGCATAAATTAACACAAGAAGAATCCAGAGAGGTCTGGAGTCCAGATTTCCCCATATATCCATATGTATATATAAATGAAGACAAGTAAACTGGACAATATGGGGAAATATATATATTAATCTTAAAGAAAGGAAGCCATTCCAGAAGGTTTCTTCATCTCAATATATTATTTGGATGGCTTTCTTTATAACAGGTTTCATTGTCTTTTGTGCCAATGACAGGTCTCACTCCTTCAAAGTCTAGCCTGGTGGATGAAGCTATTGTCATGAATATGCTTTAGACTGTAGCTCTAGAATGCAGCTCTCCAGGTGTATATATCATCTCTTTACACATATTGATACACATAATCCTATCCTACACATAGGATTCCATTCATAAAAAAATGTATTTTCGTTTTTGGAAACAGGTGTATTAATCAAATTTCTTTTTTTTTTAAATAAAAATATCCTTCAATATAGAAACTAGATTCCACATTTTCAGGCCTAATTAGCTACATGTTTTCCTATGTCATTCAATATCCACACATCTCCCTCAGGGGTTATTTTTTTCTTAATGTTCCAGATCTTTCTTCCTTCCACTTGAAATTGAGTTCAATTTTATTCTGCTTTCTAGGGTAGGAATATCCTCATCACAGGCTAGATTAAAGGGAGATGCCTAAAAATACCCTGTTGCACTGTGTAATTGCCCACTTGAAAATCTCTGGTAATTTAACACGTAAAGTTTGTGAAACTCCTGTTTCACAATTTCTTCCTAATGTTAAATGAAACTGAGAGAGAGGAGTGAGAGGCAATCCAATTCATCATCAAGTGGAAGTGTTGATTCTGTAGGTGGCACTATGAACCAATGCTTGCGCACAGCGTTGGTTACAGTGCAACCCCTCACAAGAGATGCGCAGCCAAGGTCCTGACAACGTCGT
This sequence comes from Molothrus ater, assembly GCF_012460135.2. Classification (NCBI taxonomy): domain Eukaryota; kingdom Metazoa; phylum Chordata; class Aves; order Passeriformes; family Icteridae; genus Molothrus; species Molothrus ater. The sequence goes on along the minus strand of NC_050479.2, from coordinate 74,414,236 downwards.
GGGTGTCAGCAGCCTCAGAGCACTTGCTGCAAGAAGAAAGTTGTTTACACAAGTGTGTTGTCCAAAGAGCATCAGACAATATCCACTGGCAGACATCCAAGGGAATCCAAGCCTCTTGCTCATTTTCTATTGGGTGACCATGACCTCTCTTACATTTTTCTCAGCTACATCGGACAGGAACAAAACATAGCTCACACCACTTCCATTCACTTTTTACATTGTGCAGATACTAACAAAGGAGAATTTATAAATATACAGATATAGAAATAACATTAGGTAGTACAGAAAATAAATTTATCTGGCACCTTCTGGTCTTTTTGCTATATCTGGATTAGAGACTTAGAGTATACTCTATTTCCTTGGAGAAGATCAAGAACTGAGCTTTTGCAGAATACAAGGTTTCCAATTTCTTTGAGAGTGCTGCTTTTATAACCTCTGTGTCAAAAAGAAGAGATCTGTAGAAAACATCAGAGGTTACTGGGGCATCTGTCTGAAATAGTTCCGGCAGTTGACTTGGAAAAAAAAGACAAGAAAGCCTGTGCAGTATGAAAAAGCAGAGATTGCTGGGGAGCATCACCCACTCTTATGCTGCTTACTTTTCTGTGTGGTTTTTCTAAATTGATTATTAATTTGTTTATTAACTTGTTCATGGATGGCACTGAAGCATGAGAGAATTATGCCTGTGTAGTGAAAGGAACTTGTATTTTGTAGGATATTGAAGCAAAGTCATATATGTATAGCAAATTAACCTGGCATATACAAAACAAGCAGGTATTTGGTGACCAAGCTTGCCAACAGGAAGGTACAAGGGCATCATTTGGCCAGATCTTGCCTTTTGCAGAATGAAAGTTAGCAGTCATGTGCAAATCAAGGATGTTACTGCTGTCAGTCCTGTTACAGGTAAATGAAGAAAAGCGAATGTTGTACCAAACACAGCCTCAGCTGCTTTTGATGTATGTTTACTAAAGGAGGATTGAAGGCAGATTGAGGAAAAAGTCACACTTATTTGACTGAAAACTGTCACAACGACTAAAAATTGAAAACTTTTAGTCATTCTAAGAATGACTTTTGCTGTCATTCCTCCTCAGAAAGACAAAGCTTTAAAGAAAGGGACACTTCCTCCAGTCTCAAAGGACTGGTTTGAGCTGGCTGCTTAAAACACACTGGGCTTTATACACAGAGCACTTAAGTTACCAAAACTGAAGAATTTTTCAGTTCTTGGCATTTTGCATGGTAGTATTTTCAGGGGATGCTGTATGTTCTCAGTGGGGTGCCTCACACAGAGGAAAGTCCCCAGAAGATGGCAGAAGTATTCTTGCACCTGGCTATGACCAGTAGAGAAAAGCTAATGAACTTTGGAGACTGACCATTGAAGAGACCCTACATTTTGGGGGGGTTGGGGGCAGGGGGAGGTGGAAGTCATGGTTATATAATAACCATATAATTCATATAATTTGCTAAGAATTGGATTTTCACTAACTAGTCACTAATTGACTGTTCTGGTAGGGAACAAGTCACTTTATGAGGGATATTCAACAAATGGTAGCTGAGCAGGAGACAAGAACTGAGGGATCCACTTTTGCAGAAATTAGGTTATTTCCTTTGTGGAAATAGCAAAGAAGGGAGGAGATGGGCTGCAGGAGATATGTTGAGGAAGAAGCCATCTGCAGAAGTGCACTGTATTCCCCAGAGGACTCATGAAGGAGGAGGGAAATGAGGCATTGAATTATGTACACACATTCGAGAGCTGAGCCACAGTCTGTACAACTCTGAGCTAAAAGCCAGACCAGTTTTTTGAAAGAGTTTACAAAGCTTGGGCACAGTTTGCTCTTATGCATCTGACCCCAGAGACTAAACTGTAAATTCCATCTGCTTGTGGTAGAATTTATTGGGAAAAATGGTATTTAAACGTTTGGCAATCTGAAGACACAGCTTCGGTGCAGGTGGTCTGGGGCTGCTGGGCTGCAAACCTTCATCTCATGAGATGGAGAAAGGCAAAGACCCTGTTCTGGGCAAAGAAGCCAAAAGGAGCAAACAAACCACAATCCATTCAAATGAGGAAATACTAAGGGAATATGGATCCAGCCTGCTGTAACCCAAATGCAGCAGCTGAGGAAGATTTCCCCAGGAAAAAATGGTTTTTCATCACCAAAAAATTAAATGTTCCTAATGAATCTGGGCCTTATCTTACAAGTTTTGTGAAGCAATCCATAGAATCTATTTCTTCTGAGTCACTTTTAGCCAGCTGATCATCTGTGATGTGTGCCAATGGATTTCTGGACTGTGTGATGCACCATGTAGGTCCTGTGAAGCCAAACATGCTCTGCATGACACAAGGGGAAGGAGAAGAGTGAATATTGACTTATGCATACAAAACAAGCAAATATTCTTCAAGAATATATTTTCTTACTTTCATATAATGTGCAAAGGACATACACATACATTCTTTTAAAGCATGCTACAGCAATTTATTATATTTTGTGGAAGATTATAAAGACCTAACAGCTGGGACCTACATTTCTTTGTCTGCAAAAATACAATAAACCACCCACAATTATTGATCTGTTCAATGCAACTTTAGATTAAATAAAAATACAAGAACTTCCACTCTAGGCCAGATCAAAGGTCCTTCTGGTCCCACTGACTTGACAGAAATAGCAATATGTGTTCAATAGCCTTTATATACTCTTCTGACTTCTAGTAGGAGCTGAAGAATTTCTCTTCTGGATGGCAGGTGATGACAGGAGTTTTGTCTTTGGTTTCAATGAGAATTTTTAACTAAATGCTTTCATTTTGGAGGAAAAAAAAGTAATGCTGAAGGCAAATATCTCTTTACTTGGAATTATTTTGACTTTTATTTAGTTCTGCCCCTGGGTGCACTTTGGAAATTATCAGGAGTGAAGAGCCAGACAGACCATGGTGAGATGGATATTCCAGAATTACAAGACATGAAAAAAACATGGAATTTTTTGTTATGATTTTCTGTTAGAAGTGTTCTTATAAATGTTCTGTATCAGTGACTGTTTTCTTCTCATGCGTCATAGTCTGCAGATCATTGAATGTCCAGTTGTACTGCTTGGAAAGTAATGGCAGTGCTCAAGGATATCTAAACTTTCCCTTCCAAAGAGGAAAACAGCACAAAACTTGCAGAAACTAAATAGATTTTACTTCAGGTCAGTCAAATCCTTATAAGCAATCCCATTTACAAGAGACATTTACATTTTCACCCAGGTTTGGTAACCAGCCCCAGTGCCCATTCACAGTTGTAGGTAAACGGTGGAGGCTGCTTTGAACTAATTAATTCAATGCAGACTCATTTTAGCTTTTCATTGAGAAGACCTTGGCTGAGTCAGAAATGTGTACAACACTAGAAAATGCTTCTAAAAGAGGGACAGGGAACCAGTGTTTTGTGTCTTGATATTAAATGCCTAGATTTAAAAAAAATAGTCATAGAACTGTAAGGGGAAGGCAATCAAAAGTTGCCCAGTACCTAAAGGAAAGACCTTCCTATTGAACTCCTCTTAATTAAAAAAATTTGCACTCACAGCTGTACCTGCTGTATTTATATCCTGTGATGTAGGAATCAAGTTTGCATTATCTTTGTTTCCTTTTTTCGTTAAATACAGCTCCTAAAGTTCAGAGCTCTGTTACATTACACAATCAAATTATAAAACAAAGCTATTTTAAGCAAAAGGCACACAACACAAATGGTTCATCTTTCAGGGTTTGCTGGGAGCTGACTTAGCCTTCTATTCAAATGGATAGAATGTGTTTATGAGACATGCCAGTGTGCACAGTATTATACTTTAATGCATGAATCCTTGAATTCTGTGTGCTATTGACTATTATTTATTCAATCGTGTCCTTCCATTTTCCCAATTGGAGCAGTTGCCTGTTTCTCAACAAAAAGATCAAAGAAGACATTTCAAAACCAAGATCTAATAACTGTGGCCAAAATTTTGTACATTTACAGCATTAAACTACCTTCTCCTCAGAGTGATGCTGATGCCCACAAAAGGAGAATTTAGTGTGTTGGGTTTGTAATTATATTTACCATTAATTAGGGATTTATTATCACTAACATTGTATTAAGTGAGAAAATTCTTACTATTTGGGGGAATTTAATTTAATATTGTCAATGAAATGTTCTCCATTTAAAAAGAAAATGTTCTTTAAGAAAGCATAATTGGCACTCACTGTGTGCATATCAGGTCCTTCAGTACCACATTCTTTTGGAGTGTGATAAACATGGGATCTTGATTCCAGCTGTATGAAAGGGCTTAAATAGCACCTCTGGCCACCCAGGTAAGGATTTCAAACCTGGACCAGCCTCCTGAGATTCAAATGTCAAGGTCTGGTCTGGAACAAATTGAAGTCTATTGCTTTTCTACCGTTGTACCTAAGGGGGGCTGAGATGCATCTTCTGAAACAGACTTCTGCTCCCAAGTTGTTGCCTTTCTGCTGGGTACACAACACTGCCTCATTCCTTGTTTTTATGCTGAATGTGGTAGAAAAGGTTGATGATCAGAGCAATCACCCAGGGAGGGGGAGACAAATTTCAGTCCACCTCAAGCTGGATGAATTGGGATTGATCGTCCTTCTTGTCAAGGGAATCCCGAAACCCCTGGGATAGCACCAGGACTCTCACAAAATCATTTTTCACTCCTCTTGATGGCTCTGACCTCCCAGTTGTGAGGGTACCTTTGAGGAATCAGGAAGCAAATGAACAAAGAGGAGCCTTTGTAGCCCACTAATGAAAGTAGAGAACACAGAGAGAAATCCGGATTTCAAGGTCTGATTCTTCAGAGGTTTATCTGGCTTTACCTTAAACTGCCGTAACTGAAACTCAAAATGAAGTGTTGGGAACAGTCAAACATCAGGCTCTGTATCTAGAGCAAGAGATGCAGCATCCATGGTTTTTGAAACACCAGGGACGGGAGGTCAAAATGGACAAGCTTGAGAGCTGTGACGTCTCACTGGGGATGGCAGGAGCAGCTCAAAGAAGCAGGCAGTGGCTGGCATCTCAGATCATTCCTGTTTACAGAAATTGTTACTGGAATAATTTTCTCAACTCTAGGATCTGACCAAAAAATGGAGATTTTTTAAAAATATTAAATAAAAATTATTTGAGGACTATGGAAAATACCTCATAAGGCTAAAGCACTCGTTGTGGTTACTTTACCAAAGAGGAGGCTGGAGGGTGACCTGACTGCAGAGATGTTCAGTACCACATTCCTTCTTTATCTTGCAGAGAAAAAATTAGTTGCAGCAGCTAGAAACTGAAGTCAGATGTATTTAAATTAGAAATAAGGCATGCAATTATGAGAACAAAGATGGTTAACCAACACAACACATGACCATGGAGAATGGTATGTTCTCTCCCCCTTTGTAGTGTCACATGAAGGCTGGATGGCTTTTTTGAACACTACGTGGGGCAAAAGACAAGTCCTACTGTGATCAAACACAAACTGCTGGGTGCAAAGCAGAATGATGAGTCCTGTGGTTTGCAGGAGGTTGGATGATTTATCAGTAGCACCTATTGAGCAGCAACTCCTGCTAAGCATATATGTTGTTAAATGTGTGTAAGGAGATTTTCTCCAGTTTCCTCCTGATCTAAGAGCACACAGCACTGTGCCCTGCTGCTGTGGTCAGGCTTTCTCCATAGGAAAATTGGGGTGCAGCTGTGCTCACCCACCCCTGCCCCTGACAAGGAGGTGGGGTGCAGCCCAAGAAAATGCCAGCACCCAGTAGTGTGCAAGTTAAACTACAAATGTCCATGACACAGTGAATTTGCAGCACTTCTAAGGAGCTCCAGCCCTGTTTAATTTTGTGTTTAATTACACCTCTTTGAAACAAGAAAAGGGAAATCAAGCAGATTTCTACACAGAGAATGAGGGATCCTGTGGAATATTAATTTCTACATTTTCTTGGTAAGCTTTCATGTGAAAATGTCCTTTCTGTGGGGAGTTGCACAGTAAGTGTGTCTGGATACCTGTTGGCTAGTCAGAGTAGATGGGCTGACAGCAGGTGCTAGCAGGGGGAAGTGGTGCCCAAAAGAGGTAACGTGACATGGTGGTTGCACTCCTCCCCAATCCCAGTCCTCTTTCTTTATAAAGGCTGTGCTGTCACAGACAGAATGATGCCCACAGCTCTTGGAGTTGAGGAGAAGAAAGGGCTGTGCAGGCCCAAGGTTGTATCACAGTGACTCTGGCAACAAACACCCCATCTGCCCCTAATCAGAAGGACGTGGACAATCCATCCTTGTAGGCACCTGTGGGACAAATTGTCATGCAGCTAGACCCTGGAACAAGTGTTTCAAGACTATTGCACATCCTCACAGTGACATCAAAACTGGCGACAGAAAAAAAGAAAGAGAAAAGGAAGATCCCACCTGGGTGTCTTCACAGCAAGAGCAGGAGAAAGGAGATGCTTAGCCATGGCAGTCATGTACAATACAAGTTCTCCTTTGAGTATTCATAACATTATCTTTGGTCCCCGTGAACTAAAAGCAATTAGTACATGCAGAAGTTGTTAAAATATAATAGAAGCAATCCATATGGGATATGCTGGCTTTTACCAGCAGTTCTGCTGCTTCTTAGCAAGCAGGAAGAAATAACTCATCATTATAATATTTACACCCCATTTTACAGTCTGTCTTAATGCAGGCTCCCAGAACCATAAAAAATCCTCAAGGCTCTCAAGACTAAACTTCATATCATTGCTCTAATTTGCCTTGTTGAGAAATATAATGATGTGTCAACACACTAAAAAAAAATGTAATGCCTGCATTGCATAAAAGAGAGGTACTTAGTGTCACTATCCATAGGGTTTTATGAGTAGTTTGAAGAGACAACTTTGCATCCATGTTGGCAGCTTGTAGTCAAAGTTACGTGCATGCTTAGTCTCAGGGGCACATTTTCATCCCACACTGTACTGGATTAATGCAGGTAATACAGACAGAGTATGATGGAAATAATCTACAGCACATACAGTCAGTTTGCAAAGAAAGGAAGGTATTTCTTCCTCCTTGCTCAGGAAAGAAACTAGCACAACAAGCTGATATGAGCTTCATCCTGTGCAGGCTGTGCCTTGCCAGGGGACTGTGCTGTGGTGGCTGCAGTGTCACCTCCTATGAGGAGCACACAGGGAGGATGGTAAGCTGTCAGCCAGCTGGGAGTCTCTAGGGGAGCACGGCCCACTGCCCTTCAGCACACACACAGGGCTTCATCTTAGGCAGGGAAGGGGTATGGGCCACTTGTTGCATGTAAAAACAGCTGGAAGTAGGTCACCAGGTAAATGAGAATTTATGATAAGGCTCAAGTAGCAGGTACAGTACAGGCTGCCCATAGTCTCAGTTGGGTAAGGCTCAAGACAATGAGAGTGCTATGGAATCAAAAGCACCTTCTCAATGGGAAAAGAGGAGTAGCAACCACTCTGTCTAAATCTTTGTAGATGCTTGAACTTGAGGGTTATGATATTCTCCCAAGTGGGGCATGCAAAGAGAGTTTGATATGTTTAGACCCATCAATTTGGAGTGAAGCCAAGTGATCCAACATGTAGAAATCTCTTGCTGGATCTGAAACTACCAGCTTGAGTCCCACAGGAGAAGGGAGCCATTCTAGTGAAGTCTTGGACAGTCTCACAGATTTCTGTGCTCTGCATTACAGGTGCCTCAGAACAACTGAAAACATGGTCACTGACATCAAGATGGGACATGCCAGTGACCTCACACACAGCCTGTGAGTGCAGCCATATCTGGCATGGACATTTTCTCATTGGAACTGGGCAGCCAGGAGGGCCAACCCTGTCCTGGGGGCATCAGGCACAGCATGGCCAGCTGGGCAAGGGAGGGGATTGTCCTGCTCTGCTCTGAACTGGGGCAGCCTCACCTCCAGTGCTGGGGGCAGTTCTGGGTGCCACAACATAAAAAAGACATTAAACTATGGGAGAGTGTCCAAAGGAGGGCAATGATGATGGTGAAGGGCCTTGAGAGGAAGCCTTATGAGGAGCTGCTGAGGTCACTTTTTCTGTTCAGTCTGGAGAAGAGGAGACTGAGGAAAGACCTCCGGGCAGGCTGCAGCTTCCTCATGGTGGGAGAGGAGGGCAGCCACTGATCTCTTCAGTCTCATGACCAGCAACAGGACCTGAGGGAATGGCCTCAGACTGTGTCAGGGAAGGTGTAGATTAGACATCAGGAGAAGGTTCTCCACCCAGAAAGGGAATGAGCACTGGAACAGGCTCCCCAGGGAAGTGGTCACAGCACCAGCCTGACAGAGTTCAAGGAACATTTGGACAGTGTGCTCAGGCACTGGGTGTGCGATGGGTGCTCCTGTGCAGGGCCGGAAATCAGACTTGGGGGATACTGATGGGTCCTGTCCAGCTCAGTATGTTCTGTGATTCTGTGAACTCAGAGAGAGATGTTTCACACTTCCCACTCCCAGTGGTCCTGCAGTTCACAGGGGCTGCCAGCCACCAAGCCCTCTCACAGCAGGCTTTCTTCCAGGATGTCACCAGGTGAGTCACAGCTGTGATTCTGTCTGCTCTGCCAGTCCTGACTTGCAGGGGTAAGAGCACAGCTGACCTGCAGGTCTATAGACTTGCTCCCAGCCAACACTTTCCAACTGATCTTCAGAGAAGGAGATATAATTTGGGGGGTATATTAATCATGGTGCAGCAGGATAGAAAGGAGCTTTTCTCCACTGGCAAAGACAGACCTCCTCACCAACTCAAATAGTTCCCAGATACAGGGAACTAAAACAGAGCTAAAATTTTCTGGTTCCAATGTGTGCTGAAATTATTATGGCTGATAGATTACAGTTGTCATCTAATTTATTCTGGATTTTAGTAGTGAGGTTTTTCTTTGGAGAGTTCAACCAGTCCACTATGCTGGAGAAATTAACATGACTTAGCTAAGTCCATGCTCAGCAGCCCTTTGGTTCTTAATCAGAAGAAAGCAAAACTCTCCCAGAAAAATTTCCTTTTTCTTTTTCTATCCTGTAAACAATCAAATTGGTCACTTGCCCTTGATGAGTGCTCTGTCCTTGGCTCAGGTGTTGAGGCTCAATGCCTTTCCTGCATCCCTCACACCAAAGCAGCTTCAAAAGTCAAATAGGCAACCCCTCTCCTGACTCTGCTTTGTGACGCCTCATTTACTGATTTGACTCTCACACAAAGTCAACCAAGCCATGTACTTGCATAAGCTCATGGAAGTTTGACTACAGTAAAAACTTTTCTCCAATGAGTGATCTGATCCAGGCTGTGCAAATTTCCTACAAAATGCCATTGTCCTGCCTTGCAGGAACCGTACCTATTTCTATGGCTAGGCTTTTTTTTTTTTCCCCAGTCTAATGGCTGAGCCTACTTTTTGCCCTGGTGATAAACACCCTGTAAATAGGAAATAGAAGGATTTGCCCTCTTGAGATAGGAAAGAGAGGTCATATCAGCTTGACAGGTTCTAACAAATGGCCTCAGAAAAGATGATAGCTGGAAATTAGTTTCCATTTCTACTGACCAGGGTGAATTTTCAGGTGCTAAGCTCTTCATAGCATCCTCCATACACTTGCCCATAGTTTGAGCCATTCAGTCCCCTCTGAGTATTGATTTTTTCACCCTGAAATATTTCTGTTCTGCACAAACATGTTATCCAGAAGCTGTTCCATACAAAGAGTTTTTATTCTTACTTACAAACATTGAATTTCACAATAAGTTACAGAAATATTTAAATCAGAAAGAAGAACTTGTCTCCCTTGACATTTTTCCCTATTTTCAGATTTCTTTTTCCTCCTTGCTCTTTCTAAGACAAGAGTTTCACATCTGTGTCTCAGCAAGTTTGTGGGCTGTGCTAGTACAATAAAGAATTTTTTTCCCCCTCAAACTGTAGCAGGCAGGAAAGAAAACATTGTCAAGAGCTACAGATCCCCCAAGGAGGTTTAAGTACCACTGAGGGTAATTTTGCCTGAAGAAATGTATTGAGAAGCAAAGGCAATGCCTAAATACCATTTTATTTGTTCATTGCTCATTTGAATAACATCAGCATAAACATCCCTCTGACATGAGCCTTTTCTCCCTTCTGAGAGATTGAGGGGGGTCTGGGAGAGGCAGGAGGGAGCCCAGTGTTGCTTTACACTGTGGAGCACTCAGGCACACCACGGGACCCTTCCCTCTCAGCACAGTGTGTAGCAAAAAATAGCATTATGGTTACCATAGGGGAGTGAACAAGAGAGAGCTGCCTCAGCCAGATTTTGAAAATGTGCATCCCCCACAATGGGCTTGTGGGAATCTCACAGCACAAACAGCTCAAATGGCACTTGTCGGTCCTGGTGACACTGAGTGAGCCACGTGGAGTCTTTTCCTGAAGAGATTGCTGGGACTGAGCATGCAGCAGGAGAGCATTTTCTAGGCACAGAGCTGGGCTGCCACAGCATGCCTGATGTTTATGTCCAGCAAAGGCTTTACAGGTTGATATAAGAAAAAAATGGATTTAGAATGATTTCCCCTGTCTCTGAACCCAGCATGTTCAGCTATGTCCCTGAAGTTTCACACCCATTTTTTCACCAAATCCCATGGCACAAAGAATCTCTTTGTTCCTAGAAAAGTTGTTATCATGTAGGGGGTAAAACCTAATACATCTGCATTCATTCTTCACTGCTGCTAGCAGCAGCAATCATCTCCCACTGTTGCCTTTTCAATTCTTCTCATCCTAGGTGCAAAAGTAATCCAAGCCTGCAAGACAGCAAAAATGTCCCTAAAGGCTTTGAGTGCTTCCATTAGTCATCCAACTGATCTAGATAGATATTTTTTATATTTATTAAACAGAAGAAACCACTTAGTGTCATTCAGCTGCAAGGATTCTCTTTCCTACTTGTTCAAATTACATGTTCAAACAAGAACTTCCTCTCATATAGCCAGATTCTTATGATTTCACCCTGTGAAGAAGTCATAATCCTTTGTTACAGTGGCTGTACCTTACTTCTACCTTACATTCAGCTCAATTATAAGAAAAAGCAACCTTCAGTACACCTCAGAGGAGTAAAAGGTGACTGCACTGCTCAAGGAGGAAAAGGCATGGCATGGACTCCTGCTCAGAGTGGTCACTTTACTGCAGCATGCATTTGACTCTGGAAATTAAGGGCATATTCTGGGCAAAATTTGAGGGATGAATAATTTACCAAAGATTCTTTTCAGAAAAGAGGCTGCTTTTGTTTTGTGTAAATCATCATCATCCCTCAGCATAATACTTATAAGATCAATACTGTCACAGAAGCCAGCAATAGGTAATGTTCACACTGCAGTCTGTCAAATGCTCTTAAGGTACATCCACATCAGTGCTGCAGATCAGATCAAGAAGGCACACTGCAGCCAGCCACATGCTTTTTCTGCACATCATAAAGTGTGTCTCAGGGGATACAAACTGGATCCTTTCAAATAAAGGTTAGCTAGAGGGCCATGCCTGTCCCTCCCCACCACTGTCAGCACCAAATGGACCAACACTGAAAGCAACACTGGTGTCCATAAATGTCCTTAGCCTGCTGAGAGGAGCAAGGAATTGGGACCACAATTGTGTTTCTGCCCCACAGTTACTGGGATCAAAGTATACTCCAGTAAGCATAGGGAGGGATAGGACTGTCCTTTGTCCTTGACATTTCCCACAGTAGGGAAAGGTCTCTAAGGCTACTAACCTGTCCAAACTGCTGTGTCTGTATTAGGAGAGACAAATCCCACCTTCTTCCTCTGTCCTTGGATTGCAGGAACAGACTGGCTCTCATAGAGACACCTAGAACTAGACCAGATCATTTCTATCTTTCATGGCCAGGCACATGCAAAGAGCGGAGGACAACTTGACTTTAAGAGTCAGACATACCTACAAAAACCACATGTTTCTCTGGAAAAGGCACAGGATCTGATAGACAGGGACAACTTCAGCCATGGAACCAGTGCTGCTGGAGGTGCTCAGGGCTCCTGAGATCCTGGGGCTCCCTGCATCACAGGATGGATACTGCCTGTGACTCAGGTGTTATCTGGCAAGGGATAGGAGGCACTTGACTGCAGGCCAGCAGTACCCATGTGAGCAGGAGGCTTCTGGCAGGAACAGGCTTCAAGATAATCCAGAGAAGTTCTGTTGAGTGGAAAGGGCAGATTGATTCAGCAGTATTGAAAAGCATGTGCATCCTGATGAATGTAAGTTAGCACAGAAGCTGTGAGCTGGGCTCTGTCTGCCTTAAGTCATTAAATGAAATAGGCTTGATTTTAAAAAAAAGCAGTGTGGTGCAGCAGAAACCTTGGGCTGCTGGGCAGGAGGGCTCTTTGTGTTACTTTGAGCCTCTCAGTCAGACAGAGGTGCATCCTGGGAAAGTCCCTTATTGTTCTGTATTGCTTAGGATGACATGTTTAAATAGCAGAAAATGAAGTGGCTTTCATTTAAAGAAAGCTGTGAGCATCTGCCACAAATACTCCCAGCAATGCAGCACCACTCAGAAATGGCAAATTTACCCCTGGATGTACTTGAGCAATTTTTTCCACTTTCTAGTTATTTCCTTTTCAGATGTGTCACTGCTGGTCTGTGCTCACCTGTCCCTCTGCAGATGCCACCCACAAGGTGTGTCAGGCTTCCCTCCCGAATGAAGGACCACGCAGTGACAGTCTGGGACAGCTGGAGGGGCTGCCACCAGCCAGGCTGCCTGCACAGGGACAGGGCAGAGCAGCTCTGCTGCCATGGAGAGCTGTGACACAGCTGCATGTATCAGGCAGTCACTTATTTTTCACCTAGTGCAAAAGGCTGTCACATACTTGTCCCAAGGTCACCGGTGTCGCACTCCACCTGATGCTTCCCCTCAGAGGAGAGAGCTGAGGAATTCTGCTGTGATTAATAACCTTATCTATCCCCTTGAGCTTATTTTTCTTTTCCCTCCATTTTTAATTTTTTATTCTGCTTACCAGCTGCTCTTGCTCATTAAAAAAACAAACCCTCTCTAGTTCTCATTAGCACCATATGTCTGCTGGTTATTTGAGAAATGAAAGCAAAATATATTTAAAGGATTAGTCTAAACCATGATAGGCAAAAAGACTGAAAGGCAAAAAGCTAAGGAGATGATGTTAGACTCTGTCTTTTGCTGCTTCTTGCTGTCCCCAGCTAAACCCAATACAGCACCCCACCACAACCCTGCCTCCCTGCTCCACCAGTGCCTCCACAGACACAAGGAAGCTACAGCCATATCTCTGGCTCTCATTTAATCCCCAGCAGAGGGGTTTTTTCTCCTCACTCCTTCTTCAGGGAAGTTACCAGTGACCCAAAATCAGCTTTCAAATAGGAGCCAAGAACTATTGTTCATTGGAGACAGTTGTTTCTAAAACTTGCAAAATTTCTCAGGGCTGCTCTGAAGCATTCAGAAACCTGTGCAGCAAAAAACACAGTTGGCTGCTGTTCTCTGCTTCCCCCCTGACAGCCTTCAGCATGTGCTGTCTGAAGCACTCTTCTCCTGAAATCTCTCTATCACTCCACAACCAAACATATTTATTTAATTTAAACTGTGAATATAGATAATCAGTTTTCTTTGAGGCATAATAAGGAAAAAGGTCTAACCTATATGTCACTCTCCAAGAGCTTCTGTCATGCAACAAATCCCACTCCAGTATTTATAAATTCAGTCTGCATCCTGATACCCTGATTGGTAAAGAAGAATATAAACAGCCGAGAATTTGGCTTGTCTTAACGCCTCTGCACTTCTTCTGAGAGTGTGACATCTCATCTGATGTGCATTACCTCCAGCAACACACGATCCCTTGGCAAAATGAACGTGTCCAGATTTCTTAGACAAGCTATTACCATCAGACCCAGAAGCAACAGAGCTGCTGAGTGACGCTTTTACAGCGCTGGCATTGAAATTCTTTGCTGAATGCAGACCTGCAAACTGCTGCACTGACAGGAATGAAAATCTGTATGTTCATGTATAGATTCACAGAAAAATTTTAATATACCTAACTATATATTTCCTCTGGCAATTTAATCTGTAATATGAATAGCATTACCAATGAAGATCCTTTGGTTTTTTGTTTATTGTTTTTCCATAGGAAAAAAATAGCAAGTGATTATTAGCCTGAGAAGAGACTTCCTGCCCAGAGGATACAGGGAACAGTAATGGCTCTAACTGGATCCTCTGAAACAGAAAACCTTGTTTATAGTAATAACAAAAAACTTGCAGTTTATCCTAAGAGGCTGAGCCTGTGCTGGAGGTGGGTTATTTTCATTTTTCCCTAAAGCACACCTGGAAAAAACTGAACCATATAAAAACTGAGTCACTGAAGATAATGCATGAAAATTTTGAAAAGGAAGGAAAAAAATCCAATTCTTCTGATCACTCCGTCAGCTGCACAGAGGACTTCTTACAAATTCATGTAGTAGATGGATGGTAATAGTTTAGGGGACTGGACAAAAGCAGTACAGTAGAAATAGCTTGCAGTGGGTGCTGCATGATTAATACAATGTTCATACTGGCCATGGGGGAAATTATAATATCTGGGTTTAATGGTTTAAAGCATCAAATCTTCCTAAGGTTCACATAAAAAATATTTAATAGCTGGCTTCATTGATGTGAGGGAAAACTCTAAGTGCAATTTAATTATATTCAAAATATTTCAGACCATGTATTTAATTTCTTAGATGTATGATTTTTTTCCTTATTGTTCCTATTACTCTCTGCAAGGTTTCACTAACCCTGCTTCAACTCAAGGGTGGAGACCTCTGACTTCTGCAGCTGACAGTGGGTGCCTGACCCATGCAAATACAGGGCTGCACCCAGGCTCCCCTCGGCACTGCACCAGGTCCAGGTGTGCCTGGAGTGGGTCCAGGGGGCAAGAAGAACCCCACGACTGTGCTGCACATCCAATCACCTACCCCTGCTCCTGACTTCCTCCTGATCCTGGGGCTCTGTGCATCCTGGGGAGCAAAACTCACCTGAACATCAAGCTCACCAGTCCGAAACTCAGCATCACCCATGGCTCCAGTAGAGCTCTGTGGGTGCTCTGGACTAACTAAGAATTTCATCATGGGCAGAAAGGCCATGTATACTTTACCTTCTTGATCCTCTTTATAAAAGGATTGTTGCTTGTAAGAAGGAAAGCAATGCTATGTGTTGATGGTTGATAGTTTTTTCAAAATAAGTCTATTCAGGGACTGAATTTTGGAGATTGTAATTTCATCTGTTTTGGGAAAACTGATTGTTTGAAGAATGTATTGATGAATTGCATCAAGAACAGAGGTAGTTGACTAATGGGTCTCAGTACCAAGAGATCTGTCTGCACTCTGTTGCTAACTAAAATGCATCTGTTGGTTCCTCCATGGGCAAACTGTGGTGAAAAGAGAGTACATTTTCAGTTTTTTCTTTCTTAAATCAGAATTTCAGGCCCAGATTCTCAAGGGTGTCTAAGAATGACTAACTGGTCTGGATCGCAGGGGACAAGGAGTCTGTGGTTTTTTATAGCTGAGACTCAGAATTTTATGACCAGTCTAAGTTTCTGAGCAGTTATCAATTAAGTGTCATCTCCCTTCCCTTCCCTTCCCTTCCCTTCCCTTCCCTTCCCTTCCCATTTCCCTTCCCTTCCCTTCCCTTCCCTTCCCTTCCCTTCCCTTCCCATTTCCCTTCCCTTCCCTTCCCTTCCCTTCCCTTCCCTTCCCTTCCCTTCCCTTCCCTTCCCTTCCCTTCCCTTCCCTTCCCTTCCCTTCCCTTTTGGCACAACTGTTTTATTCTCCCAGAACAAAAACCTGCACCATGGTGAATTTCCAGACACTCACAGCTTAGACAAATTTTTCCTTTACCCAGCTTTGAAAAATGAAAGGCACTTGGGATGAATTGGCAATGAAAGGCACTGAGTGTACCAAACCAGTATAAATCTGATATTAGAATAGATTAAATACCACTATTACCATGTGTCAACAGATTTATAGGAGTTTGTAAATTAAGCTGGTGTAGCTGTAATTATGGAAAGAACTCTTCTGCCTTTTTAAAATGCTCTTTCAAATTGACATGAACCCTAGCAAAAATAATATTATTGAACACAAATAATGCATCTTCCAGGGGTTGCTCTGCTCAGAGGCAGTTTGGGGTCTTTTCTAAAAAGCTGCCCACTTCTCAGGAGGGAAGGGTAAGGACTTACCATGGATTTCTGCTGAGATTTTTGCACAATTGCAAGCACCCAGGCAAGACTGCAAGGTGCTGTTATGATTCCATGTGTAGGACACTGATGGAAGGAGAGCATTAGCATGTGAAACCATTCCTTCACAGTGTAAATGAAGAGCAGAGTGCCTCTTGGTATCCATACTAATAGATCAGCTCAGCATAACACTGCTAGTTTATTTTCTGTACTGGCTGGCCACCAAAAATACGTTTATTATTTTCTTAATGAAAACAGACAAAAATAGCTTCTCTTGAGAAAAAGACAGACCACTTCAAAAGGATTTGTTCATTACTGTCCTGCAAATTTTAATATTTCTTTCAAATGCTAAAATTATTGCATTTATCTTGTTAGTGTGAAAATTAAGGCAAGCACCAAATCAATGTCTGAATGCAAAGATGTGTGTTTTTGCACAGGTAATTTAATCCTGTTCCTGGATTTGGTATTGCAGGGGAACTGGTGGCATAAAGCTGAAACTAGTTCATTCTGCTAGGGCAGAGTTTAACGCTGTGGTGAATCTCAGAATGCAAATGTAAGGTCTCAGATTCTCCTGTGCCGTTCCTGTAAATCCCTGATGACCTTCCTTGCAGTGCACAGGCAAGGACATGCCTTGTCTTTATGCAGCAGAGATCTCAGCACAGAGAGTCTCTGGGTCAGGGACAGCAGGAGATTGATTTCAGCCTGCCTCTCATTAGGCTGCCCTATTTTCTGCATCTTCCACTCAAACCACTCCTTGGTATTTGTTGTACAAGGCTTACTGGCACATAATGGTTAATTTTAAAGGAAAATGGCATGTCTGGCAGCAAATCATCCTTCTGGAAAACTGACCAGTCTATGTATTGACACCTAATTAGTGGTACTAATTTAATTTAATAAGTAGATTTTACATTTCTGTAGCTCCCATAGGTGTCGAGCTCAGTGCAGCAACAGGCAGTACTCTCAACCAGCCTTTCTGTGTGTGCAGAATTGATGCAACAATTGATGACTGCAGCAAGATGAAATGAGATCCCACTCCTTTTATTCACTGATCCAGAGTTTAAGTCCTCTTGGGAATAGTGGGTTCCCTCACCTCACCAGGGATGTCACAGTTCCTACAGGATATTCTTGTTCTCCTCCTCAAGCCCTGGCAATCTGTGTTCAGTCAGTCTTCCAGAGGAATATCCTGCTGATGTTGGGAGTCTTCCAGAGGTGGAGACCCTGTTCTTTCCCTGTCTGCCTGCTCTAACAGCTATTCATGTCAAGTTCATATCAGCACCTTATTTTTTCCTACTCAACTTTTCCATCTTGAGCATCCAGCTACTGTAACTCATCATACCTTCCTCTGCCCTGAGCTTAACAAGCTGTTCACTAACTGATATTTTCTTCCTTTCCAGGTCACAATCAAACAATGTTTCAATTTTGTTTCCAGAACATCCCAAAACCTTTGAAGCTCACACATTTCAGCATTTCCTCTACATGTTACATCCTTTTTTGGTGCTTTCTGTGTTTTCAGCAGGCTTTCTCCATCCTTTATAAAGCCCATGCTTTAGGCTGCAGCATGTCCCTCCCCAAAAGCATCTTCAGAGACAGAAAGGACAGCAGAAGATCCTGGCTCAGATGACTATCACCCTCATAGTGAAGAGACCTAATCTAAACCTGCCCTCTTTCATTTTAAAACCATTGCTTGTTGTCCCCTCACTACATGCCCTTGTAAAGAGTTCCTTTCCACCTTTCTTGTAACATTTTGCTGTATTTGTGCAGTTAAGTTCTTTGAGCCAAATATTTAACTTAAAACAAGATGAGTGCAATTGTTTACAGAGATAAATTAAAGTTTGAGCTCTTAAAGGACACATATTCCTACATGCTATTACAATTCCTGGACAGGATAATGCCTGGTAGAACACCAGCAACTGAGGAGTAGGATTGTGAAACACAGAGTATTCCCAAAGGTTTTGGTTGCTCACATCTTCACCTTTGATATGGGGGCCATGCCTTGATACCTGATCTGTGGCAGGGATTTTCCTCAGTGTGCAGGGAAGTCTGAGCAGAGCAGATCACAGAAAACTTGAAGAGCAAAGGTGAAGAGCAGCAGCCCTGCAGTAGGACACGAGAGGAGAGCACCAGTGTGGCTCAGCAGCCAGAGCTGTCTGGGGGAGCAGGAGAGGGGCTGGGTCACGGTTGTACACTCAGTGGAGACCAACAGAAGATACCAAGTGTTAATGCAGATCTCCCTTGCTATCATTTTTGGCTGGAATGGCCAGAATAGACGATGGATCCTCTTTTAAGGGAGAAAGAGGTGAGAAGTGAAGCATGGAAATAGTACCCAGTGTATTAATGACATGTAAGTGACAGTGCATTTTGTAGAGCTGGGCTTAGAGCACAGTCTATAAAATCCTTGCCTAGTGCTTATCGGGCCTCATCACGTCCAAATCACGTTATTCCATACAATTTGCGTTCCTTCAACCTTTTTCCTGCAGCCCCATCTAACAGGCCCATTTCACATCAGCATCCTTCTGCAGAAGGGCTCTGTACTGACAGACAGCCATAGCAATCTGCAGCACGTCATCCCTGATGGGAGTCCCCTGCTGAACATACACACAGTGTGGTAGTACACAGTATAATATACAAAATTGAGGAGAAACTGCTGCAGCACTTCCCTAGCTATTGTCCAGCTGGTGAGCCCAGCAGGATGGCTGCTGCAGGGGTCATGCACCTTGTACACGGTCAGTGTCTGTGATAGCACGTGGCTTGTGCTATCAGCTAAAACACAGCAAACCACTTCAAGACAGGTCAGGGATTTCAGGGATTTTGAGGAAATCTGTTTACACATCCTCTTTCAGGATCACCCAGCCCTAGCTGGAATCTCAACAGAGAGGAATCTCACTCTGGGCTGGAAAGTTTGGTGTTTGCTGTTTTTCTTCTGTCCATTTAGACAGCCAGTGTTTGCACACTGACAAGGCAGCTCACAGGTCACAACTGTGCTCCATAGTCAGAGTCACTGCTGACAAATGGGTCGGTTCACAAGGGAACAGCTGTTGCATCAGGGATCCAATGCTCCTCTCCTCAAAATGCCACTCTGTGGGGGTGAAGGCAACAACTTGACAGAGCCATGGAGTCACGGAGATGATCCTGCAGGTAAGGCAGGTTTTCAGGAGGTTTCTTGCCCTTCCCAGCAACGCGTTCTCCTCCTTCCCTGCAACAGCACGCAGGAGACTTCTTCCTTTGGAGACCTTTTGCTTTTGCTGTACCTTGGTGAGTTCAGATGAACCTTATGGCCTCAGTGCTCCACAGGGTGACTAATGGCTGGACTGCTGCCTGTGTTGGCACACAGCCATCATCTGCATGATTCAGGGCTCCGAGAGACAGAGTAAAGAGGGTGCAGGGTGAGTGACCACAAGGATGGCATATCTCCATCTCCAGAGATGGGTAAATTATTCCTTTTCTGCAAGTGCTTAAAAGGACTGGGAATAAACCAACCAGTACTTCTTTTGAAGATCACCTGCAGGTGGTTATCATGGTCCACAAGAAAAAAAAAATGCTCTAGGAAGCACTTGGTACCCTCATGGTGACTGATGGGAAGAGCTTATGGAAAGAGCTCCACTTCTCCTTAGTAGAAGTCTAGAAAAAGTATCCAGGCTTCAAAGCATCCCCAAATCAAATTCTAACCCAAACTAGTCCTTGGCTCACAGGCATTTAGCAAAGAGGCAATTGGTGCCAAATCAAAATTTGGTCATAAAAGCAATATTCACTTCAGACTGCAACATCACAGTAAATAGTCATCTAAGCTGTTGTTATGTGGCTCTACACAGTTCTTTCCAAAGATGTGGATTCCTAGGGGCTTTTTTCCTTTAATCTAAGCAGAAATTGGACTTCTTTGTGGTTAATGTTGCTACAAGGAAGGAAAGTATGCATCCTTAGCACTCTGGAATGCATCCTTAGCACTCTGGAAGTTCTTGATATGTTAGGTGTGCCCCAGTGTGTCTAGGGTCATTAAGGAAGCTGCTGCAGGCAATGACTGCTCTGTTTTGTCATAGGGACAGTGAACTTTCCTCCTAAGGTGGATGAAGATTTTCCCTTGTTGCTCCACTCTTTTCACATCTGAAAAATCTGACTAGGACTCCTCACCAGATCTGGAATGTCTCTGCAATGCTATGTCTTGGGAGAGCTGGTGGCATTGCCTCACCTCAGATAAAATTGTCATCCAGCTTTGGCCATTTGGATCAGCCAAAGCATGAGATCTGACTTGCAGCTTACCTGATTAATAGCTTTATCTTCATGGGTAGCTGTAAAACTTGAAAGGGAGACATTGGCATTTGCATGCCTCTGGTCTTTAGTAAGGATTTAACTTCTGCTTGTGGAGTTTTGTGATGTTTTTTCCTTTGTCTCACAATCCCAGGAGGTGGCATGCACTTGCAGTAATGCTAGAGAAGCACTTTCCTGCTGAGCTCTCTGTTCCTTGTTTAATTGGGGTACATATCCTACATGACAGGGGCTCCTCTTATTTCATGGTCTCTAGCAGAAATTGGGAGAAAGGTTCATAAGGACATGTCTCAGAGACCCACTTTTCATGAGACACATCACAAAGCCTTCACAATCCATGGCTGTGGCCTGCATTTGCCTGCATCCAGAGGTGATGCTGTCAGGCAGTGCCATTCCTAGCTGGTGCATCCATCCCAGCACAGCAGAAAGCCTGGCTCTCCATATCACCACCAGTTTGATGCTGCTCCTGCAGCATCACTGTCAGTGCTGACATCAAGGACACAGCTTCCAGGGAGAATGGAAGCAGGACACTTGTCATGTTATTGTATGAAATACACTCTAATTAATTTACTTCATTATATTACTGTTCTTTATTCATCTCATGAAGCTTAGTCCCTCAAAGGACAATTATAATGCAGACTGCACACTATAAATATCTATGCAAAAAGACCACAGGTCTCTTTGGGAAGAGGAGTTTAAACTATAATTGCCTATTCACTTCTGGTTTTCCTGCAACTTTTATGCCATAATTTCTTCCACTGATTTTTTGGACATCATCAAAGACACTGCCTCACTACCCACCATTGCCTGTCCATGTTTGTCTTGTATTGATTGACTCTAGGCTATTTGAGAACAGGATGGTTTCTCACAGTGGGAACACACATAACACATCTAAGAGTGCTACCCACTGATACCTGCAGCTCAGGGACAAGCATCCTGATTAGCTTCTTCTTCGGAAAGCCCAGTGCAAAGGAGCAGAAGCAGAGCAGCAGGAAGCTCGTTGGAAGTGACAAACACCACTTCAGAGGCTCACACTGCTCCAGACTATGGATCAGGCTCAACCAGCTTGGACTCCTACCACAATACAACCTCTGGTCTCACCAACTGAGGCCCTGCACAGGTGGTGAAGGAGCCTTTCTCCTGCTGCTATAGCTCACAAGCATTTAGTGGGTCCCACGACAGGAATCCCCATCCTCTACTTGTTCAGGGATTGCTCTTTGCCATCCCTCCCTCCATGGAACACAGGGCTTGGGGTCTTGCCTCAAGGGACAGCTTCCCTTCATCCTACCTGATGCTGTGGAGTGGGTTCAGCTCCTCCATCAGTCCCTTCACCTGGAGGTCCAACTGTTTGACTGGAACATAACCCTGGCAGAGATGTGTAGATCAGCCCTGTAGAGTTCCCAACAAGCTCCTAGGATACCCTGGCCTTGCCACAGCAAATCTGTATCAACTGCCAACCCGCCTGGGACTTCCTGACATTGAGCTATCTTGAACTACAGTTTAAATTAATCGATTTAAAAAAAAAATGTTTCAGGAAGTAACTCCTGGCAGTAAGTATGGGGACATGAAACAATAGCTAATCTCACAGCTGTTTCTCAAGACAGTGTTTGTGTCCCTTCTCAAGCCCCACTCACTCCCGTTTTGCAGAGTCCTCATGAGCTGGGTGTCACCCCCAGGGTGAAGGAGGACAGCTCTAACAAGGGCTGCTCACCCCCTCCTTCTGTCCCCATGCTAGGAGCATGGAAGGGACAGCCCTTCTCCCTCCCTGTCTGCTCTGCCCCAAGGAAAGCATGCAGGACAGCCAGTGAACCAGGGAGGGATTTTGCCTCATGGAAGCAGAGTCCACAGAGCAGCTGCCATTCCTTGGGTCTCCACCAGCCAGCCCTGCTTCAGCCCAGCTGGGAAGGCACTGAGTTCACTGACAGGGATGTAATGAGAGCTGACAACTGTTCCGTGCTCCCACATGAAGTGGAGATGATGCAGAGTCTGGGAATTTTGTGTCCTGCCCTCGATACCCGCCTGGCTCCTGGCTGTGGACGAGGCCATCTGCTTTGCAGAAGGGACTGCATGCACAGAGAGCCCCCAGTGTCTGGGGGGCTGTGACCAAGCCATCAGTTGCCATTAATACCCATTGGTCATCCACAGCCAGCAGCCCTGAACCAGCTCCTTGGAAGATTTTTCTTTCTCTGCCTGGATTGTGTAACCTAACTACAAGCTGAAAGAACTGCATTTTACCCTTTAAACAGAGAACAAACAGGATTAGGTTATTGCTAAACATCAGACCTGTTTCCATAATAGAAGCAGAAGACAAGGACATTGTCACTGATGGGCTGTAAATTACAGGTGTCCATATTCACTCAGGTAAGTTCCACCTGAGGGCACTGCAGTTCATATATCTGTCACTCATAATAAATAATTCTAGCAAGCAAATTGAGCCCAACACCTGCTTCTGTTTAAGTGTTGAAAGGGACAAAACTATCCATGCACCCACATTAAACTTTTGTTCAGTTGCTTAAATGAATTGCAGCAGCACTGTATATTTAAACTTCAAAAAAAAAAACCAACTTCATACGGTGTTAATTAGATGAATCATTATAGTTTTGTCCAGATTTTATTTCAACTTGCTCTGCTCACATTCTTGAAGACACTAAAAGAGCAGACATGGTTAAACACAGATCTGTAAGAAGTCATCCTCCTAGTAAATTAGCAGAATCATTAAGGTTGGAAAAGACCTCCAAGATCATCGAGTCCAACCTTTGACCAAACACCATCCTCCAAATAACCACAGTGCTAAGTGCCACGTCCAGTCATTTCTTGAGCACTTCCAGGGTTGGTGACTCCACCACCTCCCTGGGTAGCCTCCTCCCTTTGGAAAAAATGTGCCTGACCACCCTTTGGAAAAAATTCTTCCCGATGTTCAACCTGAACATCCCCCGGCAAAACTTGAGCACATTTCCTCTTATCCTGTCCCTGGCTGCCTGGAAGAAATAACTGATCCCTACTTGGCTACAACTCCTTTCAGAGAGCAATAAGGTCCCTCCTGAGCCTCCTTTTCTCCAAGCTAAAGGAAGTCTTCAGCCATGACCTAAGGTTCCTAAACTGCTAAGAGAAGTGGGGTGAAACTGCACAAGAGGAAACAGACTGTAAGGGGGAAATTATTCTGCCCAGAGGATCCCTGCTGCATGCTGGCAGTCCCAGCTATGAAGGAGAACATTTAAAACTCATCATGAAGAACACTTGAAAATGTACAGCTGAAAGCAATACAGGCCTGGGGAAGAGATCATCAGCATAATTATTCTTTCTGTTCTCATGGGTTTTGCACTCACCAACATGCTTTGGGAAGCACAATTAAGGTCTTTCCCACCTATAGCTCACACAGTTCTGTAAGGTTTCTCTAGAGCTTTTTAAAACTGAACTTGCAGGGAAATGGGATTCCAGAAAATGTCTGAATGTTGCAAGGCAATTCTGCTGTGTGGGATTTAAACTTATTTTGCCCCATGTGAGAAACCTGACTGGGTGACAACTGTGGCATTCTTTTTGTCAGCATAAAAAATGATTTGACTATTCACTGTGTATTTTCCAGGTCTGTGAAAGCTTTTGGGGATTATGGTGGAGGAAAGATTTAGTTATGTTTCTATGGAAACCATAACACTTATATAAAAGCCTGCTTAACAAGCAAGAGTGTGACACCGTATCTCATTCAAGGTGAGCCACCTCTGAGGTAACCCATTGATAAACTTCCAGCTGGGTTTTAAAGCCCAGGAGGACACCAGTGGATTTCTCACACCTCTAATAGGAGTGAGACTCAGCAGGTACTGCTGCATAGCTGCTTAGCACCACAGCATGGGTGTTATAATCTCACATGGAAAGTTGCAGTCATTTGGTTGGACTTGAAAGGAAATTTTTCATCAGGTTGTTTATACAGTAATGATTCCTAAGTTTATGTCTTTCTTACTTCTCCCCTACTTCAGAGATGTGCAACTTCACTAGCATGACCCAGAGGAGAAACCCAGTTATGTTTTTTCCATAAACACTGATGTGTTCCCAGATATTTGTTTGAAAAAACCTAGACATAGAAGTAATATTTTCTCCGTTAGGTACTACTTTTCCTGAGATGAAAGTGTCCTTTAAAATTAGAAAAGCTTTGTCCCCTTGACACTGCTCTTCCCAGCAAGGACACAGAAGTTGCTGTCACAGTGAAGTACAAACAATGTAGCTAGAAGGAGACAAAATTTATTTTTGTGTTTTCTCCTCAGAAAAGAACATGTTCAAATCAACTTTTAGAATCTATTTCATGTTTTCAATTGACAGCACTTCTAGCCATGTTGTGGATTCTATAGCAATAAACTAGAATTACTAAATGTGGTCTTACTTGATAAGTGGCAAAAGCTGAGACAGAAAGTTGCTTTTTAAATTACTTTTGGTTATCACACTATAAAAAGTTCACTGACATAAAAATTGGTACAAGGATTGAAGGTCATTCTAGGCACAACATCAGATTGGGGAATTAATCTTTTAATCTACTTTTACTACTTGCAAAAGTGAAATTGGTTAAATTATTTTTGAATGCATGAAGAGGCTCCTTTAGGGTAAGAGTGGCCCTTTCTGGATTTCAATGAAGCAGTGATGTACAGTTTTGTCCATGGACTTGTAAGTCATTCATAGACAGCAGCAGAATGCTCCCCCTGAGAAGGAGAACAGCAGAAACACAAAGGGGATGTCTTGGGCCTCTTCAGGGCCTGATCCTGAAATGACTCCCACAGTAACCTGACTTCTCATACCGTCCTGTCCCCTCTGAAAATGTTCTTTTTCACAAACTGAATTAATAAACTCCTGCACATGTTCCTGTGGCACTGTATTTTTTTCCTTGCTACACAGCACTGAAGAGGTCATTGATGTCCATTTTGCTCGTTTATGTTCATTAAGAAGTGCACCAAACTGCCACTACCCTATTGCTACTGTTGAACTGGTTTTGAGTCACCAAAAAGAAATCTCTGTTGGGGATTTCAAAAAAGCCTCTCTGTTGGAGAGGCCCAGGTGCTAGTGGAGCCAAATGTCACCCAGCTAGGTGGCCTGTGCCAAAGCCACCAAGCTTTGCAAGCAGTACAGAGTCAGCCTGTTTTGAAGGGCTTATGAGGTGACTGATGTCTACCAAGTTCTTCTCCAGTGGAACATGGAAAGCTCAGGAAAAACCCACCGAATGCAAAAGTCTCTAAGCAAGATTCTATATTATCTGCCCAGGAGCAATATATTTTCTATATATCTGGTGTTGCTGCCTTGCTGCTAATCGTGTTTATGCATTGTCAGACAGCTCATGCGTTCCCCCAGCTTTCACTGAGCCAGCTACTCCTTCTTCCTGCCAGGACAACAACTTCCAACATTACTTTCTGTAGCCTGGACTGCCTTGGGAAGGATCTCCCTTTCTGGAGAGATGAAGACAGAGCAGGCAGGTACATACCACACAACAGCTCCTCAGACAAAAAGTAAGGGTTCAAGCACAATACCATATATATTCAGTCCTGCAGGACCCAGGCATGCCCACAGTGTTGTGGGAAGCATGGAAGCCAGAATTCAATCCTTCATTAATCGCCTCTCCAGAGTCTTGATGTTTTTCTTTTCATGATCCATAGGTTAATGTTCTTTCCTCCTCACATTCTGTAAAAACATTTCCAAGTAATGATACTCATAAAATTCAAAACCAGATGGTTTTAGTTGTTTCTTCATTGGCAATCACACTAGTTAATTAGGGTTGGTTTTATGGGGCTGGATAACTTGCTAACTATGACAGGTTGAGCATGAGCTGCATGACGCACTCATCATGTATAGTATTATCAATGAAATGCAGCTAAAGCATCTTCAGATGTTTCCCCTGCATCTCACAAAAACTAACAACTTAAGCTTCAAAGTACTTTTGATGGATGGAATGTCTATTTTCCTTGTGCAACAGGAACAATATGGCCATGAAGGTTAGGATTTCTATGGTCATCTTTCTCAGAGGCAGACTCAAAGCTTGGTTCACTGAAGCACCACTAACAGCAGGTCTGATCTCGGTCTGATTCAGTCCTTTTCAATAGAATTGGCTTTTAGAATTCACTTTGGGAAAGCTCCACATCTGCTACTTCTGCCAGTCTCCCTGGCAGCTGTACCGCATATGCATGGATCAGTGGAAAACTCCTTCTTGCCTTCCCCAAGCCTACTCATGCTCCAGATCTAAAATTGCCACGTTATCAGTCGATTCAGGGATAATTCTTGCTTGGTCCTTGGTCCTGCCACTAGTCCCACCAACATTCCACAGGGACTATGTGTTAGCTCTTTAGCAACATATGCCTGACTTGTAGATGTGCCAGAGACACACAGTCATTTTTTTGAGTCATGCAGACGTAGCCACTCACAGATTCCAGCTATGCACATTTTTAGCCACACCAGCTCCAGCACACTTAGATGATGGTTTTATACCTTCATTTCTGGTATAAGAGTGATTCCTCCACTCTGAGTGAAGTAAATGCCTGAGACCTACTTTCTAGTTTGTGTATGATCCATGTTTTGCAAATGGACCATCCAAGGAGACCCAGCTGGTTTATCAATATTCAGATGATAAAAAAATAGCAATTTTCAAGTTGCTGATAAGTACATGAGAAAGTATGTGAGGAGAAGATGGTATCCTGCTTTCCAAACATTTCTTGGAACAGCTCTCATTTGGAGTGTCTATTCATACTCTATTAGGAAGCTGTGTTACACCTGGCATAACAGGAAAGCAGAGAAGGTTAGTTTTGCTGACACTGTGAATACTTCTTCCCACAGTGAAACCTCAAAATTAACTGAACCATTCATTTGCAAAGAAAGAACAGATGATCAGCATCTTCCAACCTGAATTACCCTCTGGAGAAGAAATGCACAATATGAAACTCCAGTTTTCCATCATCTACATTTACATGTGCATACACATATATAAGAAAACAGATTCTGCTTCTTGAACAAGTCACTCGAAATGCCATTCCTTCTTTCAAGCACTTCAGCTCAGTAGCATTGGTCATTCCAAAAATTAACTCTGTTAGAAACCTTCTCTATATGGAGATGATGAACTATCTGACCTTTTTTCCCTCACATAATTGGCTGCACACACAGCTTAGGTCCACTCAGTACGGCTTTCACAAAAACACAACTTACTCACATGCTAAAACAAAAGCACTTGGAATGTCCTGTTGCCAAATTTGCTGGTGACACTGATCATGGAGTGTTATAGCATTAATACTTGATGGTTTCTGCTTGTCCAACGTGCTCTGGTGGAAGGTGACCAGCACTTGGCCCTCTAAGACCTCTGTGAAGTGCATGGAGCTGCCTCTGCCTCAGCAAGGGGATTCCCAGGCTTTGGGAGATGATGCAGATAATTGTATCACCATGATTTCTGCTCACTTTCATCAAATTAAGCCTATTTTGCTTAGATCAATGCAGCTATTTTTACTTTTATGTCCCCAAATATTGCCTCGCTAATTACACTGGATGTCAGCTTGCAAGCTGAAATTATTCCTGTTTCACAGGAAAATGAAAGCCAAGCAACTAGATGCAAATTAAAATATGTCCCCTTGTGGGGCTTGAAAATAGTAATTTTGGAAGTTAGGATATGGTGTGGGCACTGCTAACTCCAGTTAACTCTGATAGCATCAGAATTTAGTTTTAGTTTAGTTTGGTTCCCCTTGTTAAAAAGAGGTTGTGATTTTGTGGTTGTTTGTTTTTGTTGGTTTTTGGTTTTTTTTGGCGGGGGGGGAGAGTTTGTTTTGCTTTTTTTTGGCTAATTGCTAGAGCTGAGGGATTTATATGCTTAGAGAGAGCTGAATATATGATAAATAAGGATTTTTTCAGAAACTGCTAAATTGAGATGGAAGCTACACAACAGTTCCTTGAAGCTAATAATCAGTATTTCAAGTGATGACTGGGCTGGTTTTACAAAGTAAGCATTTCTTTAATAAAGCATTTGCGCACTTAAAATGTCTGCAATCAAGAGGAAGAGAGAAAGCAGTTAAAGGATCATTTAGAAATACCAAATGTTAAGAAATAAATCAAATCCTGAGATTAAACAAATCAGAACTATGAAAACTTGCAGCAGAAGGTCTGATTAGAAAATTTCATTTTTTTAAAATAAAATCATTCAAATGCATGAATTTTTCTGAGATTCTTCTTGCACTATGGAAGCTTTGCTGAAGTGCTTCAGTGGAAGGAAATACAATTATTATTAGAGTACGTTTTGAGGTAAGCAACAGTAAGAAAAATTTGTATGCCTGAAGAGCCAGAATGGAGATGGCTACTATGTGTGTGCTAAGGAGAGGATGTGAACTGGCAGAAGGAACCTCCACCATCAGCTCTGTGCTGCTCCACGTGGCTGTGGTCCCAGACACAACATCCCACAGCCCAACCCCAGCAGTCACCTGGAGAATGTCAACACCACACCCCTACCTTTTTTCCAAGCGCACAAAGATGCATAATGCATTGTTTTGAGGAAAAAGCAACAGCTACGCTTCCTAGGAGGTGCCCAGAGAGCCAGCAAGTCTTCTCAACCTCTTGCCAGAGAGGCTTGGTGGCTTGATAAAGTGTGATAATGATCTCCAAACATTCTTTTTCCCTGAATTGAGAGTACATTCTTTACATCTAGCATATCAGGACAAGGTAATAACTTCCAGCTTAACCAGGAAATTGGAGCATAAAAAATGGATGAATGACATAGAGTTTATTTTTAGTTTGGATTCTCCCCCATTCTATTTAAAGCATGAAGCCCAGAGGCAACAAACAAAATCCAAGTCCCGTGAAAATGTTTTGCAGTAGCAGCCAGGTGAACCAGCAGAGCACACTGCAATGCAGCAGCTAGGAAGGCCTGGGGAGCTACAACCCACCTGGGTGGTTCAGTGCCACACAGATGAATGCACAGTGCAAACACACTTTCTAGCCATGTTTCCTAAGGCAGGAGCTAACAGATTGCTTGCAAAAAACATGTACAAATCTTGAGGCAATTCAAGCTAGGAGTGGGAAATGACAGCAAACTTTTGATGCTTCTCATGAGCCCACCCAAACTTCTATTTCACCCTGCTTGTGTCTTGTTACTCATCTTGGCTTTGGTCAGAAGCTTCAAATGCACTCAAATACCCATTCTTCCCTGTTTGTCATACCGACAGATCAAGTATTACTTCAAATAAGGAAAAAATGGGCAGACCAAACCTCAAAGAAACTGGCCAGTCAGAAAAAAAGAAAGTTGAGAAATCTGTCAGCTCTGAGCAGTTGCTAGAGATTGAGCATTTTCACAGCAACATACCAGCAGTAGTTGATGCAAAGATTTGGCTATGCTAACTTAGCAGTAGCTGTAAAAGACATCATCACCTAAGGCGTTGGCCAGAACAGCAAGATGCAAGCAGTCAAAACATCATGGGCACACCCCAGGATAAAGCTAGAGCAAAGCCTTACTGATACTTCACTTGCTGTGGGATATGGGATGTGAGGAAGCTGGAGCAAGTGCTCATTTTCAGCAGAAGAACTTCACATCATTGAGTGCTGTGTCATCCTGAAGTCCCTGTGGGGGCTCTACCTTGGTCTGGAGACCACATATCTTGCAGCTGTTGGTCCACGGGCCAAAGCTGCCCCAAGAGAGTCCATCACCAACCAGCACAGCTTCGTCTGAGCATCTGAACTGGATGTTATTGGCTGCTGTGTCATCACCTGCTCTTTGGGACTTCTCTGTTCTCAGTGAAAAGGAGATTAGGTAGCCTCCAGGGCAAACTTGGAAGCTGGTCCAGGAACCTCACCTGACAAAAAGCAAATGGAAAAATGTCTGGGTTCTGTGAGCTGCTGGGAAATGCTCCTTCTGCTTGTCATGCTGCTCAGAAGCTTAACACCTCTCTGACACAGCATCGTGCTGCAGTCTGGGGCCCTTTACTTTCTCCTTTTGTTTTCCTTGCCTTCCAAAGACGTACTTTTCTCTTCATTGATATCTCATAAGAAACACATCAGGAAACCTGAGATATTTATGGTTCTGGTGGAAACTCTGAGGGCAGCCTGAGCGTAGGTTTTATGATACATCCCTGACATGTGTGACAGGTACACAGCAGGCAGCCGGGACAGCAGCCAGAGGTGCAGCACTGTTCCCTGCAGCATGGCCAGGGCTTGGACCTGGCAGTTTCTAAATGCATGGTTAGAAACCCTTCCAAAGAAAGACTCTGACCCTGGGACCAAACTTCAGGTGTTTACAGTGCTCTGCAGGAAATCCAAGGGCAAACAAAAAGTAGTAAAGTTCAGTTACTTTAACTTAAGTTAAAGTTATTAAACCCTGTTTAATAACCCTCAAAATTAATGAAAAACAACCCCTAACCACTTGTTTTAATTCTCTACACTACAGCACTATGAATACAGCAAGTCAGAGAGAAGAGACCCCTGCAAATGGTCACAGCCATGGGTGTTTTGTGGGCTGGTGCATGACAAACAGGAGAGAAAGTGTCACTTACTCCCCCACCAAGGACTCAGTGGTTATTGAGTCATCCTGGCAATGCAGGCATATGCCATTCAGAGCTGTGTCATCACTTCCAAACTGGTCAGGCTCCACCTGCAATGGAAGTCACACAGGGACAGAGGTAAAGGCAAGGGGAAAAAGAACCAGGAAAAGTCCTTTACATGCCTGTCCTAAAAAGTCCTACCTCCTTTCTGTAATGGGAAAGAGAAAATGCCTTGGAAAGCACATTGGAAAAGACAGCTGTCACTGGGAAACCACCTAACTAACCCTTGTAACATGTTCTTTGTGTTTTCTAACTATATCTGACCCAACAGGTAAGGCAGAGTCTCAGAAGAGACACTGGTGGTGGGTGCCTCTCTCCCAGATTCCAGATTTTCTCACCCACATGACTTCTCGCAGCAACACCAGCCACATGCAGACTTTTCTGGTGTAGCTACAGTGGCAACACTTGCCAGAAGGTTCATAGCTTTATGTACTGAGTATCATACTCAAGAAGATGAAAAATCTGCAGAAGATCCTTAGGGACAGGGACGGTAGGGAATGGAGAGACTTTTACCTTCAGTGCAAATCCATTGGTATAGCCATGGTGGCAGAACTGCCCGCTGCCCCACTTGCCCCAGTGGCCTCTGTTGGGCACAGAGAGGACAGAGGTGTAACCATGCATCCCTGTGCCTGGGGGGCACAGGAGGAGCAGGATGAGGGTGGCTGGCATGAGGAACTTCATTTCACGCTCTGCTTCTGCTGAAGGAGAGCTGGTGTATGGACTGCGGAATTTATATCCTCCCAAGGCTGCTTGCCTTTCCCTAGAAGTCCATTGACAAACACCACTGGAACAAGAGTTTCCACCCAGGCAGTGGCACAGCACTTGCTGACCTGCTCACAGTGCCCACGAGGAGATCCTCTGGGAGTTCAGTAGCTGATATGCAGCAGATCCTGTGGCCATAGGTGTATCCACCACCGCTGAAGGGCTATGGGAACACCTGTGTGCTCCCTACTGTAGAAGCTTAATATTGATTTCTTCTTCTGGCTATGCAGATATTTGGCCATGGGAATGTTTGTCTTCTGAGAGTAACTTCCATAACCATTTTACCTCTTGCTATTTGGCAAGGAAGGTCAGACTAGATGAAGAAATATAAGGGACGTGGCCTGGAACAAAGAGTAAGTAAACTCAAGGCCTGTGTCTCCCAATACCTTCTGCTGAATAGGATTCCTGGGAATCTCAACAAATTAGGTAATTTATGGTTTTAATATCCTTCTTTTCAACAGCCTTTTTAATCTCAAAAAACCTGTATGCTTTGCTTTTGCAGCAAGCTTAGCCAAAGTCAGATATGCTGGGACGCCCACAGTGATTCTCAGGGCTAAGTGCCACTGGGGAAAAGTAGAAAGGTGATACTGAGCCTGAGGGCACCATCTTTGAGGCTGTCACGATGCAGAGAGAGGTGAATTCAAAACCCTGGAGCTGTGATTCCCTTCACATAGAGTTAACCAATGCTTCATAGGGCCCTTGGCTGGTCCTAGCATCTGGCAGAAGCTTTCACTCAGGTCAATAGGGAAAGAAGAGAGAATACATTTTAGAGAAGTATCTTGATCCTCAGGATGTTAAAGCAAGATGAGGTACCAAACCTTGAACTAACAGAAGACAAAGAATTTCCCTCTTCTAAGTTTCTCTTCCAATCCCCTGTTCTGCTCCATCTGTTCCTGTCCCACTAAAGGATGCTGCTGCTTTTCCCATTCTTGACTCTGCGTTCCTCTTACACTTGTCAGTGGTCTGTACAGGTGGCAATATATGAAAATTAAGATAATGGGAAGTTGGATGATCCTTTTAGTGAAAGGCACTGAAAGAGCACAGCACATGATGAAAGCACAACCTGTTTTCCTTTTTAAACCAGAATTTTTGTTTTACTTCTCCAAAGGGATGTCAAAGTCCAGAGAAGATGTGTTTTCTCCCACAAGGACTGTGCAATCACATCTGGCAAACCAGGTGTGTTTGTTCAGGCAGGGTCACACAGTGGTAGCTGAGGACACTCAGACCTGCCCTTGGCAGCAAATGGATGGAAAGGAGCAGAAGGAGTCAGAAGGAAATGGATGGGACCTGGTTAGGCTACAAAAGGATCAGGATTCCCTCTCATTTCTCCTTTGCTGGCCCTAAACCACCACCCTTGATCACTTCACCTCTAGCAGCAGTGATGCAGGTCCACAGCCTGGCAGGACCCAACTTGGCCCCTCAGACTCTGCTCAAATCATAAGATTCCTGCCTTTTCCCATTGCCAGAGGAGGATCCTGGGGCACAGTGAGCCCACAGTGTGCAGGGGAGCAGGACGAGGCAGGAGGTGAAGCCGCCTTCCTTCAGGGATTTGGCCATGAGAAATGACTCCTGTGCAGAATTCACAGATCCAGGAGAAAACTCAAGCTCAAGAGGAGAACTATTAGAAAACTATTATCCAGGACCTGGGGAGGATCCTTTTCCCATTTTTAACCAAACAGCTGGTGACCTTGGCTGCCAAATGTGGGATGCCTTGGACTTGATTTCACAGTAGATGCCTTAGATAGCACTTAACATGTGCACAGCAGACACTGATTTTGCTACCACTTAACAGTGCCAATTTTGCTTGGATGCCTCAATCAGTTTCCAAAGATCAGTTCATACAGACTACCAAAATCAAAAAAAGCCTACAATGGTGAGATCCAGATCTCTTACTGACACAGCCACCCCACTTTCTTGCTCCCTCTCCTGTATTTTAATATCCTTGAAAATGTCAGAACAGTTTTAAAGAAAATTGGAAAACTGATGAATTTGATTAATGAAACATGACTACAGCAAAATGATGATGATACAGGGTATTTCATCCTTTCATTATTTATCCAGCTTAATACAATTATTTTTGCAGGCAGAGGAGCATAAAAATTTTGCCACTACTTTTCAGCTTTTATAAAAACTTCTATTTTTTTTTATAAACACATTAACATAATACTAATCAGTATATTGATTTTATAAAATTATTATTGTGATGTTATGATGTATTTAAAATCTATATGGAACATGGGAAAAAATTGTCTATAACATATAGAAACATATACCATACATGATTTGCTTATTTCATGATTTTTTTGGAAAAAAATACGTATTAGTTGCTCTTGAAAATTCATTAATTTCTGATTTTTACACCTGAAAAAACCACACACTTAGCAATACAAACTTAGTTTGGCAGTGTTGTGTTGTGTTGTGTATTTCTCATATTCTCATTTTCTCTTATTCATGTAAACCTGCTGCCCAAAGGATGGAGATCATTTGAGATGTTGGACTCTTTTGAGTGAGTTGTAGGAAGGGCTGAAGGCAGCAGGTGCCCAAGAACTCCAAATAGGAGGAGAAGTAAACAGCATTCCCTAAAAGAGAAGTCAATAAATAGAGGGTGATGGTTTTGACTGAATGACTGTGTGCTTCTGCGTGCCCTGGGCCATTTTACACTCCTCCCACACTGTTACCAAGGCACTGGCTGCCACCCATCAGCTCTCAGGAGCCACATTCCTCATCATCTCTAATGCCAAAACTGACCATTACAATTGGGTAGAAATCCATTGTAAATCACACAGCCTGGCTCTGCCAAACCTTCCTGACCTGCAGCTTGGGATGTAGATAAGACACTCCACAGCCAACTGCATCCTGCAAAAGACACACTATCTCATGGAAATGGTACACCAGCAAACCTGGGAATCACACCCAGTGCCAAAAAAACATAAAAGGGCAATAAAGAATCTATTCTATTCCATGAAAATATGAACTAGCAAAGGGTTGCATTATTTAGAAAGAAGAGGTGAGATTGTGAAGGAACACAGACATCAGTGCAGATGTCTCCATCTGAAATAATTGCAGTGGGCTCCCTTCATAGCTGCTGAGAGACAGCATGATGACAATAGAGAGGAGCAGATATCTTCACATGAACCTCTCCCTGAAATCATCTGTTCATCACCACTGACTACAGTGAGGCATGATCCCATCTGAACTAGTCTTATAACCTCAGAATCTGTTTAGGCTTTTGCAGGCTAAGAATGGTAGTGCTGGATGAGAATTAATTTTCAGTAATATGGTAAATGTTTAAGAGAAAATGAGTAATCAAATTATGTGCTATCTGGTCCTCATTTTCTCATTTGCTAAATTGACTCAGATTAATAGGAAATTGAATGGCAGGAAAAAATATAAGTGAGAGATCTCAGAAATGAGACAAGAGCTGCAGTTTTCTAGATGCATGAGCAGAGAGAGAAGCTTTAAAGCAAATAACATAAGTATAGCCATTTCTCAGATATAAGGGGAGATAATTTCACATTAGTGAAAGGATGGGATGTAAAGATGACCTACTTGTAGATGTGGTGCTCCACTTCTTGTGAAGTTATTTTCAGGAGGTTTCCCATTTGCCCACAACCCCCAGCTTTCATATAAAACTTTACCTTGAAAATGTAGAGTTATCTACTAAGCTGAGCATACTTTATTGTTTTTAAAACAGAAATTACAGTCTATAAATTTAATAAGCAAACTCTCTATTCTACCGTGCAATAAAATAAATAAAAATATTGAGCAATTTTAGACTTAGAATTGCCTCCTATGGGACATGGCTTGATATGTGTTTTTCCAGGTTTTCAATATTTTTTATTATTAATTCAAATTGCTAATTAACAAAAAACCCCACAAAGAAATGGAGAGGCACACCCTCCTGAAGTGCAGATTTACTAACAGCCAGAGACAAAATGACAATTTACACCCACTGCAAGTCTTCAACTAAAGATCACTTCACATATGAAAACTTTAGCAACCTATTCTGAAAATTCATTGGGAAAAGTTCTCAGGAAACTTATCCCTAACCACAGCCACAGGGCTGTTCTACCCCCTTGAAACTGAGGCTCAAGAACACCAAGACAAAAAAAACAGATTAAGCTCTACTGAGGGTTGGGGGAGGGAGGGAAAAGGAAGGGAAAGAAAGAAAGAAAGGAAAGAAAGGAAAGAAAGGAAAGAAAGGAAAGAAAGAAAGAAAGAAAGAAAGAAAGAAAGAAAGAAAGAAAGAAAGAAAGAAAGAAAGAAAGAAAGAAAGAAAGAAAGAAAGAAAGAAAGAAAGAAAGAAAGAGAGAGAAAGAGAGAAAGAGAGAAAGAAAGAAAGAAAGAAAGAAAGAAAGAAAGAAAGAAAGAAAGAAAGAAAGAGAGAGAGAGAGAAAGAGAGAGAGAGAGA
Organism: Molothrus ater; assembly: GCF_012460135.2. Classification (NCBI taxonomy): domain Eukaryota; kingdom Metazoa; phylum Chordata; class Aves; order Passeriformes; family Icteridae; genus Molothrus; species Molothrus ater. The sequence continues at coordinate 74,378,125 of NC_050479.2, read as the reverse complement.
AAGAGAGAGAGAAAGAGAGAAAGAGAAAGAGAGAAAGAGAGAGAGAAAGAGAGAAAGAGAGAAAGAGAGAAAGAAAGAAAGAAAGAAAGAAAGAAAGAAAGAAAGAAAGAAAGAAAGAAAGAAAGAAAGAAAGAAAGAAAGAAAGAAAGAAAGAAAGAAAGAAAGAAAGAAAGAAAGAAAGAGAAAGAGAGAGAAAGAGAGAAAGAGAGAAAGAGAGAAAGAGAGAAAGAAAGGTGTTGTTTGAAAATTTTTCAGCCATCAGCAATTCAGGTGTTGTTTGAAAATATTTCAGCCATCACTCTGAGCATCTTGCTGATAAACAGCAGATTACATCCTGATCTATGCCCAGAACAAGGCAATGTGGTGGTGTAGACTATGCCTCCTGTTTTGACAAAAAAGTCTTGAGGCCATCACCCATGGAGGAGTCCACATTCTTCCAGGAGATCCATACATGGAATTTCAATTCTCTTCCAGACCAGAGCAAGGTAGAAATAAATGATGGCCATTGGGAACTACCATGTGCAATTACTGCTGGCCACTGCAGTCTGAATGTTTGCACTTTGGGAAAAGACTCAAGCAAGTGTCTTTTGTCTCCCACAAGAACTCTTCACAGACAGTCATGCTGATCCAGGGAATTTACTGTGGAACAGACCCTGTTGTCTATAGTTTAGCTACCCACCTCTGGAATTCATGCTGCAAAGCCTTTAAGCACTGCATCAACATTCTGGATTTCATTTATATTCCTAAAGTTCACCAAGTGTTCATGAACTTTTCTGCACTTGATCTTGCAGTGCCTTAAAAGCTCAGATCTTCAATTATCAGCCTTCAAATCAAGGTCCCAAAGCCCTCACCACTGACCAGTGAAGTGATGACTTGGGAGGCAGCCCTGGTCCTGCCACAGCTTTGCCTGAGAGGTAGCTCAGGTTTCTGTCAGGAACAGATGAATATGGGGGAAAGCCCAAGATATCCCATACCTGGGAGCAGTTTCCTGGAGTGGAAACATGAAGGCTAGTCCTGCTGAGTTATGAACAGGTATTTCTGCTGTGGTTTTGAACCTGCTGCATGCTTGACTTCAGCTCCTGCAAACACACTGATCCAGCCCAACGTCTCTCACCCAACTTCCATCACAGCTGTCAAGAGCAAGAATTGGTCACCACCTACAAACAATGGTAGCTGTTTGGGGCATGACCCATTTATTATTTACACTCTGTTAAAACCCTGATCTAAAAAGGTCCTGCTTGCTTGGTGAGTTTCCATAGTGTTCTTCACTGAGGTATCCAAGGACTCCACCAACATTACTTTCCCTGGGAAACAAGGGAGTGACATTTCTGCATGCAATAGTCCAGGCACCGAGGTGCATAGACTAAAGACAGAAGCACTCATTTACTCTGAGTGCTAGATTTCTTTGACTATATTTCATAGTTTTGAGTATTACATTGGATGTAATAGTTCAAGGCAAAGATACAACTGCTTGTAGAAAATGCTGGTTTAAACTTGAGACCACAGTGCCTCATTGCAAACAATTCAGACAACAATCAATGATGAGGAATACATTTACAAGTAAGTGAAATAATCAACCTTGAACCACCAAGGGGGTCATGACAGAGATGCCCAAGGCAGCATTCACCATCAGGACACAGGTTTAGGTGCCTAAGCCTTGTCTTGGTGACCCAGACTGACCATATCTAGACCCTGACTCCCTGCACCTGATCCTGGTGCTGAGATCCAGTCCCCTTTGCAAGGTTTGCTGCTTTGTCCCCTGCCCAAAGCCTTGGAAAGGAAAAGAGGAACAATTATCTTATCCCAGCATAATTAAAATTGTAGCACTAAACGAGGCATGTGTGCCACATCCCACTAGCTCATGCTGTCATGGGTGATTTTGAGGGTTGCAGAGAGCAGGAAAGTCCTGAGGAGGTAGAAGGGGTGTTGGAGAGGCAGACAGAGGAGGCAGAGCTCTCTGTCCTGATACTGAGGTGCTGAACACAGACAAAGCAAGGAGAGGCCAGAACAGCCATGGGTAGAAGGCAAGGGAGACACTGTCAGTCCAGAAGAAGGTACATTCACATGCTTGCAGTGCACTGTGGGACACAGGGCCCTCTCCCACCTCTTCCCCCAGCCTTGTGAATTGGTGGAAGCCCACCTGGAGAAGGCAATATTGGCTGGGACAAAAGTGCTTGCTGGGTAAGGGGAAGCTTCTCTTCCAGTGGCTAACTATAGCTCCCCTGTCTCCTTACCTGAGGTGCTGGCTTGCAGCCAAGTGTTGGGGAGGGAGAAAAATTGCTATGGAAGAGATGTTGGACATGAGGGAATCCTGCATCCTGGAAAAGGCAATGGTTTTCCTCACCCCAGCTCCTACCTCCTGTTCCATGTATACCTATTTTTTTCCACGTTCCCCATGTCTGCTTTCTGGCCCCTCTGTATTTTATTTTGGAATTGCTGAAGCTATACTGCCTGTGTATAGCTCAGGTAGATTTTGGGAACAGGGGAGGCTCTGTGTCTCCTTTCTGTCCAGCACCAAGGCAGGTGAAGTTGTGCAACCATTGCTGCAGCAATACTCCTCCTCTGCTCAGGGCTGGAGTTTACCTAGCAGGGATGGAATAACCATCCAATTAATGCAATTGCTGCCAAGGCTCATCTGCAGAGGTGAAAAGTTGTTTTGTTGCATTCAATGTTCATGCCAATTAGAGATGACAAAGTAATGTGGAGAGGGAATTCATATGATGGATACTGCCAGATTTCACATTGTTCCCAAAATACCTGTTCCTGAAATTTTGAAGTTTTACAACATTACAAAAGTCTTCTTCTAAGAGAGGCCTGAAGCCAAAACTGAACAGACAAGTACACAGCACAAGAAGTTTAACCACAAGCCTTTCCAATGGGGCAAAGCTACAACCCACTGAAAATCATTGGAAAGGAACCTGGTCAGGACAGTTGTCATTCCTCCCCTCCACAGTTTCTTCTGAATCCTCTACTGCATCTGAAAGACTCAAATGATTTATATATACAATTAATTTTTTTTCAGAAGCACTTTCCCTCACCCCTACCCACTGAATCCATGCTGGTTTGTATCACTCTCCTCCTAGCTAAGCCAATGGGCACAAGGTCCCTGATCCCTTCCTCTCCAGAGTGACTTCAGAGCAGAGGTAAGCCCCACACTCATGGGAGCTGGCAGTCTCTGAACAGGCTTGAAATTCCTGTGGCATTATCCATGAAAATCACCTGTCCTGACAACTTCTCACAGGGAACATGGGTGCATGTAATGACACCTCATCTTTATACATGTTTGCAAATTTATATGCATGTAATAAGGAAGGGTTAAATTCTTTAGCAAGTTTAATATTGTTTGGTCCCCACCAAAGCCGGCCACTGCAGCTGATCTGTACAGGGCCTTGCCCACATGCAGGTCTCCTACTGGAAGCCCACCCTACTCTTTCTCTTTGCTGCCACAGGCAGGTTTTCAGACAGCCACAAGACCTTTTGGAAGACTCATCATGGCCATGCTGGGCTCTGCTTCATTATCTCACTGCTCCAAAGAGTCTGCCTAAATGCACTTGGCAGTCATGCTGGTTTTGGCATGTCCTTGAAACCCTGACACTGCTGTGTCCATCTCTTCTCCCAGTGTTCATTCCTCATAACATACTGGACAGGGGAGAGACCCTCAGGTTGAGCACAAGGGCTAAGGGAACACCAGGTGGTCCCTGCCCCCTTGAGGAAGGACCTCAGGAATAGCAGAGGGAGAGGAGAAAGCAGAGAGCTTCTTTTTACTCTTTTTATGGCATCACCTGCAGGTCAAAGCCCTTTCTCAGTGGTTCTCTTCACTACTTCAGGTTTGTATGGGCTGCACTCAAACAGCAGGTCTGGGTGTCCCTGGCTGCTGGTGTGTCACTGCCTGAGCAAACACACCTGGCCCTTCAGCTTCTCTCTGGGGCTCTTGCTTGCTTTCTTATTTCAGGGGAAAAAAAGTGATTGCCTTGATGAAAAATCTCCCACTCTGCTATTTTCTATGCTATGGTCCCTTTTCTTTTGCACCCAGATAAAACTCTGTGACTTCTTATTTCCTCCAGGTGAGGAAAATGCAGCTATACACTGCTTGCAGGGAAACTGTGCTTGCCCTGCCTCTAAGAGCTGCCTGCATGCAACGCTCCAGATTTTGCAAGCACAGAAGCATTCCTTGGCAGAAGGTTTTGTTCACCAACTACTTAATCCTCTGTTCATTTGGGGTTACCCCAGGTTCCACCCCTCTCTTCAGGACTGCTGGAAGCCCCCCACAGGGCTCCCTATCAGGGCTGCCAGGCAGTGGAGGGAGCAGAGGGAAGCTGCTGATGGAAAACGCTGCTCTGAAGCTGCCCACCTTCCAGAGCCCGGTGTCAGTGACAGCCAGGACAGGTCACTGCAGACCTGCTCAGCTCTGCCAAGGAGCAATGGCTGTGCTGCCACCAGGCCAGAGCTCACAGACACCAGCACACCCAAGCGGTTGGTCTCCTTTTCTCCTGTTGCTTCCAGGGAGCAGGAGCACAAAGCACATTTTTGTCATCCCTGTTCCTAAGGACAAGACCCTTGGGCAACCGGGGGAAATCCCCACAATCACTTTAGTGGACGCATTGGATTTGTACTACAGGTATAACCCTTCTTTGCTGCCAGTAGTGTTTTATGCCAGCTACCCACATGTCTTTAAATCCCTCTGAAAACCCTCCTTGATCCCAGAACATGATTTTCTACTGTACCACCACCTGCAGTGACTCCAGCAGTTCACAGTTCCTAGGCTACATGCCAAAAAATATCTCATATCTAGGTTTCCCTCAGAATGTCCAGTTTTTCAGTAATTTTATGCAGCTGGAATATTAATTTCTTCCTTTTCTTTAAAATTTATGGACATTTCTCAAGAAAATCTTTCACAAAAACAGGCCTAACCATGAAGACACAAACCCTGTTAACCTCCCATATAAATGCCCTAGAGGTCAGCCTCTGTTTCCCTTATCTTCACCTATTCCTCCAAGTAGTATTGCACTCAGTCTTTGAAGGGCTTTGAACACTACAAATGGTCTCTGCACACTTCACTTGAGTAACACCTGCTTTGGGGAATTTCCTCAACGCTTTGGTCATTTTGTCCCTTTTTCACCCACAGTCAGGTATAGAAGAGCAAAGTTTCTTGAAATTCAGGTCCAACCAGCTTGGCCACAGTAGCTTCACCACTGAGGCTGATGTCTTTTTTATTTTAACTGTATCCCTACATGAGGATAAAATAAAAAACAAACAAAAAAGAAATTTCAAAAAAATACCACCACAATTTTCTCTCCAAACTGGGTCAAGTCTCTGTGGAAAAACACTCCATTAACAGCATGAGTCTCTTCTGTGGCCACATCTGCACAATTTTATCATGTAATTAGACCTTGGCTCTGGCCAGTGAGGGATCTATTAGCTAAAAGTACCTCAGACAAAAGGAAGCCTTTGTGCATAAATTAATGCAAATCAAGCCTGGGCTCTTCCCTCCCATGATGCTGGGAGCTGTTATGTTCTGTGCTGCTGCAAGAAATGAACACTCTGCTCTGGCCTGGGGACAACAAGCCAGTGAGAGGGGAGACAAGGGCAAGGCAGAGCACAAGATCCAGGACTTCAGCTTTAAAGCCTGGATGAGAAAGAAATACTCAGAAAACAGACAACTTTGTGGATTGGTATTGAAACCACACCAACCATGGTGTGTCCACCTGAGCATCACCCGGAGGTATCACAGAATTCAAATGCTAGCCAGTGAAAATGCCTTCTTAGAACACCAGGAAATGAACATGCCTTGACAAAACAAATCAGAGATGACTCAAATCTCCTTAGCAGCACAGCAAAGTTCAGGCCAAGACCCCAGCAAGTCCCAAGTGGAATACACTCCACCTCTGCAGAGGAGAGCAGTGTTCATGAGTCTCAGCTGCTGCAAGAGCTCTAGCTGCTACTGGTGCATTGGAGATCTGCTGTCCCTGCTCCATCACATCAGGTTTTCACTGCTGCTACACCAGGGGGACACAGACTGGAAAAGTTTTCTGGTCCCGTAAAACTGTTGCAAAAAAGTGAATATATCCCAAAGCACACAGTGGGAGTCCTGTTCCCTAAATCATTCACTTAAGTAGGTAGTCCATGCCTGGCAATAGCAGAGAAGCTCAAGTGGGATTGGTTTTTAAGGTCTGGGGTTTTTTGAGAGAGTTTACTCAATTTAACTGCTATTTCTACTCTCCTTTTCCCTGTTTGACCCACAAATGTCCTTTCACCTCCCCATCTGTTCATTAAAAAAGAGCTGGTGCCAGTCTGAGGCGGTGTTTCCTAACCACAACCCAAGCCAGACCTGTGCCAGTGCTCAGGCAGGCTCACTCACCCAGCTCCATGAACAATGCTGTAGCTGGAGGAAAGTGCAAGTAGCCCAGAAAATTGGCTCCATGGTATTCCTTTTATGTCAGTGCTAGGCAGGATTTATTTCTTTGTTTTCCTCAGTGCTGCTTGGAGGATATTTACCCTTTGCTAGGCTCATATTGCTGGTCAGGAAAAGGACTCCCCAGGCAGCAGGAATTTGATGTCCCACAGTTTCTTATCTGCAGCTCTAGTCCAGCTTGTATTAAAAAAGGTTGAAGATTATTTAGGACTTCCAGTCTGCTGGCCAGTTGCAGAGGGGATGGGAAATTCAGGATAGACTTACATTCACAGTAAAATATAACACATGCAATAATATGTGATTTAACAGATATTTTCATATACTTAATCAAATAAACACAGCATATACTGTAAGGTATATGTGGCCCTGGTTACTTACATTCTCTTTAACAGTTTGTGTAAACAGATCCCAGCTTTTGCTTGTTTCTCAATGTTTTCCCAATTTTATCCTGGAAATACAGAGAAAATGAACACTTTATAATGGTGTTTCTGGCAGCAGCCTTCACCCATTTACTGGTGTGAAGCTCCTGCAGTCTCCTGTCACTTGACATTTCACACTCCCCTCCCTGAGGCACCGACGGAGGCGGAGGCTCGGGTACCTGGGAGAACCCAAGTGATGCAGAGGCAAGCAGCTGAGCAAGGCCCCAGGGAAAGCTGTTCCCAGCAAGCCTACAGGCAAATGTGACATGATCCTGCATGGCTGAGAGGGAGAATTGGCATCCCCCTCCCACTCCTGTGCGTTCCCTCTCACCTGCAGCAGCCAATACCTCAGGCTGCAGCATCCCTGTGGTGCACCCTGGGCCATGCCCACGAGAGCTGCACTGCTCCCCATGAGGCTGTGCCCACTTGGGTGCCCAGGATAAGCTACATGCCCAGTGAGTCTCCAGAGCAGAGAGCAGCTCCTGGGGGCTCTGCCACAGATCAGCAGCTCAGCAGTCAGGATGGGCTCCTGGCTTGCAGAATTATTTGTTTGATCAGAACAAACTGGTCTGGAAGGATGCTCAGGAGGTCTCCTGGAGCATTCCTACTCCAAATCAGTCACTGCAAACTAGGCACCACTGATGCAATTCTGCTCAAACTTTCCCAAAAAATCCTCCAGGGATAATCTTGCAGCCCTCCCTAGGCTTAATTATTGTTATTAAGGATACTCCTTGGCTAACTTTAGCCTGCTACAGTACCCATCCATTAGTCTTTGTTTCAGACAGAGTCCAATCCATTCCCTTCCACTGTACAGCAGTATTCTGCACTGTTGCAGGCTCCTATGCTGTCCTCTCCCACAGCAGCTCTGAGCTGTTTGCAGTGCCTGGGGCCTTGTTAAGCTCCCTGCAGAGCCCAGGTGACTGCACTCCTATTCTGATATGGTTTCTAAGTCCTTGGAGCAATGCCTACCTCCCCAGCCTAGTCCCTGCATCTCCCCCTTGAACTGGAGTCCCTGCACAGCCACCAGCCTCCCCCTTGGTTCCTTACAGCTGCCACCCAGCCTGGCTCATGGCATGGAGGGAACCCAGTGAGGGAGAAGACAGAAAAACCTGGGGTAGACTTTCTCTCCTGAGCTCCCTGCGTTGTCCTTCCCACATGCTCCCAGGGCAGCAGTGGCTGCAGACCCCTGACTGAAGGGCTATTCCCAAGAACCCCTCTCCCTGTCCTCCCACAGCCCAGTTACACAGTCCCAGCTCTCATGCTCGTTATGAACAGATCAGGTTTTCCAGACTACTGATGGTTTTTGTTGTTCTCTCTCCAGCCAGGCCATATCCTACTGGAAGTTCAGTGCCCTCAGTGGAGCAGAGGGGCCCACACTTGCTGAGAAGAAAACTCACTCCATTTGTCTCCTAGGCTGTAATTTGGTTCACATTTCTGAGCATGGAGACCATCTGACACCGCTGACTCACGCATTGCCTCTGATCCTTTATGACCCCAGACCCTTCTCTGCAGAGCGATGTCAATGCAAGTGTTTTAATTCATGCAACTGCTTATTTCCAGAGAAGGTGGGAGCTCACCCTTGTCCCCAGAACTGAATGACATCCTCTTTTTCTCAAACTATTTCTCCAATTTGACAAGACCATTTGTCAAGCTCAAGCTGTGTCTTCCAAAGTATTTGCAGCCTATTCCATCTTGCCGTGGCCTGCAAAGTTAATAAGCTTGTTATTTATTTTAGAGACCACCATTAATAATGGCCTGACCTGGCGTTTCCCTGCTCATGAATTTCTTCCCAGAGGCCACCCTGCTCATTCTTCATGAAACTTTTCTGTGGAAATTGGATTTGGTCAGGCAAGAGAGAGGAGAAAACAAAGCTAAACTCAGATTATTATTCATTTCCCATCTGAGGGGGGAAAAAAGGTAACACATTATGCATGTCATCTGCTTCATTTAGCAGTCAGAGCCATAGCAAGTCACAAATGTGTGTCCCTGTGCTGTGGGTGTGTCACACAGCCACCAAATCAAGATCACCTCCCATGTGGCCAGGTGTCCCAGAGAGGAGCTGAGAGATGGGAGAGGATGGTGCATGCAGTGCCTGGGGCAAAGACAATCAATGGGCCTGGGGGGATCACCAAAGCAGGACACTGCTGGAGACAGGGGTCAAAAGGCAAAACCCATGCGACCATAAACAGGGGCATAAAACAAGAAAAGCTCTCTGGCTGCACCTTTGCTTGGACATCTGAGGATGCAACTTAGGACCAGTCTGTCTGTTTCTCCTATAACTCAAAAGAGCTGCCCTACTCTCCCAGGTCCTCAGCAATCACTGCCAGCTTTCCTGTCCTGCTGCTGCACTGAGCAGGGGCTGTCCCACCCTGACAGCCACTCAGATGACACAGGAGCAGACAGCAGCAGTGACCACAGGGGCTGAATTACCCTGTGGTGCTGCAGTAGAAATTCTCTCATTCCCAAAGCCAGGAGCTACCCAGTGACTGCTCTTTCTGTAGGACCAAGATGAACTGTTGATGTGCAAACCTTCTGCTGGCTCTGTTCCTGTGTGCTCAGGAAAATGGAGCTCAGCAGCACAGCCCTGTCCCAGCTGTGCCCATGGAGGCTCCAAAGGGGCTGCTCCTCCTTGGCTGTATCAAGGGATTTGCAATGACAGTAAAGAACCTTTCTCCTTTCCCATGATCTACCTTCTGCCCTTGTACTTTCAATATCCTGTCTCACAATTCATTTGTGCTTGAGGTATTTTTCTTATGAGGTGCTCTGGGTTTTTTTCTTCCCCTCTGTTTGCAATCAGCAAATGGGCCCTTGGAGTATAAGAGCTACAAGAATATCTGAAACTCAGGTTTTGGACTGGAGGGATGTTATTAAAGAAGAATTTTGAGACTTTGAAGACAAGAGTAATGGGGATTTAACTATTCAAATATCCAAAGCTCCCAGACAACACAGAAAATACCAGAAGGAAATGCAAAGGAAGAGCTCAAAAGGATAAATCTGTGTGGTTTAGGAAAGAGAAGGGATGAGATAATGTCTGGAAATTGATTAAAGTAGAGAAGTGACTCTGTAAACTGTGAGGAAGAGCATAAATCAGGCAAGAAATGTGTTCAGAATTAACTCAGAGGACAAGTCCAGAGAAGAATGTTGCTGTCACAGTTATGGCAGTAACACTGCCATATATCTAGTTTTACACCAGTTCAGTCCCAAACAACATCTCAGCAGACATGGCTTTTCCACAGAACTTTAGTGCCCTGCTCAAAGGAGGGATAACTTAAAAGAAAGATAAAGATTCTGAAGGTCACATTCAGTCAAGTTTTGAAGATTTTTTTCCCCACAAAAAAAAAAAAATTCTTTTGTCAAATTTGGTTTTTTTCAGTCTTCCAAGTGAGCAAGAGCTGGCAGCAGTACCTCATGCTAGGATAGCTATGGCTTTGCTTGGAATGAAACACCAACAAAACTTTGCCAGTGATAAAGTTCCCAGGGCTCACCACCTGGAAGGAATTTCTTGATAGATTTCATACACAAAGAGAAGCACTTAATTATCAGTTAATTTTAATTCACTTATGCACATCTCCCCCCCCCCTTCCCCCTGCCCCAGTCCTCTCTTCAGACCTTCAGAAAAATTCTCCTGGTAATCTCTCCAGGCTGGCTGTGGGGCACCATCAGAGCTGCAGGATGCCCATCTCTCTCTGTATCTCAGGGCTGAGACAATGCTGTAGGTCCCTGTTTCCAGGTCCTCAGGAGTGCTCAGAGTAGCTCCTGGCTCTCTGTTCCCCTTGCTCACCAAAAAACCACAGATACAGACCATGCACAGGGTCATTCTCCATTCTTCCCACCCAAAGGCAGCCTCCCAAGGAAAGCCATGGGCTTGTAGACTGACAGACAGCAGGAGCAGCCTGAAGGTTGTGGTGCTGGAAGTACAGGACCAGGAAACACAAGGAATTAACTTTTACTTGGGAAAGGGTAAAAGAAAATTGTCAGTGTTATACCATAAGGTAAAGGAGGCTGCAGGAGACAGTGAGTGCTAATATTGCAGCCAGATGGAAAAAATAGAAGTAACATATCTGGTGGTAGATTGCGTGTGAAAAAATGGCAGACAAAAAGCACTTTGAGGAACAAATGGCAAAGGGAATAAATGCTATTAATGTTTCTTCACATCAAAGATTCAGGACCTTGTCAGAAAATCTGTAGGGCCAGCTGATATTATAAAAGAACACAGCAGATATGGCCATTTTAAAATTATTTATTTGCTCAGTGCTCCTAGTGGAAGAAACTTTGTCTTCAAATGGCTCCAGCCATTCTCGGGGGTTAGGGTTCTTAAGAAAGATTAGGTAGAAATCAAAATTACTTCAGAGGAGAGATTAAAAAAGTCACAGAGTGAATAGCAATGAATGACTAAGACTGATAATAAGTACTCAGGAGATCTATGTCTCTAAACTGGAAAAGCTAAGATCACAGCAGTGATGGATGTGTCATTTAAAATTACTGGAAAGTTACGCAGGGGCAAACATGTGGTCAATTTTAAAACTTTGCTCCAAAGGTGATGGGAGTAACCATAGAAACAGGATGAACCCCGTGGCAGGGAGGAATGATGAGGAGGACTCCATCTTATCTAAAGATGGAAGGCTAAATAATTACTTTATTATACTATATTACATTATATAACATTACATCTAAACTAAATCTGCCAAGCACTCAACTCTGCACACCACTGCACAGAATCCCATGACTATCAGCCGACAGTCCTGACACGCACACACACACACACTCGGCCCTGATAGGCCAAGGAAACAAAACACCATCACTTGGGTAAACAATCTTCATATTGCATTCCACTTTTGCACAAACACAGGCACAGCTAATAAGATAAGAACTGTGTTTTCCTTCTCTGATGTTCAGAGAATGTGGAACCCAGAAATATCCTTGGGAAGAATTGTGCCTTGCTTTTCTCTGTGAAGGGAAATGTGGTGACAAGTAACTACACGCCTCTTATTCCAGCTCAGATGCTACAATGGGATCTGCCAATATGTGCTGCATCTGTGTGCTGTGGCAAAGTCTTTGTTGGGAAACTGCAGGGGTGGCTTCTGTGAGAAGATGCCAGTGGCTGCACCCATGTCAGCCAGAGCCAATGCCAGCCAGAGCCAATGCCAGCCAGCCCCAGGACATATTCACTAGAGCTGAGACCATCAGCAATGCTGGTGGCTGAATATGGAACATAGTTAAGGAAGGGTAAAATTCCTGCACAGCAGCTGGAGAGAGGAGTAAGAATATGTGAGAGGGACAGCCCTGCTGACACGGAGGTCAGGGCAGAGGAAGGGCAGGAGGTGTTCCAGACACCAGAGCTGAGATTTCCCTGCAGCCTGAGGCGCAGCCCGTGGTGAAGCAGCTGTGCACCTGCAACCCATGGAGGGCCAAAGGGAGCAGAGGCCTTTTGAGGCACTGCATCTGTTTTTAAACTGACATGACAGCCACAGGAGTACAGTGTCAGTCAGCTTCAAAGGCTGACTGATGCCCTTGGCAGCACTGAAGAATTCTTGATACTAGGTCTTTTTTCAAAGAACTATATTTAGTTTATAGATGTGGGAAGAGTTTAACTGTTTTTATCTCCAATGACATTACAAAGGCCATTGCAGGAATGTTTTCAGCCCACACACAATGTAAAATGGCTGTTTCTCACCACCATCTAAGAAGGTTTATGTTCTAGAGAAGGTCAGCTGAGAACACAGCTCCTGGAGAGCCCCACCATCTTATAAATGGACAATAAATGACAAAATACTTTCTGCCCTAGGGAAAGGGGCATTCACCTAACCTGCACTTAGCTATCTACAATGTAAATGTGTACATGCAATGTCAATAAGGCTACTGCAAGAACTTCATTCTTCAATCTTGATGTTTTGGCTGTGTGATTACCTCTTACTGTTCTGCACTGGCCATCATGTCTTCAATTGCTGAGTCTAACACTATCATGGCCTTCCAATACCTTGATTAAAAGAAGAAAGGACATGTCACACATGACCTTACCACTAGCTGCCATAGCTTACCAGCAGAGAAGTTGCCAGACTCTCTGAGCTCAAACTCCAGCTTTCCAAAGTTACATAATTAAAAACCCACCCATCCTAGCCTTGCAAGCTGGTACTTTTCCTGCCTGATTAGCAAACTGCAGGTCGACTGAAAAAGAAGCAGTGGGTGAAGAGCAAGAGCTTCCCCAGGTGATAAGCTGTTAATTAGCAGGGATGTTAGAGGCATCCCTGGATGCTCAGGGAAGTTCAGTGTATCAGCAGGTCTACCCAAAAGTACTCATTGGCCCTGCACTCCAGCAGCACAAATTCAGCTGCTGATACTGATCCCATCATTTTTATTTCAGTCCATTCCTTCCTCCTAGTGCTGGGAAAGTTTTCTGTAGGGAAAGGGGTGAGAGAAGAGGGGAGGGAAAGTTCTTTGACCCACGAAGATTCCTCACTCTGGAAGAGTTAAAAATTAATGAGAGACAGGGGAGGAAATATAAAGCTGAGTTAGTTCCTTGTTTGTTTTCTTGCTCCCCACCGTGAAGTTATAGAAATGCAGCCAGCGTTCACTTTCTCCCACAGGCAGTTAATTACTTGTGTGAATAGTTTTCACTGCTTCCTGCTGCAGTATCCCAGAACCACCAACCCAGTGTCACTGTCTCTGCCACCTCCTCCCCACACAACCAAAAGGAATAACAAAAAATCAGCTAAGCAGGGTCTTTTTGCAACCAGGATCTCCCTTCTGCCACCTGCAGTGGTAGGACAGCTCAGACTGTTAGAGAGGAAACAGGAGAAGATGTGTGAAAGCAGAAGACAGAGAAAACAAGCCCTGTCAATAAGTGGGACTCAAACAGAGAAAGATTCAGCTCTGTGAATATAACTACAAACTGTAAAATATCTCTATTTTTTTGTATCAGTCATCTTGGAGTTTCCTTCTCCACCTAGTTTCTCTTCACTGCTTTCTTTAAGATTCATGTACAGTTGTAGGTATCTCTGACACTGATCAACCCTAACTTTCCATATATCCCAAAAGCCATATCATGGTTAATGGAGAGGCATGATAATATCACTTATTCACAGCTCTTCACTGGACACAACATCTGGCAACAGCCCATTGCTCTTGCTTGTGGGTGCAGCCACTTTTATGAAGAAATCCAGTCAACCCCTCCAGCTTAGAAAATTCTATGCCACCAGGCATGGCAAGATATCCATGAGCTACTCATTCTCCTGAGCAGCACCGTAATCACACAGCCCTTCATTTGTGTTTCTTTTCTTTCTGTCATGTTCGTGCTGCCTATGAGATACAATAACACAGTAAGACATCTTTGTCTTCATTGGCTCCTGTTGGGTGCTGTCAGCACCTGAGGTCCTTTACAATTCTACCCAAGGGGTAACATCAGAGCAACATTCCCCCTTCCCCTGCACTAAGGGGCTCTTACAGAAGCAGGCCGTTCCATTGGTAATTGAAGACTGGAATAACTTTCCTTCCTTTGCATCCTCAAGTTTTCAGAGCCCTGCAAGTCCCCCAGCCAGGGCAGCCCAGGAGGCCTCCCCAGAGAGGGCAGGCAGGCAGCAGGAGCAGTACATAGCAACAAGGAGCGCTGCCGGGGAGCTTTGCTGACATTCCCCACTCTCCTGGCCAATAAATTCCCATGTGCCAGCCCCTCCATTTAGAGAGGCGGGGAGCTGAGCCGGTTCCCTGCGATGCAGCTGCTCATCCCAGCCATCCTCTGCCTGCTGGGCTCCTGCTGCCCCCGGGGCACAGAGGCACGGCAGTATGGGTCTGTCCTCACCGTGCCAAATGGAGGTCCCTGGGGCTCGTGGGGACACAAGCAGTTCTGCCCTAGAGGCTACGCAAAGGGATTTGCATTGAAGGTAAGCTTTGACTTCTTCTCCAGCATGGGGAACAAAACCTGCTGTGAGGCAATGTTACTTTGTTCTGATTGCAGCAGGGCTGGCCACAGCACTTTGCCCCATCACAGCAGTTTGTGCTGTATCTGCAGCGTGCAGGCTTCTCAGCAAGAAATTTCTAGCACAGAGAATCTCTCCAGGCTCCTGCGAGTAGGTGATTCCTTAGCAGAGGGGTCTCGTGGGTAAGAAAATTCCTGAGGTTGGTACAGCAGAGCCTGTTCCCAGGGGCAAGTCTCACCTGCCAGCATGCCCGCTCTGGGTATCACAGCACGTGGTGGGAGGGTGGGCATGGCCTGGGACAGCAGCCACCGAGCATTCCTGTTTCCAGAGCACGTGCTCCACTGCTTGGAGAAAAACAGAGGTGGGCAACAGCAAAATGGTCTTCCTGAGAAATGTCATGGAACTGCCACACAGCCCTTCCCAGCTGCACTGATGTTCTTACTCTGTCCCCAAAGCCTCCTGCCATCTCTCATCACCTCTTTTGAAAGGGTGACCTCTCCCTTTTTCTTCCCCTCTCCCAAGGTGCAGCCCTTCCAGGGATTTTGGCTGTTTGGTGATGACACGGCTCTGAACGGCGTCCGCCTGCACTGCACGGACGGCACAGTCATCGAGTCCTCCGTGGGGGGGTGAGCAGCCTTCACTTCCTCATCCTCCTCCCGGGCAGCAGCTCCTGGGCAGCTTGAAGGGAAACCAGGGCAATGGTTTCTCTGTAGGCAGCCACACCCCCTGTGAAGGTGGCTCAACATCCCTCTTGAGGAGGTGAGCGAGTTCCCCTTGGCCACAAAGTGTGAAGATTTCAGGGTAAAGGTCTGGTCCCAGGGAAAGGAACAGTGCTTTGAAAATGAAGGAAAGATCAGAAATTACAGATCTTAAAGCAATACTTTCTCCTTTTCCTCAAATGCTTACTTTGGAAAGCACATTGAGTAACAGGGACATAGCAAGCGCCTGAAATTGCCAAGGGGTTCTGCAGACTGGGCCAGGTGGTGGCTGGGCATCCAGGGATGATGGGGAAGGAGAGTGAAGCAGGTGCTCCTAGAAACCTGCCACCCCCATGTACGTCCCTTGCCCCAGGACTGCCGGGCAGGTCATGGTGTTGATTGCAGCACAGCAGAGGCTGGACAAGCCTTGATAAGTTGTTTTTTCCTCTGGCAGGTGGGGGAACTGGACGGAGGCCCAGCTCTGCTCCAGCAACAAGCTGGTGTCGTTCTCTCTGCGTGTGGAAAGGTGGCAGTACCTGTGGGACAACACGGCTGTCAACAATGTGAGGTTCACCTGCTCCAACGGCACCGACCTGGAGGGCTGGGGTCTTTCTGGGGGTCACTTCGGCCCATGGAGCAGCAACTGCACCTCTGGGGCCATCTGTGGGCTCCAAACAAAGGTGGAGAAACCCCAGGGAAAGTGCGATGACACAGCTCTCAATGACATGAGAGTGTTCTGCTGTGAGTAAGCCTGGCTCCCCACCCTATGCCAGCATCTACAAAGCTGCACAGCATTAAACCTTCAATCTGTCCTTGCACCAAGAGAAATGTACTTCTTCTTCCGTCTTATTATGTCAAGGGTAGCCAAGTCCCATGGCTACAGCACTTCATAAGAAGGGTCTTTGTAATTATTGTGATTAAGCTTCTTAACAAATTTATAACCTACAAAATTCCTGTGAGGGAGCACAGGGGATTCCCACACCTGTTGGTAAGGCAGGAGGTGGGACTGTAAGGGCTGAACATTGAAGTAGAACAGGGATCATCTGCCCTGGCAGAAACTGTGGTTTCAAGGGAGGGAAAGGGGAACTCTTCATCCTATTTCCATTATAATGCTTAGGATATTCAGGGATCACTATCAGACATCCATCCATCCATCCATCCATCCATCCATCCATCCATCCATCCATCCATCCATCCATCCATCCATCCATCCACAAATGAGTTCAAATATACCATGCAGCTTGTGGTCCCAGCTCCATGCCTCTCCCTCCAGCCTTCTCAGCACGTCTCCAGGTGCCCCATGCAGAAGAGGCACTCCAAGGATTTTTGTTTCAAAGGCTAGAGTACTTCACATGTATTGCAGTCAGAAATGTACCATTGCACAGGTATTTTTCCTGAACCCACCACCATGTCCTTCAGCATCCAAACCACCTGCTCAGCTCTTCTCTGGAGTTCGTATTTTGTGTCACTTCCTGGGGCTGTAGGCAATACCTTGAGGGTGAGGACATAACAATTTTGGGGCAGGGATTAGCCCCAAACCCAGCTCTCACAGGGCATTGTGGAGTTGGTTGGAGAGCATTATGGTTCACATGTGCAGGAAGGACTCAAGGAGGAAAGGAGCAAACAGTGAGGATTAGGAGAGTTCCAGAGAGAATCGCAAATATTTCAGCAAATACTTTCTTCAGTCCCAGGAGTGCAAAGAGGATGCAGAAATCTGAGAAAGATATAGGAGGGAAGGAGAATATCCTCAGCTCTGTAAAGGTCATAGACTTTGCCCATGATCACATATTTGAAATTTGTTTGCTGCAGTATTCTCTCTGATAAGAAAGTCTTGCTTAGGAAGACTGTGAATGCTCCTCAGTACCACCTGTGAGCCAAGGCTTAATCCCTGCTGGGATCCCAGATGTTCCAGAGGTTTCTGAAGCATTAACTGTACCATCATCTGCCCTCATGCATCCAAAGGGACTTCTTGTCACTTGGCATGCAGCCAGGAAAAGCCTTACAAAAGGTACATTTACAAGTATATTTAACCCTTGCTGCCAAGTTTTTGAAAACAGGTGTTTGAAAGTCCAAGCAGTTATATTTTTATTGCCAGTTTGGCTGGTTTCCACATGCTTTGGTTATTCCACACCTAACTGGTAAGCCCCACAGAGCCACCTATTATATCAGGAGAGTATCAGATTTAAAATCAAAAGAGAAACACTTGAATACATGATCTGACAACAAAGTCACGCATCCTCATGGATGATTTCCAATTTTATGAGATAAAGGCAGTCTGGAGACAGCTCAATTTTTGTTACAGGAATCTCTCTCTACAATTGGATATAAAAGGAAAATGCACAACTCAGCTTTTCTTCTAGAAAAAAGGTTCCTCTAGAGCACTTTGAAACACACTGAGACAGAAAGGTGGAATTCTTGTCATGAATGTCTCAAGGGTTTTTATGTTGTCTTTGCACTATTATATCACTTTCATATTACTCATTCATTCACTTAAGCAAGTTGCTGTACACAGCACTTTACATGGCATTAAACATGAAAGAGTTTCTGTCAACAGGGAGGTTCCTGCAAGAAAGCTACTCTTTAAAGTCATTTCATGGTCTTCTCTCTCAGGTCTTAGCCCTCCCCATCATAACAAAAACATTTGATTGGGCTGAATCCAAATGCCCTGGCAGACCCTCTTGAGTAATAAATATCCCATTTTCCAGGCAGAGGATATCTAACAGTGAAATGCTTGAAGAGATACCCCTGTCCATTACTCCTTCAAATTCATTATTTGGCTAATATCAGATTTTCTGCTGTGTGCGTCACTAGCCTGCAGCAGTGAACCTCAGGGTTTGTCACAGCCCACCACAAAGTGGCAAGGCTCATGTCAAGCACTCATTTCCTGTGCACTCACACCAGCATGTGACCATTCTTCTCTCAGGAAAACCTGAATGGAATACTAGATGGAAATCCAAGGCTCTTCCATAATCATCTTGCCTCTTGTGCAATTACTCACCCTGATGCACCAGCAAGAGCTGGTTGGGATGTTGAATCTTACATCCCTCACTACATTCATGTTTTGCCTTTAGGCATGTGTGGTGAAAAACAGCCAGCAGCACTCACTTTTCCCCAGGCAGTGGGCAGGACATGCACAGTGCTCAAAATTGCATGTAAAGATATTCACAGCCAAACTTCCTCAAAAGACACAGGTGATGTGCAGCAGCACCAGCTGTTAATGAAGTAACACCAGTTACTCACATATGGATGGATTTGAGCATCTGGGGGGTGAGGAATAGCAATAAAATTACTCCCAGGGCTCACCTTCTACGCATTTTGTTGGATATGGATAGGGATGGTGGTCTTGTTTTACCCAAAATAACAGCTTTCTTCCTCAGAAATTCCTTGTCCAATATGGACTGATTCAGCCAGAGAAGTGCCAATGGAGTTTCAGTACAGTGAAGAAGTGCATCAGGGGATATCCTCGAGCTAAAATCATTGGTAAGGGAGCAGGCAGTAAAGGCAATTCAGTGATGTAATTTACACTCCAGTGAGTGAAATACAAACCATGAGGGTCTCTTCACAGCTCAGACATGTACCCAACAGGAGCATTCCTGTGATGATACTGGCATGTTGTCCTTAAGCAGACATCTAGCCCCTGTTCTATCAAAGGGCTCTGTCTCACTTTTACTGTCTGTTCTGGTGGCAGACTTCATACATAAAAACCACAGCAATGGACCAGGGCTCCTGTGGCATTTGGCATTTGTGCAACCAGGGAGCAGAGGGAAGGTCCATGCTCTAATCTTTGCTGCAACTCAAGCACACACATCAGCAGGCATCCTCTTCACTAAGTGCTAAGTGAGGTGACAGTGCACTTCTTAGAAGCCACAGTCCCCCAGCTGTCACAACACCTACCCTTCCTGGAGTGAGAGAAAATGAATGTGAGTAATGAAATAGAGCAGGATGAAAAACACCTTGGACATCTTCATGGTGTTTCTCCCAAGAGCACTGAAAGAAGACACAGAATATTTGGATCTTCCCAATTCTCATTCCAAGGTTTGGTTGCCCTGGTGCATTAGCATCCTTTGGACATCTCTGTCACATGACACAGCTGAAATAATGAATACTAAACCTGGGAAAATGTGGCATTTTTCAAAGCTTTGAAAGATGTTCATGTCAGACATCAGGAACCCACCTCCAGGCACTGAGCATTTCAAACACACTACCTCTGGAACAGAGGTCAGCCCCAAAAGTCTCCTGGGAAGTTTGTTTCTTCCCTAAAACCAGCAAGGGTTGGACTCCCCTCCAAACTGCATATGAGATGTTGTAGCCTAGGAGATCTCTGGTGCTTATCAGCATTCTCATCCTCTGAGACCACCACATTCCCTTCAGAAAAACTGCAAAGGTTGAACTTGGCTCCACACTGAGCAAATGTCCCCAAAGTTCAGAACTCTTCCAAGCCAGCTTATTTCCTCTAGAACATCTTTAATGAAGTACTTATTTATATTTTCCTTGAAGTAGAAATACTGTATCTGATTTTATCTCTTATTTTTTATTTTAGTAGGAGATTTGGTTTTGCTTCCACAAGTGTGTCTTTGACCTGTAATAAAATCTGTACTGAAGTAATGGCTAATTCTGAGCAAGTAAGTAACAATTCCAGTAAATCCAAGGAAGGGTACATCCCTCTGACCTTCCTGTGCCCTTTTCAGTAACAAACATGTACTTTGAGCAAAAGAACAAATTTTCTTGTGCTGTGGTTCTGCAGGGCCATAGCAGAGTGCTGCCTATACCCACATAATTAGAAGGAAGGTTAATGAATTGCTAAAGCACATGTTTCCAGTGGATAATTCAGATAGAAAGCATATTTAGGTGGCCTAGCATTTTATTAAATGAGATTATAATGGACACTATGCTCTTTGGCAAGTGTCATTTCAAGATATAAATTGATGTAACTCTTTACCTCTGGAAAGTCCATTAGTAAAAGAAGGGCTGTAATCTCTACTGATGCAAACCAGTGTTAGCTGTCATTTCTTTGGTATTAATGTTTTCCCCTTTTTTCTTTTCTATCCCTTGATATTTTATATCTTCTCTTTGCTTTTCTAGTAAAAATAGCATTCAACCTCAGCCATGAGCTCAGATACACAATTTCTAACACTGATGCATTGGAGATTTCCTTCTTCTGCTCAGCTTCACCACAGTGTTTGCAGGGAGTATCTTAATAGTAGGGATAAAAAATCACCTCTCATTCTTCTTCTCTCTGGAATTATTTTCAACTATAGTTAAAAAAAATAGAAAATTGATTATATAACAGCACCATTTGCTGTTCTCATGGTGCTTTCAAGTGTCACATCCGGTTTTACAAGAACAATTGCATCATCTTCCTAATATCTGTGTCTTGTATTTGTACCCTTGTACTGCATCTCTCAGAGTCTCATTATGCAGGTATTTTTTGCCATTCCATCACAATGGTCTGGCAAAAAACAACTACTCACTAAGCACCCAATTGCCCTTCTTCTCTAAATATTGCTTGTCTGCCTATACAGCTTTATCTAAATGCACCTCTGTCATCTGTAATAATGTAATAGGTCTAAAAAGTAGTTAGTGTCATTTTGTGTCTTCCACTTTGGTACAGAACCCATTTAAACCTAAACTGATGCCTTTATTATAGATCTTTATTTCTTTCTGCTCCTTGTAGCAGTTTCAGATGCCATGTCCCAGTAACTGCATTAGGGAGAAAGAACACAAAACTGTTCCAATGTTAATAAAATTTTCTTGGGCTGAAAAGTCATAAAATCACAGAATATCAGGTTGGAAAGGAACCTCGAGGATCACCTGGTTCAACCTTTCTTGGCAAAATCATAGTGTGGACAAGATGGCCCAGCACCCTACAACTGGGCAGGAAGCATTTGTCCTACTATCCATAAATGTCAGTTTTCCCCAACTTCTTTCATCAGTTTGGGCCTCATTTTCTTTGGGCTTTAAGTTTGGGCCGAGCATAATCTTGTTTTGTACATAGGATGTCTACTGTAAAGGATATCTAAAGGATATCTAAAGGATATCTAACCCTTCAACAAAGGGTTTGCCTCCTTCTCTGAGGCTTTTCATGCAAACTCAGATAATGCCAAGAGATAGAAATGTTGTGTCTCAGGAGAACCTGCCTTTGACTAAGGAATCTGCATCTTTTTATACTCCTGGATAATATTTCTAAGAAAATTAGGCAACATCTTGAAGGTTGAACATTAAGTTGATGCCAATTTCAATAAGTGAGTTGGAAATCCCTCAAAAAATACAAGATTAAAAATGGTAGAGAGAGACAAAGACCACAAAATTGGCTGCAGAGCAGCCATTACAGTGTCATACGACTCCAGCATTAATTTTCGTACAAAGTGAGTAATATACTTTTAGTCAGGCCCAACAGCTACAAAAACCTGAGTCATTCCTTTGCACAGGAGGAATAAATTTTGTTAGGGGTCAAATTGTGCTGAGGTTCCTCAACAGAAAAACATAATTAATAAATAAGCACAAGTCCTTGTTGGGTGATGTTGTCCTGACAGCACAGAAAAAGCCAAGTCAAGAGCCAGTATTGCCCCTGGACTTGCCAGGAAATCTTTATTGCTGACCTGTAGCCCATGTGTTGGGCAACCCATACCAGTTTGGTTAAAAGGTTGGTGAAAAAGTCATCTCCAGCTCCTCAGGTTGAATGTGTCTCAGTTATTTCTTCCTGTATCCTCAATTTAAGCATCTAAAGAAACTTCTTTTAGTACAGTTTCACAAAGAATGATTGGCCAAATGAAGATCTTTTACAAGAAAATCAGATTTGATTTTCTTTCAGAAAAACACATTAAAGGAAGCTAGAGCAAATCCCCTGCCAGGGAAGTGCTGACTTTTTTGTACCTAACCACTCTGTTAAAATCACTAATTAATGGAGAAAATGTATTTCAGAGACACTATGATCTGTAGGTCCAGATTAATTAGGATAAACTTTAATTATTCAGTGGTAATACATGCCACCTTTGAAACCAAAATCATCAAAAGTGGGTGCTTGCAAGCTCAGCAACTACCCCCAACACATTTCTTTCTGCTTGTACTAAGGCAGCAGGTAGATGTAATGCCATTCCAATTTTCTCTGCAAGGCCTAAAGCCACCTCAGTTAGGCAGGTTGATTCCCAGAAGCACACCCTGAAGAGGAGCGAGGACTTTGCAGACTCTTTCTCCCCCACGTTAGAAGAGATGACTCAGACCTCTTGAAAACAGTTTTGTCTCTGCTAATTTTCATATTGATTGGGGTGAAAATAAGAGGGAAAATATTTGCTCCATGCTTCTTCTCTCAATTGCTCTTCCAATGTTTTGTTTTCCTTGTTATTTTCAAACCCCATTTTTGTACTTTCTCCAAGCACCCTCAGCATCCTCACCCAGCATATTTTCAGGGCCAGCAGAATTCCTCCTTCATTCTCTCTGATCAATTTTGCCAGCATGCCTGGAGCAGATTCCCCTTTTGTGCCTTGTCTATCTTTTGGGATTAGCTTCTCTTCAGTTTGGCAGGACTTCCTAGCACAGAAGCATTATCAACACCAGTGCCATTAATCAAGGCTCTGCCACAGGTAGGAGCAGGCATTAGCAGACTACAGGCAGTCAGGAAAACAAGGGTATTTTATTAGCAAATTTCAGTTAAAAGCTGGACATCAGTCAACTGGATAACTACAATTCCTTCTGGCATCCAAATTACAGAGTAAAACAGCATCATTTTCAAGTCTGTGTCCAGCAGCACTGTGGGAAGTGCATAATGATGGAATATGAACCTGGAAGTGGTCATTTTCTTTATGTGGCTCAGCCTGTACCACCACATAAATCACCGGTTTCTCCCATAAATCTTACAGTTTTCTTGCTTCACTTTCTTGGCAGGCACAGCAGTTCCCTCTGAATTTTCTAGTCATTTTCTCTTCAGCTCTGAGTCAGTAGGTGCTGGAGCTGGGGATGGTGGAGGCATCAATCACTGGAAACCCCACTGGAAACATTTTTCCCTCAGCCTAATTCCATGCTTGAGCTCAAACGTGCCACGGAGCAGAGTCATTATCAAAGTCATGCCAGTGAGATGTGTTGTCGTAAATTGAGAGCCCCACATAGGAACTTTGTAATTAAGGAATAAACAGAGGCAATGAGTCATTACATTTGGTGCTGTGGGAGTTTTAGGAAAGCATGTTTTCCGTTGCTCTCGGAAATGAGATGCGACCTTTACACAAGATTTTTTCTTTTATTGTTAGCAGTCGTAGGAGCAGGACACGGATTTTTCTGGTTACTGGCATTTAGGTATCTCAAACACAGATGCTGACAACTGGACCTCCCCAGTCTTTCTCCAGATGCTGACACTTGGACCTCAAAGTTCTCACAAACAGCCCAGGAAGATTACAAAGAAAGAATGGTTTGGGGAAAGGATTTTATACAAAGATAGGACAGGAATGCTGGGCAGGCACAGGGTTCAGTGTGTTGAGCCATTTTTATCCCTCTTTCTCATTGCCTCATGCTTCTCACCCATTTACCCTGATCCCTTCCCTTCCCCTAAACTTCCTGTATTAAATTTTACATAATCCCACAAACCTCTTCTGAAATCCCATAAGCTTCACATAAACCCAGAATCCCCCTCAAATTCTAAACACACTTGCAATAATCATGTTTTCTCTTTCCATCAGTGACAAAGCTGAGGCTGATGCCTTCAAGGCTGTGCCTGAGTAGGTTTGTAGGTTTTTGACTGGTCCATTTATCAGCAACTAAAGTTTTTTTTATTAACTGGATTGTGTTGACTTGAGTTCAAATTGTCTCTGTCTCACCAAAGGAGGAAATATAATTTCTAGGTATAAAGCTTTTGATAGAGGTCTGAAATCAATATTACCAGGAATGAGCAAAGTCAGAAATAGCAGAAATACCATATCATTCCTAAAGTCTTGAGCCATTCCACCAGAATAAAGTTATTAAAAAAACAACAAAACACAAGGACAAAACAAAACAACAAAACACAAGGATAGAGGAAACTTCATCTGCTGCAATAGCAATCACAGTGGCAGTCAAGATCCACAAAAAAGTCATATAATCTTCTCAAGCTTAGGGAAATATCTGTGCTACTCTTTGCTTGGGGAACTCTGGAGGGCAGATGCCACTTCTTGGGCTGTTTAGTCTGGAGCCAGGGACTTTTCCCAGCCCCTCAAGCAATAATTTTTAAAAAGAGAGATCATTTTGCAAATGTAAGCTGTCATGAATCCATAATCAAACTTTTGACCTTTACAGCTGTATGTTACTTTTACTAAACTTTCCATTTCCTGATGCTCCTGCAGCGCATCCAGAAACATGAGCCACAAGGAACACCAGATCCTCCAAAGATACATATCCTACCTGAAATAACAGGTTCACTGTCAGCATAAGAGCTCAGAGCTCCACATCAGCAACTCCTCTTTTTTGCTGTGCTCAGAGCTATTGTGTCCCTGGGATTAATGATTATTTGAAAGTGCCATATTACCCATAATGGGGCGAAGCAAGAGATCTCACCTGTTAAAGGGCCTGTCCCACGGAAAGCAAAAAAAAACCAAAAAACCAAACAACTGAAATCATCAAATAAAATGGTTCATAAAAGTCAGCAAAAAATTAAACACAGGGGCTTATCCAGTCAGAGGGAGAGGCTACTGATGTGACCTAGGGGCATATGTACCACCATTTGTGCAAGAAGAACTTGAGAACTGGAACCCAGCAGAACACAACTGGCATGTTTAAATTTGACCTAACTGCGGAAAGGAAAAAAAAATCATGTTCTTTTCATTAAGGGCACGGAGACAATAAGAAGAGGCATCTGACTGCTTCTGTCCAAACTACATCCTTCATTCTTTTCAATCACCTCTTCTATTTTACCATCTTGTTTTTATGTGAAAGGCAGCAAAACTACACTTCAGAAGCATCACGTGTTGCTACAATGCCTCATTTCATCTTGAGCAAAATGTTTTTAAGAGGTCCTTTATCCTGATTCTGGATTTGAGTACAAACTGAAAGTAATTCCCATTCTGCCAAAATAACCTCCTTGCTATTCTTCACATTTTCAGGATTGTGATAAAGCTATAAAAAACATATTTCCTAAACCTAACAACCACATGACATCTAACAGCATCACACTGATCATCTGGACCACAGTGCTGTATGAGACCAAAGATGCGAATTGAATTGTGGAATGTACCAACATTTCCAGGGTTTCATTATCCTCCTATGTTGATTATGGAAGTATCACACATGAGTTACATAATCATAAAAATTCCAAATGTGTCATATCTACTGCTTTCTCTCTAGGCCATTCAAACAAAAAAGTCTTGAGGAATTTTCAAAATCCTTTTTATTTGGTTTTTTTTTACCTATATACATCAACCATTAGAGGTTTACTTGCTTTTTTCCCCAGTTCCAAGGTATGGGTTAAAACAGTGCAGGTCCCTAGGTTCTCTTTAGTCTGTTTTTAGAAAAACATTTTTCTTCTGCAAGTCCTCTGAGACCTTGTCCAATTCCTTTGAATTCTGAATTATAACTACTGGTTTATATGAAAACTTACCCTCATTTTTTGGGGACTGGCCTCAGTTAAAATCCTGTGGCTCTAGACACAGGAGTGCTCAGTTCTCCCTGCGTACCCCATCCCTCATTAGAACATTAAAATAAATTACCAAACATCTAACATTCAATTTGTGAAACATATTAAACTTTCTCACCTTTAATAAGACACAATTTGCCTAATGTCTCGGAGCAAGTAAATTCAATAGTGTTCTGATGGCTGCTGCAAGACTCCCATGAGAAAAGTTACATTCTAAAGGATATAACTCCTATATAAGAGCAAAAATTAATGACAGTGATTTTCTACATAAAAATACAGGCTACAATCTACCCTTCTTGGATTTGGGTTTCTACAGTGCAGGTGTCTCTGTGTGAGGCAGGTGCCCAAGCTCCCATCACAGCCCATGGAGAGCCAGGCAGGACAGGACAGGCTTGGAGTCCACTGACTCATCCCAAGAACACCACCCCCTCTGAGGAGACTGAATCACTCTCAGCTCTGCTCACTATACTGACTGTAACAGGTGTTCAGACACCTTCCCCATACTGGTGGCAAATCACTCCCCCCAAACTTAAGCTGAGATGTATTCTACTCATTGCATCTCACTGCTGAGTAGCAAAAACCCTACACTTTTTGAAACATTTCTCAGTGAAACTGCAGAAGTAAATTCCAAGCAAATTCTGATGCATCACAGAAGAATTGAAGGCTGAGGATTACCTGCCAGCATGGGTAGCACTGCCTTTGGTGGCTTCTCAGAGGATAAAAGGTAAATTGTTCAGTGTAAAAACTGAATTCAAGAGAGATAAGGGATCTTGCTCAAAATACATCTACAGTTCTGCAGTCGCATATCAGGGTCTCTTCCAGGGGATGCTGATGGACATTTGAAAGATATTTCTTTCCACATATGGACAAAGTATCAAGCAGGTCTGTGATTTAGTGGGAACAAACCCAGGTAACCACTGAGGTACTCAGAAATTCACTACCTCTTGCTGATGTCTGCCTTGGAAAGAATACATAAATGGTGCCAGCACTTTCTCCTCTCAAGAAGGGTTGTCCCAACACAAGGAAGAGATGCAGACCTGGAATCACAGCTCATTATTTTTAATTCCCAAGGACCACTTTTCAGTGATACTACAAAACTTGCCAAAGGTGACAAGAAAATGCTGCAGGACTCCTGCATGCCTATGGCACTTATTAAACATAAACAGAATGTCACACACGAGATTTATATTTTTTTCCCCAGCAGTGGTAGAGTACAGTAGAAAGAAGAATAAAATTTTCATCAAATCACAGAGTTAATGGAATATATCCTTTTGGAAACAGCTGTGGATTATTTGATTATAGGAAAAAAGCACTCAGATGGCTTTCAGAATCTGAACATTTTGCTTCCTGCAGTAGTGTGTTCTGTCTACTTCAGGGAATTCAGGACTAAAAAAGAAGCTTCACGGCCACTGGAGGGTGCAAAATTACCCAGCACAAAGAGCAGGTTTTGTGCACTTCAAAACAACTTTTCTGCTGCACAAACTCCCAAGAGAAAAGTGAAAATTATACTCTCTTTCTTGGCAGTACAGCTCTATCTGAAAGAAATTTTTCAAAGATGAATTTTATTTAGACTTCATAATGACAAAAAACTCAAAGTAGAAATACTGAAAGCTTTGCTTAGATGGAAAGGTAACTCTTAAAGGAAGTATGAAGATTCTCATGAAGAGAACATTAAAAAAATGTATTCTCTTTGAAAGTTTGCTGGCTTCTTCCCCCCACCCCCTCAAAAGTCCTTGAGAACAGGAATAGAGCTATGGGATATAGGTCTAGGCAACTTTACACATGCCATATTTGAATGTATCTGTAAATATTTATTAATGGTATTTTCACATCTACCCCAAATATCCTACAGCATCCAGATAGTTTCTTGCTGATTTTTTTTTTAGTTTCTTGCTGTCAAAATTTTTTTTTGACACGCATGTAAGTTACTGAATATTTTGTTCTACCTCTTCTTTCCTTACTGCTGACAACTATTTTCCCCTTTGAAAACTTAATTGTGTTTGGAGTCTGGTCAAAATTATTCTTTTTAATAAGGTTAAAAGCCAAAATTACTTCATATCTCTTTTGTACCATCAGTTATTTGAGAGTCTTCCTAACTCAGCAATGATGCCATGGTATCATTGCCTTCCTCTTAGTGCAGGTGTTAAATGGTTTTTTTTTTCTTGTCTTTCATGAGCCTAAAAGTCACTGGATCCACTTCACATATTAGTCCTTCTGATTGTATCCCTACACATCCTGTTATGCCCTAACATAGCTCTCTAATATCTTTCCTTTTGCTAATTTTGAGTGGATTATCATCCCTCCCATCAAACATTGCCCTGTGCTGCCCACATCTGCCCAGCAGGGACTGCACACTGTGAAGGAACCCCACCCCAGCACTAACCTTCCTGTAGGTCACTCCTCATTAGCAGCACAGGAATGAAAAGTATGAACTTTCCTCTGCTCTGGGTGGGGTTTTTTGTTAATGCTGTGTGACATTCATAGCCTAATTAAGTGACTGGGCAACAACCAGCACAGCAGCTGATTTGGTCTGCAGCATGCAGATAGCAGTACAATGTTTGTAAATTCCAAGTCACGACGTGTTTGTGGCATTTGAGAAACAGTTTTAAAATTCCAAAACTAATACTATTCCTTTCCCATTATAATGAGCAGAAAGATATATCAAACAGAGACCTATAACAGTATGATTTTGTTAACAGTTCTCAGTCTTCGCTGCAGGCTGCAGATACCTAAATTTTCTAAGCCAACCAAATATTCTGAAGGTCAAACGCTATGAATATTTATTTGCTAACTTCCAACTTGAAGACCTGCTTGTTCAAAAGGATTCTTTCCCAGTTCCAAACTCCCTACACATCTTTATATTCTTTGTATATTTGTTTTATATGATAATCCATCAGGAAGACATTCTTTGTACGGATCAACTCCCTCTTCATGACTACTTGTCTCACTGGCCATTCATGGCTGCTAGAGTGAAATACAGTCAACCTCTGGTCAATACAAGCAAAAAAGAAAGGAGTAGGCCTTCAAATATAGGAATCTGCACCACATCATGGCAAAACCAAAGATTTTGCCCAGAATTGTGACTACTCACTACATTTACCACAAAAGAGAACTCTCCAGCTTCAAATGGCGACTATGAATCAGTGGGAGAGTCAGACTTCCATATCTCCAAACAAAATAAAACTCTGAATTAATTCATTTCTTTAATCAAAGAATTGAAAGGATTCGAAATTTTCTGCCAGGCATGCTGTCAAACTGACAAAGTGACTCAGCAAGCAGAATAATTGGTCTGTAATGTGATTATATTTGGGGATTCAGGTTGGGATTTAAACATGCTGTTAAAGACTAAACTGAAATAACTGATTATTACAAAGTTGTCAGGCCTGCAGTTTTAAAAGGTCCTGCTGTCAGTCATTAAACAAGTGGGAACTCAGTGCAAAAAATAATTGGCTGCTGTGTCACCTTACTGGGGCTTCGTTAGTAAATATCCTTAATAAGCTGATCCAGATGTGAAACACGGTTCCTGAGAAGGTGAGTGATAGTTCTTAGATTATTCCCCAAGACCTGTCCTCTTGCACAACAGACCCCTTCCATGAGTGGGAGACACTCAATAACCACACAGCCCATCTCCAATAAACAAACCCTCTCTCCAAGACCCCAGCCATTAGGAAAGGGAGCAGCCCAGGTCTCCAAGGACTCCTCAGGATCAGGCAGTACCAGTCTACTTAACTGAGAGTCAGTCATATACAGAGGAGCTAAGCACAATTCCATGCAGGAGAAGCACTCTGGTTGGCATCCTGAAAGACATACTGCAGTTAGTGTGTTACAGGGGAAAACAAAACCCAGCAAAACAAAAAAAAGCAATGAAAACTGCATAGCCAGAAATCTTCTGTGAAGCAAAAACACTCAACCAGAAGTTGCACAAAGATGTCTGCATAAACCAAGTAATGCATATAGGGTAATTTAAGAAAATGAAACATCACAATTTTATTGCCCAAATAATGTAGACATGTGAAACACCACAGGGCCAGTAGCATCAGAACTGAGGAATCACATGATGATAAAAACCAGAGCAGAGCAGAGGGCAGAATCACCTCCCTCACCCTGCTGGCCACACTATTTTTGATACATCCCAGGGTACAACTGGCTTTCTGGGATGTGAGCACACAATGACGTGTTGCATCCAGTTTCTTATCCACCAGCACCACCACATCCTTCTTGGCCAGGCTGCTCTCTGCGATTTCTTTTCCCAGTCTGTTCCCATGTCTGGGATTGCCCTGACCCAGCTGTAGCACTTAGACTTGTTGAACCTCATGAGGTTCTCATGGGCCCCCTTCTCAAGCTTGTCCAGCCCCACAGGACGGCATCCCACCCTTCTGTTGTGCCAACTGCACCACTCAGCTCACAACCTCTTGTGCATCCTCACAATCCTCTTGCATGTCCCCACTTCCCAACATTAAAAAACAATCCAAGCTTTCTAGCTGTGCTGTTTTGTTAGGAAGAGATTCACTGACCTTTTTTAAGTTAATTATTTAATATGCCAGAATTATATTACTGCTCTCATCTACCTGTATTCCTGTTTGATTTGTGTAAAAAATACACTAAGGAAGACAACCACACAGTTTAACTGCAAGACTCTACTTGTTTTTCATTAGTGGAAATGAAGACAATAAAATTATCACAGAAAGCAGTTCCCATCAAGATTTGATTTGGAAGCTTTGCACAGAAGCTAAAAATAAAAGACTGTGCAATCATAAATCATTTAAAACTGTGTTCATGGACAAAGAGCATTTCAAGGATGATGTGTCCAACTGAAGTGGATGGGATCCCAGGGATATAAAAGGAGATGGAATATGAGAGAGTTTTCTAGGTGCCCTAAGCAACCCAAATTCCAGGTACTGGGTTGGGGCAGGGCATGTGCAAAGGCTTGGGGGAAATTCACTTGGTCCAAAGAGACAATCAATAGAGTCACAGCTGTCAGAGGGAGCTGTGTCTGTCAAAACCTTCAGATCACAAAGTTCATGTTTGTAAGAGCTCTGAAGATCAAAGTCCTGCGGATTAAGATTTCCTTGGAGGATGCTATTCTTTTTTTTTTTTCCACCTTAAAACAAAGTTTTTTAAAGTTTTTTTATTTGATAGGAAGTATAAAATGCTATTTACCCACAGTCTTGCAGACAGCTATATACAGAGACAAGAACTACTCGCACTGATGTCAGATGAATTCCATATCCTCTGTTTCTGTTCTAATACCAGCCAAAGTATTTTTTGCTCTAAAGAGAAAATAATTCAAAAGCTTTCCACAGAAGACTACACTTCAATAAAAGTGGGGAGCTGGTGAACAGGAACCTCTCAAGAAGCCATGTGCTGTTTGTAAAAAGAGATAATAGCCACATTCTCTTTCCACTCTGCCTTCTGAAGCCTATCAAGTTGTTCAGGGCTTTTAAAACCCTGAATCTATGTTTTCATTACAGAAAATATTTTCCTCTGAGTTTTCAGGAATAATCAGTAGTATATACTTTTAAACTCAACCAACCTGACTGTAAATCACAGCAGAACTCATGGCACATAAATTCAACCAAGCCTCTCAAAACTCCTGCTGAGTAGTGGCCCTGCTCTGCCAATAGCAGAGGGCACAGTTTGCTTGGTGCTGTGAATTGGATCTGTGACCAAAACAATGCTGATAGGACACTAAAGTTTCTCATATGGCTGAGCAGTGTTTTCACAACATCTCCTGTTTCTCCCTCTGCCCCCTCAGTGCTCTGAGTGTGCAAGAGGCTGGGAAGGGACCCAGCCAAGCTAATCACCTGAATGAGAAAGGTATAACAGCAAAGTCTGAATTTCAGGCCATTTTTTCCAAAGGAAAACCAGAATATAATCCTGGATAATTATTCATTTATATCTCACCTTTTACAGATGATACTAGATTCTGACTCTACTAAAGCAACCCTTCCTATTGCATTTGGTACTTGAGATGCCCACAGCAGACACATCTGTAGCAAGAACAATGGGATCAGAAGTTGCAGCAAGCAACAGTCCAAGTGACAGCAGGGAAACAGTTTAGCAGGTGAACATGGATGTGGCACCATCTGCTAGTTGTTGCAATACAGAGCTGCTCCTTAACTTTGCACATGACTCAAGAAGGTGTAAAAATAATTTAAAAGCAGAAGTAGAATTCAAAATTATCTCATCAAAATGAAAATAAAAAAGGTCAATAAAAAGGAAATTAAGTCAATAACAATAAGAGCAAGAACACAGACTTGGGTGTAATTTGCTATAATAGCAAACTGTTGACTTGAGAGCAGGAGAGGATCTGAAGTTTGCAGGGAGTCATGGGCTTCACTATGTTGTAGTCTCCTCAAATAGGCAAACTGCACTGGGGGTGTGTGTGTGTGTGTGTGTGTGTGTCTGTGTGTGTGTGTGTGTGTGTGTCTGTGAATAGGAGGATATTCCACCAAGAATGGCAGCAACTTCTCGTTTCAGACACAGTGATAACAACTCTCTGAGATATCATATCCACTCTCAAGACTTCCATCACATCCCATCTTAATGAACCAGAGAGACTCTAGAGCACAAAAGAATGAGAATAGAAAAAAATAACCTACAGGAAAACACTGAAAGAAAATGCACAGTTTAACCTGAAGACAAGAATTTGGAGACAGCCTAACTGCAGTCCTCAGATATGCAAAAGCAGCCTCTGAAGAATGAAATCATGTTTCACACATCTGTAACAGACAAGACAATAAAACTGAACTTGAATCATGGACAAATCAGATTAAAGATAAGAAAAAAAATGTTTCATTATGAAAAACAGATCAGGAATGCCAATATCACAAATGTACCTGAATTGCCCTTTGGATCAGCTAGATAAAATCTCCTGTCCTCCTCTGATTCTATGGATGCCACAAACCACTTATGAAAGGCTTAAGGCCTACTTAATACATTTTATAAATCCAGTATTAGCAGATGAAGTACATAAACAAGTAAAATAGTAATTTCTTTTACACACTTAAAACTACCTTCTCTTCAAGATAAAGGACATACTCTGACATGTTTAATGGTGTACAGCCCAGTGTAGCTCGAGTGAAATCCCGTGAAGCCTCAGCACTCGTTTCCTAAATGTAATCAGTACATATCCATCCCAACACACAGTTACACAGAGACCTGGAGTGCTGGTGTATAACAAACAGGTGTATAAAAGCCATACCAGGCTTTGCACCTTTTCCACTACATAACACTAACAAATCCTCACTGTCAGCCATGGGAAAGAGTGATTCAGGCAAAGACCCAGTATTGTAGTACAGATGGGTCAGTCTTAGTGGCTAAGAGGCTGACCCAGCCATTCCTAGCAAGCTCTTACTAAGTCTTAGCAAGTGTTGCTAAGATGAGTTACCTAATGGAAGAGCAGCTTGGATAAGAAAATGAAAATCTAAGTCATGCAATGGCAGCCAAGAAAGAAGATCAAGGAACTGAAAGATCATAATGTTACCATTTCTGATTGAATTTGCCCATGTTAACTCCGAACTAAAAGCCTACATACCCAGTTCCACCTGGAGAGGCCACAATCCATAAAGCCATTATGACTGTTCGTTGTTGTCTTTCATCTCACTGGCCTCCTGCACTGTGGTCAAACATTCAAAGAGTTGTTCTACACTAAAAGGGAGAATATGGGAAGAGTTGGAAGAGCTGTAATGCTTTCAAACAACTACAAAGCCCACAGCTGAAACTGGCTATAAAACCTTCTAGAGACATAAGAGATTACTTGGCATTCCCAAATGAAGCCCTGCAACCTGTGACAACAGGCAAGGGGAAGCTGTACAGTGGCAACTGTGTATTTATGCCCCATTAAATATTTATCAGCTGTTCGCTGCTCATATCCTGTCTTACAATGCTGTTCCAAAACATTATCACATAAAATATCAGAACCAAGTAACATCTTAAAGCCATAGAAGAAAGAGCTGGAACAGACTTGGAAAAGTCTGGTCATCTTGTCTGGTCTCAAAACCAAACTGTATCTATCTTTCATTCCAGATTTGCCGGTGACCAATAGTTGTGCATCAATGGCCAGAAATTACAAACCAGAAACTCTTGAATAAAAACATTACCTCAACAATAGTGGCCCAAGAAGAAAACTTTCAACTTTATTCTAAAATGTTAATTGTGCTTGTGGGTTTTTGCTAGATTTGTTTTTACTGCACGTATGCTCTAGGGTACTTGCTTTACAAAAGCTAAAAATTTAAAAATAATTAATTGATGCACTTTCAGTTCAAATACAGAACTTAAAAGTTGGCTCATCAGAGCAATTTCAGGCTGCCTGCTGCCCTCAGACCACACATACAGAGGCACATGCTTGAGCACTTTTACAACTACCCACACATGATGAGCTCAGACTGCTTTCTCTAACAAAACCAATGTGTGAGATGTGCCTCTGTGTAGTGTTTGGGTCACACCCAGGAGCAAGGGAGGGTAAAGATGCTTGTAGGTAAAGATGCTTTTTACTCTAGTATCTAGTCCTAGTTTACCCAGGATATTAAAGATCCAGTTTACAAAACAGCTACACTTAAAGCAAGAGTATAGCAGCCTGTGTTTCCATGACTTTTCATCTGTAGTCACTTAGAAAAACATACTTTAATGATAAAATGACAAATGCAGAAAACAGGAAATGCTGAAAAAATTTCAACCTAAGAAAGAACTCTCAGGGGATCCAGCAAAAGTTTTCTTCTTTCATGAGATTTCAAGAGATTGGTGAACACCATGAGAATTACTATACATTTTAACACATTTTCCTTTCAGAAGAGTAGCAGCACCTATTACACAATCTTCTTGTAAAACAGGGCAAGACATGGATACAATCCAACACCTGTTAAATCACACACGTAGATTCACTTGAAGAAAGAAAATCCTTCTCTTCCTTGGTCACACAAAAGAGTACATAGAAGCATATTTATAACAACATAAGAAATCGAGCTTCCACTCCCTGCTTTCCCTAAAGACACCTGAATTAATATTTCTATCTCTTACTGCTAAAGAACTTAGTTATTGGGTATCCTTCCAGATGAAAGAGGTCTATTTAAAATTTTTTAGTATTTATAAGAATAAGGACTGAAGTCTAAGCACACCATGGCTTCCAAAAGTGCCCTAACAAGCTGTTTACTGTCACAGCCTCATGAATATTTAGAGATACTTATGAGGAGGAACAGCTTAACCAGAAAATACACTTTTCTGGTCTGTGACCAATTACAACAGGATACTCTTCTCAGCATATGTGGTAAACACAGTCTCCCATTTTGAAAACATCTAAAAGGGTAAGAAACATTTTCCTGTATCACTAGCTTGAGTTACTCTTAGCCCATATTTCAGAGTCCTTTCCAAACAATACCAGTAGTTTTGTAGTTTTGCTGAAAGCAGAATAATAAAATATGCATGGACCATGAGTCAGAGGACTTTTTTACACACAAGTTGGATATTCTTTGTGAAACACAGAACTTCCCTTGAGGAACACAAATTCTGAGAGAAGTGATGTAAGAAGAATTCCATTTCCAGTACAGCATTGGATAAAGACTTTTCCACAGCCTTAAAAGACAGTCACCTCTGCTGCTTCCAGCTAGCATCCCAGGAGGCAGATGAGACTGGAGGCTACATATGCTTTCAGAGAAAGCAATTTTTAGTCATGCTTTATACCACCAAAGACTGTGCTTTAGCTAAATTTGGTTCAGCATTGCTACATTCTAAGCAACTACTAGCAGCTACTATTTCATATCCTATTTGCTAAGCAATCTTCCCAATAGTCTACGGAAAACAGAAGAACTTTCCCTTTATCCACAGCTTGCTGGTGAACAGTGTAAATCAGACATTAGATCACTACAATCATCATCAAAGCTTACTTTTAAGTTACTTCTCTTGCAGTGGCACCAATTGACAAAGATCCTACAGAAAATTCACAACACAGCAGATTCCTATCTCTACCAGACTTACTTGCCAAAATGCGGCAGTGGGGCAAGAACAGCGAAAGCACCAGACCTTCAGCAAAGCTGCCAAAGACCACCAAGGGACTATAAATAAACACTTATTCAACCCTGTAATATTTAGTATCCATTTCTTAATCTGAGCAGTTCACAAGAGTTAACAGAGCTGTACAGAGCAATCGTTCAGAAGGAAAAGAACAGGAAGCACATTGAGACACTTACACAAAGCCTTAACCTCTCCTATGCCAAGGGCCTTCCACCTTCCACTGTTTGCAGCCTTTCCCCGGAGCACTGCAGCCTCCTGTTCACAAGTCTGCATCCCTTCCCTTGTGCTGCTGTAATGTTTCTATCCATGTCCTTCTGTCCTTGTCTCCTGTTCTCCTTGTTCTCCCAGCTCCCTACCTGCAAAGTCCAAGCCTGCTATGTTAGGGTTTCCATAGGAAGTGGTGGACACTGATGCAAGAATCATCCTTTCCCCACCTCACACTTCCCTACCCTCATTTCATATCTTTCACACAAAAGAAAAAAACAAAATAAAAAACAACAAAAAAAAAAAAAAAAAACAAAAAAACAAAACAAAAAAAAAAAAATGGTGGAAGTGGTCCTTGAAGCAGCACACAGGCATTTCCTAGTGACATCCATGCTTAACAATCAATTAACATGCAACTCTTGCCTCTGGTCACAGCATGCTTCAACCAGCTCTAACAGAATCACAAGCAGGGATTTTGAGCTGGTCGTGATGAAAACTATTAGGACAAAGTATTATCAAAAACCACCTGTGGCATGAGAGGGGACACCCAGGGGAGAAGAGTCACCTGGGGAGATCCCTGTGATGATTTTCTTCTTTGCTGGCCATCAGAGAGCATTTTCACTTGAGATTCTTCTTTCACTATTACCAAAAGTAACTGTAACTATTAAAGCTCTCATTTGCCATCAATTATGGACTGTCCCATTATCCTTTGTGCTTCAAAAACACTACTTCATATTGAAAGAAAGTACAAAAAATTGCATTCATTCTTGTGCGGGGGGGCAACAGCAGGTTTATCAATCACATTCTTTGTGAATGTTTGTGTTACTGCAATAACCTCAATTTAAAGACCACAAGGACACAAAATCAGAAGACTATTTTCTGGACAATCTCCTTCTGTAACAATGTATTTGTATTAATCAAAATGTTCTTAAAATGTACACCATTTTTGACAAAAGTTCACCATGATAATTAAGCACTGGCTTAATAGAATATAAAAAATATCAGTTGTCTCAAAGATTATAAAAACTCCAAAAGCAAAAGTTACATTTTTAAGAACTCAAATGGCCAAATGGATATTATCCTTCTGGCTCAGCTGAAAAAGGAAAAACTAAACTCACTGGACAAATCTGGTTTTTCAGGCTTGCAGGTACATGTAATCCAGTGTCCAAAACAGAAACAGACTGTCAGGAATTAACCAGTATCCTGTATTTTAAAATATATTAGCCACACATAACACATTGGTGTTATTCCTAACATTTGAAGTATCCTTTAGTGTAATTCATGGCTTATATAGTCCTTGACTCCAGGCTGTTCTCATTCTTTCTTTTTGGTGAAGTCATATGGTTTCCACCACTGTGCAAACTGCAACACCTTCTTCCGCTGCTCCTCAAAGTTCTGTCTGATTCCTTTTCTCCAGAGCCGTGGTTCCAAGTCCAGCATGCCGCCAATAATTTCCTTTGCAAGTAAAAGTAAGATAGATAACGATAAATGCAAAATTACCATACTACTTAACACTATCTTATCACAGAATGTAGAAATATGTATTTTCAAATTATGAGATTGTCCATTTTCTTCAAGTGCTAATTAAAACTTGAAATTCTGAAAAATATACCCATTTAAACATAGAACTGCAGTTCTTAGATGGTTGCCTCAGCAAAATTCTTGTAAGCACAGCACATTGATGTACTGCTTAAATATCCTAACACTGCAAGCCTGTTAATGCATTAGTGCATTTGTGATTAAGGTAAGTTCAGAGAAAGAAAGCTGCTCACTTTGCTGTTTCTAGTGTTATATTTCTCCCCCAATTTCTCCCATGTTTTTGCAACACCAACTCTTTAAAAAAAATGTTTTCTGTGACATCGTAAAGACAGGAAGAGTTTATTACAGCTCTCCCTGTATATACATTTTACACTATACATACCATGAGTAGCAACTAACCACACGAGGATTTTAGTAGTTGTCTGTATGTGTATGCACAGTAATTTATACAAGCAGGTGCCAGTGCACCTATGTATCAATACTATGGCCATGAAAATTCTCAAGTAGATGTAAGTATCTTCCATGTATAAGATTATATACTCATAATTTCAAATATCAGCAGTTCAGATCAAATTAAAAGAAACACCAGTTTATAATCACAATCTCAGTATCAGCTAGTGAAAAAATCAACTACTTCATTAAAGCAGCCAAGTTACAATGACTCATCAAGAAAAGACAGACAATAAACTCAGATAGGGAACACCAAAGTAACTGCTCCGGCAGCATCGTGGTTTAATTACTTAAATTTTCCAAAACAGACTATAATTGGTAAATTAATCTTTTACATAACAATACCTTTCCAAAGTAATGAGGGAAATTGTGTTGATCTTCAATCACATGAGCAAATCCTCCCTGAAGGCCAAAGTCCACAGAAAAGTACGGCAACCCTTTAGGAACCTACACAAGCAAAACCACATTTTCAGATGTTTAACAAACATTGCTGGCATTTAGTCAACCTCCCCACAGAAGAATGAACTTGAACTTGGTTTTGCAGTTTTATAGTATCACATTTTATTTTAAACTACCTCTCAAACCAACTACGTGTAGGATAAAATTGCAACAGAGAAACAGTAAAGCAAACAGGTGAGGGAAAAGAACAATTTACAGCAACTGGACAAAAAGACACTGAAGGGAGGATGACTGCGTGGCAGAACCTCCAGAGGCCACAGCTGGAATAGCAGGTAAGAGATGGGGACACCAGGCAGCAGTGTTCACAGTGGGCAAATGACTCCCTGACTCCACATCTATGAATTACATAAGTTTAAAAGAAATTTTAAGGATAACTAGCAAGCTGCATTTATTAAAGATGTTGACTTTGGTCAACATTCCTATGGTAACAGGAAATAT
Organism: Molothrus ater; assembly: GCF_012460135.2. Lineage (NCBI taxonomy): Eukaryota > Metazoa > Chordata > Aves > Passeriformes > Icteridae > Molothrus > Molothrus ater. The sequence continues at coordinate 74,338,994 of NC_050479.2, read as the reverse complement.
TTACCCAGTAAAAAAACTGACTCAGGGGAAGGAGAAACACCTTTTTGGACAATAGATTACCAGAAACCCCCTCTATGTGAATGGACAGATATTATCCTTAGCTTGCCAAATCAGACAATAATTCTGTCAGCCTGCAGGAGAGATGCTAGATATCTGCCACAACAAAGACCCTCCAGTCTAACAGAAGTGGATCCATTTGTTGCTACAGTACTGCAAATAATTTCTGCTGTTTTACTGCAACAAGTTATTTTTCACTTCTTTAATTGCTGAGGACATTTCTGTACTGGTTAGATTTACAAAGCCTCCAATTCATAAGCATTTCCTCTGCTACAGTCCAAATAACCATACAACTTTCAGGAGTGTTCAATCTATTGCTTGAAATACTGACTCTAAAAATAATTAAGACTTTATAAAGAGGAGCAATGTAGCATAGCAAGAAACATTTAACACTTTAAATGGACTTAAAAAAAATCATTAGATAAGGAAAAATGGGTTGGCAGGTGATACCTTAAAGAAAAGGTCAGCTTTGTCTTATTTCTCACAATTTCTACGCACAATCCACCCACTAGGTGATGTCTTAGCCAAGTCTGACCTTCTAGTCAGGTACCACCATCTCCCAATACAACTCCCCAAATTCCCAAACCTCAGGTCAGTCTCTAAGCCACACTGTCCGATCTTCCTGAAGCCTACAGACATTCTTACCCAACAAATGTTAAAATCACACAACTGTGTAACAATTTATGTTCAGCTACATTGTATTACTGTAAAGAACTGTCCTGACTTATTCTGAAAACTGGCCTACCTTCAATAAATAAATAATAGTCACAAAAATGTATGGCTATATAACACACATCTTCCAGCTCAATATTAAAATGACAGAACAATCTTTGAACCTAACCAATCCAGCATTATTCCTTTAAGATTTGTTTATATAAAGATGGTTCATCTCAGTATCCAGGAGACAGAGAGGGTACTGTTCCCTTGTTGTACAAAAAAAAAAGATTCATAATGCTATTTATATTTTCATTTCATAAACTTAGCAACACAAACAGCTGTTCTAGGTTAATGAAAAGGACAAATCATATTTGTTCCAGGAAAGTAATTTGCAAATCTTTGATCTACCTTAATTCTTAAAGTTAATCAAGAAAATTATGCCAGTACATGTCCTCAAAGTGTCAGCTTTGTTCTGAACTAATGCTGGCAGCTTAGTCCACCAATTGTTGAAATAAATAGGAATATTTTCCCTAATGTCAGTTAAGAGTGCAGACTAGTAATTCTCCTCATACCTATTCCATCCTCTAATGCACTAATCTAATTGTGTTCCCTTTCTTCTCTCTTTGAAACAGTTAATAATGGAAAAATGTTAGAAGAATTTGATGATAAATTCAGGATACAAAACACTTCATTACTTACAGATTTCCGAATGTCTTTTGAAGAGAGATCAATTAACTTCTTGTTCATGGACCACTCTTCATCAGACTCCATTATAGCTTTCTGTAAAATTATTTTATCTAAAGGTGAAAACATTCCTTCATACAGCAAATAAAGAACTAACTGTAGTGAAATACATCGTAGCAGTGCAAGCAACAATAACTTCTTAACAAAGTAACTTTATTTTTGGTAACCTGTCTCATTTCCACAAGCTACTTTATAAAGACATCATATAGTATTTCAGACCCACCCAATTCAGATCCTCTGTTTCTTTTTTAAGTTTTGCTTGACACAAGTTTCAAATAAAAGGTCACATTCTCTTTTTACTCACCCCATACAAAACGTATTATGAATTCATTACACTAAATTAGCCTTTTTTCTATTTTAAACACCAAGAGAAGAATTCAGCTTAGAAGGATTATTGCCCTTAAAAACTCAAAGCTGATTCTGTATTCCCCATAGCATGGAATTGGGTATATTGTAGGGTAGGTACCTTTAAATTTCATTTGCAACGCAAATGAAATTCATTTGCAATTTTAATGGTAGATACTTCCAAAATAAATGACATTGCATTAAATCTTGTTCTTTCTCTTTCCTTGAGTGTTCAAAGAAAACACAAGTTTTACCAGCACCTGAAGCAGAGCAGTCAGATCTGACAGGTGGAGGATTTCAAATGTGGTAAAAGTTAGTGTGTGGTTGTTCACCATACTCCTGCCTCACTTCATCAAAACTTAATCACATTATTTCCAGAAAGCATAAATAGTATTTCAAAAATCAAATAAAAATAATTTACTTATAAAAGGCAAATAATGAGTCAGTTGCTGAAAGCTGAAAGGACTCAGCTCCAGGCAGAAGCCTCAATGAACCTTTTCTTAAAAGGTCAGGGTAAAGAGACCAGAAAAGCTGTAGAAGAAATATCTATCCTGCTGTAGAACATTCATCAGAGGCCTAAGACACATTGGGCTTACTGAAATAAAATGGGGAGGAAACAATATCTACATTGGTATTTCTTAAAATAGGTAACATTATTTTCTCATTTAATGCTTGCCAAGGCACAAATACTGTGTTTTAAGTTTATAGTACAAGACTCAAGTAAGAAGTACTGCAATCCTTAAAGCACTTCAAGAGGCTACAATTCTCTCATCTTCCTCTAGAATTTCAGTGCAGTCAGACTTGGGACAAATGTTCAGTGAAAAACAGCTCTTCCACTGACTACTTGAAAAACTGGATTATTTCACACTGCTTATTTTAAGATCAAGGAATATTAGCAAAGAATGGACCAGAAGAAGGATCTAAGAATATATATTTTCAAAAACAGCACTTGAATATAATTTTTTCCCCCAGAAATAGATGAATTATGATATATTCATTCAAATTACTTCATAAAAAAACATTTTTATGTACCTTGAAGTAGATTGGAGCCATATCTCCTACTTCTTTTGGAAGAGGAATGCATTCATATACCATATGATACCTCTTCTTCATACTTATGTTTGTTTCTAGGAACACACAGTCCAAGTCTTTAGCTTCAAACATTTTCACCAATGCATTTCGGAACATCTGTTTAAAGGAAAAAAAAATGTGTTATTTAAACTGACTTTGCAGAACTTTTAGATATAATGTACTATTTCACTAGCTTATTATATTTGTAATAAACTAACAATAAAATGGAAAACAGTAGCAATCATACTAGGAAAATTATTTATTCTTTATTATTTACGAATTTAAGATTAACTGTATTTCCTATGATAAAAACATAGGAAGTCTAGGAAACTATTTTGAAACACACAATATAATTAGCACAATAAACTTAAGTTTTAATATATACCACATATTTTTACAGCTGAAATTGAAACTATGTTGAACTTCTTAACTGTAGTGCTCCATAAAACAACATGGCTTTAGCAAGTCCCAAGCTTGCAATTCCTAAGAAGGTAATGACCTGGCTTTTACTGACTATAGTTACAATTACCCTTTTACTACTCCTTCCAATTATACAGTTCAACAAAAAAAAAATTAAAAAATGAAAGTATTTTCACTAGGCATGCTTGATCTTTAAGTAAAACACTAATAATTGCCTCAAAAAATAAATCCACCATCTTCATTGTTTGAAGCAAACCAAATGTAATACTCAGTACATGTGGCCTCAAGCTACATTTACCAGTTCCCTGTCAGAGGGAGGAGGTGCTGCACCTACTCAAAGTGTATTTCAGGTAACAATTCTGATAGCTTCAGTGTCAGGGTACTGCACACAGCCAAGAGGCCCTGCAGGGGCCAGGACCCTACCTGCTGGGGCTCTGGCTGCCTATGTAGGTGGGAAGCTCTGATACACTTCAGTTGTGAACTGGATCAGGTCTAGCAGAAAGGGATGGGGTATTAAAGAGTGGTGAGAACTGTGGACCTGGCCCCCTATCATTCAGGAGCTGCAATTAAGTCCAGGCTGTCTCTTTGGGTTCTTCTGAGCTGTTTCAGGAATGTCTGTGCCCAGCCAGGTACCTGGCAGCTCTTGGGCCCTAACTTCATCTCAGACCTAAGTCCTCACTGCTAACCTGCGTGGCCATCACAGGGCTATGGATGACCTTGCCTACTAGCACAGGAACACGCCTGGCCTGGTACCATGGGAGCGTGTCCTGTCATGAGATGACCTCCCCCACATGCCTTGCCCATTACCTTGAGCTCCTGACTTGGTTCCTGCAGAGCAGCTGGCTCTGGCTGCTCCCTGGCTCCTGACAGTTGGCATTGCATCCAAGATATGCAAAAGCATCATTCTATAGCTTACAATGTTCAGATGCTGAACACATTATCAAGAAAAAGGGATGATTTCTAAGAGTCATTCAAACTCATTTTCAAGTGCAAAAAAGATCTAACTTTCTGATAGAGTGAGTGTTTCTGAAAGTTTCTCAAGATCTTGAAAAATGCTTTTTAAAAATGAAGATTTTTGTCTAACGAGTGCTTTTATATCATTTCCAAGTGTAAGCCAAGAAATCACTGAAACTGTAGGAGCCTCACAGATCAAGGTATCATAGCCCTAAGACTCACATAATTCATAGGTAGTCCATTTTTTCCCAATTAACAATGCTCAGAAGTAGAAACAGCACCATTAAAAGGCAAATCCCATTCAAAGGTTTAAGATTCCCTATCTTAATGTAAATGGAGAGTGATGAATCAAACATACATAAACAAATACACATCAGCAACATCATAATTTACTGTAAAAATAAAGTACTGAGGTAAAAAAGAAGGAAAACAAATCATTACCAGGTTTTTAATGCAACAGGACTAGAAATTGAGCTCTTCATCCTTTTGCCATTTTGTTCAGTATAAATCAAACTAAAAGTCTAAGAAACATGGCCAATATATATCTAAAGTTGGCATTTAAGCTCTTCAAAGCAGGTCCTTGTGCCCTGAATTTTTCCTCACTAATGAGCTTCTCCAGGCTGTGACAGGAAAATGCTGCCATCATTCCCCTAAAGCAACTGATGAATTACAGCCGGAAGACACTGCCCAGTGTGCCATGACTGATATGGGCCTCTACAGCACAGAGTGACAGGCTACTCTGGATTAACAACTTTTTGTCTTCTCCTTGTCACTCCAGCCACCAGAACTCTACTTCAGAAACACACTGAAGCAAGCAATGTGGTGAGACACCAAAGGCTGAGAAAGATTATGACTTACAGCTGCTACCCTGCAGTGTTAACTGAAATGCAAAATCCACCAAAAAGCCTCGAATATCAGCAGATGTTAGCTAACTTTCCCCAGCTGGATTTTCTTATTTTTAAATACAGTGGACTTTTCCTCCAAATTCTGAGCAGGCCAAAGCATCAAGAATAATTAGCAGTGGAAAGGAGAGAACCATTCATAAGGGGAAATAAGAAGGATTGGCTTATGCTTGGGTGCACACAACATTAATACATGCAACAGTTCAGTCAACACAGAATGTGTAAAGATTTGTATCTTTTCATATTAAAAATATTCCATGCATATTTGCTTTGGCAAGTGAGCACATCGGTGTCTAAACTACACAATACATTAAATTCAAGAGCTTGAAGGCATACAGCATAAAGGAACTCTTTGCTTTACTCCAATATATCCTAAAAAAAAACCCAGCAAAAATAGTTAGCTAAAACACATACTTCACACAACCTTTTGTGAATACTTAATTTTTTTCCCTTCAACAGTAATAAAAAATATATCTCTTGCATCAGAAAGTTACTTAAGCCATTGACTGCCTGCTTATACTTTTGCTGACGTTTTCCAGACTCCTTCTTCTGTATTACATATATGTTGGGGGGGAAAAAATAATTATGTATCCATCACTTTCCAAAATACTTTGCTGCAAAGAAATATCTCAGAATATCTATATTCTCTCTATGAATATATTCACAGGATCAAAGGATAATGGTTTTATCAACTAGATGCCTTTTCTAACAAGTAAAACACTAGTGTTGAATACAGGGACTGCATTTGCTTATCTTTTCATTATCCTATTTTCTTTCTCATACAATTTAAAAAATCATAATTGTTTAGTTAAGAGCTTGGGGTAAACAGAAGATCGAGGATAAACATATTTATCACTTTTCCACATGCTCTTTTGTTCCTCCTGATTCCTACTTGTTGCACTTATTTGTTTCTTATCCAACTTTCTTAGGCATTTCTGTCATATGCAAGAGAACTCCATTTCTTTCTGGCTGGAAGGGAGCATAATTTACTATATGAAACAACATCAGACATGAGAATCAATGTGGGGGCAAATTTGAAAAGTCAGAGAATTCATCTGCCAGACTTGAGGCAAGACCAACATTATTTAAATTATTACAAACTTATAAATTATCCTGGTTTTAAGTCTCTAAATCTCACAACTACAACAATGAAACCTTTCTCTAGTCTGATATACTCTCCAATATTTCAATATAAGAGGTGGCAAATTGTTTTCCCCTTGTAATAATCCTGATGCCAGAATAGGGGATTGACAAACATAGTCAATCTCTTAGGCAGAAGCTTGTTACATCCCTCCCTTGATTTACCATCTCCAAAGAAAACAGAACTCAAAATGTCTTCATAAGAGACTTGGAAAGCACAACCCATCATGCTTGGTGCTTTATTTTAATAATTCTTTTCAAAAAAGACAGAAAGCTGGATTTGAACAAGGATCTCATTGATTTTAAGAGTAAGGTATTTCTCTCTTAATTAATATCCACGCAAAAACAGATTAAAAACTGAAGATATGTAAACAACATATTTGTTTTTAATTTTAAGTGATCTGTCTCCTCTGACAATTCTTCCTTTTCCTTGGCACTCCCAAGAAAATCCTATGAAGCCAGTTATTCTATTTTCTGTAAGGGATCAGCTGTACCTTCTTCATTTCCAATAGACATTCCTCTGACATGGTTTCAAAGATCTCCAAGGATGCACATTCTGCAGCATTCCAGGAAACTTCTCCTAGTGCTCATAAATGGAAAATTTGCTTCAGTATTTACCCTGCCTCTCTTTCCTGTAAATATTTGACCACTAATTTTCATCCACAATGTCAGAAGGTTTTGCCCCTTAGTGGAATCAGAACAGAGCTGCCAGACTGCAAATTATGAAAATACGTACTTATGACAAGGATGTTATTATCCACAACAAAATTATTTTACAAAAGGGTTAGAACAGGAGACAGTTTCTGAGCAGACCTGGATTTCTTCCCAGATGTCTTCATCCAAAAGAGTGGCTGCAGTATGGTGCTGTAGAGGGGCTATCAGGCAGTGACCTTCAGTAAGGGACTGGCTGCTTGGTAGAGACAAGTATACCTAAGAAAAGCAAACAAAAACTCATGTGCCCAGTTTTCCAGCATTAAAAACCTTCCCATTGCTGAGGCTAAGAAATTCATCATTTGCTAAATTCAAAACAACAGAAGCCATTAGCTACTAACTACAGAAAGGTATTAGCAATTTTAGTACTTTTTAAAAGGGCCCATTATCTACCAGCAAATCAAACAAACCAGTATCCTGAGAGCAGTTCCACCAGCAAGGCAGTATTTTCACCCTTATAAACCAACTGGTATCATAGCTGCTATGAAATCACACTGTTTTGTGCACTCTGGTCTTTTTAATATAGATATATGGCTTTATGCATTTTAAACAATATGTAGATATATATATAGATATATAATGCGTACTCTGTATCATGGTTTAACCTGGCAGGCAGCTAGACATCACACAGTTGTTCACTCACTCCCTGCTCCCAGTGGGATAGGGGGAGAGAATCAAGAAAAAAAGTAGAATTTGTGGGTTGAGATAAAGAGAGTTTAAAAGGACAGGAAATTAAGTAACGATGATGATAATAACAACAACGTACAAACCAAGTGATGCACATTGCAATTGCTCACCACCCACCAACTGCTGCCCAGCCACTTCCCAAGCACTGGCCCCTGGCCAACTTTCCCCTGAGTTTATCCACTGAGCACGATGTCATATGGTCTGGAATATTCCTAAGGTCAGTTAAGGTCAGCTGTCCTGGCCATGTCCCCTCTCAACTCCTTGTGCCCTCCCCACCTTCCCACTGGCAGGGCAGTACGAGAAGCAGAAGAGTCCCTGAGCACTACTTATCAACAACTAAAAACATCAGTGTCTTATTAACATTACACTCATCCTAAATCCAAAACACAGCACTGTATCAGCTGTGTACCTCTCAGCTGTCTAACTCTGTGTACCTGTAGCAGCTGTGCAGCTCTTTACCTATAAAGAGCTTCAGATCAAATGAAAACATCACTGATAAATGAAAACTGTAGTAAAAAAACTACAAAAAAGGCTATATTGAAGTATTTCAGATGTTATAAATCCAAATATTTATGCAACTCTTAAAAGCATTAACAGAACCAGAAAGGTTTCCAAACCAAACTTCTGTCTATTTCAAAGGATTCTAAGCTTAAAAATTGAATTCTCCACCTAGTTTTCTTTGATATCAAGACACAGTTCTTCACCAGTTCAAATTTCCTCCAGTGAAGTGTGATTTAATCATCCACAAATCCACCGACAGTCTAATCTCTGCACTGAGATCTTTCATTATTACTCTTGTCTTCTACAAATGTGAAGTCCTGACATCAAAGATTAGCTTTAAAATTCAGACAGATTTATATCTTTTTCCTCCTCACCCATGAAGTTGTGGAATCAATTGAAAGAGCAAGGAAAGTAAGATGCAGAACAATAAATCCTTCCATAGAAGCACTTTCATTCCTAATTTTAAACACTCTAACATCATTTCTCTTTTATTTCTATGCTTGTGTTAAATTGCTATTTTCTTACCTTGGTGCCAATTGCAATAATAAGATGTTTAGAGAGTTCACTGCTATCAAAGCAGTAGGGGCACTTTTCCATGCATGCAGCGAGTTGCTGGTGCTCACGGATTGCTTTTCTTCTTTGTACTTCCTCCTCTTCCCCACTGCGTGCTCTCTTGGCTGCTTTGGAAACAAACATATCATCCAGAGTGTAGTACTCTCTGTCTGTTTTCTCCATAAGCTGAAAAGATATGCAGAAAAATTGCACTTATTTATAAAGTAGCAAGAAAAAATACTTAGCTCTTTGAAAAAGAGCTTCCTTCCTTGAAAAAAGCATCAAGTACATAAGCAGCAGCATTTCTTCTTTTCATATGGCATCTGCTGCAGATGGAATCATCAGGTACCTCTCCTGAGAGCAGTCCTACACAGATATTAAAATATAGATATGTGACAGCAGTGAGAAAAGTATATTACTATATTCCATTTCAAATTAAGGGCCTAGGTATTTCAATATTATCTTGACATAACTTTGGCTATCTTTAAATAGATGCACAATTTAATATATCATTTTTTATAATATATTTTATCCTCTCCTGTCTCCTCCTCCTCGCCTTTTACAACTACCATTAAATCATCTTTTGTGAAATAACTAGATCATGACTCTGCACTTCATATTCACATTCTGTGAAAATATTCCAACACTTATTCTTACCAAGGGAACAGGACTAAGCCATTTTGGGAAGAAAACAGTCTTTGCCTTCAGTACTAAGTCCTTCTGAGTGCACCTGTTGTATGCCACAACAAATCTTAATATATTTTAGGATACTGACTAGGGTAGCCCTAGAAAAGAACTAATGTTAACTGGAGGCATTTGGAAGGCATGCCTTCATAACTGAGGTACAGTCTCCAAATTAAGAATACTTCCAAATATCCCAGACATAGCTTCTGTAGATAATCTGACATTAAAAAAAAAAAAAAAGGACAGAGTACATAAGTAACTTTTTACTTTCCCCAAAAAAGACAAAAGCTCGTGCTTTTCCCAAATACTGCAGTCCTCTAACACAGACCAAAACCTTGTTTTAAATATGTTCAGTACTCTTCTTATCAAACAACTGAGAAGGAGCCTCCTTAATATTACTTTATTCAGCTATAATACACTTAAGTGCTTATGTGCATTTCCTACTGGAAGCCACTGCAGACTAAAATCAACAGTTCAAGAGTTTAACTCCATTCTTCTTCTGTCTTGCTGTAATTCTACATTTAACAGAAAAAGGAGATTTCTGAGATTTAGAAAAAATATGTAGTGGTTTGGGTGTCTAAAATCCAGTCTCTGTTCTTCTGTCATAAAAGCATTAATAAGGTAAAGTTAGACCTGCAGCCGAAGCACTGCTTGGAGAATAGCAGCATTTTGTTACTACTAAACATTAAGTTTGGGATTTTTATTTAAATCAAAATTCTGTCATGAATTTTGATTTAAAGATGAAAGACTGGAAATACTCAGGAAACATCACAGTTGGCAGACTAGAAAGGAAAGGAAGAGTGGAAATCACATTTTGGCTATCAGGAGTATCACATGGAGCAGAGAATACCATTACTACTCTGCTCTGCTTGCACTTAGAAGTAGCCATGGAAATTCCTGGTTTGTTACACACAACCTCCACAACCTCTTTTAAATAATAGTACTTTCCAAAATACTCCACAGAATCCCTTGTGATAGAATAAATATTCATCTTATTAAACAGCCTAGATAGAAGATGTCTGTCTTCAAGATGGATAAATTGCTGTATACAACATGCTATCTGGGATGCAAAGCAAAATTCTTACATACAAAGTAGCAAACTTTTATAAAGTAGGCGCAGTCTAAAATCCAGATTTTGTTTGTTCTGGTACAGTCATGACCAACAGACCATAGAACCATACAACAGTTTAGTTTGAAAGAGACTTTGAAGAGACACCTTCCTCTAAGCCAAGCTGCTCAGGGCCCCATCCAGCCTGGTCTTGGACGCTCCAGGGATGGGGCATCCACAACTTCTCTGGGCAACCTGTCCCAGTGCCTGATTTCCCTCAAAGCAAGGAATTTCTCCCAGATAAATAAACTAAATCTACTCTCTTCCTGTTTGGGGCCATTAACCCCTGTTGTATCTGCCTGTGTGATTTCTAGTCCCCCTTTAGGTACTGGAAGTGTTATAAGGTCTCCTTGGAGCCTTCTCTTCTCCAGGCTAAACAACCCCAACTTCTCTCAGCCTGTCTTCATGGGAGAGGTGCTCCATTCCTCCTTTAAAATGTTTATACCTCTATTTGTACAAGGTGCCCAGCGAGTTCTGCCAATTGTATTACTTGGCTATAACTAAATCTCTCAAAAAGAAGTTAAAAGGGAATTGAAAGAACAAGAAGAAATCATTCCCTAAAATGCCAGAAGGAAAGCAAGTAATCATTTAAAAAACAATTTCTTTCATACATATATTCTTCCATACAAAAGACAGAGCTAGTACACATCCAAAGAAGGAACTATGCTGATGTATTAGAGTTGCTGGAAAGCTGCTGTTCTGAATCATAGGTGCAGCATCACACCTGCCAACCATGAAAGCCAATGCATTTTGGATGTTGTGCATTTAGTTCTCTTGCCATGATTGATATTGTTCGGTATCGCCCTTGCTGCTCAGGTGCTGCACAGAGATCAGAAAGACACAGGAAGTCATTCTGATCTATTAGTTTAAAGGTGGGATGTCCTGCAATACATCATTGAATTACCTAAAGCTAACAAAGGAAATTCAGGTATCTGTAAGGGCAATACACCTGAAGTCCTTGTTTCTACCAGACACTGACCAAAGTCCAGAGCTGTGCTAAACTGATATGTGATATGTTCATAAAACAGATCAGCTCTACAATCCCCAGTCTTCTTTTTCCTACTTCACTTTTCTTTATTCTGGGCTTATCTCCCACATTCTTCCTTCATATACATCCTCTTTTTTCCAGCCTTCCCTTCTCTTTTGGCAAGCACTGATTAACCAGAGGACACAAAGGCAGCATTAGGACTCTTAGCACCAGGCAAAATGACATGGCCTCCCACATCTCATAGCATAATTGTGCAACTATGTCATTGCTACCATCCATCTGATTTTTACAACCAGGATGCAGTTTTCATTTAACTAACAGAGAAGAATCACAATTGTGCTTGCCCTGGCCGAGAGAGGCCTGTAATACACAAACATTTAAACAGCAGTCAGGGAAGGCATCCAAACTTCTCACAGGAGCCCTCTGGGCTTTCATTTGGACAGCTCAAATACAGTGCAAATGTGGCTAAAACCCAAGAAAAGGGGTGAGATCTCTAACCATTCAGCAGAGGAGTTTAGAAAGAAATCAGCATCTGACTATGCATAAATTAGAATGATTTGAGAGAGGGAAAAATTACAGTGTTGTATTTTCTGATTAAATCCTTATCATGATAATTACCATGAATAATATGAATAAATTACATGAATTATTTCATTATATAACATTCTGTTTACTAAATAATTGAAGCCTTTTTTCATTTGCTACATTAGTGAAGCCATCAGGCACCATGGCATGGGGCTACTTCCTGAAGTAACTCTTGCAAATCTGTGCAAGGTATACTACTACAGGGTCAGCCTAATTTTTCTGCCAACCTGTGCTCAGGCCTCTGGAACCATATCTCATAGCTTGATTTTAAAGCAATTATTTTCTTCTTATTCCACAGTAAAACTCCTGGAGTCTTATACACTGCTGGCTTCCTACACACTCCATCTCGAGTGTGCTGCTCATTGTGTCTCTTATTGCTCCCTCTGCTGTTACTACTTGCTTTTTGGGTGGCCCCTTCAAATAAAAAGCCCTGCTAAAGAATTCAGTATCACTGTGATACTGAAAGGAAACCTTAAGAGACAGAACTCCCAATGATCGAGATTATACTTGTATAATACCTCAGTACTTTTTTCCCCCCACTTCAAATTTCCTTTGAAATTCGTGGATGAAATGGGAAATTCTATTAAACACAATTAGCAGAGGAACAAAAGATACCTGCATGGTTCCAGTGTGGGTTATTTTCAGCTTTTTTGTACTGTTTCTTTTCTGCTTATTTTCTTGCTCCAATTTGTATCCAACTATTGAACTTCTGCTTTTCCTGTTTCCTTGCTAACGCAATCATAGCTGGAGTTACTTCCATATAAGCTAATAAAAGTGCATCTGCTTGAAAAATTCGTCCAAAAAAAAAGTCTATAGATTGTATAAAATGTATCAGTTTGGGTTTAAATTGTCATGGCAACACTGACGTCTTTAAATGACAGAGCTAATATTTGTGGAAGGTTGTATCATAATGTATTTCAGGAAGCTGCAAAGAAGAATAATCTATTATTTTAGAATACAAACCTGAGTGACATAAGAATACATCTCATCATATTTAAATTTATTCAGCATTTAGCACCTATTCTGAACAACAAAATCACCTCAGAAAAGTTTTTCTGATCTCAAATAGTATTTGCTTAAGACAAACAAAGGCAGAATTTTATCATGTAAAACCTTATTACAATTCCAGTCTCCCTGTGAACACAGACATTTAAATTTGTAGGTTTAATTCATCATATAATTCAGTGAATAGGCATTTTCAAAACCTATCACCACACTGAATTAAAGAATATTTTAATCACATAATATCAAAGGATTTTAAGATATCAGTGCACAGAGCTCTTTTAAGGCCTGTGTCACTGACAAGAAAAGACTACCCACCATGCTGGTGAGCAAGGTAGCTCAGGATTACCTTTGAGCAGCAGAAGTCAAGCAAAAAACAGATGACAGAGGACTGCTCAATGGCTAGTGACCAAGCTCCTTTTGTTTCTGCTATATGAAATGAAAACTGCAGATTTTCCTATAAGTAGTTATTAGAATGGATAAAACTTTATATAAAGTTAATGGCATAAAATGTAAACTAAACAAAAATACCTTCAGTCACAGAATTCTACTTTTAAAATTCTTATTAGCATTTCACTTTACAGTTATTCCTGTAATAATTTTTATGTCTAGGAAAGACTGTCTTGCACAAGTCTTCAATTGCAACATATCTTGTAATTTTAACATAATTCTGGCAGAATCCTAAATGCTTATGCAGTACTTTAATATGGGCTACATTTACACAGTTCTTACTCTTCCCAGGTTTTCTTCCCTAATGCAGCTGGTCACTGCTGTTGATCTGTTTCCACATGCAGAAACAGCTTTAATTTTGTGTCCACAGAATATACACAGAAGGGTGTTCAGTGAATTGAATTGAAATATACCAGAACAAGGTGTTGAAAGTTATTTCTCTTGGGTTATCGCAATAGTTTTTTACAATAAACCATGCACATGGTCTTTAAGTAAATGTAAAAAGCAACAGGGCACCAGAGCTTTGCTGGCTTTATCATGTCTATTAAATATTGTGCTAAAATTGCTTCACCATGTGAAGAAGAAGAAAAAGGTTCATTACATAATAGTAGCAGCAGCAACAACATTTTGCATTTTTCACTTTAGCTTCTAAGGCTTTTTCAAGACTATTATTTTGGTTTATGATGATGAAAATGCAAAAATGTGAACAGGTAGATTTGCACAGCAAGCAAAAATGATTAGGCTGAAAGTAATTTTCCATTTTACAGACTTTTAGAGAATCAAGGAAAGGCAACATACAAATTTCCTTTTTGCAAACCTATAATACCAGAATACCACTCGGCTAAATCCATAAAGGAAGGTCAGCATTACTAATAAAGCATTTAATTTTTCACTGCTGAATTCCTCTTAGGAATTACTGCACATATTTTAAAATAAAATTAGTTTCTGGCCAAAATTAAAATGTCCTGATGAACAACTAAAATTAATTGTTCTCTCTTTCTTGAAGTAAAATATAAAAAGGAAAAAAAAATGCTTTAGTAGAATTAATACATACAAATACAAGGTAATTTCTCTTGAGGTTATGTTCCAGGAACCAGTCTCTAAACACCCACAAGCATCTATTGACATGAGTGAAAGGATTACATAAGTCTTAACAGCATGAATTTGGGAAAATTGAACCACTTAAAACAGTCAAAGGCTAAAGAAACTACAAACAGGGTACTTAAAGCTATCAGTAGTGACAATCTAAGACTGCACACATATTTTGTACTCTAGAAATGTAAGAAAAAAACAGCTTTCAAATGTTTTATTGACTTCTTTATATCCTCAAGTCATGCTTCTACAACAGTGAGAACCAAAACCACTTTCAGAGGTGAAGAAAATAAAAAGTAGAAATAGTGATTTAAATGGGTGGTTTTTTCATTGAGACATAACAGCAAAACATGAACAAATCAAACTCCAGGCCTGCTTTTTCTCCATATATCAAAAAGATTAGTGTTGGGTTTTAAAAAGGTTTTTTTTTCACCACTGTAAATTAAAGATTTGGGCCTTTTTCATATTCATAAATTTGACATAATAGCATGCAAGGGACAGCTGTGGGAAAGGCAGCATTTCAAACTTCTGAGATAAGTGACACCCACATCAGCCACCTTCCAAAAGAGGCTGAAGGGGAACAGGAGGCAAAAGTCTCAAGCACAGCAGGGTTGTCTTAGAATCATGACTACAAAAATAAGAATGGACAAGAGGGCAATGATAAGTCAGAATCTAAATTTAAAACAGAGACTCAACAGGTAAACAAATAGCAAGGAGACAGCAAAATCCCTCAATCTCATCTCATTGAGCTCTTGAAAAAAGGAGAGGTGGGAAAAAGATTTAATAAGTACAAGTATGGGTTGAACACTGCAGATGTTTATTCTGTCAATCTGAGTGGGAGTCTGGCATGAGATAACATACAGACTTTCACCTGCCAGTGGGATTAGACAGAGGTCTAATCATGAAGAGAGACTTTGGGTCTACGCACTGATATTTCTTCCAAGTCCCATTCAAGAAAATAAATCCTTTCATGAATTATACCCTTCTATTTCAATAACCCCATCTCTCTCTACAAAACTGCAATTATGTTATTATCTTCAATAACAACTAGCCTGTATTTCATTTGAAATACTGTTAAAGTACTAAATATCAGGAAAGTAACACTGATCTAGAGCAGAGCACTCAGCTGTGTAAAAGCCAGAAAACATGCTGGACTGTCGTTCTCATTCTGTTCCCATTTGTGAGAGCAGCGCCTATTTCCTCCATCCTCAGCAGCCATGGGGCTGGAAGTTTCTTTTGGGCATAGTCTGGGAAAGTGATAGAAGCCCTGGGAAAATCTCTGAAGGAAATAATAGTTCCCTAGGCAATTCACAGTGGTTAGATGAATGAAATTATTGAACAGAATTTAAGGGACACAATCTCCCTTCTCCCATCTGAGGCAGGATATCATTTGTAGACTTGCAGCAGTTTCCTCCCACCACTCCTTTGCAATATGACAGATTAATTTTTGTGGATAACGTTTTCATTTTTCAAACGAAGGCAGAAAGAGAAAGTAATTTGTATGTGTCAAATTTGTGTACTATGTTATCAAAATAAAACTGGCAAAAGAGGTTTGTTTGCTAGACTTCCTGCTGGAGTAAAACACCTTGCTGAAACCACTGTGGAGACATGCAAGAATTTTGAAGATTAACTTACTGAGCCCCAGATCATAATGCAGATACTCCATGTAGTATAGGCTTATAAAGTACATAAATAATCATCTAGAATATCTGAGATCACACCCAAATTTTTCAGACTGCTGACAACACTTCAGTGGTAACACTGATCCTGTGCTGCAAATAAGAATGCATTCTACAGACATGGAAAGACATGGAAACCTCAGGGAGGCCTAGGAGCCAGTTTCTTAACCTAAGATCAAGAAACAAACATCATCTGGGGAAGACCATCACATTTTGTGGTGACAGGATCTGGGAATCACCTGCACAGAAACTACCAAAAGCATTTCAGATCTTAATGGAGAAGAACAATTGGCATCTGAGATGCTTCTTTTTAAGAAAGCTGAATAAAAATACCTTCAAAACCTTAATGTGACATTGCAAAGGACTGGAAAGACTATAGTACCATGAATTAAAACATGGACATTGCAACAGTAATGGCTTTGACAAGATATCTACTTTGAGCATATGCTCCAATACACTTAGCCAATAAATAAATAGTATGTCTGAATCTTAAAAGGTCAGTCAAGAAACTTGTTCTAATAAAACAATGTGATGTAGTAGATCTTTGCCTAGTAACAAAAAAGAAACATTACTTAGCATCTGATCCAAAGCTCACTGAAGTTAGTAGGAATTCAGAGCCTTCCAAAACTACAATGAAGTATTTGCATAGGCTAGGAAACACAATACATTCTTGTAACGTTATTAATAAATCCTATCCTTCAAAAAACCAAACAAAAACAAAACAAGAAAACAAAACCAAAAATGAAACCAAAAAAAAAAGGGAAAAGCTGTTAGAATGAAACAGTTGCATTCTCACCTAGTGTGACCATTTCATGTTGCAAAATCAATCTCCAGCAATGGAGAAGACATATGGGGGAAAGCTGGTAGAATTGACTCTTCTGCTACACATTTGCACTTCTCAGCATTTACTATGGAAATCCTGAGCCAAAACTTATCTAGATCTCCCTATTCAATATTTAACAATGAAATTGTATTTTACTAAGTTGCTATATATATTTTTTTAATTCAACTCACAATCAAGGCCTCCATTGCATTTCATGCTCTACAACACAAGTTCTACAATTACCTTCTTCACTGAAAAAAAACCTCAAACCACTCCTTCATGTTATGTGTTCTGTGGCCACATCCCATATAAGAAACAAAAACAGTTGTATTCTATTAACCTTTAATGCTAATAGTTCTAGTCTAGAAGCTGCCTTCCCTTACCCATCCACCCATTCCCCCCAAGCTAAAGAAATTTTGTTTACTTAGGTTTTCTTCAAAAGGCCACTGCTCTGTGCTCCTGAACACAGGGTATGCTTTAACAGCTTAGGCAGCGTTCAAGATATGGGTGGCATGATGTGTTCACTACATGCTTTAAAATGCTAAATACTCCCTTTTCATAACATCCAAAATTCTGATTGTCCTTTTAATTACACCAGCACTGAGACGATGTTTGCAGACTCACAACAACTCTCAAATCAGGCATCAACAGCCTCTTGTATATTTACAGTCATGGCCTCACTCAGCTTCAACATTATCAACATTTTGCCCTCATCAACCCTGTCTGTCATCTGAATTCACTGCCTCAATGCCTGTGATGGGATCCCTTCCTTTTTATTTGAGAGTTCCATGGAATAATCTCCTGTGTCTGAACTAGACATTTTAATTCCTTTTATACCCATAATGCCTTTCAGAGATCATTTAAGATAGGACAGGTGACTCACATCACTATAATATGTACGTCTCTCCAGCAACTCTGTAAAGTGACTCTTAAGAATCAGTTCAGATGTTTCACAATCTTAGAAAAATCCTCGCTTTGTACTTGGTAATTCTACAATTTACAATGGCCCCTATTTTTGACAGTCTTGCATAATTCTGTAGCCATAAAAAAATCTCATCTTCCTTCATGCCTTCCCTGTACTGAGGCCTCACGTCCTCCCTGATATTTCTAATAATAACATGCTTAATTAAAAAGTCATACACACAGCACCTTACCTTTGATGCCATACGCATAAACAGTGAGTTTTGATCCTCTGCTGTTCTCATCTTCTCATTTTTGACCAAATCCTTCAGGTTCATACTATCATCATCCTGAAAATACCTTACTCTCTCTTTATCTACATGAGTAGGCATCTGGAAGCAAACACATTAAAAATAAATATTAACCTAATCAGAAAAGATCAGCTACAAATTCAGACCCTAAAAATTTCAACAAGTTTAAAGACTCATGAATCAAGGTATGCAGATCTGAAACATTGGGGCTAACAGCTCCATTTTATCTAAGGAGAAAAACATCTTTCCCTTTCTTCAATTGCATCAGTATGTCTAAATAAAAATAAAGCCTCTTCCCAACGTCACTATATCCTTAACATCCTTAAGGTATCAGAGCTACAACATTAACACTCAGGAAAGATAGGACAGTACTTCACTGAAACAGTTAATTAGCTCATAAAAATGAAATATCCTAAAAAGTAATTTTCATTATTGACAACTCTAAAGCTTTTGTAAAGTCACAGACATTACTGAAACACAGTAATCACAGACAGTACTGCAAACTTGCCGTGTGAATATGGTACCTCTGGGAAATGTTGCCATCTTAGACAGAGTGCACAAGGGAACAGAGATGTCCCTTAGGATAGGATTAAACTAAATTCCAAAGGAGTACAGGGAGTGGTCATTAACATAAAGCAGGACAGCATTTTCCAAAATGGAAACAACAGGATGATGACAACAAATTCCTCACCCTCTTCTGTCTTTCACTTCTCCACAGCAGTGTTGCAAACTGATCTGTCCTACTAATCAAGAATGCTTGCTAGAATTATGAGGTAGTGTCACCTCCTCTTATCTCAAAAGATCAAAGTGCTACTATATTTACTGTTGGAAGCAATTATTGTAAGAATAAAACACTGCTCCAGCTTCCAAGTTTCTTATTGTTCCCCAAAGCACTTTGTTACAAAGATTAGGTCATAATTATTATTGTCATCAGTAGCCACATTTTTGGTAAGAACTAAAGTGAAATTAACCCCTGAGACCTGAGTACCTCAGCAAAATCTTTCTTAATTTGGAAATATTCAGCTCTGCTAATCTTTGTTATTTACATAACTTTATGTAATATAAACTAAAGAGACTGTGATAACTTTTCCCTGAACATGCATTTAAGTAAGTCCCAAAGTGATCCCTTGGGAAATGCAATCTGAAAATAAACTGAATATATGCTTAATAAATACGTACTCTAATACTTAATAACAATCATCTTCCAAAAGGAACTTTTTAACTACCTACTGACATTCTGATAAGATACTCATTAATTGTGGCATTTTAAAAGTAAAACTACAAAATCTGTTAAGAGGTGCAGTTCAATACTCAGATTTGTAAAATTTACCATCTGCTGCTTTCTTCGTCCTCCTTTTGGCTCCAGTGGCTCTGTTGTTCCCATCACAGGCCATGCCCTTCCACTTCCATCTGTTCTCACAAGGACCACTTGTTCATCTTCTTGACGGCTTGAAACCTGTGTCAGGTTTTAAGACATATTTTAAAACAGATGGTACAGACAAGCCAAAAGAAATACCTAATCCACATGAAATAAGTGTTTAAAATCCTAAAGATTAAGTAACAGATTCTTTACATTTTGTGTGTTCAGTATAATTCAAAGTAGACAGTTTCACCTTAGTGAGGTATTCTTTTCACATTCAAAAAGGAAAAAAAGTATTAAAAATACATTCAATTAATTAAATGCAGAGCTTTTTTTTCCAAAAGAACCAAGTTTGTATATTCTTGCTTTTTTCACATAAAGCATGATCTCACACAGATAGACACACAATGCTTCTGAAAGAGTTAAAGAGATAATACTGAATTAATAAACACCACCATCATTATAATGCTGTATTCCTGAAAACCATCTAAAAAGCTACAGCCCATGACCACTTCTTTTATAGATTGGGAGTGTGAAGAATAAACACTCTCACCTCTGTTCCCCAAAAAGTTATAGAACCTGTCTTCATGGAAGGTTCTTTATAGGGCCCCTGCTTGATAGGGGGCCCCTATATAGATATAGGGGATAGATATATATACAAACACAGAGAGGGGGAAAAAAAGGCAGAAATTCTTCACCAAAAAGTAAGTATTTTGCTTTCTAAAATATTAAGAATAATTTTTAAAATCATTAAAAGTCCTGTGAACTTCCTGATTATACTCCAAAGATGTTTAGGTAAACCAGTTGATTAAATTAGAGCACATAATGGGGCCACTACTTAATCAGATGGTATTAGGACAGCCTTTGTCAAATCTTACAAACAACTTCATTAATCTCCATTTCAAGCTATTTTCTACCAAACTGCTTTCCACCTGCCATCCTTGCCTAAGGAAAGCTTGTCCCAGAAACCCAAATAACGTCTGGAAAATCTGTAGATACTGAAGTATACTTCAACAGCTTAATTACATTTTTCCAAGGAAAGTCATATGAAGGTAGAAGTTATGGACCAAAAAGCTGCCTGGGTAAGCCAGACCTCTCTCTTCTGTAACACCAAAGGCAAATCTCATTTTGCAAAGCAAACCAGGGTGTCCAGCACAACTCTGGCTCCAATAACAATACTGATATTTTCAGAGAATACAACATGACTTATTTCCAGAATCAGACAGATACATGTTATTTGTGTGTAATCTGTACCTCAAGTATTCCTTTTTCACAATGTAAGGGCTTTTGTCCCTATTTTTATTTTTTGGGGGGAAAAAAGGTGGTTCATTCCAATGGGAGAAAAAGGCTGTGTGCATTCACCCCACACATGTCATGTGATAAAAGGTCACAGCTGACTGAGACACAAACAGCCAGACTGGGGGGACCAGGTTTTACCATGCCATAAAACCTTATTCACAGCAGATACAGAAAGCAAAGATGAAGTTAACATCAATAAGAATGTATCACAGCAAACTTCTCCAATGCCACAATTCCTTTAAAACTTGGGTGACTTTACAAGTTTGGAGGTTGAACACATAACCACAGATACTGCAGTGAAATCTCAAAAATCCAGAGCATTGCTAATTAGCCTGTAATTGCACAGACCTTTGTAGAGGAAAAACTCACCATACCCACATGGCCAAGCAGGGATACAGAGCTCTCCCAAGAGGACTAATCAAATTCACATAGCAGACCCTTTACAGTTTTCAGTGAATAATCTACTAAGTAGCCACTTCTGAAGGGTCCTGTTCATGTGAAATCCTCTGCCAGGAGCATCTTTCCAGTCATTCAGCTCCTTTTACCTGCTGCCCACATAGTGTCTCCAAAAGGATGCTAACTTCAGGTCTCTCCTTCCCCGCACCTTTGTTTTACTGAGACAAGAAAAGGACGAACTTTTCCATTCCCAGTCTCTAAACTTTAACTTCACTGTATACACGACTTTTAAATAACACAAATCACTAAAACCAACAATCATTACAACAGCAGTGCTTCAACAACTGCAAAGAACAGTAAATACCAGATTCTTATACCAACTTACAAACACTTAATTCCTTTTAAAGACAGCCATCCCCAAATTTGTCTTCACTAAAATTCTTAATACAGACATTTCAAAAAGGATGTCATTGATGTGCAGGCTGTTATTTTCCCAAAAGCTGATGGAATTCACAAGGTGTTCTTTGTGTCAGACTTTCTTTGTCTTTGAAAAAGGGCTCTAAAATGTTAGATCCAAGCAACATTTGCACTTTCTCTTTTCTTCCCATTTCTGCATGCTTACACACTAACACACAAGCAGCAGAAGAGAATCTTCTGGATCTGAACCATGGAATGAGTTAGGACAGGGACAGGGAATGGAGAGGGGAGCAATAGATATAATACATACTGAATTCTTTGGGTCAGAACCCTACAGCTGGCAAGGTTTTGTCTGCTTTATGAGACTTTGAGGTTTTTTCTCCCTAATTTCCAAGAGTCCTGAGTCCTGACACAAAGCATGTAATACTGACTATAATGTATTTAGATTCAATATTCCAGAGGGGAAAAAAAAGGCAAAAAATTATAGTAATTTTTACCTTTAGAATACCAAGTACAAAGAAATCAAAGTGGTCCTTCAAAGAGAGATTAAAGGAAGCAGATAAAAGGATAAAATAATTATGGACAGTATGAAGACCAATGTGAAGTCATGTTAGAGACTAACAGCAAATGCATACTAGGAACCAAAATGTATTTAATGGATGCAAGCCAAACATGATTATTCAGAAGATTAAAGATGTTATTAGAGGTAAAAACATCCTTCAAAATTCAAAACCCTATCTAAATAGAACTGACTTAAAAATATAGCATAACAGAAAGTTAATTCTATTCACACAAAAAATGGATTTTTAGTAGAATCTTACTAACAATAATTAGTAAAGCTATTTCTAAACACATCAGAAACAAAAAGCTTTCTGGTAGAAAAAGATGCTCAAGTGGTTACAGCATTATCAGAAGGTGACATTTGAATAATATATTAATTAATTGTATTTTACTCAACAGCACTTTTTGAAATGAAAAAGAAAAAAAAAAAACCCTAGAACTTTAGAAATAATCTTTAAACTGATATATCAATAAAAGGAGGTTTTTTAGTAAGCTGCCATGAAGTAATGATTTTCACTAGAGCTTCCAAAAAAGAATTCTAACACATAATGTCCACATCCTTCAGCATATACTATATCCCTTAAACAGGTGTTAGTACAAAAATAATGAAAGCGCCCAATATAATAATAAGCTTTAAAATGTGCCAAAGGCTGATCCTGGGAATTCTGGGGCAATGTATGCAAATTTGTAATGGACAAGCTCACACAAGCAAAATAAAAACTAGACTTCCTCTACACTTGAACAATTACACCATACTGAGTAAGAGCCTTTGCAGGAACAATCCACCACTCACAGAAGTAATAGACTTTTTCAAAGGAGTGTGGATATCAATCTAACTGCAAGAGTTACTTAATGTTCTCTTTTTATCTATTGATATTTTCTTTACACCTGTATTCCCATGACTATATGACATGGTATATGGTAACACAATGTGGCCACTGTGATATAATAAATACTCATCTATAAATATGATCAGATAAATAATATTTCTGTTAAGTACAACAATAAGTTTAAAACATATATTAAAGTACTTTTAATATACCTATTCTTAAATGTTAAAATTGAAACTGGAGAAGAGGCTCAGTCACTATCCTTAAATCTTGTGATGTCTGCTAAACAAACAATATAGTTTACAGTCTGAAATGAATAAAAATAGGGTCTATTTCCAGAGTGAGAGAGGAATTGTTTGTTGCTATTAATTAAGGAACATGACTTTTTACTTCAGGCCAATTAAATATGCAAAGTACACAGTTGTTCTCACCAATTGTACAAACTGCTATACAGCAATTAAGACTCAACTGAACAAAACAAGCAGACAAGTCTGGTTTTGAAAGATAAAATATTTGAATTAAATACATAAATAAATAAGATACCGATCTGAATAAGAATTTTGAACTCTCCAGAGATTATCCCTATTCCATAATCCAGCAGGAGGAAGTGGAAATCCTCTGCAACATCAGGTGCATTGCTTAATTTGAGGAGCAAATGAAGTAGTGAGGTGAAAAAATGAAGTAGTCAGGCCAAGCATCTAAGATAAGATCCAATCAGTTTTCAATGCTAATAGCTATAGGGAATAAAATATATTTTAATAGTCAGAGTATTTTAGGGTAGGGAACAAATAAAGTTTAAAAATATATTTTTAATTACTGAGCCAACAAAAAGCTGGATGCTGCATGATTTGAAAGCTTTCTGCACATGTTTACTGAGAGCTACATTCAAGTGGTACAAGCACAGTGTAATAAAGGCATAACAAAGGAACAGTCTTTAGCAAGGAACTAGCCTCTACAACCAAATTCTAGCTTTGTTAAATCAGATTCTGCATTAAGCATGCCACCTGTTTCCTTTCCCCTACAGTCTCCGGTGAATGGAAATGCTTTGAATATTGTCTTATTCCTCTACTGGAAAAGTCTGGCCTTATGTTATAGTATCAGTAAGTGTCCAAAAGATATCTAGCACTTCTCAGAGTGCTGGACTCAGCTATTTCTCCCATCTACCATCTCCTGCTCACTTCCCTTGCTCCTTCTCCTCCCATTCCAGTTACCCTTCTCTTAGGCTCTCAGCTTGCAGTCACACATAACCACCAGTTACCAGAAGGAAGGGTAAATCCCATGTAGGAAGAGCGTCTGCCTCCTTCAGTGGCTAGTCCTAAGGGCACTATATCTCATATTTAGGACTCATTTTATTCCCAACCTGGAGTCCCCAAATAACAAGTTTCAAAGCATCTAAGCTCCCCTTCAGGCTCTAACATTTGCTGTGAATAGTGGCATTGTAGCCTTCAATGTAATGCTTATAAAAATCAGTAGTTTAACCACTCTCTATGGCAAGACTAAGGTTTGCATCTCACAGGAAGATGAAATTAAAATGGTCAGAGGCCTATGACAGCAGTCCACTGTATGCATGTTGTATATACCCCATGTATATACATGTTGTATATAGCCCATCTTTGATCTGGGTTTCTTAAAGTAGAAAAAAGATAAGACTAAGAGAATTAGCAGCATGAGGAAGGAAAGCAAAAGCAAACTTCTAAAAACTAGGTTAAAAATTTAGTATTTCAATAAAGACTTCATAAATATATTAATGAGTCACTATTACACATTCAAAAGGTGCTAACACAGTAATGGGATTTTTAAAAGGTTTTACAAGATCAGAAAGTTGCATTGCCATAATTAGGCCCTTGTGTTTAACAGTGAAGAGAAGCATTAGAAAATCTGTGTTGCAGGTTGCAACACAGAGGTGAACTATTCTACAGAAGAGCATCTGTATCAGGTAGTGCTTGGTTTGTGTGTAAACACTGGACTAAACAAAAATCCAAAAATTCCAAACCATGGAAAAGGATTAGCTTTCTATTCTTTTTTTCCGCTAGTAAGTGAGTGACACTGGTTACTAACACAATAAGTAAAAAACTTCATTTGTTCTTACTGATGTAAAGTCAGTTGCCCCTTAAAATTCAGCAATTCTTTGACCTTATATTACAAAAAGGTTATTTTGGCTAAACTGTTTATTACTCAGAATAAGCAGTTTATTAATCTTCATTAATCTACTTTTTACAATGAATGTCTCTGACATTAACCCTGCATGCAGAAATCCTTCTGTTTCTGCTCAGTATTTATTTTCTTAGAGCATCCTTAAGACAGGGTGATCAGAATATCATCTCTTGAGTAGAATGGCCACACACACAAATCTAGAATTAAATTCATTAAGTCATACTGCCAGCCTGTGGAAGTAAAACTGCAACTAGTAACATATAACTTACTGCAGATTGTAATGTGTCTGTCCATTGATGCACCTAGAAATGGAGAAAACTAAAGCAATTAAGTCTAATTTTAGAATATATCCTGGATTTCAGGAAGCCACATAGCCTTGAAAATACAACCTTAAACAAAGCTCTAAATATTCAGTTTGATACTCTAAATTGTTAGCTACACTTTGAAATGGTTAGTCACTTAGCCACATCAATGAGCCACTGTAGGTATGAGATGTAAGAAAATTTGTAAAAACTATAATGACTAGATGGCTTGTTTTTACAGCGAGAACATCTGACACAAAACATATATACTACAACTATAAAAAAAGAGAAGTATTGAAGCATGTTGGTTCTTAAGTCCACAGATTTCTATTTCATCTTATCAACTGATTTAACACAGTGAAATGGTAAATACAGCAGTAAAAATATGCAGGAATTTAACATGATGTGGGAGACAAATACAGCCAGAAAAAATGGCACCATCAGTTACAAGTGCTGCGTGGCACTTGGATATGGTTTTTTCTCTGCTGTTAAAGCATATTTGGAACCTTTTGTATTCTCAGTTTGAATTCTAAGAAGTTTTTGCCATTCTGCCATTTTATACTTTTTAGGTGCTCTGAAATGATATTTTACATCATTTACTTACTAATACAATTTTCCCAACATGTTTTAATTGCAAAAGCCACATTCCTATGAATTACATTCAGGAAGATAAACCACTTTGACTTAATATGTATTTGTCTTAAATAATTGTGCAATACACTCTTACTGACATCAACAAGAATGTTCAGGAAATAAACTAATCACTAACAGCATACACTTATTATTTTTTAAAAGTATGCACTAATGACATGAAAGCTGTTCTGCAGCTCATACCCCTTTCATTATTCTGTGCTACATTTAGAGCTACTCAAGTCTGTAGGGGAAACAAACTTTTGCTGAAGAAAGAATGGCACAGCCATCTTGCAGACAAGATTCAAGTGTGATGGAACAGCAGGAATCAGGAATGATGATGAGCTGAAAACATCTGAGAGTAAACAGGCCATGAGCCATCTGTTGCTTTATCTCCCCACCATCTGAAGTTTCAAATAAAATCTCAGATTTTTACTGTGCATTTAGTGAGGATCATTAATCCCCAGCCTTCTAGTTTTTGCACAAGTGTCTCAGCTATACTTCTATGCCAAGCAATTTAAAATCATTTTTAAAGTATTCTTTATATATGGTAAGTCTATCCTACAGCTGTATTTAGATTCTGCATTGGTTAAGTCGGAATAAAAGTTATGAAAACATATTATAGGTAAATTTTGACAACCAAATATTTTCATTGCAGAAAAATATCTGTGTTTATAGTCTCAATTCCCAAACCTAAAATTTAACAACCTGGTACACCTGCAATTTTGAACATTAATTTTCAGGGTGATTTGGCTTTTGCTTTGTGTTTGTTTAGCATTGGCTTGGTTTCTTTTTAAATAAAAACCCCCACATATCAGAAGCGTTCCTTTCCTTCTTTCTTTCACTTCCTACTCTGAAGTACTAATCACTATCTAAATTTTGCATGTATACACAAATATACACAAACACACATGTCCACACATACCACCTGACTTTGAGATAACTGTCTCTTTCTACAAAGAATCACTGCCATTTTTAAGCTATTTGTGAATAGGTCAATCTTGAAAACATATGAAAAATAAACATACGTTCTTGTTTTCCCCATTATCATTACTGAAACCAAGGGAAAATTATTTCAGGTTTGCTCCACATCTGATTCCTCTCAGCTTCTCACTCCTAATGCCACGTAGTTTACTTGTCTCAGGATAGTAACTGTGCAGCAAATCATTTCTCTGGCTAAAGATCCAGCATGTTCCATCCTGTCTCCCCTAAGGCAGAACTATACACAATGGCATGCAACGGATGCAATTTTATAGGATCAGAGAATATTAAGGGTTTGGAAGGGACATTAAAGATCATCTAGTCCCAACCCCCTGCCATAGGCAGGACCTCCCACTAGCCCATGTTGCTCAAGGCCTTGTCCAACCTGGCCTTGGAACACTGCCAGGACTGGGGCATCCACAACCTCACTGGACAGCCTGTTCCAGTGCCTCACCATCCTCACAGTAAAAAAATTCTTTTTAATATCTAACACAAATTTTACCTCTTTCAATTTGCACCCATTACTTCTTGCCCTGTCACTACAGCTCCTAATGTAGAGTCCCTCTCTGGCTTCGCTGTAGGTCCCCTTCAGACAAGTAGGATTTGAGATTTAAGCCAAGCTGTTTTATTCAGTTTCTTTTCTAAAAACCAGTGTTAGTTCTTCAAAAAGAATTTTAAAAAATATTATTTATAGTGAGCTAGTTTCCCTAGAATTCTCCCTCACTCTGGAGTCTAATAAATCTCAGGAATCCAAATTAAACATCAGAACTTCAATACATCAAAATTTGTGTTCAGACAGGAGGTGTTGGAAACATAATCAACCTTATTATTTATACCCAAGAAGAATAATTAAATAAAAATAGCAGAAGTGCTTGAAGTACATGGAGTTCTTAATATTATGAAATATATTCAGTAAAAGATGAGTCCCACTTATGCCATAAAACTCACCAAATTAACTTTTCCTTGCACTATAAATCTTCTCCTCCTGATATGTACAAGCAATGGCCTGGAGTTACTCTCACAGATGCAACAGGTAGCCGAGAAAAGGTTTCCTCCTTTAAAGCAGCACCATGTCAGCCACTGTAAAGTGAAATGCTGTGCCTGCCAAAAGTCAAGTCTTACTCTACGGATGTCTTCTATGCCCAAGAGGCTTCACAGAAGCACTGAATACTCTTCAGTAGAAAAACACTCATACTAGACCAAAGGCTGAAGGACTTCCACAGAAAATTCAGTTATTCAAATGAAGATTTTCTGTGATTAAATAATTCATATTTTCCCTACATATTCTCAAATGCATAACAGAAAAGCCTATAGCTGTTTCTATTTTTCAGAACTCTCTTCTTTTAAATAATCAGTGGCACTATACTCTACCATGTTATTCTGCTTAAAGTACCACCTTCCAGCTTTCATTCAATTTTGTATTGATTTTTGTCTTTCAAATGCAATTCATCATTATTGATAACTGTATCTAGCATTTGCTCAGCAGAAACTACTTTCTGTTTCCTGCATACTAATTATGTTCTATGGAATACAGAAAAAAGCTTAGGGTTGAGAAGCTTTTCTTCTAAGCCATACTTCATTTGGGATTGAAAACACTTTAAAAAGATGCATACTCTTATACTATATTCATCCACCACCATGTTGTTGGACCAGATGCTCATGATAAGTACCTTGCAAAGGATATATTCTATATTCTGCCTCTTCCACATTTAAATTTGTACATTCCAATTTTTGTAGTAGCAAAACCCGCTGCAAATAATGTGCCTCATAGGAGTTCCACTGTTCCAGATACAGTTTGTTAAATAAAAATACTGAATAAAAGTATAAATTACAGCAGTTGTGACTGGTACTGACAATGGCAGAGGTGACATCCTCATAATCAATGTAATAAAATCTAGGGTTGTGTAGCACTTTCAGAATAGAAATACAAACTGTATTTAAGTGGTAAACTATGAACACATGGAAGTTGTTTTGTAAATGCTGAAGTATCCACAATTTTCTGCTGTCTCCTTACATTTAATAGGTATCATTTTCATCATCTATCCCAACTCAGAAACCCTATGGTACAGCAGCCTTCTCTTTACAGAGTTTCACCAGGACTCAAAGTGCAGCTTTGCTTTCTCAAAATGCCCATGACAAATTAGACAATAAGCATCTGAAAATAAGCATAATTTCATTCTATCCCAAATGAAATCAAAAGTTTTTTGATTTCCATAGATCCTGAAGGTTGACTCCTGCTCAAACTTAAAGATAAAATAAGCACAATCTAAATGTGGCTCAAACATTTAACTACAATACCCATTAAGACTCCAAATTCCATTAACAGGTAATTTACCTGTATTCATACTAAAATTCATAGGGTTACATATTTAAGGCAGCCTGCAGTGAACAACAGAGGGGTTCTACCCAAGCTGAGACTTAGTGAAGTATATCAGCTGAGAAACACAATGGTTTTAAACTCCAAACAAGTTTTTGAAAACTGTACTTCACAACCACATTTTTGAGATTGCCTGGGGTAGAATTCTTGTCTAAGTCAAAAAAATTACAAAACTAGTCACTAAGTCTCACTGTAAAAGCTATATTTGCCTCTACTCCCAGTTATAAACAAAATAAAATGATATAAAATTAAAATAGGATTTAAGCTAACACTTTATAGTCCCTTCAGTCTGTAGTTTCTTGATCACTTTATGGCAGAATAAACCAGCACCACATCAATTCAAAAGAATTGATCCTGTCCTCTGTACAAACCCCAGCCATTCATACACCCCCTTATACTAGTGTAAGTCTTCACTCAGTCACACAGGGAACGGAATTGGGAAATTGATCCGTGTCCAATTAATTAAGAAAAAAACCTTCCTAGGGAGATGCATTCAAAATTGGCTTCACTGCTTCCTGATTTATCTCCCCAGCTCTCCCAACAGAAACTGAAATAAGGCAAAGACACACTTCAGGACCACCCAGCACGACACTGGCCATGCTGCTCTGCAGAAGCAGAGACAGACCTGCCTGAAACAAAATGTTTCATGTTTGTTACTGGTAATGGAGGCACAGCTATCAAGCTTTGGGATCAATGGGATATCTGGAAAACCATTTCTGTGGCAACTGCTTCAGGTACCTCAGTTGGAGTACATCTGTGTGAAGTGGCTGAGGCTGGCACTTGGGTGATCTATGCCACAGGAAGGCTGAGTCATGGAGAGCCAAACACCCCTTCACAAAGCAGCTTCCCTTGTGATATGGGATGGTTTCTGAACATCTGGGCTGCTGACACACAATGTTACTTAGCTGGCCCTTGGTACACAGGAGCACCAAACATATCCTGCTTGTGTCCCACTAGTCAAAAGCAATTCAAAGCTGTAAAATCAGTAAAAATAGCCTGCCATCACAAAGGACAGAGCAACTGTAAGCTCTGATGGACTTCTGACACTCCAACACCACCTAATACAGACTAAAAGGAGCCGGGAAAGAGGCACAGGCAAAGGATACTCATAAATATTTACATCTGGTATTTTTGCAATGACTGTTAGTAGTAAAAACATTCTAATTAAAAATTAAGATAAAAATCAGAATATGGTTGAAGACCAGACCTGACCAAAATTGTTATCCATAACTCAGTACCTAAGGAATAGGTGTCCACCAGCATTTGTGAGGCTCACCCACAACATGATCTGTACTTCCCAATTTTAAAATCTGAATGGATTTTTTCCTGTGTAATTACACAACTCCAGTCTGCTTTATTTAGTGTTTTTTTTATATATATGAAAAACATGCCAAAGAACTGCACTGCAAAGAAGCAGAATCTACCTACACAGAGCTTTTGTAATTTTGAATTGTTGTGAATTCAGGTGTGAGACTTAAATACTATCATCACAAGGTAGTCAGGCAGAGACCACACATTGTAATTCAGTTTAATTTGTCTTCTAAAGACTGGACAAATACTAGTTGGTGTATGAGGTCTCACATGAAGCTTTTTAGGACAAAAGAATTTAGTGGCTTTTAAAACTCAACTCACTAGCACCTGAGTTTTTACTGTGAAACTGGGTAAAATTGAACAAGAACTGAGTTTTTGTCTGAAAGTTTCCTCTCCAACATGAGGAAAGATAACTCATAACTTAAGGTATTAGCCCTGTTTCCTTATATCAGTGTTGGTACAGAAGAAGCTTTCTTACATTTCTTAAACACCACCCCTCAGAAGGAATAACATTTGAAGTGCCAGCTTCTTCAGAGATAGTAGTCATGTAACAGCCAGCACATATCAGTTTCATTTTTAATGGAAGATATATATCCTTGCTGAGGAAATATTATGAGTTAAAAAAAAAAAACATTGAATTTGCTAAAGTACCATGGACAAAGTTTTGTTTACCAACAAAAAGTACCATTCAATTTGGTCAGTCACTCACCTCAGTCACACTTCCTAATGTTCCTGAGTACATCTGATGTTCTCTAATTCAGCTGCTACCTGTATCATACATATAACATCAGTGCAAAGAAAAGAAAATATTTTCCCACTTACCTCTCTGCCAGCCTTTGCTGGAATCTGTCCCTGAGTCTCTCTCAACTTGCGAGCACTGTCAAGTTTTGCTTGAAGTTCTGAAGCTAAATCCTTCAACAAAAGTGATAGTACTCCATTAGTTTAACTATCTAAATTTTTTTATCAAAATGAACTGTTCATTTCATTTTTTTGTATTTTGATATAACATTTTAAACTCTAATAACACAAAATAGTAAAGAAAATGTCAATATCATTCACACAACTCTTTATAGGATATAACATGAAAAAAATTATCAGAATAGAGGCATCTGAAGTATAGGAACAAGCATTGCCATAAAAAGACCAGAAAATGTATTCTTAAGCATTATTAAGTTCTACGAATAAATGCTTTGCATAATTAAGCATAGGTATTACTTTATGTATAGGAAGCTGAATAAGGAAGCTTGAACACATCATATGCTTTTTCTTTTCTTGTACACACACATACATACACAGCTTTACACACATACATCAGCTCTATGGGTCTAGGGAAATAGCTCTCAGAAATCTTTGCTATGAAGTTTCACAGCTCTCTACACTCCATGTCCAACTTCTGCACTTCAGACCTTATTTTGAGAATTAAAATGTACAAGAGGTAGAAAATAAGAACAGTTTACAGTCTTGTGCAAATTGGTTTTGATGCTCCTGTGCTCCCTTAACCATCTGACTATTAACTAAATAGAAGTATTTCAGAATATCTTGGATTGCTAGGAATTGGCAGCCTATCAACCTGCAAAGAATAGAACTATTTATACTCTAACCCCTCTGTCAGTTTCACTGACTGGACTCCAACAATCATGCCCATACTCGCCACCCAAAATTAAGTCATTTGATCAACACCAGGCAGAAAACCAGTAACAAAAATAGATTCAGAATTCATTTGGCCCACATGGCCAACCTCGAGCTCCAGCCACCAGAACATGCTGTTACATAACCATCTAGTCTGGTGTGTGGGGATGAACTTGCTTAAACAAGCTGCATTTTCAAACTGATAAGAGAAAGACCATGAAAAATATTTAAAATGCCACAAGGCTATTATATATGATATATATTATATTAGCTATTTTATTATTTAAAATGTTGTTGTTTGGTTTAAAAAAAAATTAGGTTGATCCAGAGTGCATATATAGAAAAATGTATCGATAAAAATAATAATAAATTGTAGTACTGGTTTCTGTCACATGATTTGGGTCAAAATAAAACAAAATGATCCAATATTAAATGAATTACACTGTCCCCATAGAATACGTGTATATTTTTCATCAAATCACTTGCATTCAGTTCCCATCAGGTTGAAAAGAAAAAGACAGATTTGTGCCCGAAGTTTTGTTTAGGCAATGCTACTGAAGCTGAACAGTATCAGAAAAAAGTTTACAAATTTTTGCTGCTTTCCATCAGTCTTTGGAAAACCTTCCCCTTCACAGTACTTTAGCAATTAGTGTATACATGGCTTATAGACAGCTTATAGATAGTGTATAGATAGTGTATGGTAGACACCAGTCCCTCACAAACCTATCATAATTACTTTCATAAACATATTTTTCCTCACTAGTGTATGTTTTTTAGTATTAACTAAGAAATCTAGATATTAACATATGAACACATCTATTTAAATTATTAACACTGTACCTTAGTAGGAAATACATTACTTCAAGTAACTTTTAATTCACCTTTGAGGATAATAACATTTAAAATGGACACAATTTCTAGATAAGGTATAGCTGTTCAAATGTTTAAAGCTACATACCCACATCTATGTCTAAAGCCTGTGAGAAAAGAATTCATAACATAAAATTGGTTGGAAAAGAAAATATTTGTAAAATGGACACTTTCTCCTAACAAAATTTGAATTATCTGATAGGGGCTTTAACAAAGATTAACACCATGTCCTAATCCAGCAATAATGACAAAACATACTAAAACTTTCCACAAATCAAAGAATTGATAGCTCTTGAGAAATATTAAATTACCACTTGGAGACTTAAAATGTTTATATATTACTATAAATAAATATTTATTTATTATTTCTTAAAGATGCAGATTTTGGTGCAAATATTATGTCACAAGAGGCAAACTAAACAGGTGCAGTAAAAATTAATCTTAAAAAATAAATACAAAAGCCCACAGTGATAGCATTTGCTTCTAAAAAATATGAAAATAGTTCCTTAAGAGCAGCTATTCAGAGCCAAGCACTTGAAAAACACAGCTTAAAAACTAACAGACTCTGACCTTGTTATAACTGAAGCTTCCAGACAGTACTACTGAAAGGAATTAACTCATTATAGCCATGTTTAATGTAATAAATAAAATACATAAACCTCCAAATTTTGTGTTGCTGAAGAGGGAAAATCTTGTTCCTTCAGGTAGCTCGCTGAAATAAAATGTTTACACGTTAAATATAGAGCTGTTTCTCCCAGCTCCACAGACCAGCCTCAATCAGAGCAGGACCACAAAGCATTCCACAGCTGTTCTCAGTGCAGAGCTGGCTGCAATGGCAGCCAGTTTTACAATTTCCATATGACAATTAATAAGCCCGCTTATACAGCAGAGCTATGGACCACAAGCACCTACGTGTGGCAAAGCTGATGAAATAAGCAAAGCTTCAGACACTGTTTACCTTGTAACAAAGACAGGGAGCTTTGTAGTTTTCACCTGCTCCTTTTTTTATAAAAAGAGAATAAATACTATAAAAAGGGCAGAGAACAACTGGTTTAGATATGCTGCTTATCCTAAAAAGCCTGGGGTCCTGAATCCTCTATACTGCTTTTAAAGCAGAAATTACTGTAAAAGCAGTACCTTCAAATCCTACCAAATTTTGCAAGTCTTTATTTGCTTGAATCAATACCCTTTTAAAAAACACACCCAAACAATTAAATTGCTGTGAGCTTTGAAGAAAAACTGCAGTAAATCATGACAGTTTTTCAGAGCCATTACCATGTCTCCCATGAGCTCTGCTTTCACAATCCTCGCTCCCAGTCTGTTCATCTCCTCTTCACTAAGGACCCGAGGCGGCTCATCCTTTGATGATCTGTAAAACAGCAGCTGCACTAAAGCCACAGAAAAACAGTGCAGTGTTCACCTGTGTAATTCAGTATGATAAGCCTACTGTACTTGTACATATGTGTCTACCAGCAAAATAATTGAAAACGATGTATTATAAAAATGTATTTACAGACTGAATTTGCCAAGGACTCTGAAACCAAAGACCTTGAATCAAATTTTTATGAGGTTTGTTTCCTCTAACTTTTGAGAACAACTCAAATGAAAAGCACTATCTGTGAACATTCTCCCAGCATGAAAAAACAGTCAAGAGTCAGGAGCAGGTATAAGAAGGAAGAAAAAACAAGGGAAAGAGAGAGAAGAAAGTTTTATTTTCAACTACTCTAATTCTTCTTTCCAGCTTTGGCCATGCTTTTACTTCTCAGCTTCTGCAAAATCACCCATTTCTGAGTTATTATGCTTGTCAAATGGCCTTCCACCTCTTGAAGATTATTTATTTTCCCATATTTATCTGCTCACAGTACAATCTTTGCATCTGAATATTTTATGGTTGATACAGAAGAGTTGCCATAGAAAATTAACAGGTACCTTTTAAAAATATGAAGTCCCTCTAGAGAAGCCACAGCTGGTAATAAAGAGTATTGTACCATAATGTTGGTATTAAAAACTTAGCATACGACTTTTTATTTTTATACGACTTGTTATTTTTATCATATTTATTAAGTACAGATTCCAAAAAAATACTGCAAAGAAGCATCAAGGAAGTTTGGCTCTTGTTCTCTGACGCTAGGAAAGACTAAAACCAATTAACTCTAAAAGTAAAATACCTAACACAAAAGATACATGAGAGTACAGTTATGATAGTGGTTCCTGCTGTTAGAGACAGAATTTTCTCACTAATTGATATGGCTAAACCCTGTAGGAGTTGAAGAAGGGGAAATCTTTGAAGATGGTATCCTCTTTAGGCACCAGATCTCTCCAGTCCTGAGAAAATTACTAGAGTTGCTTTTCTTCATTTTCAAGATGCCCAATCCAAACCCCCAAAATTCAGCAGAATTTACTTTAATTTCACCAGAAACAAAACATGCAAAGATTAAGTTCCCACTGTTCCTTAAGCTGTATCCTTCAAAGCAAGGCAGACTACGTCAGAAAAGGGAACAAAAGGTGTTTATTAATTCATATATGCTTTTTTTTGATGGTGCTAGTGCTCGAATCACTGTCTGAACTTTCTGAGACTTGAGACATTGCTTTGATTTGCTTTTTATCTTGTCTCAAATTAAACTCTGAAGCAGTCACATTATTAAGTGTGACTTCCAGCAAACACTAGCTGATGGACTTTTCCTCTGGGGAGATCCCTTGGACATCCAATCAGCACTTTTAATTAACCTGTGTCATAACTGTCCAAAACACTTTGATTTATAGGCTGAAGAGACTTCCTCTGTGCTTTAGAAAAGATAAAATTTAAAAGCCATACTTTCAGCATGAAAGATGAGGAACTGAACCAGCAACACCTATTAATTTAAGCCTTCACCTCAAAGATTTACTTTTTGTGACTGACAACACTATCAAAAGAGTGCATGTATTACAAGTCTTGAAACTTTAAGAAGAAAAAGAAAGCAGCAGCTTATAAATTACTCTCAACAGGTATCTGCTGCACAAATCCAAACCTGAA
The DNA here is from genome assembly GCF_012460135.2 of Molothrus ater. Classification (NCBI taxonomy): domain Eukaryota; kingdom Metazoa; phylum Chordata; class Aves; order Passeriformes; family Icteridae; genus Molothrus; species Molothrus ater. The sequence goes on along the minus strand of NC_050479.2, from coordinate 74,302,501 downwards.
ACGTTCCAAAAGCCAGAATTTTCTATGAAATACAATACCAAAAAAAATACTTCTGACTGCTGGAAACAGGAGGACAGGTTATTTAGTATTTCAAAACACACAGAGTCTCAGGAGTTAAAAAGTCATCTCAGAAGAACTTGGAAATAAGTTATGTCAATAAGCAGAGGCTATATGGTTTTGCAGGCCTAAGTAATCCCCAGTTTACTAATGAGTCAGCCTAGTAATTGCATTGGCTAAGAAATATAATTAAAATATCAAAGAAGATGGACAATTGGGTTTAACAGCACCAGAACGGAAAACACATGCAAAAGAAAATATCAGCTGAACAGTTTCTACATCTAGTTCTCTTCTGTGAGGAAAAGAACTATCTTTTTTATAATAATAATTGAATTCTTTGAACTTGAGCAAGTAAACCACTTCCGCACACAATCTCATTTCCCAAAATTTGCAGCTTTGTCCAATTACAATTACCATTGCACTTAGTAAATGTTGCAGTTAAAAAAAGGTACTGTTATTTACCTGCAACTAAAAAAAGTGAATCACCATTCTTTCACAGAAAAAAAAAAAAAAAAAGGACTGAAAAGAGTAGCTGCTTCTTCGAAGAAAACAATACTGAGGCAATGTTCTTCTAGGTCTGGCTGGATGGGATGGAATTTATTTTTTCCACAGCAGTGTGGTGGTGAATTTTCCTCCACATTGTGCCTAGCCCTCTCCTTCTCAGGCCATTCTGCAATCCCAGGAATTTCCATTATGCTTTGGCCTTTGAGGAGCAATGAAGTATCCCTTGACTGTAGCAGGAACTCTTGCCAGGCTAAGGCAGGAGCACACTGTCTGCACCCAGAACTCCTGGTGCCTGCCACAGTGGGGAACAAAGGCAGAAAAACTCAGTCAGCCCCTGGCAGCCTCTGATCATTACTCACCTGAACCACAGCCTGAGTAGAACTGTACCATTGCTACTGGAACTTTCAAAATTCCAGTGACTGTGCCAGACTGCGGCCAGGATTTAAATCTACTGATGACTGCAGCCCAGCACACTGTGACTCCCCCAACAACAGAGCTGTGTGAGGGCCCCTGAGCTCTCCTAGCCCACAGTGCCAGCAGTGCACTGAGTGGGACCCCTCTCAGAACTCACGAACTCCCCCACATGCAAAGATTAGAGCACTGTCATAGAAACCTGAAACCCTCCACTCCTTGAGGCTCAACTCCTGCTTGTTGATGAACCCCAATACACTTCAAGTATTTCACTGAACTCAAGAGGAACTCCTAAAAGGCATTTTTTATATATTCACATATATATATATATTTATACATTTATACACTTCTATCCCTATAGATCTCTTTTCATCCACGTGCATGCACGTGTGAATTATTGGAACAATCTGAAAGAAAAGATTCATAGTAACAACCACACTAGTCAGATCACTGGAAGAACCAGCAAGCTGCTAATACTCATGGCCTGGAGAACAGGAGGCCTTCTGAGCAGAGCAAAAGGTTAGTTCTCTACAACTTCTGAGTCTGACCATCTCTCCTTACTACTCTCCATTGTCTTTCACAAAAGTAAGTAATGGAAAACTAAATTCCTGCTGCCTATCAAGTTTGTGTTTCCTTTCCCAGTCCTATTAATGCTTCCCCTTCACCACAAAAAACACACTTTCTATTAAACAGCTTCTACTATTTTTCATATGCTACTACTTTAGCATATGAGCTCATCTCACGAGTGGCAAACCTATCCCTACTGTATTAATTATTTCAGTTTTTAGTCAGCATTTTCTACCATTTCAAGGTTGTATTTTATAAAGTCAATGACCGTTAGGATACTTTGGAGGTTTTTCTGCCTAAGAGGCCAATTTTACCACAGTGTGAATAACATTAGAAAGAAGCAGAAAATAGCCTATCATTAGCAATTCTCAAATGCACTGAGGAGACAGATCAGGTAGGGGATGTTCACTACTTCTGCTGAAGTTACTTCTTCCAGCTGCCCTTAGCTGGAGGCTAAGACCCCTCCTCGAAACTAAAGAGATCTGATATAATCAGTGCTTATCATGTCAAAAAGGAGACAGAGCTTTCGTTATATTTTGCCATGAAAAATACAGCAAATAAAAACCAAGTAAGGATGTTCATAAAATACCTAGAGGATGATGTTTTACTGTCAGATAAAATCTGTTTCTTCTCAGGGGTATCACTTGCGTGCTCCTGTCGTAACTTCTCTTTTTCATCACTTGGAGCTCTTTTCCAACTTTTGCCATCAATTTGTTCTCTAGTACCTGATGATTTTTGATCAGATTTTAATTTCTCATTGCTATCTTCTGTGTGTGTTTTGGTCCACAGTGCAGTATCCTCACCAGGTTTCTGGAAACGGCTGCTCAAAGAGCTATGAGCTGAGTCCTCCTTGGAAGAGAACTGCTTTAACTTGGAGTCTCTGGATGCATTATAAGATGTTAAATCATCTTCAGAGGGCTTCAAAAATTTGTGTTTCAAGTTGCTTAGAGATGAACTCCTCTCCTGATTTCGTTTGTCACTGGAGTATTTGTCTGCTTTGGAGCTGTAGCCCCTTGGTACTGAGTCCATTCTACTGTGTCCACATTCCTGGTCTGCTCTTGACACATCTCTTCTGTAACCCCTGTCTTCCTGTGCCCACCCCTTGCCATACTTCTCCCTGGAATAGCCCCCAGACGTATGCCTGTCTCTATCATCTTCATCTCGTGTCATCTTTTCAATATGCTGTTCTTTCTTTTCTTTCTTCTCTTTCTCACTTTCTGAATAGTCAGTCTTCTTCCATCTTCCACTTCTATGATAATTTTCCTTTTTGGATGCAGCTTTTTCAGCTTCTTCTAATCGTGATTGAAATACCTCCACTGACTAAAAGAAAAAACAAAAAAGTCATACCACTTTTAAGGCAAGGGGATATTGTGTAAGTATTTCAAATTTGCTATAAGATCCCATATATTAAAAACATTTAACAAGAAAAATATATAAAAGGCTTGGTAGCTCTAACTCCTTTATCAACTGAGAGAAGCTTCAGGGGCTGGTTTTTCTTGCTTCTTTTCACATGTTTTACTTTATACATTAAGTACTTGTGCCTTCATATGAAAGTAATCTTTTCCAAGCATCTATTAATATGAAGAAAATTTAACTGAAGATCCTTACCCCATATCTCTCTGCTACAATTTCGTCAAAATTTCGCTTCTCTCTCTCAGCCTGCTCCTTCATCCTTTGGTATGATTTTCGCAGCCAACTTAATCCAGCATCTTCTACCACTGTAACTAAAGTAGAAAACAACAAGAGGTTGTAGTTTAACATCTCAATAATTATTCCTATTTGACCTTATTTTGTATGTGACATTACAGCTTCACCTAAACTTATTGTAAAAATTGAAGGAGTTCAAAAGAAAAACAGAATTCATATACAAATACAATTACATATTTTCATAAGTTAATGCTGGTTATACCTCAGCAATACCACTCATTTAGTTTAAGTTTCTCTAGTTTATCACAAGCAGTTTCCAATACAGGAGTGACATATGAGAAGCTGTAGAGTTTCTTTATGACATTAAAGAACCTTCCTGTCACTCCCACATCCTGTATCCATTCTTGGGCATACTCCTTACAAACAAGTGAATTCCTTTTCTCAGAAACTGAATGAGTAACCCACTGCTTCCCATGTGAGAAGGCTAGCAGTGGTCCTGACATTCTAAACACACACTCACTGATGCCTGCCAACTCCTACAGATCTCTGATCTCTGTGACTCCTAAAAGTGGGCATGAAGCTAATGGTTTCTGGGACAAACCTGGAAATTTTTGTCCCAGAAACTATTAGCTTCATGCTAATGGTTCACAGGGAAAGGCTCTCAAAAAGCAGACCCCACTCTTCTCTGTTGATAGAATACAAGGATCATTCTCACCACATAATAAATGTTTCATGACATTATGTAAAAGGTTTTTGTTACTGTGTTTGCTGAAAATGAGCAGGATAGTCCTGGGGTAAGAAAAAAAGTGAAAAGACTACAGAAATGCTATTTTTCACCAACTGCACCTGTAATGTACTTCATTTTGATGTGACTCAGACTTCTGTGGGTGAATTCTTTAAAACTGTAATTTGTGCAATGGTATGAAAGGAACCAAATGAGTTGACAACAATTTATCTTGTCTTGGTTAAATCATACTTTTCTTTAATTAGTTCAAAATGGAGAATTTGGTAAGGATATTGAAGGTCAAACCACTCAAGATAAAAACCCAGTGATTCTGCAAAACACATATACTATGATACTAACCAATATTCACTATGGAATTTTCATCCAAATTTTACTCTATTACCTATATTATTAATAATATATATATTATTAATAATCCTGTTACAACAGGAGTAACAACATTAGGAGTCATTTGTTAGCAACACAGAGTCCAGAAACTGGAGACAGAAATTTAAGATTATTACTAAAAGTTGCTCTTTACCTTTCTTAACTGAAGCCTCTTCATCTTTCTCTGGTGGCAAACCTGTACCACCATCTTTCCAATAGGGATTGAGTTCTCTCTCAGACAACACGGCCTAAAACAGAAATAATTTAAATGTTTGCATAGCATATGGTTTGTATTTTATAGAAGATCTATACATTTTGAGAGACTTGTATGTGAAGTCACACAATTCACCACCATCACCACTTTCATGGTCTAAGCATCTGTTGTACACATTGTTTTGTGTACCAAAGAAAAAGCAGACACTCAGGCACAGAAAACAGAGCAGTATAAACCTATGTGGACAGCAAGTAGTTGGGTGGGAGAGTCTATAAAAATAATTCTTTTCTAAGACTAAGAATACATATGAATTGTCATTAACCATATAATACATGCTGACATTCTGGTGATTTAAGATGTCCACATTAAATGGTCCTCCTGAAATAGTGTTCAGGAAAAAAATTGCAGAGAAAAAAAATTTTAAAATATTCATCCCTTGTCCACAGACAATAACCAAGGCACTGCATACTACACAAAAACAGTGATCCAGGTCAGTCTGGTTCCCAAGTACAACACAACTAACTGGAAAACCTAATGGCAAGAAAGAGCCTGCTGTGAGATGTGAGGACAAAGAAATATTAGCTAGTGATGCGTCACTATGTTTTCAGATCAGACTACATAGCATTTAACAAGGTAAATGAACAAATGAAGGAGCCATCAACTGTATGTAAAAAGAGTTAATTCAATGACAGCAGCCCTTTCTCCAGCCAGACCCTGAATCACCCACGTGTTCACCAACAACTGAGACATGAAAGGCACAACAACTGCTCCGAGTTCTTTCTTTAGGAGAAAACAAGCCTCTGTACCCTACACTTAAATACAGTAACTTAAATAAGCTTTTACAACACTAAACAATGGTGCCCCTTTCACACACCATGGAGAAGGCCAGACCAATAGCCTGTCATTGTTACTAACAGAACTTAGTACTAACAAAAGTAGCATTCTCCTTACCTAGAAGTTAAAAGGCTTTTCTCCACAAGCCTGATATATGAAGCCTTCCATCCAAACAGACCAATTTAATTAAGATCATTATCACATCAGGCATTAGTTTTAATAACAATAAAGACTTACATATTTGAACCAATTCATTACTTTATTCATCACACAAAATTTAGTAAAAGGCAGAAAAAGATTAAGATATTAATTCCTCCTACCTGCTCAAGTTCTTGAGCTTTCTGCCGTTCCAATACTTTTTCTTTGTGTCTTTCACCTTTGACAGCTGCTACTGATGTTGTTTTCAATGACATGAAGTTTAAATTCATCCATTCTTCTCTCTTTAAAATAAACACAAAGAATCAGTGTTCATAATTCCAACAAAAACATGGCTTATGTGCCAAACCAAAGCAGTGCAACTACTGACAAATGTTGCTGACAATAAACAGTATAGGTTCTACAAACACATATTAAATACTTCAATGAAAAGCAAATATGATTTTAAGAACTCTAATCTTCAAATTTTTTAATACTTAAACAAATTTCATGTCTCCCTGTAATATGAAATACATATTTACAATGGCATTTAAGACATTAGTAAACATGAATATTTTTAGTCTGCTAATCATTAGAATAAACAAATACTGTACATCTCATTTAGCTAACTCTAATCTCATGATCTCTTACATCTCTTCTAGTGTATACAAAATCTGCAATCATTATCTGAGCATAGTTCACACCTCAGATATCCAGGCACTAACTGCACCCTCAAACTTAACAGTTATACATCTAAATTCTGTGAACTGTACCCATGATAACAGCTAGAAAACTGCATTTTCAGAACTTAAGCCAGATCAAAGAGATTTTAAAAATGAGGACTAGACTAAAGAAAAGCATCATATTAAAAGCCTAGATATATCCACTACCTTTATACAGGTTAAAATCTGAAGCCTCAAAAGCAAGCAGTGACATACACATTGTAAGCAATTACTCTATAAAGGCAAGTATTTCGGGCAATTCTGTAATTCTAGTGTAGCAACCAAAATGACCAGACTACATCTATTTTGAAACATGGCCTTGCAGAAGAATCTTCCTATCTTCAACAGAGTTCAAGACTCAGTTGTCAATCTGATCAGATGCCATATGTCACTTTGTCTCTTATTTAAAAATTATGGTAGACAACATGCCAGAGAATTTCAGAGGTGAAACATAACATTCCATTTCTCAGATCTCTTTCAAGAAAGAGAAGGAACTGAGAAATTATCTATCTCCAAGTGATTCCATAATATCTATGTCCACATCAGCAAGCAATGTGCATCAACAAATGCGGATGTCCACGGGACCTCTGGTGGTCATCTGCTCCAAACCCCCACTCAAGGAGGATCACCTAGGGCCAGCTGCCAATTTATTCAATTGTAGAACAGCCACCAAAATTGTGAAGTAAAAAGTAACATGTCTAGTTAAGACCTTTAAGATGATGTTCAAAGTAACTTGTAAGAGCCTCAAAACCTGATAGGAGTTGGTGTTGGGCAACATTAAGAGTAGTGCCTTATTAAACACTCAGAACTATTAGGTAGAGAAGTCTTCTAATCAATGAAAAGTAACATCACCCAGCTAAACAAAGACATTTGTCCGTAAAACAGGTTTTACTCAATGCTCTGCAAAAGAGCTCCGAAGAAACCTAAGCACGTTTCACAAGCTGAATTTATCTCTGGAGTAGCTGTGAGCCTGCCCACCTGCAGGGAAGGTTCTTCTGCAGTATCTTGCTGCTTGTTGACCTTCCAAGCCTCTTCTGTGTCATCTGACTGTGACACATTTGACTCAACCCATTCAACTGAAGAATCCTAAAAAGAGAGTTTAATGTAAAGAATAAAAATAATACCTACCTTAACACACTACTTGATAACATGCAATACTTAGCAATTATATCAATAATCAAAATTAATGCTGATTAGCATTACTAATATAATATTGTTTAATATTTAATAATACTGATAATAAAACTAGAATATTAATATTCCAATAGGAGATTGCTCTGTCATGATCAAAGTATTTCACTTCATAAGCATGCAACACGACCTCATACAGGCAGCTTATTTGCATAACTCTACTAAAAGTAAAACAGTCAGAATAAAAACAAAACCAAAACCAACTGGGTTTATGATATAACAAAAAACAAAATTTTAAAAAATCTAGATGCATTACTAAGTATGTTTCACATTTAAAAAGTTAGATCAGTTACACAGCACAATATAAATCATGGTACATGCTATTGCCTGTATCCAGCTTCCTACACTTGCATTTGCAAACAGCGTGCAGAGATTTTTCACTTGAATCCAATAGGCTGCATTGAACAGTGTTTCTTTGCTATTCACATGAACCCATCTTAGGAGTAAAAGACTTTGGATGGAAGTTACAGCCGGGACTGTGCTGCATCCTAGGAGTCCCTGTTGTGATCTGAAGAGTTTTGGTGACTCCCATGGAGAATGTGGGACATTTGTGCCTTTGGTTACTTCCCGCACTGATACTATTGTTTATCTCTGGTACTAACCCCTGAAAAATAAGTCTCATTATAATGGACGTTCCTTGATTCCATAAAAGCAACTCTGAAAATTACAACTAATAGTGCCACCTGACTTGTACCAAAAGTGCTGGGAAGATGTTTTCCCCAATGTGGCCAGAAGGCAGCACCCAGATTTCAAATGCAGTCCCTGCACTGTTTTCCAGAGTGCCCTTCCATGTGAAGGCATGTCCTTACATGGAAGAAAGAGATTCAAATGTACAAGTCTTTAGCCCCATGTACAACTCCCATGTGGTTGGGAGTGTCCATGGTTGAACATCTGTGGAAAAAGGCAGAGGTAATTCATGCTTAAAATCAAAGTCAATTATTTCCAATTTTAGACACATCTTTCTATCATATACCACACACTACAGGCTATCTATGAAATTTTTTCCTCTCCATATCAGAATGAGGATTTTGATTTTCATTTTCTCTCTGCTGAAAAACTAGAAATCCCTTCGCTCCTAATGAGTGAATTTAATACCATAAAATTCACAAGCACTCACATAACAGCCTATTTTAAGTTGATTAAATACTCAGTACATGAAAATGGAAAAATTTTGTTGCAATTTTTCCCAACAGAAAATGGTAAGAATGAGCCTTAATTTTACTAACCATGCATACCCACAGGGACTAAAATGGTTCAAGTTTTAAGACTGTAATTTGAACTATTTTCGAATTTTTTACTTACGGAAGAACTATCAAGTAAGTCATCCTTCTTTTCAGATTTCTGTTTCTTACTTTTCTTCTTTTCCTTCTTAGCTTTTTTGGAATGTTTATCCTTTTTCTTTTTTTTCTGCACAGAATGTTCCTACAAGTAAATGTTTGTAAATGAGATCCAGTAAACCAAATCATCCATATACAAAAAAAAATAATCAAAACCTACTTACCAAACCTCACTGAAAAAAGATGAAATACACATAAATACCTTTTGTTTTTACTACCCTCTCTCTCTTCTATGGGGGAAGGGCTGGAGTGGTAGGGGCAGGGAGGGCATACTTCACATCTATGAACAATTTTTCTTCCCCCTCTTAGTATCTTTTTCATTGGAACTAAGGCTCTGCAACTAAACAGATAATACCTACTAAACTACATTTATTTTGGTCAAACCTATTTCTTCAGGTGTCACTACATTATCAATACACATCTTTCCATTGTTGAAATATCTGCACATTAAAAGGATGTGATATTCACAGGCTCCATTAAGGCTTCTCCTGTGAATGAACACAAATGAGACTGCTATGAAGCCTTGAATCCTCCAGACTTCTTCCCATGGGACTATTATTGTCTGGTAGCACTTCCTTTTCTGCTTTTGGTAGAAATTAAAGCTGGAATTGAATGACAGAATTTTTTCCTCCTGGCGAATAAAAGATAATGTCTATCTTTAAAAAAAGCTAATATCAAAGCATAAAGAAATCAGAAATTGGGATGTGTTTCAAGATTGTCTTAAAGCCCACCAAGTCTTCTGTTCATACAAACATTCTGTAAAGGCAACAACCCAATTTAATTATTTACAATTTCATCACCTTTTCCAGTGGCTCCATATGTTCATTCACATCAGAAGGCATCCATGGATCTTCACCTCAAAGATCTTTTAGCAGCTTGCAGCTCTCCTTCTTCTCAGAACTAATTTTGGTCTAAGATGAACAGAGAAGAAAAATAATCAGGTGGAGCTCAGTAGCATTTCCACACACAATGTTGAGAACTGTATTTCAGGCATTTCAGGCATTTCAGGTTTCAGAATGTTCCTCCCTTTGTAGTTACAGAGATAAAACTAGAAATACTTTTACTACATCTTCTGAAAAAATAACCATCACTGCAAACAGTTTCAATTCCTAAAAAGGATTTTTACAAATCACATCAATAAAATAATTATTTTTTCAGCCTCTGAAGTTCACTGTTATGTTCAGCATAAACACGACTTTCAGAAGGAAGTTTACTTAAGTATAACTTGTCTTTAGTAAATTCTTTATCTTTTTCACATATAAATTCTTTATCTTTATTTATATATGCCATATATCACCCTACCCTAATTAAACAGGACAAACTTATTTTATATTATTACAGCCCTAATTTTGTGTTAGATAATCTTGCAAATTTCAACATGCTTTTGGGTTTTTATTTACTTGATGAGTTTCTTTTAAAACAACTAAAATCAAAACAAAAACTAAAGGTAGAGTTTGAAATTCTTATCCTAAAACACCAACTTTTACCAGAAAGTGTTGTCAAACATAAGCTAAGAGAACACATACAAGTTTAAGAAAGACCAATATTAAAAACAAAAAATAAAAAAGTCTCAGGAAATTGGACAACAGTTGAGGTCTTTCCTCCTGGCCAGCTATTAGTTTCTTCAGATCCAAGCCTGGGCACTGCACACGACACTAACCACACTACCACAGGGCAGTTTCTCTTTTTTGATATAGCCAAGAAGAAAATCTGCAGCTTTTGTCTGACAGAAAACAATGTTTGCAGAAAGATGACAAATACACTATAAGGGTTCAAAAGAACAGAAATACATGCTAAAAAATAAGATTAAAAGGGGATTTTTTTTAAAGTGCTAACTGAGAAGACAGGATTGCTGTTGTGTTTTTTAAAGTGGCACAACACAATGAACTCAAAAAAAAAAAAAAAGCCCACTTCTTATCTGTGCCCAAACAAAACACCCTTTAAAACTTTTCACTGCCTACTTTCTTAGTAGTTTATCCATGTGATAAACTTTCTAATGCAATTACATGCAAGCAAAGCAAGGCTACTACCCAGACTTATTGATTTTAAACAAAGGAATATCGTAAACCAAACAAAAAATAGTATAAATCAGCTTGAAAAAAGAGGTCAAGACTGAGACTTCCATCTCTAGAATGAAGCTGACAGTCTACAAACGTGAATGCTACCTCTTAAAATTCAAAAGGCAGGCATAAAGAAAGAGTTAGGAATGCATTCAGACATCTGTTCCAACATCAAAACATTTTCTAGTTTACAAGTAAACAAAGTAACAAAAGAATGTGCAGGACTACAATGCAGTGAGAGTGAAATAGATGTTAAGTACAACATAGCATCACTAAAACCACCCAGGAATCCAAAAAATGCAGGTGTGTTTCCTGCAACTTCTCCATCATACAGAGAGGTAACCCTGGCCACCCTATGACATCTGGGACAAGATCCTTGAAAATTCATGCAGAAATATATCAGACTGATATATTCTCTTCTAGTCTATGTAGACAATGATGGCTCTTTTGTCTTAAAAACATATTCATCTGACTAAAACAAAGTAACTGAATATGCCACATTTTTGGACAAATAAAGGAAAATAACGTCAGCTTTGCAACTTACAAAATGTCTACAAGCCACAGACTCCAAACTTAAGTTTATAACTGGACAGAGATGAAACACTGGAGATAAAGGGAACCTGCATGTAGTTCCAGATGGAAAAAAAAAAAAAAAAAAACCAAACCCTGACTCCAAGCTTGTTCGCTCCACAAGCAACACAAAGAAGTTACCAAGATGTAGACTGGAAAAAATAGGCAGGCTTTTTCTACATATTCCATTTCACTTTTGGTTGAGAAAGAACTGCAGCTGGGGTCAACAGCTCCCTTCCACCCTTTTTGCAGTTCTCCAGCCCATAAATCTATAAATGCCACAATAAAGGCCACTCAAGATCAGCTTGTAAACATTTCTTCGTTGTAGATGTTCTCTGCCTGTCATGGAAGATTTAGCCTCTTATCATTTCCTATAATAATAAGTATATTTTAAATAACATTACTATTTTCTTCATGCTGCTGAAGTTACAAATAAAATGAGGTAATGTTACAAAGTAAGGCACAAACTGAGCTTTTATACTTTTTATTAGATCTAAAAATAAACAGAATAAATGAAGGCAAGTATTTAAGTAATTGAGATACATCATTCTAATGAAAGAGGTGGATCATCATTTTGGCTGAAGTACACAAATACTCATTTAGAACACAGATTAACTAGAAATCATCATCAGACTACAGATTGCTGTCTCCTGAATATAAACTAAACAGGATTGGGCAAGATGAATGTGGAGTGGCAGATTGACCACAAGGCTGTTAAAAAGAGAAAGACAGAAACAAAAGCATCAGATGGAAGTCTGTGTCTCCTAAACAAGGATACAAAATATAAAAGATTCTTAACAATATATCTATGCAAGATCAAATAAAAAGAAAGAAGGAAAAAAAAAGAAAAAAGAAAAAAATAAGAACACTGCCTACATGTCTAAAAATATGAAAAAGTTATAATTTCACCTATATTATCACTTTAACACAAGACTAGAAAGTTAGCAGCAATACCCTCTAAATATTTCTGTCTCTAAAATCTAGCTCCCTCGAATTATAATACTCATTTTTTATTGTTCATTATACTTTCCCCTCACACACACACAATTACTTCAAGTAGAAGTGAGTCGGAAAATCTGCCTACACTACTTTATTAGCTTCAAAACTTACCTTCATATTCTACTTTTCTTTTCAAAAGCTGCAGGGCTTACTAGCATGTCATAAAACATAAAAAAGAAAGAAAAACTAATTAATTCTCCTGTCAGATTTACCATTCTATCTATGAGGACCAACTCCAATAGTTTCACATCTATCAACTCAGAGGAGTCCAAGCATTTAATTCACATTAAGGTTCATTAATACTTACAATACCACAGGAAAATCCAATAATTTATACTTTTCCCCATTACAAATGAGGTACATTTTAGGCCAACACAGCAATATTTTTCAGTTTTTCCTCCATAAATAGTGGATGATACATTTCTGAAATACCTCTGTTTCAAAAGTAATGCTTTAATTATGCAAATGCCTGTGCATGTACACATGAACATATTACAAGCAACAACCTGTCAAAGAAGCATCATGCTACACTACATACTTCTGCAGGACCCCACTAAAATTGCTTATGGTCTCCTTTGCAAAAAAAAAGATGAAGTCTAAGGTTGGCAAGGCACTCTGCAAGGTCTGTTGTTACGGTGCTACAAAAACAGTAATTATTCTACAGCACTATGTCAGCAATGCTTGCCATGGTCGAAGAGAGCCAAATTTTACAGACTTTACCACAAGTAGGCAAAAAGGGTTTGAATTTCACAGATCCAGGTGAATGTGGGAGGAAACCAAGTTCAAGGAAAGTTCTCTCTGGTTTCCATCAAGTGGGTCATTAAGGCAGCCTGTCCAGTAGCTGACAACATGACCTACTAAATGAATAAAATTTGCTCCAAAGCAGCCTGTAATACACTGCAGATGCAAAACCCAAAAGCTATAAAAATTACATCATGCCACATCAGGAAGAAGCAGAAAAGATCAAAGGCACTGCCAACAGCCAAGCTATAGGTCACACAATAAATGCAGCTTGTTACAAAGCAGTCCCTCAAGGATGTCCAGAAGGGATGGAGGGATGAGGTAAAAATTCCCTCCCCAGCTCACAGAAACCCTGACCAACACTCCTTCCTGACCTCAACTCTATTTTACTGTTTCAGCTCTCATGAAAGCCAGGGAAATTTTCCCATACCATCACAAAGACCTTGCAATTTTCCACCTATAACTGTGGTCAACTTCTAGTTCTTTAAATGATAATTCCCATGACTCAATAGTCAACTTCTTCATCCAAAAGACGAAAGACTCCCTTTTCCTCCAAGCAATCAGAAGAAAATCTACAGCACATCAGATCATTACAGTACGACAAAAACATTCAATAGAGAGAGCACCAGCTAAGCTGCTATCCTGGCCACCTGCCACTGAAGGGCAGGGCTCCATCCCACACCTCTTCTCTCTGCACTGCCCCTCACATATTCACCCTACCCACCCAGGCCTGTTCCTGCACTCCCATCAAAGGCAAAGCCACTTCCAGGACCACACCGACACAAAATAAATCCCACCAAAAGTACGGTGCAGCTTCCTGCAGAACATGAGTACAAGTTGCCACTCCAGCAAGGTCATCAAGGCTCAAGGAACAAAGGGGCAAAGTGCACTTGGGGGAAAAGAATTGTGGAAAAAACTTCTTTTCAGCAACAGCTTTCTGTTAAGAAAGTTCAAAAAATCTAACACCTAGCCAGTCCTTCAGACACCTAGATAAGGCATTCAAAATATGTACAATGAGCTTTTCTTTCTCATTTCAGGACCATCTACCATGCTACCATACAAACTACCCCACTATTTTAACTGTTTTGATAATCAAGTATCAGAAAGGTTGCTATGCCATGCATTACCACCCCATTACTTTCCATCCTCCCAATGTTCAGGGACAGAGAGCCCTGGTTATATGAGTGCTTACCTCCAGGGAACTTGAACATACCCTTCTTTGCAGCTCTGACGCTTTTATACCAACTCTCTGTCTGAATAACACACTTATTTTGGTGAATGCTTAGATTATTTTTTGAGTCTCAATATTTCAATTATTGCTACATCCACAAAGACTTCCCAAGGAGGACAACAGTGGAAACACAAGAAAGAGCTTAGCTTCCAGCCCAATTTGGGAAATTGCAACTGAGTCAGAGAGCTGCCTGCACCACCACCTCCTCCAGACACAGCTTTGCCAACTGGAAATGTCACCACTCTTGTCATTTTCACCCGGCAAAAGGCACAGAAGAAAGGTCACTGAAGGGACTATCATTTCAATCATTTAAGCTTCTTGTGATCAATAATCAAAAGTCAGATGTGATTTAAAGAGCAGGCTACAGAAGATGTTAGCCTTCAGTCAGAAACATCTGGGAGGCAGCAGAGGTTCTGCTGGTACGCGTGCAGACACAACAGATAACTAGAAGCTCTAGAAGCTATTACTGCTAGGAAACCATAAATAAGTATCTCTTGTTAATGTGACATCTGTCTTCATCGTTGACCTTCAAAAATGACCTGTCTGTTCAAAGATGTTGCTTGCAAAAATGCATGGAGGTGCTCTGACAAAAATCCAAAAATCTTTTGTGAAAAGGCAGTATTCATTTCTCAGTACCATTACTCTTCTAATACCACAGACTGAAGTGCTGAAGTGCTTATTTTCTTTGGCAGATAGAGCTGAGGATTTAACACTTCATGAAGATTTAGAAGGGAAAGAACAAAAAGAAGGTGCTTACTATTACAGCACAGAAGCAACTATAACCCCTAACAGAGACATGTTTTGCTACTAATTTCTGCCTAAGGAGAGATTTCTGTAATTTTCCACTGAAAACTGCAATGTGAAATACTGCCAAGCACTCCATCACCTCAGCAAATACTGATCACTGCAAAAAGCCAATTGTTAGGCTTTTAGGAGGAAATACCTGATCGTACTTCACTGGGAAAGCTGCTGATTTCACAGCTTCTTTAGAGCTCTAATACTGTGAACTCAGTGATACTGTTATGCACTGTTTGTTGGTTAGTTGCTTTTCTTTAATTTTAAGTTGTATTTTCAAAGAAAATAAAACAAAAAATGTAAACCAAAAATTAAAGGGAGAAGTCTAATAAAAAGCATTAAATAAGATGTTTCCAAAGATAATGGCTTGCAAATATCAAATAAATTTTTTCAGAAATATAAATAAGTTTCAGAAATATAAATAAGTAAAACTAAACATGTAATTTCTTGTTTATACAATGAACTTGTTTTATGGTATCAATTTATTTTCATTGCTTCAATAATATAAATTATTTGACCGAGGTCTTATTTATCTACACTCAACTTCCAATCCGTCAGTAATCCTTAAAAATTAAAAGGCAGGATTTTCTGCACAAGGAATGGCCAAATCACATCACCCTCAGAGGCCAAAGAGTGAAAGACTCAAAGTCCATGTAAAAAGCCTCAAGTAACAGAAGAGCAACCTTAAAATACAAAAATACCATATGAAACAACAGATGAAAAAATAATCCAAAATTTGAAGTCTTGATAAGAAGTGTTCATGGCTAGGAAGAATACACATCCCTGCACATACCACAACACCCATCAGATTATTTTCTTGCTGTAAACTTGTAAACCAAAATAGCAGTGTCATGAACTATCATGCTCAGCAAAACAAGATGCTATTTCTGAAGCTTTCTAATGATTTGCATGTCAACACAATTATTTGATTACTGATCATTATCATAAACACTATCAGCCACTGGGTTTATCAGTGCAGTTTGGAAAACAGACTACACAAATGAAAGAATACACCTGCAAGATTTAAAAGAGAAATCTTGATCAATGAATTGTGTGGCATTTTGGTTCACAGAAACAAGTGCAAGTTCTATATTTCATAACAAAAAGCTCCTTAAGGTGAGTTGGCTGAACATCTCATCTTTCCAGAAACAGATCTACTAAAGTACAGTTACTTCTGCAAATTTCTCAGATTACCAGAAGCAAAGACTACACAGCTTTCCAAGTGTCTTTCCCAAAGTAAAAGGATTCCAGGATTACAATCACCAAGTAACTGTCTTGACTGCAATAGCCAGCTGTGATAAGTTCCTGATAATCTCTTGCTGCTTTTCTAAGCAAGACAAACAAAACACATTGAGAATAAGTGTCGCAATAGTTTTCTCCCAGTTCTCTTCATAGAATCATGGAATATCCTGAGTTGGAAGAGACCCACAGGGATCATCAATGTCCAACTCCTGCCCCTGCAAAGGACACCCCAAGAGTCACATCATGTGCTTGAGAGCTTCTTAAACACTTCTTGAGCTCTGTCAGGCTGGTGCTGTGACCTCTTCCCTGGGGAGCCTGTTCCAGTGCCCAACCACCCTCTGGGTGAAGAACCTTTTCAAAACATCCAACCTAAACCTCCCCTGACAAAACTTCACTTCAGGCCATTCCCTAAGGTCACCACAGAGCAGAGATCAGTGCCTGCCCCTCCTCTTCCCCTCACAAGGAAGCAGCAGACCATGACAAGGTCTCCCCTGAGTCTCCTCTGCACTGAACCAGCCAAGTGACCTCAGTCAGTCCTCATATGCCTGCATCCTCTAAGCCCTTCACTGTATTTGCTGCCCTCCTTTGGGCAATCTCTCTAGTTTCATGTCTTTCTTATATGGTGGCACCCAGAACTGCCCCCAGCACTGGAGGACTGAGGCTGTCCCAGTGCAGAGCAGAGCAGGACAATCCCCTCCCTGAACAGGCACTGCAGCAGGCAGCCCAGCCACAATCAAAGTGAAGCAGAGAAAGTCAATACACTTAGGACATTAATCTGTTCTCACACAGGCAGCAACAAGTCCATTTCTGAAAACCAGACAGCAGAGTATTGACATGGCAACTATGACATCCTCACGCTTTCACATTATAAAATGCTAAATTGACTTTTCACAGAAATAATAAGAGTATCTGCAGGGGAAGTCTTAAAAATATTGCCCTTTTACATAGCTATATTAGATTATTTGGTCCATAAATGGGAAGAGGAAACATGAAATGAGTTTTAAAAAAAACTACTTTCATTCCTAAATTTCCCTATCTGCCAAATAAGTAATAAAGGAATCTCTACAGCTTCCTTTGGCCCACATGGGCGTGTATAGGATAAAATGCTTATGATACACTTCTGCTAACACATTCTAAAACTTTGGTATAGAAAAGGGGGTGTGGGGGGAAACTCCCAAACTTCAATATCTCCTCTCCTCACTTCAACTTTTTGATTTCACTGCAAGGAAAATAAATAGATCAAGGACATTCATAAGATGATGAAGAGCAATTCCACAAGCAACAGCAAAGAAAACCATTTGATCATTAATTTATGTTTCAGTATTACCCCAATGCACCCCAGAGAATATCTGAAAATCAAAGAATCTGACTTCGCTTTAGGTTGCTTGGAAATGAAAACATAACAATGTGGAAATATAACACAGACTCTATACTGTGACTTTCAGTAAGAAGCTGAAAAGTCCCATCAGGAAGGTTTCTCATCAGCCATACAGGGATCAAGCATCTCTAATGGTTAACTTCTGTAGAAAACAATGTCACTGTCTCCAGATCCATTCCTACACTCCACAAAAAATGGACTTGAAGAATCATAGTATTTCACAAATTATACTCCATTCTGTTTACCTGTACTGGATTTCTCAGTGCTCTGACATTCTCAGAACTGAGAATCTAAACTAGTATCCCAACTAAAAAATGTCCAGCAATGCCCAGGGAAGCTGAAGTGTATACAGGCTTAAGTTCAAAGTGAGCCATCTCCAAACTATTCCTGCATCCTCCAGCAATTTGAGGCTCAACAACTTTTCAATCTACAGCTTCCAACATATACTTTACATTTTAGGCTATTCTTGTCTGGATGAAGTGCAGTGCCGGTATTTGCAATATGCCATACAAGAGACTCCAGAATTTCTCTGTGCATCATCTGAACGTTCACTTCTTTTGTCTGCTTTAAGCTGGCTACCTGTAAAATCCTTAATACAACCTAGTTCTTAACCTGAAAGAACCAGCAGATAGCACTTCCTATTCCCTTCTCCATATCATTTAACAATTTTACAGAATTTTCTTGTATTAACTTTATTTTCAGCCTATCTTTCCTTGTCTCAAAACCTCTAGAGTCCTTGGCCAGTCTGCACCATGATCATCTCTGCACCTTTCTTCCCACCTTCTCCAAGGTTGTTTGGTTCTTCTTGAGATGCTGGGACCAGGGCTGCATAAACTATTTTTAATTACACAGAATGGGTAACAAGTCTGTGCAACCACTTCCTTTGTTCTTTATTCATCTCACAGCGGTTCTAACACTTGATCAGCTTTTGTCAAAGCAATGATGTAGCATCTTTATAGAGCTATTTATTTCCCATTTGTGAGTTTTGAATGGTAAAAGCCAATGCTGAGCCCACTGCTGTACAAAGAAAATCAGTGTTTGCCTTACTTAGAAAATCAGGGTTGTACACTGGGTTTTCTTTTGTATCACAAAAATATTGCAGATGCATTTTAAAGATGTTCATATAGGAGTAATTTGTATTCATGGCATTTTAAAAATATGCTGAACAATACAACGATGGTCGGTTTCTTGCTGAAGTCAAAGAAAATTATAGAATTCAACAAAGATCCTACCTTTTAACACACTACAGCTTAGCAATAAGAAAAAATATCAGATTTGGTTTTATTCTAAAAACTCCAAACCACTTTCTCTAACATTCTTCAGCAAGGCTGATGAGCAGAATCTAAACCTACAAGAACGTATTAACACTGAGAGTTAGGGCCTATGAAGCTACAATATCATCAAAGAACTCTTTGAGACATATCCTGACAGTGGAGTCAGAAGTGCAGCCCTCCTGCCCAAGACACCAAACTTTCTAGCAACTACAGGAACTGTGCCAAAGACAACCTGTGCCCTGGGCAAAAAGGCTGTGAACTGGTGCTGCCCCTCTGCACAAGAGAGGCACAACAGAGGGGCCAGCCAGGAGAGCAGGCACTCAGAGACACTGCAGGAGCCAAGGACTCAGCAGCAGGAGCCCAGACTATGGCACACTTACACTGCAAGGGAATAAAAGCTCAGGGATTCAGTTGCTCAGGGTCCCTCCTTGCAGGCACCCAGCTCAAGGTGGCTTTGTGTTTTGCACCATGATTAAATTGTTGTAAGGATCCAGATGTCTCTGACTCTTCCATGGATAACCTGGGGTCAAGCTGGTAAGGGAAAGTTGCTTGACTGAGTGTGAGTGTTGTGTATAGGGAATCAAGCAGAGCACAGGTTGGCTCACACTGGAGCTGTCCTCCACAAAGAGGCTTCAGTGCCATCAGTGACAGCCTTGGGTGGTGGGAGTGCATCCTGGGTGGGGGACTGTGCTTCCTGAATGGTCAGCCAGGAGAGTTTCCTCAACCCCATCATTGGAGTTTTTCAAGACATGACTGAACAGAGGACTAAATAATCTCACCTAGGCTCCCTTTCCCACAAGGGGTTGGACCAAGTGATCTTTCAAAGTCTTTCCAGCCAGGGCTGTTCTAGGATTCTAAGCCAGTGGCACTGGCCCAGGCAGCTTGCTGTAAGTGGCACCAGCTGAGAAGGAAAGGTAAAGTAGTATAATAGTGCCCCACGTAAGCTTTGCTTGCTGCTAAGAGTATTTTCTGAACATTCAAGAGGTTGAGCTGAGCAAAGGAGCAATCTTAAACATAAACAGTAGTTCAAGTTAAGCAACAAACATCTTAACATCAACAAACTTTTGCAGGGTAGTGTGATTCACTATTACTAAATTAAAAGAATTTTCCTTCAACTGCTTGTCAAAAGGGGGGAAATCACTGAAGGGAACTTTTATTGCCAAGAAATGGTTCCATAACTCTACAAACAAGATGCCCACATCATATATTACATAAAATCCTCTGTCCTTCTGCTTTGCCTTGAAAAAAGACATCACTGTTGTGTAAGCATCAAGCTATCCAGACCGTTTTCCTACTACTTCTTTTCTGACCATATCTTTGCCCAGGAAGATTTGGCTGCTGATTACCTTCACCTTCCTTTTGTCAAAAGCCCATCATCACAACTGTCTTTCTCTTACACTTCTCTAGTTATCCCCCCTTAAAGCCCAAAACAAGCCATGTCACTTAAGTGATGTGCCATTTGTGACTTCAGCATTCACTCTACCTACAAGTAACAACAAGAATCACCACAAATAACAAAAACAGGCAGGTTTTGAACAAAATGCATCAGGGATTATCATGGGTCTCCAAGTCACAGCATCTCTTCCAAAGCACCTTTGAGTGGGAGCCTCCTAATTCTTGTCTTACAGTACAACAACATATCACCAGGCAAGTAATTGGTCCTATGAAATCAGGCTCCCACTTCTTAACACACGCACACAACTTGAAGTTGTTACCATTCCACGACCAGAATGCTGCAATGGAGGGATACAGGCTCTTTAGAAAGGCAGGCCACAAAACAAGGCGACAGAGTCGCCTTTTATGTCTCATTTAAGGAAAGGCTGAGAGCTGGGCCTGTTTAGCCTAAAGAAGGCCGGTAAGTGAGGGTGGGGTCATCTTATCAATGTATAAAAAAATCTGAAGAGAGAATGTAAAGACTCCGGCTCTTTCCAAAGGTGTAAGCACAGAAATACATAATAAGTGAAACACCAAGAGGATCAATACCACAAGCAGCAAAACGCACGAAATCAGGTGGCTGCCACGCAGAAATTCCAGACTGCGTCCTGCCACTGTGGGTGCCGCAGCCAGCCCAGCTCCCCTGGGCACAGGAGGGGGCTCTCTCTCTCCCCGCCTCCGCCTGCCCCGGCCAGGGCAGCTTCAGGAGCGCCCCGACCCCGCAGAGCACCCAGCGCCAAGCTTGGGGAACAGGGGGGTGCTGAGCAGCCCCGGGATAAGGCTGGGCCGGGCCGGTCACCCCACCTGTGCCAGCAGCGCCTCCCGCTCCCGCTACTCCCGGCTCCGCTCGCCCTCCGGCCCGGACGCCATCCGCAGGGCCCGCCGGAAACCGCGCAGCGGCCGTACGGCAGCCCTGCCGCGACACTGTCGTGAACGGCGTGCCGGGGAATGGAGGGCGGGGGGGCTGCGGATCCTCCCGACGGGGCTGCGGGGCACGGCGGGGACCGCGGGGACAACCGGGCACGGCGGGCAGCTGCCCGGAGCCGGGTTCTGGTGCCCGCTCGGTCCCTCAGCCCCTCTGTTCTCGCCGGCGTCCGTCGCGACGCGCTCGGCTCATGCCAGGGTTATGGAATCATAGAATATCCTGAGTTGGAAGGGATCCACAGGGATCATCAATGTCCAGCTCCTGCACGGGAACATCCCCAAGAATCATACCATGTTCCTCAGAGCGTTGTCCAAATACTTCTTGAACTCTGTCAGGCTGGTGCTGTGACCACTTCCCTGAGGAGCCTGTTCCAGTGCCCAACCACCCTCTGGGTGAAGAACCTTTCTACAATATCCAACTTAAATCTCTCCTGACTGAGCTGCACGCCAGTTCCCTCAGGTCTGTCACTGCTCACCACAGAGAACAGATCAGTGCCTGCCACTGCTCTTCCCCTCACAAGAAAGCTGCAGACCGTGATGAGGTCTCTCCTCAGTCTCTTCCAGGCTGAACACATCCAGTGACCTCAGCCATTCCTCAGATGGCTTCTCCAGTCCCTTTACCATCTTCATTGCCCTCCTTTGGGCACTCTCTAACAGCTTTGTATCTGTCATATTGTGGCACCCAGAACTGCCCCCAGCACTGGAGTGAGGCCACCCCAGAGCAGAGCAGAGCAGAGCAGAGCAGGACAATCCCCTCCCTTGCCCATCTGGCCCTGCTGTGCCTGATGCCCCCAGGACAGGGTTGGTCCCTCCTGGCTGCCAGGGCACTGCTGGTTCAGGCTCAGCTTGCCACAGACCAGGAGCCCCAGGTCCCTTTCTGTGGTGCTGCTTTCCATCCTCTCATTCCCCAGTCTGTCTGCACATCCAGGGTTGTCCCATCCCATGCACCCAGGTGGGTTCCTCACACCTTGCTCAGAGGTCACCAGCCTCACAGGTGGAGGCCACAACAACTACCATGTCATGGCACAGCAGCTTATTGGAAACCTGTGCTGCTGGACCAACAGGAATACACAGTCCTGCAGTGGGCATTATGGAAACTTCCCTGCCCACCCCCCCCACTCTCCAGCAGTCACACTCGTACCACCCAAGCTGCTCTGGCAGCTCCGCACTCCACAGTCAGACATAGTTTCCTTACCGGCTGGACCCCAGGTTTCCCATAACAAAGTCTCAGACATTTCAATCCTTAAAATAGTTTAATCATAATACCACAACAAAATAACAATTTGAACTGGGTGCCTTGGAGGAGGGACCACAAATGAACAAACCTCAGGGCTCTTACACCCTCACAAGCACAGTCCAAGCAGAGTCATGTCTGGAACCCTTGGTTCCTTCCGTGTCCCTGGCTGGGCACCTGGCTGGCACCACACATCTCTGTGCCCTTTGGGAGTTTCACAGTCTCTTGCCTCAGACTTCTCCCCAGAGCTCAGCCTGCAGCTGCACACCGAGCACTCAATGTAATCCTCAACACTGGGTATACTGAGGTTCAGGCTCATCCCTCCTGCCAGGCTGAAATTCCCTTTGTGCAGACCCTGGCCTGCTTGTCCGGACCAGCATCAATGAGAGTGAACAAGGGAACGTGGCCCAAAAGATGCTCACAGGTTCCAGAGCCACGCAGTGCCCAGTGCTCCTCACTGCTGCGAACAGCTCCAGGTGATCTTCCTGGCACTTTCTTGCCTGATTGCAGCCACTTCAGTGCATCCATGCTACACTGTGACCTCGGTAATGTCAGGGTGCTGGCTGCTCAGAATGTGCCTGGGTGAGCAGAGGGGAATTCAAAAACACGTGTGTTCAAGCACTTGAAAGTTACAGTTGGCCAACAGTATTTGACAGGGCATCTATGCCTCTGGTGCAACAAATGTTTATCTGGGAAATGATTTCTTTGGGATGAGATCAGAGCATTATTAATGCGTCTGACACCAAATGTGTCCACAGCTGCCAAGTAATAACGTTCTTTAGGCCAAGGTCTGAGTGAAGATCTCGGGTAATTTGTTAGCTATTTGCATGGGACAGTATGTTTTCAAAGTGATAACAGTAATTTAATCATCATCTCCATGGTGGTATTAAATGTGTAAATTGAATTTGCATATTTGTTCAATTTATGCTGACAGTAAACAGCATGTCAAGAGAAACCTGTTGTAGATCACCACTAGATGTAGAATGATAACTGATAGACTTTCATAGGCACCATTTGAAAAAGCAGCATGTGAAACATCTTCGGGGAGCCATTTACAGAGCAAACAGATGGATACAGAAGATGTTCCAGCAGGATTGACTAATGCTACTTCCAGTCCTTGGCTATGTGCAGCAAAGTACACTGCTTGAGAGAGGAGAAGCAAGAAAAGAGCATGTTTGCTCCATTAAGGAAAGCCTCTTCTCTGATTGTGATGTGCTCTTCTCACCAACAAATTGGTTTCTTTCCATCCCAGTGCTACCACTTGTTCCAGGCAGCCAGCAGAGTATCTCAAGTGGGTGCTCTCTAACTCGCTCAGCACACAGCCAGGCATATGGGCTTAATAGATTTGCATTAAATCTAAACAGAAAATTGATAGTCCATGAGCTGAGCCAACTACTTGTGACTGAATCAGTTTAGGAAGTATTTGAGAATGGGAACAGAAAGTCTGAAAACTGTGGCATAACGTGAATAGTGACAGATGTGGACAATTTGGGAGTGAGAACAGGGAATGTATTTTCTACAGCAGAAAGTTACAGACAAAGAAGTGGATTCAAAGCACCGGGGTGAGCTCTTGCAGTGTTACATGCTATTCTTCATACCTGTAACCCTCCATGTCATTAATAGGGTGGTTCTGTAAATTTTCATTTAAAACCATTTTCTAATACTCTTGGTTTCAGGAAAGAAACTATGACACAAATACGCTCTAGAATCTCAAAAACTGAAGAACAGTAAAACCTAGAAAGTTATATCTGAGAGCTGCCTTTAATTTTGAAGTCAGTGGTTAGGGAAATGGTGGCATAATTTAGTTTCATTTCCTCTCCTTGTTCAAGATAAGTATTTCCTCAAAGGAAGCAAGTAAAAACTAAAGTTTACCCTTATTTCTTTCAAGATATTAGTATGTCTGAGAGCTCCTCACAGGCTCAGAAAACATCAGTGAGCCTAGAGAACTACTTCTTGGTATACCACTTCTAATGGTCAGTGGGGCACCTCTGCTCAGTTGTCTAAATCTCTGTGCTAAAATGAAAAGGCTAAAAAAACAGTAATGCCTTGGAGATACTGATTTTTGATGAACTTTAGGGAAGAACTGACCTTTTATAGTGAGGTATTATTTTCCATTTAATGGTACATTTTACATTTTCTCTGAAAGAAACTGGTGGGTGACTCTCCAACTGACCTGTGTTATAAACCTCCATGCTTCTAACTTTCACTACGTGCCTTCAACTCTCAGCTTGATGTTTTATTTTTATTTCAAAAAGGTTAAAAAAAATCCTCTCCACTCAGTGTGGTCCTGTGCAGTTTTCTTTAAACAAGAGGCAAGGTTTCACTAAGAGGAAAGAAGTTCTTTTTTTTCCTGAGAATACAAAATCTTTTTCCACTATGATGCTGGAGAGAATTTCTTACCTCAGTTATAACAACACATTATGAAGTTCTCATACTGAAGAAAAACAATATCCAGTAAGATGCTGATAAGAGGACAGAAAGGGGACACACCCCAGTCAAAATGTACTTAGTTTCAGTTAATTCTTCTGGTAATTTTTAAAACCACCTAGTTTTCTGTTGCCATTGGTACTATCGAGCAGTCCTTTACATTCAGTTCTGAGGGATTACTTAGACTCAGATGGGAATTGTCATTGTCTTGTCTCAAATAAAAATGTCAGTCCTTGGAGAAGTTGCAGCAGAAAAAAAACCAAACAAACATAGAATGATGCAATTACAGGGAAAAGCATATTTCTTTCATAGAAATTTCATTATGTTTACTCAGGAGAAAATTAAAGCAACTGTGTCTAAATTCAGTGCCATAAAATGATAGAACACATCACCCAAAAATCAATGCAGCAGCAATGCCCAGGTTATCAGTTGCTGTTGCCTGAATTGTGCTGTGAGTGCCTCAATTGTGCAGTAAGCACCTGAAGTGAAAAACCAGACAATTTTCTACTGTCCATCAAGAAGAGTGCTCCTGGCAGCAACAAAAGAGCCCCAGTGACATTGAGGCTCCTGACAGCCTTGATTGGAAAGGAGAGCTCAGCTTGCAATGAGAACAAATGAAGAGGCTGTGGTGGATCGAACAATGATTCACCCATTGCTCCATATTCAATAGCAAATTGCGAGTTGTCTGCCCCTGAGCAATAGTTATTTTGTTAATTTCCTCAGCTTCTTTGAAAAGAGATTATAATTTCAGCCGTAGTTCAGCAGACCAGGGGGGTGGGGTTTAGAAACATCCATTTTCACTCTCCCCACCCAAGTTTCATTACTGTAATAAAGTGAATCCTTCGTCTGGGAAATTCTCCAGTGACAATTTAGCAGTTCTGGGTTAACGGTTGGACTCGGTGTTCTTGGATTAGAGGCCTTGTCCAACCTAAATGATTCTATTATTCTACTAATAAATGTTTTGTGAGGTAGCTGCTACACATGTGAAATAACTTGTTCAGTTCATTTCTTGGGAAGCATTTACATGCTTTGTTTGTTTGGCTTTTTTTCCTTTGAGAAGTTGAAAAGAGTTTTATCAGACAGGAAGCTTACAGCAAGGATAACACTCATCCTGTCTGTGATTTGTTGAGACTGGTAACACACCTTTGGGAGAAATGACTACATCTTCTTGTGCCTGCTCATCTTGGAGAGGTCCAGAGCTGCACATGTCAGGGAGCTTCAGATCAGCTACTTTGGAAGTGAGACACAAATACTGACTCAAGATCATCTGGCTGGGGCAGGGGATCAAAGCCCTGGGCTTTTATTTATCAGTCCCTGTCCATCAGACCACTGCAGTAGTAACTAAAATACTCTTAGACAGACTTTCAATTCAGTGCAATGCGTTGTTTTGGTTTTAAGTGAGATTAAAGCACATTTTTAGCTATTAAAGATAGGCCAGCTCCAGAGGCCACGTTGTAGGCTAGTTCCACAGAATTGTATCAGCCCATTTGGTGCAAGAGCAGAAATTCCTTAAACTGATATTGGAGACACTGTACAGAGTAACCACAGCCTTTGGCTGCTCCTGAGACCTTGGGGCTGTCTTTGTGCTTTTCTCCTGCAGTGCTGTGGCTCAGTCCAACACACACTCACGTGGGCAGCACACAGCAAACTGAAGGGACCTGCAGAAACTGTCCCAGCTGGACTGTACATGTGGAGTATTGCAGGAGAGTCTTCTCCTTTCACTGCAATATGGAGAATAAAAAAAGTTGAGAGCATGTCTTTTTCTTATGAAAAGGTGAACACTTGTGGGAAAAAATTGTTGAGACCAGTGAGGTCTTGCTCCATGGAAATGGCTCCAAGGCACTACAGCACCATGATAATAATTGTACAGAGAATTTGACTGCCACACAGAGTGTTCATAATTGTCTCTTTCAGCAGCACTTGAACAAATTTACTCCTCTCCAATTTTCACCCCTCGATTCCTGAAATTGCTTTTCATTTTTCTTTGTGTTATACTACTCTGTTTAGAGAGAAGGGCAATTTCATATCCAATTCTTGTCTTAGCCCTTGACCCAGAAATAGCTGTAAATACTGAGTAATATGCCTGACATGCCAAGTCACTGTCTTTGTCACTGTTCTTGACAGGAAACCCTCTGACAAGTGTGACACTACCAGCTTGTCTTCTACTCACCTCATTTTGAAGCACAAAGGCCCCTCCAGGCCCTTGTTGATGCTAATATACAGGCTACACTAAGCAAGCATATCTCAAAGCATATGCCACCATGCTGGATACCACCAAGCTGGAAAAGAGACCATAAGTGGAAGGACACTGGATTTCTTTTAGTGTGCTTTTTAAGCTCTTCTGTCCTAGAAGTTTCAGAATGGGAGAGACCATAGTATGTCCCATAGTCAAGTTCCATTTAATATTTCCCCATGATGTGGTTTCAAGCCCTCACCCTGCCTTTCAGAAGCATCTCAGGGAGCTGCTGACACAAGCAAGCAAGATACAAACACATCCCTGCAGGGTGTCCTGCCAAGAGGGTGGATTCAGAAAGGGATTGGTCACACAGGAATAATGTCTTATTATGAAGTCTTTGTGCCTTGTAAAGCCAAGTGCTTTTTAGACAGGGAAGATGGGCAAGAAGTGATTTTTGACTCTGTGTTGCCTCCTGCCTGTTCTCCCAGGAGACCACTTGGCATGTCAGTCTGAACAAGTGGATTGACTCAGACAGGATGAAACTGAGAGGATTTTTTGGAAAGAACAAAGATGAGGCAAGAACTCTGGCCATCCTAACAAACCTCCTACCAGGGATCTCAGAGTGATAAATCTAGCTGTGGCCTGCAAGCTGGCTCCATGTCTTTCAGGTTTTGTAACAGAAATGAGAGAGAATGGGAACAGCACCAGAGACTGCACAATTGTGTTTATTTAATCTGCAAGATATCAACAGAAAGAAAGAGATTAATCTCAGTGATTCCTCTAATTTAAAGCATACAGATAAGTTACATCTTCATAATCAGCATTTCTTCATTAAAAGGAATTGGTGCAAATGTTTTTCACTCCAGAATACCTTCTAATTTACATCCTTGCCAGATACAGCCTGAGACCCAAGAAGAATGCATGATAAATAATTATTTTTTTCTTTTTTAGTGTATTCTTAATACTCAACAGTTGGGCCAGAGGAAATGTATCCTCTCACTGTGGTAGCTTGGCGAGAGGCATTGATGAATTCTAAATGAAACCCCCTCTGAACCTTCCTCAGAATGTGGGATGAAGAATGAAGAAAGTAAGAGCAGCAGAAATCCTTACATACAAATTAAAAAAAAAAAAAAAGAAGGGAAGCATTTCTCAAACAAAGCTCTCTTGAAGGGCATAACCCCTTAACAAAAGGGTCACGTAGGAACTGCTAGGGACTAGTTCTTAGATAAATGAAAACCAGCATCAGGTTAGTTACCAGATGGGCTCCTTATTAAAGGGCTTTATGTGAAAATCTCCCAGCCTGAGATGCCTATAAGAAGCCCAGAGATAAATAACTGAGGAGAGGATTTGAATGGGAAATATAAAGTGTTAGGATTTTCAAGGACTCGATCATGTCATTACTTATGAGTCAAGGAGTTATTTCTGTATTGGTAAATTAGGAAATCTAATGTGGGTGAGAATTCATGAGACCAGAGAGGAAATACATAAAGAAAGGTGAAAAGATGGATGGCATACACAAACAAGTCCTCAGAAAGGGATGTTGTGCACAAAAAATTGATTTGCAAAGGAAGAAAGGGGGGGGGGGGGGGGTGAAACCCAGCAGATTTGTGTTAATAGATTTAGAGAGGACAAGAGAATGTGTAAGGGCCATGTACTGTGCAAATCCCTTTTGGAAACTAAGCAAGAGGCAGGCGGAAAAAAAAAAGAATGAAAAACTTCTTCTCTATTTCTTATCCTTGCCATCTTTAACTAGAATAGGCAGTGTGAAAAGCTGGGGAGCTTTGAAATTGGAACTGAAGGCAGGATTTGCTTTCTAATAGCAGGAACGTGGGATTCACTGTAATTGTTCTAGCAGAGCTTCAGATATTGCCAGATTCTAACTTGAATTTTTGCCAGAGAGAGCTGCAGCATACTGTAAAAGACTGTGCCTCCCTGAGATGAGTGCTTTAGCAGTTCCCTGGTTGCAATTTTATGCTTTGACTTCATCCAAGTGTATGAGGAACCTAACACTATGGACTTATGTGTGTTTGAGCAGTTGTATGTGATGAGAAACATGCTGCTTCATCTTCTGCTCTGCACAAGGCATCAAAGATGAACTATCTGAGGACACAGGATGGCTCAGCAATACACTCTGAGCTACTTTCATTGTTAGTAATTTCTAAACTCTCTCTAGGCCTTGGAATCACAGTTTCAATTTTGATCTAGAGTCTGAATAAGACACCACATGAAGAAGCACAAAATAATTTATAAAAATTAATTTATCATATTGATTTATTCTACTGACTTGTGCCTTGGTTCAATAGTTTTCCTTTAAATTTCAGTAGGGATATAAGACAAAGACATAGCTAAAAATAAATACATCTATATAGTTGATTGTTGTGATTGAAGATTGGTTTTCTTTTTTTTCTTTTTTTCTTTTTTTTTTTCTTTTTTCAGATCAAGTGCATCAGTTTTTAACAAAAGCAAGCTTGTCATCATGTTAAAGTAATAATACAGAGCATTTCTGCATTGCAGGGAGAAAATGAATTACTCATATTGTACTGACATATCTCTCCACCTTATTTGCTTGTGAATTGGAAATTTTCTGCTACCATTTTCATAAAATCAAAGGAAAAAGTACTGCTATCATTGGGGTTGCTGTTTTGCAATGGTAAAGCATAGGCATAGCCTGCTTAAGGGGTAGAGAAGTTTAATGTCAGAGCACTCTCTCCATGTCCCTGATCCAATTTAAACAAGGATACCTTTGAAATAGTTTACAATACTGGCAAAGTTTCTGAGAATTTTACAGTATTTGCACAACAGTGGTGGCTTGCTGCAAATGCAGAAATGTGACAGGAATACTGCACGAAATTATGTCAGCCAGATAAAAACAGTCCAGGGTCTTGCTGTTGACCTGAGCTGTAGACTTCAACACAGGTGTCTTTGACAGCTCAGTGAGGTGGCTTGGCCAAGAAATTTGTGGATGAGAGCACCATCAGGCATAGGAACAAGCTGTCTGCATTCAACAAGCAGCTCCATAGCAAATACTTGTTAAGGAGGCAGGTGAGAGAAAGAAAATGTTTCATTTGCAGCCACTTGAGATGTCAGGCATGGTCTTTCAGAAAGTTTAGACAAAGCAATGCAATTCTGATTCTGCCCCAAGAGGACATATACTAGTTAAGGCAGAGCAAGTTATCTGCATAAAAACTAGCGTCCAAATGCTGATGTTGTCAGTATAATCACTTCATATAAAGCACATTAACACACCTAAAGGAGATTTGTAATAATGAATGAAATGTTTTTCCCTCTTTTCTCCACAATAAATTATAGAAAACCATAGCGACACACAAAGTGATAACGACAAAAAATCCTTAATTGTAGCAGCAAGAAGAATACACAAAACAAAGCACACTGGAGACAGTAGCTATTGATCTTCTTTAGTATTTTCATTTATCATTTCATTATCATTTTCACTTTGCAAGTGGGAAGTGTTTCTGTGATATTTACCAGTGTAACAGAACTGGAATTCTGAAACGAAAAGGTTTTATAGATTGTGGTAAACGTGAAAATTTTGTTATGTATGGAAAATGTTATCACTCTAAACTCTCATAATTTAAGTGTTTGGGAAGGCTCCCCATCCACCTAGTGCTGCTAGGGGAATAGTTTGCAAAACTCAGAACATTTGCTGTATGCAGTGACAGCTGCATGACATTTATTTCTGGCACACTGTTCCCCAAACGTGCTCATTGACGTTCACTTTATAGAGAATGTCTGACATCTGTATTTGTACTTACATGATTAGAAGTTTCATATTCATAATGTTTCTGTGAGAGGAAGAAGATTCCTAATCCTGGTATGAGAACAGGAAGCAGCTGCAGAAACATGTGATGAAGTGACCATCATCCCTATTCCCCATCCCTCTGTGTCACTGCAAGGAGTTGTTAGAGGATCAGAAATAAAATTAAGACAGGGAAGAAGGGAAGAGTGGGGGAAGGTGTTTTTAAGATTTAGTTTTACTTCTCCTTTTTCTGCTCTGGCCCATGATGGTGATGGGCGAGTGATCTCTCCCCAGTGATATCCCAACCCATGAGCCTTTCATTAAATTTTCTCTCCCCTGTCCAGCTGAGGAAGGGCACGATTGACTAACTTTGGTGGGCACTTGAGAGTACAAGAGTTCATCTTTTGCTCATGGTGCCAAGGCCAGTCCTTCAAGCTCTCTTAAGTGAAGCTGTGGTCCTCATTCATCTTTTTGTGGCTCTCATTCAGCAAAGCAATGCAATCAGCATGTTGTCCCTTGCCATCTGCTGTCCTACACCTCTCCCTGCTAAGCTTAAGTTGAACACTTCAGAGAAACCCAGCCTCTCCGAGGTCAAGAGGAGTTTCTGTCATGGGCTTGGCTGCACCAGGACATCAGTCTGCAGAACCTCTATGAAGTCAGAAGAAGTCCTCCGTGTTTTGCAGGTTTCATTTTTTGCCTGCCCTGGAACAAGAAATTACTTCATCATGTTCTTTGCTTTAAGCCCAGGGATGCTCTGAAGCCTTTGTTTTGTCAGGGCAGGACAGCGCAACACAAAATCTGTAACATTTAAACCCAACTGCTGACCTTAAAGAGTTTCATCTCATTAACACTTCCAGGAGGTAAAAACAGGCTGGTGAGTACTGCAGAGGGCAGCTGTGGTTGCACATAATTCTGTGTTGTAAATCTCTGCAATATGTTTTGTTAACATCTGACTGCCCTCCTCCCTTGTCATTTTCTCCTTCACCATTTCATTCTTCTTAGAGCTTCTGAAGAGACTCTCTGACTTTAACCAAAGAAATATTTCGTAACATTTCCAGGCCTCAGAGGATTTCAGAGTACTTTTAACTTTTCTATTGTCTTTGAAGAGATAGCATGCCGCTGGGACCGTCCTCTGGCTCACAGCCCTCAGAAGTGCCAGGAAAGGCCTCTTTGGTAAGGAATTATGTTCAACCCAGTGTACCTGTCCAAGTAGTGTTGCCCAACCTGGTCCTCCCCATGCCAGAACCTCCTTCCAGAACCAGGACCCTAGGTGGTAAGTTCCAGTGGGTCCTGGTTCTGGAAGGAGGTTCTGGGCTGCCTAGGACAGGGAGAACAACACTTTTTGCTCTGAGCCAGCATGAAATGGATGGAAAGCAAGTCACAGCATGAAAAGCTGCTGTGACTCAGCTAAAAGGAATACCTTGCAGGAAGATTGATGGCCTCCAAAAGACTGACAATAAAATTTGACTCTCCTCTCAGACATCCCAGGTGCTTCACTGCAGACCTGGTGAGAGGGAATGGGACCTATTCATTTATATGCCAGTCAATAAATGATGGTAATCAGCCCAGAAGGCAAGAAATGCTAAGTGTGACACCAGACATTGCCTAACACTGCCTCTGCCAGAGAAACAGAGGGAAAACAGGAAAGCTCTACAGGAACCACAGGGCCTGCAAAAAATAGATCAGTGTTACATAAAGTCCACATTTAATTATTCCGGCTTTGTCTACTTGATGCATTTGAGCCCCAGGTTAGAACAGTGCTTAACCCTGTGTCCAGTCAGAGCCAGCAATGAATTTGGAGGCAGCACCTCTGAGCTATCCTCAGTCAGAACAAGGGTACATTGACTAATCCAGCACAACTGCAGACCTGATTCCTAATTTGTCACACAAGGTCATGATACGGCAGCACTTCAGAAGGACTTTCAAGGAGTAATTGTTCCTTGCCAGAACACTGTATATTCTTTAAAAAAATGCAGCTACAGGCAATGTACAAACCCAACAGCAGCTGCTGTGTGCTCAGCAGGAGTCCAGGCACCAGCAAACACAGGGGCAAGCAGGCACAGATGTGTCCACACAGAGATGTGTCCTCTTCCTTTATTCTACATGAATGCAATCCACATAATCAGAAATAATAGGGAGCCCAGGTTAGTGAGTCAGTCACTGCACAGACACCCAGCAGAGGCTCTCCCTGCCCTTTCTCACCAGTGACACAATGACATAGTGTAGCACTGGTTAGCTCTGGTGCTACAGTCCAGCTGGGAAACGAGTGAGTTCCTGCACCTAAACACTGTGTACCAGTACTAAAGCCAGCTCAGGCCTTTATAGAGGACATGTTTCCGGCAATGTGATATTCATTGAATGTTTGCAAATCAGCCCCTGAACATGCCCAAGAGGGCTCATTGCTACAGACATGCTTCCTTTGTTGGCCAAAGGAAAGGAATCAGTTAGGACAAGGCTGCTGTTACATGGACAGCATGTGCAGCTGAGGATTGAGACCTTCTTTCCCAAGGCTCTTTGGAAGCAGACAGCACACAAAGCACAGGCCAGGTGAATTGTGGTTGCAGCAAGCTCCTCTTGTACTGCTCTCGTTCCCCTTGGATTTTCTCCATTGCAAGATGGGAGCCTAGGAGAAATGGTGACTGTGAGCAGGCTGCCAGCACAGCAGCCTTTTACCTGCACATGGGAGGCAAGCAGGAATAAGCCAAGCTGTCCTCAAAGTCCCCACATGATTTAGGATGGGCACCTTGGTTTGTATGCCATTATTTACCGCAGCACAACCTGCCAATACCATTGAGCTTGCTACAATTACAGGTGATCAATATAACAGCAGAGCTAAGCAGCACTGGTTTCCAGAGGCACCAACAGCCATTCATCCCACAAAAGTCAGCCCATTATTTTAGCTTAAGAAATACATTCTAGGTGTCCCACTCCTTTGGCAGCACAAGAGCTGTAATCAAATAAATTGCACTAGTCCTTGCAGGCCACAGCCCAAAGAGCTGCTCTGAGACAGCCAGCCCAGCATCAGTTCCCCTCTACTCAAATCCTTTCTTCTGAAGTGTATTAAACAAAACTTGCTCCACTGTTTTTAGAGGTTGAAAATACCCACAGGAAACCTGCACCAATATTGCCTTCACTTTAATATTTTTCCCTTTTTCCTCTGGGGGACCTCTGGGTCACCCCACCCCCACAGCTCCTGGTGCTACAGGCACAGAGATGCACGCTCATAGGAATGCAGGTGTGTAGCAGAGCTGGTCTGGCTGTTCCAGCTGGGCTGGAACTCACACCTCACAGGAGCCTTCACACAACACTACAATGAAGAGCTACAGAAATCTGGGGATGGATCGTGGGTATTTGAGAGTCAAGAGCAAAATGTCTGTGGTATCCCCAATATCTTTTCAGTTCCCTTTGAGGAAATCATTATTACCATAACCAAGAGAGTAAATTTCAAACTGAAAGAGATCTGTCACCCCTCATGGACACCAAAACAGGCAAGACCAAACTTGAGGCAACATTTTGACTCTTCAGCTTAACTGCTTCATATGCAATTCACTCCCTCCTCCCTCATCCAAAATTTTACACAGCAAACAGCCCTGCCTTTCCTGCCCAGAGTCCATTCCTATTAGCTGTGGACTGCAGGGAAAGCACTGCAGCTATGTCAATATAAAATGGTGTAAGAGAAGGGAGAATCAGGCCCTTTGTCTTTAAAAGCTCAACACTGGTCTTAGTGATTTGCATGGGCAGTATTTTCCCACGTAATCCTCTTCACTGTAATTCAGAGAAGTAAAGCAAACACTGCAGAGGTAGTAGCTGAGTTTGGGCATTGTTTTGTTAACACATGCACACAGTGCTAGCCACTGTTATTAACTCAATGCAAAATCTTTATTCTGCTATTTTAAAAGAGGCAATAGCTGCAGCCTGCAGTAAAAATACCTGTCACAAAATACTTTTCACTGTAAAAAACGAAAGAAAACTCTACAGATAGTAGAGGAAGCATCACAGGCTACAACTTTTCTAGAATCACACACCAGTTTCCCTGATCATAGTAACTCTTTTGAACCTTCACACAATCCAGGGATCTGCACACTGCTTCCAGTTCCCCTTCAGAGAACACATGGTAATAGCGGTGGAAAACAGGGCTGAGTTCTTGCAATTCTTTGGAGCCACCTGGAACCACCACTGTATCAATACTTTCCTTCTTCTTTTTTGTACAACCTTTCAGGTGCCAGGGAACCAGCAAATCTTGAGAGTGAAAGGACGTTCTATTAGTGTGAACAGGCAGTCTGAAGTCTGCTACTGGCATGGCACCACAGCTTTCATCCTTGAAGTCATTAAGCAGTTGGTTAGACCATGCTGAGTCTTGGCTGCAGTTATCAGGCCCTTGGTCATTAAGTGGTCTCTGGGCTGTGCCAGTATTCATTTCCTTCTCTTTGTTTTTACTACCATTCTTTTCCTTAAGGTATTTAGACTTCTGGTTTTTGTATTCTTGTTCCATTGCCCAGACATAAATGAGTGCTGTTCCACCAGGTCGCAGAAGCCGAGCTAGTTCCCGGATAGTAGCCAGTCTCCGCTCCTGGAAAGGAAAAGCCAAAGTGTGAAGCTGCTACATAAACAGGAAATCAGGAGAATAGAATGGCAGCAATTTCTCCTTACCCAAGATACAGTAAATCTTGAAAAGAAGCTGTTTTTTCCCACTATTTATTTTCATTCATAATATAGCCCATCACTGTGTGCAAGCCAAGACATTTTCCTAAACACAATTTCATGATCAAGACATCATTCATGTCAAGCACTAGAATAGGCTGTCCAGGATTCACCATCCCTGGAGGTATTTAACCACATTGCCCTGTAGATGTGGCACTCAGGGACATGGTTTAGTGGTGAACTTGCCACTGCTGGGTTAACAGTGGGACTTGATGATCTTGAAGGGCTTTTCCAGCCTCAATGATTCTACTATTCTCTTTCCATTTGAAAATAGTTCTGTGCTGAGCACGATTTCTTGGACATTTCAGCCCACCTGGAAAAGACAGACACCTTCTCAAGAAGGTGATTCAGGATTTAAAATCCCCGATTCAAATCTACCACACCTGATGATGCACAGGCTACGTTTGCAGCTGAAGGGGTCAGACTTACAGCTTAAACACAAATCCTCTGACCACACAAAGATATGTCAGCCTTCTCCAAAACAGAGTTCTTTCTACTTTTTTTTTTTTACTGGATTTGGAAACATCACTGCATTTATGGTATGGAAAGGTCCATGGGGCCCCTCTAAGATAACTTGTTACCATGACACAGTTTCTGCCAGGAGAACCTTACCCAGCCCAGAGATACAGCAGTCTGGTGAGCAGTCTCCCTTTTGTTTGGAGATGCACAAGCAGTGCACAGATTAAAAAACCCAAGATCTGTCCAAGAGCCCAATATCTGACCCAAGGAAACAATAGATGTCTTGACTCCCAAAGCAGAGCCCCCTTCTCCAGTGTCATCAATCACAAGCACATGAAAATGAAACCCAAACAGAGGACCAAAGCTTCAGTGGGAGCAAAGGCATTCAAGGGAGAAGCAGGAGGAGAATATGAACAGAAAGTCTAAGAAGCAACAGTAGCACAACAGCTTAACTCTGCTCTCACAACTGCTTACACCAAATGCAAACCTTGAATTTCTTCCCATTTTGTTCCTGCCTTTGCTTGTATTGCAGTATTAGCAGCTCTGCCCAGCAACCCAGCAGTACCATGGAGCAGAGAGGGGTGACTTACTGCTGTTGAGAAGTGGTGGATTACAGCAATCGAGATGCAAGCGTCACAAGAACCGCTGCGGATTGGCACTGACAGGGCATCACAGACAAACGCCTGGAAATGTTTTTCTCCACAAATATCCACCAGGTTTTTGCTGCGATCACAGCCAACCTAGAACAGAAAATGTTTCATTAAGCTTTTCAGAAGAGGATAATTACAAGACTGGAATATGATTTTCATTTGATGCTTACAGTAATAGAGTCATCACAGTCTCCTACTGAGGAACACAGTTTAAAATCAAAACAAGAGCAAGTGTGAGAAAATAAGCCTTAAAAAGACTATATAGTTCCCAGGTATAGACAAAAAGAAAACAACCCTGATGTAGACTTAAAACAAAGATAAGAAACTGGATATTAGACAGCTCATTATAGCACCCTAATTTTGAACCAGCTTAAGACAGACCAGTTTTCAACCTAACTTTTCTTCAAAATTCATTCAAGCTGTCTTGAAATGAGCAAAATGAGATGTCACCTAATCTCAGTATGCTCTTTTCATTTCAACTGCCATTTTTAACTTGACAACATTTGAAGTACCGAAATAGTGAACTCACAAAAGCTGATCTACAAATGTAAACAATTATCCAGTGATTTGGTGGTATCACTAAAGTACGGCATACAGCTTCACTCATCACCCAGGTTTTGTCATTTCAGTGGGATGAAGTGCTCAACATAATTTTACAAGGTTCTGTACAGTCCAGTGAAGTGACCCCTAGAACCATTTCTGAATACCTAATTAAACATTAATTTTTTCCCCTTTTAAACCCAGCGGTCAGCCCACTACACCTGCCCAGTGTCCACATCAAAGGCAGTAAGACAAAACTTACCATCTTTGAAAAATCAGCATCTAGAAGTGTTTTTTACATGCTTGCATCAAAACAATTGATCAAGACACCTTCTGAAAGAAATAGTGAGGCATGTGCCACCTTGTTTTCATGTCTGCCATGCATACTGAATATGCAAACCAAAGCCCTGCTACCAGGTTGTATACCAAACTGTGCATGTATGAGAATAATAAATTTTATTTGTTTTCAATGACTAGCAACAAGTAGATAGCAGAGAATAGGTTCAGAATCCTAAATAATTACTGTTGACAGTGTTTATTGCTGATTAGACAGTGAAAGAGTACTAAACCATCTTTGATGCAGGAAGAATAGCAAACAACTCACCCTGCTTTATCAACCCAGAAGAGACAGCAGTACCACTAAAATTAAAAACCTCTTTTGCATTAATTACTGAAAATATATTTATTTTCCATCATAATTTTTGATTTTATCTGTTCAAGTCCTTTTACCTTTCAGCCTACCACCACAGTTTTGAAGAAAACCAGAATTCAGCTCCAGCCTTATTTCCTGAAAGCTTACCAGTGAGCTGCCTTCTACTCAGGTCCCTGACTTTTGATCCAAAATAAATGTAACAGTTGTGAAAATGCCAACCTGACAATACAAGATAATCCTCCACCAAAACCTATGAATGTGTACATATTAGCCAATTAGCAATAAACAGACCTAAAAAGATCAATCCTAACATTGCTTTCTTCACACTCATTCCTTGGTCTCTCGCATTTACTGAAGCACTGAGTGAATTGTGTTGTTTATGAATTAAAAAACTAAACCCTTGCTTACTTGAATGCAAACAAATCCTCATCATTTTACACTGGCAGCCAACTGAAGTGTCTTTAAATTACTCTGACAACCTGCATGTTAGTGATTGCACACCTCATTACCAGTACCTTTAACTACTTCTGCAATTAAGACATTGGCTTGCAGTACTTAATAATAAAACTCAAAGGACCAAATTTACTGCTGGCAGAAGGAGGAAGAGCTTCCACTGATGGCAAGCTTTCCCAGAAAGAATTGCTTTGGACCTCCACATCTTGAGTGAAAATGGGCTGGATAATGGAACACAATCCCCTGTTCCCAAAATGACCTTGAAAAGGACTACAATATATGTTGATGAATTCCAACGAACTGAGAATGAGAACAAAGGCATGACTGCCAGATTGCAAAGTTCTCATTTGCATCTAAATTATAGCAAATATTATAAGGTTTGGTTTACTTGTATTGACATACTTTCTAAAACAAACGTACATCCAAAGCAAAAAGATGCTGTTTCACAGTGAAAATGGAGACCTTGAAACAGAACACTTTGAACACACAGCTGCTCTAAAATAGGTATACTAGGCTAAAACTTTACATGATTTTAAACGTAAACAGGACAATAGGTGCTATGCATATATGCATAAATGGTGAATGCAAAGAATCACCACAGATGCCTGGCATTGAAACTAGGTAACTTTAGCATCTATACTAGAATTATCGCTAGGTGATATTTCAAAATAATTAAAATCACCACATTCCTGCATTTTCTGACTTGCAAGAAACATGCATTCATTAAAAA
This sequence comes from Molothrus ater, assembly GCF_012460135.2. NCBI lineage: Eukaryota > Metazoa > Chordata > Aves > Passeriformes > Icteridae > Molothrus > Molothrus ater. Next base: position 74,263,344 of record NC_050479.2, on the reverse strand, counting down.
CCAAAATACATTTGTTTCAGTCACTTAAAAAAACAATAAGGTAGCAAAATGCTACCTTAAATTAGTCTATCTGTGGTTTTTATGAGTACAGAAAACATTTACAGCAAGGGGCAGAGATCCCAAACTCAACTTTTCCCAATTCCATTACTAACTGATTTTTAAATTCTAATGCATGAAGAATCTCTGATTTGATGAAACTTCATCTACAGAAGAGTTCAACTGACTGTTTTAATTGAGAACAGGTTTTTCTCTATCTAATTAAATATATAATCAGAACATTTAAAACTAATCTCAAAATATAGCTGGAAAGCTTTAATTTTGCCAGTTCATATCTCTATTTTTGATGGTCAGGACAGGATATTTATTGTCTTTGCTGGCTTCTCTTCCAGAAGAGTGGAGAAAGGCAGATGAATTATTATTAGTCTGGTGTCCAAACCCAGAAGAATCTAGTACATCTCTTGGTGAGTCAAGCTATATGTGTATGTTTTTAGACTTTCTATTTCTTATTATCTATGATTCTTCTCAATCATTTCTTATACCTCAGCTTTCCAAATCAAATTCCTTGCTCAAACTCCACAATTTCTCATATATATCTCAAATAGCATGGCTGATAATTCAGCTGAGTCTACCTCAGCTAGTTCACCTCTCAGCAAGTCACTCCACACCTTTCAATACTCCCGTAAAGGAGGCTGGCTTTTCAGGCTTCTCAGATTTTGCTCCAGATATCCATTCCCACATCCCTGCCTTTCTGAGAAGTACCTCCAGCCATCTCTTTACCACTTTTGTGATGTAAACAATGGCTTACAGGAGCTCAAGAGTGGCCACTGACAGTTACTGTGACTGAAATCCACTTGGATTTCAGGCACTGATTTTCAGTGTATAAGGATAAATATTAACTGCATCCAACTCTTACCTGAAGACAGGAAATCTGTATTAGTATGGAGGCCTCTAAGTTTGTAACTAGAACTCCAACAAACACAAAACTTAGGAAAGGCGGGGAAGTTTGTCATCATACTGGCATACCACACCCTTTCTGGGCACACTGGATAATGCAAACCTTTAGACAATCAAAAAAAAGGCAAAGATAAAGAAGGAAAAAGGAGGGAGAAACAAATACAATGCCTGTGATTTGTCTGAGTGTTCAGGAACTCTGTACTGACTTCCTGGAAATGGATAACACAGGCATTTATGCCATCCTGCTCCTTCATGTTCCCATGCACCCTCAACTCCACCTTTACAGCAAGGAGTAGCTAAAGTAGATTTTAGAAAATCTATTCAATGCAGTGGTTTGGTATACATCATTGTGGGGAAAAGACACTATTAAATAGCTTGCTTTGTAGTTATGCTGCAAATCTGCAAAAGATAAACCCTCTTGCATGCTGAAAAAAAAAAGTAAAGACAGGTTGAGGTTACCCACCACTATGTTTTCTTTCTACGTTATCTCATTATAACTAACTCAGCCTGGTAGACTTAGTTCTTGTAAGTATCTGGGAACCTGATTTATTCAGCACATTACAGAGCGATGAACAAAACGACATCTAATTCTGAAATCCAGCCACTGAATGGAATTATCTCGCTCTCCAGAGACAAGCCTCAGCTATAACTAACTGCATGAGAAGCTCAAGAAACCAAATTACATTCCAGCAAACAATTCATCTGAGTCAAGCTTTCAGCATTCCTTTCATGTAGTGTTTTGCTTTTCCATTGCATGTAGTCAAGGTATCTCTGAAAGCAAAGTGCTGTGTTAAGACACGGAGTTCATTTCTCAGTGACAGAGCAACAGAACCAAGTTGAGCAATTCAGCTTTCATTCTAGTTTTGTGCTGCTCTTGCCCAGTTCCTTCTGAGCTCTCTTCCCAGATCTCTCACCCATTTAATGACTCTTATTCACTGAGAGAAAAGAGCAGGAAAGGTTCATCTGTGTCACCCTTCAATTGCTAAGATATGGTGAACTTACTCCATTTACTAATTAGGTTTTGTCCCTCCTGCTTTTACCCACTACTAAAAAGTCCTTGGGAGAGGAATCTATTCCCAATCTGTACAAACCCAGTGAACTAAAAGCCACGCAACTTTATGCAACTATACCACAGAAAATATTAATTCTCTCTCCTCCCCACACACTGGAAAAATCAAATTTTTAAATAATTCTAGTAGATTGTAGTTTGGGACAGTAATACAGAAAATAGAGGTGCACATTTCAGAGCAAAAGTCTTGTGAAATATAAAATGTGTTACCAATTACCTCTGAATGACACACACACACACAACAAAAACAGGAATATCTGTATTAAAGCAAATCATTCTGGCTCCTCTATTGGCATATTTTTTTCCCTATCATCAGTACTCTGTCAATCAGAATAATTTCTTTATACAAAACCAAAACATATCTACCCTATGGCATCTTCAGTTATTTGCCACTGAATTTCCCACCAATTTATCAGTTCAATTAAAAATGGAAACCACAAATTTGAAAGACTTCAATGGCTTTTCATTCACGCTGTAGCCCTGTGAGGATTTTGAATGTTCCTGCAGAGACTTACACATCACCACACCTACCTGAACACTGGAAATAAGGAGACAAAGCTAAAGTGCATAGAAATTAATGATCTCATTGCAATAAATCAATGAAACCCTCATGGTAATCAGGGGAATGGCTAAGGCTGGAACACACTGTTCCATAGAAAGAAAAGCTCTGCTTACAGAGATGACTATTAAGCTTGAAAGCACCTAAATAAAATCTGTTAAAATAATTCCCCCAAATGAGATTGGGTGAGGAGAGAATCGTGGAAAAACAACACTAAAACCATGTCTCTTTTTTGCTGTCATTTAAACAGTAACAAGGTGGGCGAGACAGAAGAAGTAATCTGAAACTGTTAAATTCAACATTTCTCCAGCTTTTGTGCTAGCTACATCAGACATGGATTCCATCTCTAGCTGATACATCCTTAATCTGAATTTGATTGGCATGGAATTGCTGCTCTCTCACTGTGTCAGAATAATACAGCCATTACAGCACTGTCAGTTTTGCTGAGTGTAGATGGACTCACGCATTTCATTGTCACACGGGATACTCAAGTAGATGAGGCCACATTTAATCATCCAGGGAAACTGAAGCAACTACAATAGCACAGGTCACAGTGAAGATGTTTTCAGACAGTACCTGAAGAGTAAAACATCAAGAGAGCTACCTTAGCTGTGATCTACCATTAGCACTGCTACTTAAAGCATAAAAGCATATTGCTTGTCTTCAGGAAATGCTTGCCTCAGGTTTTCAGTATTTCTGAGTCAAAACACCCCAAGCTACAGAGCTGTGCCAACAGTGCCTTACCCAATTCCTACACAACTCCTAATTTCAGCACTGCTTTATTGCTTCTTTCCCAACAGGACCTGGGCTAAGAGCTCCATTACACTGTGCACAAAAAAAAGAGATGTAGAATTTACTAAGTTTATGCCTGGATTTTATGCTTCCAACTTAATATGAGTAAATAAGGAAGAAAACTGATGCCCTACATCTAGAGACCATTCCTTTTATCCCAACAACGCACCTGATACATAAAACATCGTGTAATCCCTCACCCTCTGCTCCATGATTAAACCATGGTAGGTGGAACAGCACTTGAGATACCTTGTCAAAAGTTTAAAAACACCTGTAAACACAATATACACAGGGTTTTCTTTAGCCACATTTTGGCTGCTACAGAAAAAAAAAAATCGGATAGAAAGGAGTCAAGTCCATTTTCCTGAGGCTCTGTGCTGACTTGTAGATGAAAACAACCAAATGCAAAGTCTAGAGTCTATCTCCATCTAAGAACCACTAGTTGTCACCACTGGAAAATAAAATGTCAAGGGAGGCCAACTGAATGAAGCAATTCCCAGATTCTATTTTTCAACTGTTTCAACTGCTTCTTTAATAGTTTCTTCCCTTTCACTGTTATTTTTCATGTTTTTTATTTCTCCTTCTGACACATATGAAATTAGGCAACTCCTAAAGTAACAGAGAGGAGCTGGCTTTCCTTTTACTGCCAGCCAGTATGTGATCTTTCCTTTCCTTAGCTGGTTAATTGTGTCTAGAAAACAGACTGATGCTGGCAATTTCTGAATACAGTATCTTGCATTAATTTCACTTTACAAGTCTACCACAAACCTCCAGAACTGCAATTTACCAAATCCATTCTAGGACCAGTCAACCCTCATGATACTCTGATAAATGTTTCTCCTCTCTAGTTAGGCTTGCTGATTTTTCTTACAGCAGTCAAGACTGAAAGACAAAAAGACTGAAATATACTGAAATTAATAACTGGGCTACAGCGGTTAGGCATGAAGATGCCTACTTATTAATTGGCTGACGTGGTTCTAGCCCTTAAGAACAGTAAGGGAGATAATTTACTAACACAAACAGCATTGTAAATAACCACTTATCTTTTTTAGCTGAATACAAATAACAGGACAGAAACTCCTGAAAAAGACAAACAACTCCAAGTTTTACTGTCAATAATGAATGCTTTGCCCTAAATAGAAGTTTTCAAGTCTGATGGATTTCAGAGTGTTACACAGGACAAATGTGTGAAAGAATCAGACAATCCTGGAATGAAAGAGAGCAGATACCATAACACACACTTCTCTGAGATTTCTCTTGGGTTAAAACAATGGCAAGTTTGACTCTTTTTTATTTCCCCCAAAAAGGATCTTTTAAATATTTGCAGTGAAAGCTATCTTTTGGTTCATACTTGTACATACATCATCTCATAAAACTGGACTAAGTACAGACTGTGAGACAGTGAAAGAAAGAAAATGAGCAAGAATTATGTCAGAACTGTCTGAAAGTGAAGAAAAGGGAGTGAAAGGCCAGAAATCTGTACCAAAGTTGAGATCTCCCTGTGAATTTTATGTTGGCATATTTACTGGGCCTGTGCAAAGAGCCAGAGGTAGAACAGCCAAACATCACATCATTCACAAATGAGACATGCCACCAGGCCACAGGGAACTGAAGAGGTCATGAAAAATAGCATTGCCCATGGAGATTTCACCCACTCACCAAACAACCAAAAATTTTGTTGGAAGCATTCAAATTGCCCAAACATTTAATAAATTTATTCAACACTAATGACAAGAAAGCCTAAACCATCCATTATAATTATTCAATCTGCTGCATCCATTACTATTTTTCTTAACATATTTTGAATTACAAAGCAGAAGTGGCTTTGAAAAAAAGAAAAAGGTAAAGCACATAATGAATACAAATGGAAACTTAAGACAATTGGTACTTGATCTTGGATCAGGAAATAGCTTTCTGTTCTTGGCATTCTTCCAATGCCAACCTGAACCTCCAGCAAGTGCATCATGACAGAATAAACACCAGAACCAGTGAAAACAAATGACAGGAACTACTACTTACCATGTACAAATCGTCATTGATGCCAAGGTACTTCCCATTACCACAACCAATATCAGCCACTATTGACCCTGTTGGCAGGGACCTGAGAAACTCTACAATTTGGGGCCATGGGCTGTGCCTGGTACTGCTGAAGTGTGTAGCAATCTCTTCATACACCTTGTGTACATATTCTTGCTCCAGCTTTGAGGCCTCCATCTCATTCTGGGGAAATGAAGGCTGCACTGGTCTCTGCTGTCCTTTCTGGCTGTCACAGACAGATGGGTAAACTAGATACAGCAACAGATACAAAATATTAATTTTAAATCAATTCCTCTTTGATTAAGCATATTTAGTAATATTAAATTAAAAGTGAAATATTAAAATGCAAAAAATGTTTCAATCCTCCTTTATCTTTTAAAAACTGAAACACAGGTCAAAATACAGAAGTGTTTGATGACCTGAAAATAAGTAACCAGCCCACATGTACCAGAGGCTGTTTGCAGTGATCATTAATCTGCTATGTTAATGATGTTTATGTTCTCAAAACTGAGATAGTGCCCCCAATGCCAAAGACCATGACATCATTGAATTCAGCCTCTGAAATTCTGTTTTAAGGGCATAAATGGAATTCAATTCCATGTAATCATTGAGCCACCTCTCTATTATTATTTCTACTGCCCTAAGGCACTTTACGTGGCTCTGTCACAGCAGATATGACTACTTCTCCTTCTCTAATGTACCTATTTTCTCAAAATTAGAGGTCCCCTCAAAAAAAAAAAGGATCAAAACTGAGGAAAAAACTTGAAGAATAGTAATTATTTCTATTTTGTTACATTATTAGGCACTTGAAATGCCAGTGACACAGACTCCAGATTACTTGCCTGGCTCTGGAGCAAGCCAAATGCCCTCCTGTATAAACTCCAGCAACCACATGAATGCAAGCAATTCAAGCCATATAATATGCTACAAACCATCCAGGAATAGCTATGACGACTGCCAAAACTACCCAAAAGAATCAAATTATTTTCTCAAAGCAAAAAAAGCTACCTCTTGGTGATAAATATCAAATTTGACTTGAAGTTGGCCTCAAGACACTTACTGCAATTGCAAGGGCTTCTCCTCACTTTCCTGAATGTAAATGATGTCCTTGTTTCCCTTCGATTTAATGTTAAATCCCCAGCATCAGCAGTGATTGTTCTATCTTTTTGCCCAAGTTCTGATGCTTGAACAACATCATATTTTCTGGGTGTGATCCTAAAATAAAGCAACACAAAGTAAAGGAATAATTCCATTTGCATCAGAAAAAAAACCACAATCCATCTTTGTAAGAAGGCAATCCCTACACTGAGAGAAATATAATTACAATGTCCTATTTAAAATATTTCTGCCTCTCAGTTTTCAACTTATTCAATTTCAGAGAGAAAAGAGATGACACATAAACTAATAATATGAATTGAAGTGTTTAATTGCATGTAATTACATTTCCCTTCCCTCCCTCCATTTTCTTCCATAAAGTTTGATTGTTTATTTGTCTAGCACTTTTTTATAAATATTTTTTAAAATATATTTATTTTTGTCCTGGTTTTGGCTGGGATAGAGTTGATTTTCTTCTAAGCATCTGTGCTAACAGCAGCAGTGCTGTGGTTTAGATTTAGTACGAGAATAATGTTGGTGACACACTGATGTTGCATTTGTTTCTCAGTAGTGCTTAGTCTAAGTCAGGACTTTCCAGTTTCCCATGCTCTGCCAGTGAGGAGGGGCACGAGAAGCTGGGAGAGAGCATGGCCAGGACAGCTGACCCAAACTGGCCAGAGGGATATTTCATACCACAGAGCATCCTGCTCAGTGTATGAACTGGGGCATGGGCTGCACATCAGTCACTGGGTGGTGAACAACTGCACTGTGCATCACTTGTCTCTCCTGGGTTTTGTTCCTCTCTCTCATTTCCTCTCATTACTATTACGAGGACTTCCCAATGTCAAAAATAAAATGCTGCCACCCCCTCTTGCTTGGCACAGAGTGATTTTACTATTGCAGTGCCAAGAATATAGTTTTGCCAAGTTATCCAACCAAATATCAAAAACATCACTAATGAACTTCATCAGAAAAGTCAGAATTCTATTTTCACCTATGAGTAAAAAAGAGAATACATCTTTTGTCCTCCTTGATGACACTGCATAAGCTTATTTCTAAACCATGCGTTTCCCTTTCACAGAGAACTAAACAAAAATGCTTTTCCTGTGCACTTTGTTAATGGGGTCAAAAGTAAGTCTCTAATTCCTTGGCATACACACTGAAAACACAATCAGATTAATTTCAAAACTGACTCTTGTGCTCTTATAATTTGAGTTCTGAAATGCAGATAAAAGGCATCACAAATTTTATTAAATCTATTTTGACATTATGTATGCAAGTGAATTAGTTACAACTTCTCGCTGGATGATTATAATTTTGATTACAATACAATGTTCCAGTGGCACAATGCAAAGCTTACTCCAGTTGAGTATCTTCACTCACTACTGCTTTTAAAAACATATAGAAGAAATATATTTAGGAAAGGTGGACAAATACCAGCACAGGAACCATTTGTACATGAGTAGAAAGGTCTGGGATCTTCATTTTCCATGTAGTTTATTCATTGGTTCTTGAAAGACAACCATCACTTGAAGGTACAAGGGAGTTAAGTAATAATCTCATTCCACATTTCAATAGACAGATACACTATTCCAACTTCAATGGCTGCTGGCCAGTACTGTAAGTGCCAGTCATGTATCCTTCTGCCTCCTTGGGAGTGTGGCTGCCCAGGGCTGGCTTGAAGGAGCAGAGCTGGTAGCCCTGGAGAAAGCTGAGGCCTCAGAAAGGGTGAGCCCTCCTTCCCCTGGGAGCTGCGTTTAAATGGAGGCTGTCCCCCTGGCCCTTGTTCCAGTTACAGCCTCAGATGCACGCCCAGCTCTGTCTGTGCACAGCCACTACCCTGACCTAGGGCTGGAGTTCCAAACTGGCCTCAGCACGGCCCAGGGAGCTGCCTGATGGGTTGGGGACTGGCCACCGGCTTCCCTGGTCAGCAATGTCACTGACATGGAAACTGCACTGTGTTCTCAGAGCTGTGCGTGACCTTTCCAAAAGGCAGATGATAGGATTAGACAGGACAGCATAAGAAGATTACAATGCTGGTATCTGTATTCAGTCCTGTATGTCAAACAACAAGGGAGTTCACTGCTCTGGGCTTCTATACTGAGGCACATCAGAAGTATCAAGTGCTTTTTACAACTTTATTTAATTTAACGAGGGAATATACAGGTGGTATAAGAGCTCTCTAAAATTAACACTGTAAAGGTTATCAGGGATTTCATATTCACCTGTTTACATAATACATATTAACCAGCAAAATTAAAAGGCAGAAAAATTTCTGCCAATGAAAGGATTTGGTGTTTAATTGACACAGAATGTAATTAGTGCCTCCAATTGACTGCTGAATCAGTGATGGCTTCGATCAAACAAAGGAAGAAATGCTTGCTATGGGCATTTCTGTCCAATACAGGGTTGCCATACGCTCCTGAAATGCATTACTGTCACACTCAGAGCTCAGCAAGGTTTTAGCCTTTTTGCCAATTTCAGCACTCCAATTCTAAGTATCTCCCAGTGGTGCATGATTTAAAAAGCATGTATTTAAATTCTACAATAAGCACAGCCTGAAGATGTATTTCAATAAATACTCTTATCAGTGTCCCAAAACTGCTGAATGCAGTCTTACCAGTATTAAAGTGTCCCTAAAGCAGCTGGGAACAGTTCAGGAAGACTCCCCTCTGCCACCCTCAAGGTCTCAGTGCAGGGGAAGTCAATCTTTTAAACTCTCAAGTCCCTCTCTCAAGCCTTTGGCATCTGTAATCTAATGGGAAAAGTTGTGGGCTGAAAAGAGAGAAAGGGAATGGTGACACTAATTGCACTACAATCAATTCTTTGCCAGCTCAGAGTCATTGAGAACTTTCACACTGCAGATGTGAGAGCGATTTCCGACTGAAACTTACGACAGCAGCAGGAAACTGCACCTCAGGGACTGGCAATTAGCTCCCTAAATCCCCAAGTTTTTTTAATTTAACCTAAGCAGCATCTGAGCAAAGGAGTGAATTTGGATATTAATTATAAAACTTGATTTCTTTCAGGAAATTTCAAACACAGAGTGTCTTTAAAAAAACCAAACAAACAACATTTATTACTCTTCTATTTTCAGCAATGCAGGGACTCTTACACATACCCATGTGTCCACAGGTATCTGGATTCTCCAGTCATCACCAATAAACTGCATCGGGGCAACATAATTGCCACTGTAAGGCCATCAGGGTGTTTGAAATCCATCACAATCTAAAAAGAAACAAAACCAGTCACCATGAAAGAGCATGACTTATAGAGCTTCATATACAAGCCAGGTATTCTCAAGTCCTAGCTTTCTTTGTTTCTCTAATGTGTTTAACTGAATATTGCTATGAAACAGCTACGTATTTCCTAGGGATGCAAAAGCCTCTAGGTCCCCTGTCCTAAAACTCCCTCCCTTTCAGCACGATGTTCAGATCTTGGGCAGTCACAAATATATGTATATAGAGATAATTATAATTACATATTAATTTCTTTTCACAGTAAACACTTTGTAAGAACAGTAGCACTGTTCAATCTCTGTGTACCCGTGAGGCAGGAAAGGACTGCTACCCCACAACTAAAGGCAGCTGCATGAGAGGAAGAGAAGGCTCATTTGCTGTATCTCAAGCATCTGAAAGTTATGTACCTGGACTAAGGCCATCAGCTACTGTCTTTTTGTGATGTCTACACAGAGAGACAAGTTTCTCCACAGGGTTATTCATCCTAGTGTAAAATGTCGAGCTAAGTGATGTGGAATGACCCCATGCCCTCTGGAATTGCCTATCCGCTCACAGTGGATGAGCTGAGACAATTAGCTCAGTAGATACATAACATGCAGATAAGCAGTATTAGGTGAGAGAAATAATTTCCAACCTGCCCACATTTTGGAGATTTGAAGCACAACAAGCACATCCCAAGATCCTGACTAACATGCCAACTAACAGACCATCCTTTTATTATCTGTCATCTGGCTTCCAGCCACGGCAATATACTGAGGTAACGCTTTCAGCTTTATTCCAATTTCACAGCCCAGATGGCAGTGGTGCATTTTGCTTCTGCTTGGGCTAGGAAAGTTATCCTTTTACATTTCCCAAACGAGAGAAACTCCTGCTGTGGAAAATAAGGAGCAGGTCATTTAAGCAAGCCAAATGAGTTACAGAAGACTTACTGAAAAGGAAAAGTGGTCAAAACCTATTCAAGTCAGCAGTTCCTGGTACACTGGAGAATTAGCACCATGCAAATGCTGCCATCTGATTTGTAACCTACTAAGTATGCAATTTAAAAGCAGACTTACTCCAGTATGCCAGATTGAAACAAATTAGGCAGTTCTCCTTCTGCGTACAGATGTGTTTCACAAAGAAAAACAGTGGTGCAACAATCAGTCATTCAGCACAAAAACCCAGCATGACAGAGACTGAGTAAGCAAGACTCTTAAACACTACAAATTGCCAATAACAACAATTACTATTTAATGTTGTGCACACTGAAGCAAAGCACAGAGGCATTTACATCATTAGGAAAAAAATTATTTATGCTGTACTACCACTCAGAGTGACACAGCTTCTCCTGTTGGGCTATCTAAGGCAAAAAGTGATAAGGGTGACAAACAGTGTGGTTGAAAGGGGTAGAGAGATATCAGGGGAAGACTAATAAAGCATAACTATAAGCTCTGATTAATGATCATGCAATGCTTCAATAGCTGCACAAATACATGAATGGCAGCCACTTGCTACAGTACTTTGGACTTTGCAATTTCTTCTAGGAAACCTCAAAGAAGCATGGGGTGAGGAAGGAGAAAGTACAGTGGACTTGACAAATCTGATGGGGATGCTGTCCTGTAAAGCACAATATCATCAAGTCTCTGCAAAAAGATGCAGCTATCTGGCAAGGCAAATAAATCAGAAGATAACTAAACAGGACCAGCATGTAAAGAAAGAAAAAGAGGAGTAAAGAGGTCAGATGAAATGAGTGAGATGATGCCTCAGTCTGTCTTATGCCTCTCTGGCTCACTGCTGCTGGAGACATGGGTGAGGGGACAAGATAGAGTCTGGGCTCTTCAGCAGCATGATATAATAAGCTGCACACAAGAATGTCTAGATTCCTTCCTGGAAGGAATCCCGTTGCCCCACTGGCCCTCTTTCTGAGTCAGTAGTAACTACAAAGCTCTATTCTTGCAGATGATATTAAAAAACTGTACTTTATCCATGAATCAATGAGGAGACCTTGAATGGGTCCCCTGCATTTCCAGTTCCCATCTCCCTCCAGGGCCCAAGAGGACCTTGCTCCCTTTCACTTCAGCATGCCAGGCTGGTGACTCCGTACAAAGCAGTGGGAAACAACACTATCTCCAGCTCCCTGCCTTCTCTGCTGTTTTACCTCATTCATCTCCAATTCCTTTTCCCCCACCATCTGTGTGGCCCCAGAGTCTCTTCACAGGAGATGCTTCTCAAACCCTGTCCTGTAAACAACTGTGCATCCAAAACAACAGAGGTTCAGAGTGCTCTATAGGCAGGTGACACCTTGGGAATCAGAAGCCACAAAACTATCCCTGGCAGCTGGATTTTCAGGCAGCAATGGCAGGAAATAAAAGAAGAGCATGTTCTCCTGGCTGAATTTCAACTTCACTAACCCAGCAAGAAATACATGAAACAAAATTTCTGATGGTGCAGAATTTGAGGCTGAAAAGCAAGAATTTCTCTTGGTGACATCTAGTCCTCACCAGAACAGAATCCCAGCTCTGTTCCTGCTTTTCTGGGAAGGGAAAGCTTCTGTACTATAATGTCACTTTGTGTAGCTGCTCCCCATCTAACTGAATTTCATCCTTATGAGAAGCTGTGATAATTTGGGAAGGAAAATATAAATAAACTATTAATTTACTTGCAAATGGGCAATGACAAAGTAATTAGCAGTAATTAAATGAGTCAAAAATCCAAATCCAAATCTGACTTTTGCTTATGAAGTGGACTGAGGTCCTAAGCTAGAATATATTAAGGTTTTGCACTGATCTATTAACAACAAATTTGACATTGCAATTGAGACAGAGAATAAAATTTAAGGAACACCTGAAGAAAATTATTATAATTCCTACGCTTCATTCCTTTACCTAGACTAATTGCACCTGAATGCTTAAAAAAACAAGCAGGAATACTTCCTCTGTCCTTTGTTTACAGCACAGTAAAGAACATTCAATCCAGAAGGATTTCTGAAGAACCCTATTCTTATCTCTGGCAAGCCTGCTACTGACTGAAGTAGATAACATTCCCACACTCCTCTATCTGTCTTTATCCTGGCAGAGCATTTTCAATTGTCACTGTCAAACACACACGCACACAGAAGATTAACACATTTGCTCCTCTTTTTAATTTACTAAGGACTTACAATCAATAAAGCAACTTTGCCACTGCTGAATCAATCTGCTTCATGACAGCTTTGCTCCACAGGAGCTATTTCCAATTACTATTTTTGTTTTTACCTATCTTTTTTTTTCCTCTTAGATGGCAGAGTCAATAAAGATCAAATTTCTAGCTAGCTCATGGTGTATCATCCAAGGATTACAATCAAAACATAAAAACAGTGTGTGTTACATAAGTTTTACCTATTTCATTCTACTATGGAAAAAGTGAATCTCTGAATATAGCAAAAAAACCCAAAACTTAAAAGAAACAGCTAATATCTACTTGTGGTTTTAAATAATTTGTCATGATGCCAAGTTATTTAAGAGAAGATGTTCATGACAAGGGAGCACATGAACCAGTAAACAGCTTTCAAGGATGGCTAAACCTGAAAGCAAAGAGACACCCACATCGTGAACATTGTTCCTTGTGACATAAAATATGGCAAAAGAAAATAATCCAACATAAGAAGGGAATAAAGTATCTTTTTCTTAACACCTCAGGGTGCAGAAGTCTGCACCACCTTTCAGTGCAGTGGTACTGTACTTCATGAAAGAGTAGGAGGATGAAGGTGAATGACTGGTCTATCAAACAAGTAAAGATTCAAAGGGAAAGCAGAAATAATGCAGCAGAGCTATAAAGACAATGTCAATAAGAAATTCACAGCTACAGTGGGGATCGGCAATTCTTTTTCTAAGCTTTGTCTCTGATGCAATTTGTATTTGATGATAATAGACTACCTTAGACGAAACATACTCTAAAGCTAAAAAAAGTACAATGTGGAACGCTTCTCAAGTCTCTGACATTATTTACTGAATTTTCAGAGAGCAAAGACAGATTATCAGCCTACATAACAGTTTCCCACATGTAAAACAGATGAAAAAGAATGTCTACTTCAAAGACAGCTGAGAGGTTTAGAGCCCACACACAGAGCTTGAACAACACAGTAGGGCTCTATGCAGAGACAAGAGCCTGCTGGCTCACACAGGACCAAGGCACTTAATTGGTAACATACAGCACCTTTCACTGCAAAAACCATGCTAAATTCCAAAATTCAGGATTCAGAAAATGCTGAATTTTCAAAGGAAAGCAATTAGGATTATCTTTCCTGAATAATCCACATCACAGGAAATTTACCTTATGTAATATATGCAGATATTTACATCATGTATCATGTACATACTCTGGCCATACTTCAGAAAACAAGTGCAGCATTGACAATCGTGACGGTGAACTATTTCAGTACTGCCTTTTCAAAAATCTCACAACACATGTGCAGGCCTCCCCCATATCAGATCTATACCATAGCATACCATCTCTTGCTAAGCCTGTTTATCCACTTAGGCACTATGGTGATGTTACTCAGATGCTTAATATACTTACTAGGCTTTCTTTCTTCAAAAGTTGTATTCAATTTTCCATCCATGCAACATGTAACTATCTTCCTGGATTCTGTGTCATTTTAAGTATCTATGTGGTTTCTTTTCTTAATCAAAGTCTTTTCTTAATCAAAGTAGCATATAAGTGTTTAAAAAATATTTCAATATATGGACACTTCATTCTTTTATACCTGAGGTCTCACCTTGTTATGATTTTCTTGGTATGCCCATGGAGTTGAGTGCATGCACTGAACAGCACACCAGTATCTCTGCTAGTTATTCTGTATGCCACTGACTCCATGATACAAATTCCTTTACTGTCTGGCCTTTCTCTAAAAGATTCATGTAGTGCACAAGAAGAGGAAAACTATTGTAATTTTCAAGCAAACGACAGTTGGATGGAGGAGCTTCCAATCCTCTGCAGGCGTTGTCATAGCTAGTAGGAATATACGCCACTCTCCTTTTGTACCCAGGGTTTCATCTCTGGAGGTTCACCAACACCAAGTCATTAGAAATCATCAGTCACCTCACTAAGCTGGATGCCAGCTCCTGGTGATGTCCAGCGAGGTGGCTGCTCTGCCCAGCCCTGGCAGAGTTGGGATGCTGGTGGTACTTATGGCACCATCCCACAAACTTCTGTTCAAGCTGACTCCTTGTTTCAACAGCCTTTAAATATGTCAGTTCCTACTGCTCTAAAAGTATCAAGTTTCTTTTGTATGTCAGGACATTACCTGTGGTGTTTGCACCTTCCCAGATCATTACCTGTGTTAAAACTCAATGTTGTATACTAGACTCTTATATAAAAGGCTTTCAATGCCTACAGTAAAAGGCAATAGTTGCATTACCACTGCTCCCCTCTCTCTCCCCACCAACAGGTATAGATGTCTCCTTTCTGGGAAGTGCTATCTGACCCTAGCAAAAAACCTTGATGTCCTTTTGTGAAGCCAGAGTCAAAGAGTCAGTCAAGTTCCTAAGAAGAACCAATTTAGTCATTCTCACTAACATTTCATCTTCATCCTTTAATAAATTGCCTCCCTAGCTCTTAGCTTAAACTCTTTTAGTACACAGAAAGAAAGAGGCTAATGCTGTTAGTCTTCATATAATTTCTTTTACTGATTTAGCCTCCTCTGCAGTATTTTCCCATTTTTTCAGTCATATATCTTCCCTCACATCCATGGGTGCTACTACACTGACATACAGGGAATTGCATCCAACTGTATCAGGGCAGAACGTGCCTGAAATGCACCAAATCATTCATCTTCCCTTCCAAAGGAAAGGAAATTTCTAAGGTTTTGCATCTCTTGCTTTCTAATGGAGTACAGTTCAATGGAAGAGCACAAGAGGATGCCTACACATCCTGACCCTGATGACCTACAAATGGCTCAGTCTGTTAAGATGTAAAGCCCAGACATCATAAGAAAGCAGCTGTGTCCTCAATTACATCTCCTCAGATTTGCACATAATGTGTTACTCTATGCTCTGAAAGCAAATAATCCTTATTTACATGTCTAACATTGTACCAAATGTCCACCAAGAAACCACTAAACAAGTCCTTACAACACAGACATAGCTGTTCTGTAATAAGCACAAATTTATATGCAAGTATGATATTTAGATGATCCTAATATTTATGATATTTATAGGATCCTAAATGGATGTGTATGGTAGCACATGGTCTATGCGATGCTGTGGCATATCTGTAATTCTTCCACCCATTTAGAAAAGTTCTCAAGAGATTTTCAATTTCTAAGTAGAAAGGGAAACACCTCAGCATTCAAAAAGCACATCTCAGCTTTCTAAACCATTGATTGTTTACCAATACCTGTGGAAATACACACAATTCTCACATTACTGAGGTTGCAAATACATGTAAGCAGGACTCCCTTCAACTGTAATTGTACATCCATTCCACACTACCTGTACATTTATCATCCTGTCATCAACCATTGCAGGCTTTAATTGCAAGTTTTCTACAGCAGAAGCAGTGAGAGGAACAGAGAATAAAGCCTCCATGCTAAATAAACAATAATTGATACAGCAAAAACCAGGCTTTGCCTGAGTAATATTGCCAAACGTGGAATAAAACAGGTAAGTGTAATTTGCAGGAAAGAGGACCTGAAATATTTACATTCAAAGTGTAGACTCATACCAAGTTACTAGTGTGGCACAGACCCACCAGCTCTTGTAAAATAGCCCAAGTCCTTGCAGGTTTAGTGTATTTCAAGGCATGGGTAAAACATGCTGCATATTCATTATCCCACATTGCGGAAAACCATCTTCCCTCATTCTCTACAAACACTGGGATTATTCATCAAACCTTATTCTCCTCTGCAGGTCTCAGCTTTCTGCTTGCAGTGCTGTAGTAAAGGAATTCAGGCTAACTTTAAGACTAGGGTGGAAACAGGCAAATCAGTTCAAGATTAAGATCTACATTTGGCCTTAGATTTTAAAACAACCCATTGGGGAACTGAAACCTATGAAATGAAACGAGATGCCTAACCCAGCATGAGCTGAATTACCCCATAAGCTGGACTGACTCAATCCCCACTGATTACAGAGGAGCTCAGGCATGCAGCCCACAGGTACACCTACTTGTAAATAATAAAATTTCAGTCTTAATCCTGGACTAAATACCATTGACAATAAGTTATTTCATAAGGCATCCACATATGGATTCAACAGATGCTTCAACTCTGTTTAAACGAGTCCTGCTTTAATTAAAACCGAGTCCTGCACTATTATCATCACTAAAATCTTGACCCCTATATACTGAGAAAGTAGTGTGGAAACGGTGTGGTGCTGAATACCTGTAATTCAAAGGGATGAAATAATGAATTTATGTCCTCATAGTTTGAAACAAAGGTCAGCTAGTCCTTCTCATACCTGCATCTAACAGCTGCCCCAGAGATCATTACAATAAAAGAGAACTGCCAGGATACAAGACATGCAAACTGTGCCTTCCCAAACTAATTCTTGCATCATATCTCATAAGGGCTGACAAGACATGGTTTTTCATCTATTGCTATAGAAACTACCATATGGCCTGTTTCTTAATCCTCTACATCTTCACTGTAAAAGGGAAATCTACTGAGGAACAAAGATTTGGGCATGAATTTAAAGAAATTGCTTACATACATTAAGAAACCTCGTTCCTTAGCAATCAAAAGCATTCCTCAACCCCCCCCCCCAAAAAAAAAACCAAAAAAAACCAAAAAAACCCCAAACAAAACCCAAAGAACTAATGAAAGCCAATGAAAGTCATCTTCTTAGTTAACAATGTCTCCTGTGGCCATAAAGTATGATTCAAAACACTGCTTGACACAAAGATACTTGTTTACAATAATTTGAATAAAATTGTTTTATCAATTACTCAATTGCTACATTTCATCCCACAAACCTCCCACACATCTGACATATATACGTTATTTTAGAACAGGGAAAACAACCATAAAGGAAAAACACCTTCTGAAATTTGGATAGGAAGTATTCCAACACTGCTGATTTTCATCACAAAGGACGTCATCTCTTTCTTCTGTCATTCCCTCCATCTGCTTCATTAGCACAATGACTGCCTTCTCATAATCCAGCCAAAGTTACTCAAAAGGGCTCTAACCAGGGCCTCAACATCTGAATTTACAACTGATTGCATGAACGCACATGGCAGAGATGCAAGCAGTAACAAGAAGGGCAGGAGGAACAAGAACACCTCCCAAGGAACTGTGAAATGTCCACTTTTCTGCTTTCTGGTGCACCATCAGCCTTGGTTTCCTCCAACCATTCCTCTGCTGCCCCAGCAAACAGACCAGGGTTTTCCCTGCACTGCCCCTGGGCAGCACAGACAGGCTGCCTGCCTGCTTGCTTCTCTGCTAAGGGCACAACTCTCCCACTGACAGAATCATTCTGCCAAGTGTATCAGCATCACAGGTCTGACAGCTCCAGCACGCTTTAACTGCTCAACATTACCAGCTCCTCAGCAAAAGTTTAACTCTACTGCAACAAGAGCTCTGTGGAGAAACCCCTCTCAAACCATAGCTGGTAAGAAAAACAGAAACAGAACATTAGAGCATGCAAAATACTCAGATTTGTAAGATAGTATAAACACAGAGAGACTTCAAACCTCATGTGCTACCACTTACTGCTATTACAAATTCCTGTCCAAAGCCATGAGAGACAATACACCACAGCAGGAGCTCAACAAGTTAAGCTTGTTTCTTTGCTTATAGGCTACTTGTGATTATTATTATTGACTGACTAGACATTTCTACATGAAATTTGCCACAGTCTTAAAATAGGCTCCTATGACAATACAGATGACCTCAACAGCTAATGAAATTAGGTTTTCTTATTGAATTCCAGAACTCAAGTACAGTCGAAATGCAACAGCTAAAGATAACTTTTTAATCCACAGTTCAGCCTGTTTGCTGTTAACTGGTAGGAGACACCAGGATTCCATTTCACACAGCAAGTACTGACCTCCTAAAAATAACATGGGGAATTAAAGTAACTTTTACTGATGAACGTCTTGACAAAACAAAAAATACTTTAAAAAAAAATAAGAAATTAGTAACTACTAAAAAGCAACACAGAGGTTTCTATTAAAAAATTTAACTCTATTTAAAGAATGACAACTCAAAACCTGACTCAAAAACAACTTCAGCTGTAAAAATACCAGTTGAAATGTAAATTCAAATGCTCTGTTAGTTTTCATAGAATCATAGAATAGCTTGGTTTGGAAGTGACCTTCAAGAGCATCTAGTTCTAAATCCCCTGCCAGGGGCAGGGACACATTCCACTACACCAGCTCAAAGCACCATCCAGCATGGCCTTGAATCCTTCCATGGGTTCAACCCTTCCAATGGGGCATTCACAACTTCCAATGTCTCACCAGCCTGATGGTAAAGAATTTCTCCCTAATATCTAATCTGAATCTCCCCTCTTTCAGTATCCATTACTCCACTTCAAACCATTTCTTTACATTTTTTCACTATACTCCCTGATAAGGAATCCCAGTCCAACTTTTCTGTAGGCCCCTTTGAACTACTGGAAACCTCCCCAATCCTCTCTTCTTTAGGTTGAGCAATCCCAACTTTCTCACTCTGTTTTCACAGCAGAAGCTCCAGCTCTATCAATTTCATAATCCCCCACTAGACTGTCTCCAAAAGGTCCTTGTCCTGCTTAGGTTGGCAGCCCCAGAGCTGGATGCAGAACTCCAAGAGGGATCTCATGAGAGCAGAGTAGAGGGGGAAAATCCTCTCCCTCAACCTGTTAACCACACTGCTTTTAATGGTCTCCTATCAGATGCTTCTTTTCTTTTATTACAATAAGTTGGGTTTTTTTCCCCTGGAATAAATAGAAACTTTGTATTTAAACAGTTAATTCATCTCACCACCACAGAAGAACAGTTCATGTATCATAGCAAAGGATACATAGGAGGCATGAAGTGCAAAAGAGAAAAAATAAAGGTTTTAATCTAAAATTAGTGGTACTGTATACTATAATATAATGTTTTTTCCAAGATTGTTACCTATCTATCTACATTTTTCTTACCACATGAAAACCAATTAGAAATATGTAGCAATAGCTATGGAATAGCAAGATGCTTTTTAGAGAGTACATTTGCTTCCACTGAAAAATTCAGTAGCTGTATTTGTGTGTTACGGTAGCGCCTTAACAGCCAGACGTCTGAGAATTGAAAATGAAATGGTGCTGCCTCAGCATACAAAATAAGCAAATAGCCTGGAGATAACAGGTTCTGTTAAAACAGAATCAAGTTGCTAAAGGAATTAAGCAGAAGCTTTCTTTCATTATTTAGCAGTTATGACCCCAATTAGAAATTCTTAAGCCCTACTGCAGACTGCAAACATTTTAGAAAGTATTTCAGTCACAGTAGGCATTCTCTCACAATCACACAAAAATAACTGGAACCATATGATATTTCTTATAGCATCTCAATGTATTTTTCTATGTGATATTGAGTGGATTTCGTTTTCAAATTCTTCCTAATTGCCACTTCTTATATCTCTCTTTCCACATTCACTTTGGATACACTGCCCAGAGGAGTTCAGCAGACAAAGAAAATATTCTTCCCACAACCCTTTCTCAACACTACAACGGCTCAAACAAAACACAGGAAAAAAAGAACAACCAACTCACTGTGAAGAAAGCAAACTGGTAAGAACCAGGAGAAGCCACAGCTCTGCCTTCCCCCTCAGTAGCCAAAATAATGGACCACGAACAGGAAACAAAACCACTACAGAGAATGGAGTAAAGCAGCTTCCCACTCTAGCAGTCCCAGGAGAAATAGCTCAGCAAGGCACAGCACATTCTGCACATTGAGCAATCAAACCACAGGGTGCCTTCCTTCCTCAGCACTCAAGTAGGAGCTACTGGACTTTGCATAGTGGGGAACAGCTTTATGGAAAGGTATGGAGTATGATAAGTTTCCTCCTTCTGTGGAGAGGAAGGTAGGCTGGTACAAATCCAACAGAAGGGAGAGAGGAGACCAACCTTTTCAGAGTTATTTACCTGGTATTGGCCCACTCATAGTAAATACCCAGCCTCAGACCAAGAGGCAGCTGGAAACTGTAATGTCTCGCCAATATGAAAAGGGAGCAAAAAAGAATATTTTTACATACAAAACCCTTGAAATATGGCTCTGTCATAGCTTAGCTTTGATTTTGTTCTTCCCAAGTAGTTGAGGAGATATCAGAGAAAGCAACATCTCCACACTGCTGTCCTGTTTCTTCACAAATTACTGCCATACAGCTTCTGGGGAAATAATGCTACCAAATCATTGTTCTGAGGGCAATTCTGACCAAACCAGAATGCTCTTCTTGTAGCATCTCCATGCAAATTGAAATTGGTTAGCAGATTCCTACAGCACTTGGGAAACAAATGCTTGTCTACATTAATTGCACACAGTGGTTGCCTTGCTCTTGTTACCCTTGGCTAACACAGAAGTTAGCCTATCAACAACCAAGGAGGGGTTTTTTTACTGCAGGACAGGTTTCCTCTGAACAGTTTACATGAAAGCTGGGCTTTCTGGATCCTTTCAAGAGTTAAAATAACTCATCAGGTGGAAACATCAGCAGTACATGTTGATATCTGTGAACAGAATCCTGTATGTAAATGGGGAAGACACATCCAGCACAGAAATAAAAACTCAGAACAGAATGTTTCACCTTTCCCAAAAGAGACAGACTGTTGTAAGTATTTCCATGAAGGGGCTGCAGGCTTTGTTACTTGTCTAAGAGGGCATATTTCAATGTTCAATTACATCAAAGGGAAGTTTTCCCTTGATTTGGTGCTTCTTGTATCTCATCCAAGCTCAGTGACAGTCAACCATGGTATGACATGCACGGACAGAAATAAACACACAGGACATATCTATAAAGAGTAAATGCAAACAGAAGAGACAGATCTATGAAGCTTGATGCATTTAATCTGCAGTGCTCAGCACATCTTTCACTTGGAGCAGCTCCTCATTAGTTTTCAAAAATGAAATACCACTTTAAATGGGACAAACCAACTAAACTTGGCATACAATTATAAATTATGTCCATTTGGATTTCCAGCTAAAACCACTGCAAGTTGCTATTCTTCAAGAACCAATAAAATCCATGACTGTAAGACATGTTTCTTGAGTTGCACCTGTCTTACAGAATGGAAAAGCATTTACTGAGCTTTAGGAATCCTACCTCATCTGAACAAACTTTTAAACTCAGCATTAGGTTGTAGTGATTAAAATTAGTATCTTCCATTTGGGTTCAGAGACAATTTGATTCTGCCAATACAATCTCTTTTCAAATAGTGATGACTATTACTACTATTTCACCCACTACCATCATCCTGCCAACACAGAGAAAAAAACTTTAGTATAGCCACTACCATAGTAATTCTTTAAATAGGTAAGATGCTTTCTGCCTTCCCTTACAAGAAAAAAAAAAGGACAATATATATGTAAACAGCAAATTAACTGAATTAGCAACTAATCAAGATAAGCAGAGCACAGCAGTACCTAGTGCCTGTCTATCTTATTAAAGCTCATGCAAGACACAAAACAGCTGCTAACTGTCAAAGGCTGGGTACAGTCTAGACTTTTAAAGGCTTCTCATAAAATCTCTCAGCTATTACAGAAACAGCTGCTGCTATACCAGCCACAGGTTTCTGTTTGTTAGCCAAGACAGATTGGAAATAGATCAACAGGTAAGAAGCAAAAGTGCCAGAAAA
This sequence comes from Molothrus ater, assembly GCF_012460135.2. Classification (NCBI taxonomy): domain Eukaryota; kingdom Metazoa; phylum Chordata; class Aves; order Passeriformes; family Icteridae; genus Molothrus; species Molothrus ater. The sequence continues at coordinate 74,240,838 of NC_050479.2, read as the reverse complement.
AGGGTCAATTATCAGACTGAGAGATGAGTAGAAGCAGCATACCTCATTCTATCAGTTCTAGAATGACCATGCTCAAAGGTTGTTCAAAAGGTCTGGTGAAGCTTTTCTTTGAAACATTGCTCTGCTTTCAAGGCTTAAGAGACTCACAGGTTTTCTTTATAGATCAAAGTACTTAAGATCCACAGGCTAAGAGATGATGGGTGTGTTCAGATGAATAGAAGCTAGGCAGAGGTCAAGGATGATCCATCCACAGTCCCCCCTCTTTAATCCTGAGCCACAAATCTGGCTGATATCCCTAAAGCTTCCCTTCCTCAGACATTAGATCAGGGCCTATAGCATCACAGCAGTTCTGTGTTTGTACCAGCCTTTTGCCAGCCCAAGACACAGGAAGCAGAGTAAGGCAGGGAAAAGCAGTGCTAAGGACAAGAGAATGACAAGCCTGGGGCTGCATCTTAGGAAAATGGGACACAGCAACATAAATCAGGATACTGTGCCAAACTAACATCCCTTGGGAGCAAACTATGACTGTGCTTTGCTGTGTGGCAGGGCACAGTGGGTGTCCCACAGCAGTCTCAGACACAGCAAGGCAGAGCTGACGAGGAAGGACTACAGGGGGTTGGTAACTTTAGATTGGGAGTAAGATCTGCACCCAGGAAGGGAAAATTCTTCTATGGGTTGGATATGTTCATAGCACTGCTTGGCTCATAATAGAAATGCATGCTACCTCTGTATTTCTAAAGTTTTAATGAATCAAGGCTTACACAGCAGCATATAAAATGGCAAATTAGGAAAACTGGAAAAACAGAAATCTCAATATCGATCAAGCTCCTGCAGCAAACCTGCAAAGAGAAATTCAACACAGGTAAAAATTAGGATTGAGACGGCTGCAAACTTGGTCAGGCTTCTGATGAAATACTGTAAAACTGCATATCTTTAGAGACACCAAATGGAGGCACTGAAAATAACACCTAACTGAAATAAAACCAAAATTCTCAACAGAAAGGACTGGTCCCTGCTTTGCAGTATTTTGTTCAAATTTATGGATACAGAACATGATTTGTCATTAAGTTCAATAAAAGACTGTTTATCTATATTTACCACATTGTCATACTAGGAAAGACAAGGCAATTTATGAATAAAAGAAAGTTACATTCAATAACAGAGCATTGAAACTAATATTCATTAATAATTTCAGTGTATCAACTCCTATAAAGACAGGATGAATGTGGTGATTTATAAAATGCCTTTACAAGCCACAGGACATTCTAAAAGTCTAATTTTATTCTGCAGTTTCCCAGGAGATAGCATAGAAATGGGTTACAAACCCATTACAAAACCCAGGAAAGATTAGTCTGCGACCCCCACTTTTCCTGAAGTATTATACGACAAATCACCTCGCACTGCTTTGCCCTCTAGCTATTCAGTGGTTTTTACAAACTAGGCAGAAGTGACAAGCAATAATGAAAATTTCCTCCTTCAAAACAAGTTCAATCCACCTTGTAAACTCCTCAAAACATGATGGATTGCACCAACCAGGGCCACCACTTGGCCACTCTGTGCCCCTTGAGAAAGCTGCTTCATGAGACTGAGATAGGAAAGAGGATCTCACACCTACACACCTACATTTTCACCTCATTTTGTGCAGGTGTAAGAACCTGGATCACAGAATCAGACATCACAATTGCTGTAGATTATCTGATGCAAGACAAATGCAGTGTTGTGAAGAATCTTGCCTTTATTTTGCAAGATTATTTATATTTTAAATGAACATATATGCCAATAACTATTCATTTTTCAACATAAATCAGATTTGCAGAAACAAATTAAACATCACTAGTGGGCTGCCCTTGGGATTGATACTGGGGCTCGTGACCTGGATGATGGGACAGAGCACACATTCAGCACATTTACAGAAAAAATAAAACTAGAAGTGGCTGATATCAGATGGTTGTGCCACCATTCAGAAGGATCTGGACAGGCTGGACAACTGCTGCCAACAGGAACCTCATGAAGTTCTACAAACAAAAGTGCCAAGTCCTGCACCTGGTCAGGAATTATTCCACGTATCTTTACACACTGGCAGCTGATGAGCTAGAAGGCAGCTTTGCCAAAAATGACCTTGAGGTCCTGGTGACAAGAAGGTGAACATGAGCCACCAATGTACTCTTGGAGAAAAAAGGGCCAACAGCATCCTGGGTTACATTAGGAAGAGCACTCAGCTGGTAAAGGGAAGTGATCCTTCCTCACTTACCAGTCCTGGTGAGGGGGTATCTCTTGTACTCTGTTCAGTACTGGAACTGGACTGGGCTTCCCACTACAAGAATGCCATGGACTTACTGGAGCAAGTCCAGGACAGGGCCATAAAGATTATTAAGGAATATCTTTACATAAGGGGATGCTGAGAGAGTTGAGACTGACCAGCCTGGACAAGGATGCTAAGGGTCAGGGAAGATGGCTCTTATTCATGTGTGTAAATAAATGACAGGATGGAATGAAGAAGAAGGAGCCAGATTCTTCCTAACAATGTACATCAACAGGACAAGAAACAATGGGCACAATTTAAATCCCATGCCATTCCATCAGAACACGAAGAAACAGTTTGGATTTTTACTGTGACAGAGGTCAAATACTACAAAATATTGCCCACAGAGGTGCTGCAGTCTTCATCTGCATAAACATTCAAAACACAACCAGACACAGTCTTGGACAACCTGACCTTACTTAAGCAAGAGCTTGGGCTACATGACCTTAAGAGATTCCATCCAACCTAAACAGTTCTATGGGCCTATGAAGATGATACAAAGGTGATAACTAAGTCACCAGGCTAGGAGGGTGTTTGTGTTTAGTCCTCTGTTCTGCCAGACTTCTTTTTCGTAAGCCAATGCATTTATTGTAGTTATTAATTATCACAATCTGCCTAACTCAAATCCTGGAGGGACAAGCATATAAGCAATAGAAAGAAATGCTCTTTCCATTACTCAGTATAATGAGGCATTCTGCTTCCTTTTTTTCCTCTGAAGTGCCTGTCAATTTCCAAAATACAATACAGAACGAGCTGGGTTGCAAGGTTATTTCTTTATGGCACTTTTTATTTAAATGTGTGCATTTACTGTTGAAGAGAGCAAAGAAAGGACAAGACATATGGCTTTATGCATGTTTTCTACCACACTGCAGCCTAATGTATTCAGGTAGGAAAAAACACCCTACAGAGAGAAAAATAAAGAGAAGAAGAGAAAGACACCAAATGTTGATGCTGTATGTGTAAGTCCAATTATTTATTAATAGTGTGTGTAAATTTTGCCTGTGGTAAGATTTAATGGGAATAGAGAAGGGGGCTTCACTCCTAAAATGGATAAATCACATATTACTGCAACTGCTATTTTCATTTTAATATCAGATGAAGAGCTAAGTGCACAAAACCACAAAGAAATCATAAAAATTGTAAAAGTACTAGAAAGAAAAACCATAAAAAACAGAGCATTTCATGGGCCACTGGCTTGTTTAACTATATCTGTGTTTTGACTGCCTGCACCTGAAAAGTGCATTTATGGCCCATTGGGAAAAGGCACTGAAATTTGTGAGAAACCTAACAGGCCAATGCCTATGCCTGAAACATCTAGAAAAGGTCCAAGTCTGGCTGTATCCCTGGTTGAAATGCACACATTCCAACCTTTAACAGATAAAAAACACACCATGCAGTCCACTTCCCAGAAAGATTTGTATTTTTCACATGATTAAAATCACTGTGCTTTTGGCCATCTCTGAGATCATCAAGGTCTCAGGTATGCTGAGATATGCTGCAATACAATAACCTAGAAATGCACTGCTTATGGTTACATCAATGAAGTAACAGAGCATCTGTGCCAGAGTCAGCCTTTTCATTGGAATGGAAAGGGTAAGAGCCCAGGACTGCAGTACTAAGGCAGAATCTGTGAAATTAAAGCATGAAATAAAGATGAAGGAAGGTCAACGGAGACCTGAATGCCAAAATTTAAAAATCATTGTATCAATGATCTTCAATCACTGTATCAATCAATCTTCTAGTGACAACATCACATTGCAGTTACTTATTTAATTAGCATATCACACCACCTTTCATACTTGATATTAAGTTTGGATGAATGTGAACAGACACCATGAAAAATTAAATTACCAATATCAAAATGGAACTCCTCAGTAAAGCATCAGACCACATGCAAACATTAAGTTTACCTCAGCTCCCAAACTGAGAGAGATTATTTCATCTTCAAAAGCAGAATGTGTATCAGTATGAGGGGGAATTCCTGTTAAAAAAAAATGAACAAAAAGTGAATATAAAAATTATACTAATAATAACAACAGTAATAGAGTGCTATCTCCATTGGCAAGCCCTATTTCCATGGCTGTCTGTATGGAAAACCAGGATGTACTGTTGAACAAACCAAACTTACCATAAACAAGGGAACTGCCTTCCAATTTGAGGCAATTGTCTTAGATGGACACAATTAACCCAAGTGTCTTGTATAATCAGTAGAAATACCTAGAAGATAGTTCAGGTTACTCCAAGGCCTTGCTCATTCCTGGAGGAACTCCCTAATGCAGAAAAAAGCTCAAGCACTTTGCTCTCCTTGCAGGCAGTTTAGCCCTTAGAAGCAACAATTATGGTACCTATGGCGATTTTGGGCTTTAGTTCATCCACAATAATATATTTCTTCCTCACTCCCTTCAGAGAGGAGCAATTTCAAATCCCTCTATTTCCTAAGCAAATGACTGCATTAAGAATTTCAGCTTCAGCATAAGACCTGCTACCTCAGAGGCAGGCACTGTTAGGATCAAGTCTGCCTGTGCTTTGCACTTCCTAGGCAAAGTAACATCCCTGCTAGGCTAACCCCTGGGTAATACATCTGTTAGTGTGGGTATGAGTACACACACATAACTGAGAATTGCCAAAAGGACAGTCATTTTTAGGGCGTTGTTTAGATTTTTCTTTCATATCTGCTAATTGGAAAGAAACTGCCAATCCCTGCAGCTTGTGTCACACATTTTAATGCCAAATGCTAGAACAGCAGTGTGCATGCCACAGCAAGATCTCACCACACGGTGGGGAATGGCAGTCAGCAGTGAGCAAGGGAGAACAGCAGACAGCTTGGGAGAACTGCAACTGCACCTTCCTCTGATCCACTGCAGGCCAAGGCAGACAGAATCATTCCTATACCATCCAAACTGAAACAGTTTTATTGGATTACTAAAAATTCTACCCAAGTTCATTTTGGGCTCTGTAGAGAATTCCTGAGTTGAAGACAATTTTTTCTGAAGTGTTAGTCAGCTCTATAAAGCACCATTATTATATAGCAGATTTTATATCCAGATGTAAATATCCTGAATTCCATTAGTTTCAGCAAAAACAATACAAGTGTTTTATGAGACCAACATTTAATCTGACAGAAAATCAGTGAGACTTGAAAACCAAGGACAGATAGATACCTGTTTGTTACAGCTCACAACTTTGCCTCAGTACAAAGCACTGAGGCTCTGCCTCAAGAGGCACACTGAAGTCTGTGCAATTCACTGTGCAGCAGGAGAACACTGACAGCTCTCCACACTGTCACCGGTAATTCAACCAAGACCACACTGACTCACACACCTCATTTAATTTATCTTATGTGTGGTCCCTCCAGTTCAGATACTCATAGCCATAACTCACTTTCCAAAATTTCAAGTATAATTTCCAGTGAAAAAACAGCTCAGAACCAAGATGCAGGTAGTATTAATCTGACTGCGCTCTGTGCTCTTCATATCCTAATGATTTGCACTTAAGAAAGGGTATTTTGCCTTGGGATTGGGTTTTTGTTTGATTTTTCAAAAAAACCTGCTTTCATTCTTGATAGAAATCTACAATTCTAACTAATTTCCTCAGATGTCCCAGCCAGAAGTACAGAATGTATCAATTTAACAGACTGTCAGATACACAAACAAATAGGATCAGACCCTTGTTCAGCAGACATTGTAATAGCTGCCAGACATTAATTCTGAGAGTAAAGCCATTGTTCTTTCTTCCTAAGGACAAATGAGATACTCACCCTGGAAAGCAAGCCAGATACTTAACCTTGATGACTAAGCTTAGCAAAAAGTACAGCATGTGACTTGTTCCCTAGAAGTGTGATTAGAAGTTTGTTTTTCTTCAGAAGCCTCCAGTTTGGAAAAAAATACAAAAATACAGTAATTCCTTATTGCTAGAATAAGGGAACAATGCTTGCATCATACTTAACACTCCATATATGACATGCACTAACATTATATCATACGTACTAACAGCAGGAGAGTCTCCATTTTTTGGAGACTGTATGCACATTACAGGAAGCAAAACAAGTTTGGAGTAAAAAAATCCACTTAACTAGAAGACCAAATATGACTATTTATTCCTGTATCTTTTTATAGTTAGTTTTCAAATCATGACCTTGGACTCAAACACCATAATTTTTCCGTAACAGTGGTATCAAAAACTGCACTTCTAAACCTAAGTTCCCATGTGGAGAAACCAGTACTAAAACTTTAGTTTTGTTTCAAAGCATCTCTGGCCACAGGAAATACACTAAGCAGGTGCTTAAATCCTGTTCCTACCCCATTTCACAGTTAGATGCTACACTCTCCTGCTTTTTAGTGAAGTTGTACTGGCTTGGCTGTAGTTCATTTGCTCCAGAGGTGCCCGTAAGGTGCTATGCTTTGGATTTGTGATGAAAACAGTGTAGGTAACACATGGATGTTTTACCTCTTTATAAGCAGTGCTTACACAGCACCAAGGTCTTTTATGGTTCTCATGTTTCCCCGCCAGCAAGTCAGCTGGGGGTGCACAAGGAGCTGAGAGAGCACACAGCTGGGACAAGTGACCCCACGTGACCAAGAGAATATTCCATGTGATCATATGACATTGTGATCAGTAATAACACTGAGGGTGAAGTTTACCAGGGATGTCATTACTCATGGACTGAGCACTGATTGACCAGCAGCTGAGGATTTTTTTTGCATAATTTTCCTTCCTTTGTTTTGTTTGCCTTTTTTTTTAACTTACTAAACTGTCCTGATCTCAAGCCTCCTCACTTTTATCTTCCAATTCTATCCTCTACCTCAGTGAGGGGAGTGAGCAAGCAGCTGCATGGTGCCTAGTTCCCTACCAGGGTTAAATCCCTATATAAAATAAAGAGTTCAAAATTTTTGAGGGACAAATGAACTTACCTTGTCCAGGTTCATACTGATTTACAGTCAGTTGATCAGGTTTATGTTTGATATATCCCTGCTTTAAGCACTTCTCCAAGAATGGGTTGCAAATTTCAGGAAGACCTAGTTATAGAAAGAGAACTGTAAACAAGACAGGACAGCTTTTTACAATAAATATAACTAGGAAAATACATAGAAGTAGCTTCATATACATGCAAGTCCATCTTTAATGATGATTACTCTGCATCTGCTACTAACACACATCAGAACTGGGGGTCCAATCTTCACATTCAATATTCTTGAAGGTCTCAAAATTACAAAGGCCACTCTTCCAAGCCCTCTGCATTCAGAAACAGAGTACTCCTTACAAAAGCAAAGTGTAGTATCTCTACACATAAATAAAACCACATCAAATCAGAAGGAAGGTTTTTACCAATTACAATAAAAAAGTTGCAATCAAGAAGTAAAATTATTATGCAGAGAGTCAGATGTGCAAAGAGCTCTCTGAAAAATTTATTCCCTGGAAATCTGTTACTGAATTAGATTAAATATCACCAAAAAATCTGCTGAAGTTAATCTGGTCTTGAAACAGGAATGGAAGGCATAGTCCTCCACTGAACCTTTGGTTTGCTATTTTACTTGAGGACTTGATTGAAAAATTCTGCTGAAGGTAACACCAACAAACATGATACTACTATCCCTTCCATGAATCTACTGATTTTTATTCTTGTTTTCTCCCAAGAAGTATTTATGCTTTTCTGACACACAAGATAGTCTGTGAGACTAGAAAACAATTCACATATCACTCATCTTACAATGATATAGCTTCACAGTTAAAATCTTAAGATAACGAGAATCCTTCTGTTGCATGCTACATCCACCCCAGTACACATGCACCACCTTAAACACCTTCAAGTTTTACAGGAATTTAACTCTCCTATTTTGCTATTTTTAAATCTAAGTCTATAAGATGACTCACTTGCCTTGCTCTGACTCACAGCTTTCAACTCCCAGTATGAGTTATTGAAACCTTTACAAAATTGCTTTCAGAGCAAAGGAAATTTTATTTCAGTGTGCATGCATCCAGCAAGCTTCAAGCTGGTTGAGATAAATATATACAGCAACATACGTCATATCCCCCAAATAAATTAATATGCAATTTGTAACACATAATTGTTTTATGGAACAAAAAGCTAAAAAGGAATGACAATTACAATCCCAAAAGCCTTATTTGACCAGAGGTCAACAAAGGGCAGCAACCTCTGGCTCCAAGTGACTGGACAACAAGCTTAAAGCACTAACAATAATTTGGAATGGATCTCAAAATTAAAAAGCACTTTTGTGTGTGCTTAAGATACAGCAAAGGCTCTCCTTTAACCAGACTGTCACAGCCATAACTCAGCAAGGCTTAAAGGCTTTATATTAATGGTTCAAACATCAGTGCAAACTGATATATAAACTTTATATAATGGTTCAAACATCAGGCTTTATATAATGGTTCAAATATCAGTGCAAAGAAAGCACAGTTTAATAGGGAAGTTCTCACCTCCAGGTAATGGTTTGTCTTTATCAACATTATTGTTATCATAGCGAAACTCATATCCAAAATGCTTTACTCTTCTATGCTTTAAAGTCTTCTGGGCTGTAAAAATACATAACTTTAAATAAGATGACAGTACATAAAGACTACATGAAACATTGCAGGCAATTTACCGTATTTCCCTATTCCATTCTGCCTGTTAAGCCTAAATATTCTTTAATTAGCAGTTAAAACAGTGTATGTGATCCTTGTTCTTCACGCACACACTTCTGCTTATGATCTCTTGTAATTCATCAAGCATCACATTCACTGCTGTTTTGAGTCAAAGGGATGGTGTTTTTGTATATGCAAGAAACAGGGAACACCAATTTTTTGAGCCATGCTTAATGCACCTTTTTCTTGCCCTGATCTCTGAATTTACACCTGATGAATACCCTACACATACACCAACATCCATCATTCTCATTAATCACCAAGTTACACATGAGCTAAGGTCAGAATAACCTTTTGCGTTGCTCCACGGAACAAATTTACACAGGAACTCTGAAGTGATTTCCAAGAACTCATTTATTGAAGGATTTAACTCCAAAAGTTCAAGTGAAACCATCCAGAATGTAGGCCTCACTATGTTATTTTTTTACATAAAAGAAGTCACAGCTCTTCAGTTACAAACAGTCTTGGGCTTGGCACAAGACACATAAAAAAGACTTTAATTGTTTCTGAATGAAGGTTTGTTGTTCAAGTAAATCCACTCTAGCATATCAATTCAGATCTCTTGTCCCAAGGAACTGATCACTTGCAGTACAAGACCCAATTTCCAAATGCTAAGAGTAACCACAGAATCATTTCTGACAATACATTTCCCAAGATGGAGACTTCCTGCAACCTGAAACTGCAGGAAAAAAACAGCATGAAAGTATAGAATGTCTGGATTCCTATAGTTGTACCCACCATTCTGAGTATCTTCATCTGCTTTCCAGTCAATACTTTCCAACATCCTCCTTTCTTCCTCTGGAGAAATAATCTTTTCAATTACCATTAAGCCTGGAGGCAAGCTTGTAGGAACAGCACTTTGCAAGGCAACTGAGGTATATGAAAAAAAGAGAATTTTGTCACTCTTTAGAGAAAATAAAAACCTGTGTTCCCTATGGAGATATAGTTATTTTTATGATAATATAGCACAGCTGTAGAAATGTTTAGTGATACAATGGAGCCCTCATTGTGGTCTTATTTAGAGAAAGAATGATCCTTTTTGTCATGACAAAACAGGGTAAGGCCTGAGTTCTGCATCATTCCAGCATTTTCTAAAAATTTTACTGCATAAGACGAACAAGACTTTACATTACTCAAACACAAAACTGCTTGTGGTTTTCCTGTAAAAATAATGGTAAACAGAATTTCCCAATCACTTCAGGTTCTACCTGAATTTCATTTTAATTTTGTAGAATTTTAGTGATTTACCATATCAGCAGCTTCCACAGACAGAGCACTCTGTAATCAAATATGTACAAATACAGAGTACAGGACAATACCGAGGTGAAAGTAAAACACCACTGATGTTGGGACATTCAGTTTGCTTTCCTAAGAGATCAAAAAAAGCTATTTGCTAGCAGAATGTACAGACCAACACCAGGAACCCTTTTTTCTAGACACTATGGAAGCTCACAGAAAGAGCAACAGTTCTTTATAGCTTATAATCAGCCAAAAAAAAATTAGGGGGAAGGAGGAAAAAAAGACAGAAATTTCATTGTGCATATTTTGCTTCTTGGAGCTGAGATAGAGATTGCAAGACTAGGGACACACAAGAAATCCAATGAACTGTCCAGAGATTATGCAGGCTCCTTAATCCTAAAACCTTCATGCACCGTACTGAATGGTCAGGAAATTACTCAAATCTTTTTTCCTTTTGCTTCCAAGTAATACAGTTGAAATTAGAGTATCCTAACCTGGAATACAAGGAGCAGAGATTATTTATGTCCTGAATCTCAGATTCTAGCTTTCGTTTTCTGTGTCTACTTACGAAAACTAGTGTGCTTTTACCTGTATTTACAACCCAGGAAGTAAAAGCAAGGGAAGCAGTATGAAGGAAGCTGGATATATAGGAGAGCAGGAAAACTGTACCTTTTTCCACAAAATTAATATATAGAACAATGTTTTGGTCACAGTCTTCCAGTGTTACTTCCTTTCCATTAAGGGCATTAAAGGCTTTCTTGGCTTCTTCTGTTGTTCTGTATTTCACAAATGAGTATGGTTTATTTGGTGGCATTAAGAGTGTTTCCATTGCTCCATACTCTTGTAGTATTCTGAGCAATTGCTGTCTACTCATCCCATTACCAAGACCAGCATTGGCAATAACCAGGCTCTAATTAAAAAAGAATTAAAAAACAAAACGAAAAGAATTAGTGACTATTGTCAGTTCATTTGAAACTAAGATTTTACCAAGAGAACAGCACTATAAAAAAATTAAACCCATGAGCACTCTTTTATGTATTCTGCACAAGATATTTATGTTTCCATGAGCTTGTTATACCAGCACACAGCTGTTGCCCAGCACACAGTGTGGCTGAAAGCCTTGCAAACTCTCTCAGAAACACCTCCTCAGTTAATGCCCGCTTTGAAGTAGCATGTATGTGACAAGTGTACTGCAAGTAAACAGTGGCACTGGCACACATAATTTTGGTGGTTTCTGGAACAGCTGGGAAAAGTGTTCCATTAATTCAAACAACAGCATTTCACTTCTCTAAAAAAACAGAAAATGAGTTTTAGAACCAAAGAGGAGGGTCATTAAAAAAAATTATACACTGAGCACTGCTGTGATTATGCCTATTGTGAAGGCTCTGTTAACATCTGTTCTAAGCTCTGCATCAGGCTGTCTGCCAAAGATCACATTTGTCAAGATTTACCTCATTATTAATTACTGCTATTTTCTGGAATGTTATTGATGGAGAGACTCGTGTGTGAAGGACATGCAGAGGTTCAAACCCCTCCTTTCACTTAATCTACAAAGACTCCACTACACAACTGCTGCAGCACATGCAGCAACTGATGATGTTAATTCAGAGATAGTCAGACTCTTGCACAAAGCCTGAAAGTATTTTCTATATTCCTGACACGAGTTTTCCACTAGCACTATGATTTTGTTTCACATATCATTTATTCAAATGTTCTGTCACCGAAAGGACCTTGCTGGACCCCAAAATTATTCTTTGGATAAATTAGATTGATAATTTGGTATCTGGGACAGTTTCAAGGGCAAAAAGTCCCAAATTACAGACCCATTTCCATGCAACACTAGAAAGACACAGTCTTTGTTCTAAATAGTTTACAATACAAACAAGTTTGCTGAGTCATTAACATCTGTCCATGTGGTTTGAAATCTGAGCAAAAATTAAACCAAATTTTATTACAAAAATGTATAAAGATCTAACTGATATTTCCATATTTGAATGGGAAGAATTTTCAGGATCAGGATGAACAAGCATAGGGTAAATATTACTGCTGTACAGTGTTTCAAGCCATTTGTATTTCCTCATAAATGAGAGAGTGAAATTAAAAACTCTGACCTCCCTTTCTGTCTGCAAGTTCCTGTCACTTTTTGCTACATCAGTATCTGTGAGGTCATTCTCTGATGTGCTGTAACTCTACTGGGGCAGAACACTACAGATCAAAAATCCAAGAAGCTTTCTGCTAGGTCCCTTTTCTGCAAGGAAAGAGAAAGCTGTCCCCATTGAAACAGCTGCAAGTCAGCCAACCAGCTCAATTCCCACAGAATCACAGCCTTAATAAAAACAAGATGGAAAAGATTTCCAAGATAGACATGCTTTTAATGGTGAGCTCAGATGAGACAAATTACACTTGCCATGGAATTCTCACTTTTCCATGAGAACCATGGAAAATATAAAGGTACAAAAGTTAAAATCCTGAGGAAAAAAAAGAAACCACAGAGAAACAGAATAAAAGTTTATTTACTTCAGTAGCATTTCCAATGCTTCCCCCTCCTCCTCAACCCAAGTAACTGTTTCAGGTTAAAAAAAACCTTCTCCAAAGGCCAAAGCCTCTCCATAGACCCTGAACTGCTGAAATACAGTTCTGCTTTGAAATCAAAGAAGAACAGAAAACCCTCAATCTCAGGAAGTCCATTTTTAAAAACTGCATTTTACACAAGACACATGTGAGAAGAGAACACAGATAAACAGCATTTTAACATTACCATCAAAATCACAACTACCTGTGTCACATGTGAGACACACTTTATGCCCTCATGTCTCATCAACGTATGCTGAGCTCTGACCTGCTTCCTCAATACCTTCTTCTTCATTTTCTGGACTTTCAAATGATCTTCACTGGTTTTAGCTTCCATACTGGTGTTCTGGAAAACAGAAATAACAACACAGTAAGTGTCCTGCTTGAAAAGGATCTCTCCCAAAAATAAGGCTTTAAAAGATTGCTATGATGCTTGATTTCATTTTCCCATTTTTCTCTTCCTCTTCACTCCTTTATTCATTCACAGTATCACTAGATCCATTCGTGGTTTTTAATCTGTCTGCCCCTCCTGTTTTCATACAGTAATTTCAGCTAATTTCCTTCTCTCTGCAGTCTCTCCAGAGCAGAACATGAGAAAAAAATAACGTGTAGAACTGCCACGAGATTCGTATTGTCTCAGCTTCTCATGCCTCACCAAATGCTTCAGCTGGAGATGAAATGTCCGGCTCCTTTTACCTAATTGCAACCAAGCATGACATTTGGCCAAACTTGCCTTCCTTGAGAGTAGAAAAATGTGTGCAATACATACATGTCCTAGAGCAAGCAACTAGGATATTGCACACATCATTTCCCACACCCCCCAAACTTAATGAAAATCACACTCCTGTTGTGTGAGGGAACAGAAAAACTGTGTACATACATATATATAAATATATATTTATTAGCTACTGAATTTCATGGCAACACAGAATTTACCGACCAGTGAGTACTTAAAGGTCAATGGCATTCTTCTTCAGGTTTTGCTGCATCTTTTGCCACTTTTGGTCTAACAGTACATTGAGATCATACAGTACCTTCCCACATTTCCTTGAGCCTACATTTTTTTCCTTTCTTTTTTCTACTTCCCTCAAATCCAACGGAGGAGTCTTTGACTTTATCTGTCCCTATAACACAACCCTCTACCTGTATTTTAGAGGTATCTTCTCTTCTTTGCCAAAAATCCTCCTAACAGTATAGCTGGACAAACCAACTGCAGCTGTCTGTCCTATTCCATTCTTTTATCATCGTGACCTGGCAACCATCCTTCCATCTTCTCTTCCTGTCAAAAACTGGTTTTGTTTCAGTTATTTTTAAGGGAAAAAAACAAAACAAAACTAGGTCAATCACCCCTATATGTAATTATTTAACTCTGTCAACTGCCCCAACAGTCACTTGTCCACTTGCATGCCTTCTGGCTTGCATGACTGCAGAGCTGCTTCCCAATACCTAAACTGCAGACACAACCATGACAATATGACAATGTACTACAAAAAAGGGTAAAGGTAAAAAAACCCCTCATATTAGTATTTGCTGCAACTTCGTGTTGAATGACTTAGCAAAAATTTTGGTCTAAACAAGCACTAATATGCTAATAAAATTGATATAAAATTTGAAATAAAATGCATCTAGTGGGTTACCCTTACCAAGATTCAGCTGACTAGCAGGCTCCTTCAACAAGCCTACTATGACCAATGTATGCAATTATAAGATTTCATAGAATCACAAAATTATTTAGGTTGCAAAAGACCTGTAAGGTTGAGTTCAACTGTTAATCCAGAACTGCCAAGTCTACCACAAAAGCCTATGTCCCTAAGCATCACCATCTACACAATTAGCTCCAAAAGGCTTGTCCTGTCCCACCTTACTTGCAACACACAGGTGAACAAAAGCCCACATCTTTACAGCCTACACATGAGCAGGTTCCTCTGCAGAGGGTGTCAGGCAGACCCAAACTACTCCACAGGAAAGTGACACATCTTTGGCTTGGTGAGTTTACAGAAAAAGAGCAAAACTACAGGACAGGATAATACTTTTGAGTGAAGCAAATTGGATTTGGATGGAAAAGCGTGGAGGCTATGCACATCACCCATACCAGTCAGACCACTGTCATGCAGCCTGCAGAACAGAGGACTTGAAACTGAAAGGGTCAGGCCTCTCCCATAACATCTGCATCTCTACATACTGGAAGACTTCATCTGATCTCTGGGGAAAGCATTTCTGAGTTTAGTCAGGCCTTTAGTCAGGTCCTCACAAACACCCACATCCTCCAGGCAAAAGCAAAGATGTCATGCCACAATATTTGTTAAACTAGCACAGAAACTAAAGCTGAAAGACTTCTTTTTATCCTTTCATAAACCCTGAACAAGGGACAGCTAAGGTGTGACTCAGCTGTCTAAATAGCACCTAACACTGGCAGAGATGACCTAGCCCACAACACTCAACCTTTCACCAGCTGCTCAAGAAGCTGAAGACCTTCTTGATGTGCTGTGTCATGCTTGCCAGCATCACTCTGGTGCCTCCAGCTTCTGAAGACATCTTAAACAGTAATACCTGCATAGCTGAGACAAAATATTCCCTTGGTCTCTGTCTGAACTGGGTCTAAATTCTGTGTCTTGTCTGTTGCATCATTACCAGTGGCTCAATTTGGCAGGCAAGTCTGCCCTGATTTCTGAAAAAGGAATCACACTCAACTGTATAGAAGTAGGAAACTTCATTTGCTAGGATCTCACACCTCCTTTAGAAAGGCCAATACAACTACAGAAGAAAAAGGATTAATCCACTGTTGAATTCATTACTGTTACCACCTAGTTTCACAACAAGTGTTTTTAAAAAGTAGCTCCTGAAAACATACACTGAAAACGGTTTCCCCTTGCAATACGAGCTAAGGTTACACGCACTTTACAAAACTGGCCTGAAGCTACTACAGAGGTTAATGTAAAGCTTTAATGCAACGCACGAAGCTTGTTTGCTGTAGGAGCCGCCTCTGAGAAGTGAAGTACCAGGCGGGCGGGCAGAGCAGAGCGGCGGCTGTCGCCAGAGGGAGCGCCACGATCAGGGATAAGCCGCGATCTCTGTTACTCACTTTTAGCTTGGTTTTGTACGGCAGACACGCCACGACAAAAATATAAGGACACAGTATTCACATAAACATCCGGGAGCGAAAAAATACATTCAGGAGGCCCTACGGTGAGATTTAAGAGCTCCAGCACTTGCAAAACGCGCCTGAAAGCGCCAGCATATCCAGGCAGCGGCATGTCCCCGCGGCTGCCCCATCCCACCTCTGCGAGAACAGCCGGCACCAAACCTCCCACCGACACCCCGCAAACCCCCGGGCTCCGGGCACTTGCTGCAACCAGGAATATCAAGAATTCCTGATAACAGGAATAACCACAGGAGCGCGTCTTACAATCATGGAATGTTAAGGGTTTGAATAAACCTTAAAGATCAGCCAGTCCCAACCCCGTGCCATAGGCAGGGGTGCATCCTCCTAGACCAGGTTACTCAAAGCTTTGAACACTGCCAGGAGTGGGGCACCCACAGCCTCCCTGGGTAACTTGTTCCAGGGCCTCACCACCCTCACAGCAGTGCCCCTTCTTCTACTCTCTGCCCTGAGTACACACGGGGGAGGCTATAAAAGCTGTGAGGCAGGCGTAGGGACTGGCTTGGCCTTCTCCCCCTTGCACCACCTCGTCCTGGCAGGAACAGAGATGGAGCAGGAGGCGCAGCCAGGCCGCCGCGGGCTCTGCTCCCCGCACAGGGCGGCACGGCGGGCACGGGAGGGAAGGAGAACCAGCGGCAGACACCGCCTGCGTTCCCGCCGCCCCCGCGGCTCTCTGTCCCCAGGGAGAACCCGGCGAGGCCCGGGCGCTGCAGCCCCGGCCCAGCGGGCGCGTTACCTGCAGGAAGCGGCCATGTCGGGGCGGGCACTGCACGCCCCGACACCGCCCCCGCCGCGCCGTCATGGCCCCGCCCCGGCCCGCTGCCCGCGGAGAGGTGCGGCCTGGGGCGAATTTAGCGACTGCGGGTGTCTGTCGCTTTATTGCACGTCAGGGAAGCCAGGCTTTGATGTTCAGCAAAGCCATGTGCCGCGTCCTGCCTTTGGGTCACAACAACACCAAGCAGTGCCACAGGCTGGGGGAAGAGTGGCTGGGAAGGACCTGGAGGTGCTGATCAGGAGCTGAACATGGACCAGAGTGTGCCCAGGTGGCCAAGAAGGCCGATGGCATCCTGGCCTGGATCAGCCAGGTGTGGCCAGCAGGAGCAGGGCAGTGACCGTCCCCCTGTAGCCAGCACTGCTGAGGCCACAGCTCCAATGCTGTGCTCAGTTCTGGGCCCCTCAGTGCAAGAGAGACATTGAGGGGCTGGAGCGTGTCCAGGGAAGGGCAACGGAGCTGGGGAAGGCTCTGGAGCACAAGTGCTGTGAGGAGCAGCTGAGGGAGCTGGGGGTGTTCAGCCTGGAGAAAAGGAGGCTCAGGGGGACCTCATCACTCTCTGCAGCTGCCTGACAGGAGGGTGCAGCCAGGTGTGGGTCGGTCTCTTCTCCCAGGAAACAAGTGACAAGACAAGAGGATGTAGTCTTAAGCTGCAGGATGTTCAGGTTGGACATTAGGAGACATTTCTTCATGGAAAGAATGATTAGACCTTGGAATAGACTGCCCAGGGAGGTGGTACAGTCACTGTCTCTAGAGATGTTTAGGAAAAGACTGGTCATGGCATCAATGCCATGGCCTGTTTGACATGGTGGTGTTGGGTCAAAGGTTGGATTGATGATCTCCAAAGGTGTTTTCCAGCCTAACTGGCTCTCTGATTCTCTGGCAGCAGCCAGTCCTATGTGCCAAGATTTCCCAGTGACCAGGCCAGGGCTCTCCCATGGCACACAGCCATGTTCAGGGGAGAGGGACATCCATGCTGGATGGATCCAGGGCAATTGATATGGCAAAGGAGAGCAGCCCCCTACAACCACCTTCCATGGACACACATTTACTGTCACTGTGCCACCTCCTGTTCCTGCTCACTCCATGCTTCCGAGCTCCACTTGCCAGCAGGTCCTCCCTGTGCCACCTTTTCTCCAAGTAGAGCCAGCTCTTTGCCATCCTCCTCTCCATCCAGTTTCCCTCTGAGTCCTCACAAGTGCAATGCTTTAGCCCTACATGCAGTGGAACACCATTCCTCAGCCCCACACCTGCCTTCATTTCTTCATTGGAGCCTCCTCCAGCACAGGGGATCCAAAACCAAATGGGGGAAGCCACATCCACACTGCAAATTAAAGACAGCTTCCACCAGGCTAGGATGAATTAAAGACAGCATCATGGCTTTTCCTAGGCTCACGCGCTCACCTGAAGAGACTGTCCCCTGGGCAAGGCACCATCACCATCAGCCAGCACTGATCATGTTACCTTTGGCACGCCATAGCACTTGGGACAGAGGAAGATAAAACCATGCCAGTCCACATAAGGCCATGGGAAGAGCGAGTCACTGGTTGTACATAAATATTCCTCTGCACCACTATTGACTTGGCCAGCAACCCCCTAAGGCTGTGGAGTAAGCCCACACTAGTGAGAGGCCTACCTCACTGAAAGGAAGCATCTCCACACCTCACTGACTCCCTGTGGGGAAAGTGGTCCCTTAAATCAGAAATACAGTGTGTAAGCCTTTGCTTCATTTTTCTTCTTCATAGGCTAACCAAGCTGCATACTATGCCCCTAGACATAACCTTTCTCCCTTCTTTATCCAAAATGCTGGAATTTGGGATTGCCGCCTTTTTGTTTACCTGACAAATATCCTACTTCTCACTGCATCTTATTATCTAAAGCCTAACTCTTTTTTTCTCTCTCTCTGTTTATTTTTCCTCCCTCAGCCTCCTGTGGGTATGTAAACTTTCTCAGCATCAATGATGTAAGGAATTCCCAGGCAGGTGATATGTAAGGTGTGACTGATGAGCCTGCAAACCTGTAGATTGAAGCCAGCTCCTCAAGTTTTTCCCAGATGCACATGCTGGAGGAATTTGCCCATGGCTGTGCTTACCCAGAAGAAAATAACAAAAAATGCCACCACCTAAGAAACAACAACAACAAAAAAATCCTTTCTCTCTCCCTTGGAATGTATACCATGCCCTATGCCAAGGACACAGTTGTTCCATGTACAGAAGGTACAAGGGCACTAAGTGTGTGAGGCTGACAGGGCATATCTACCAGCCTGTAATATTTGGGAGGTAGGAATTACTTGGTCAGAAGGGTGGTTCCACTTCTTTTCCTCCACCAGAGTCACCCTCTGTCCTCAACCCACACAGTGGATAGCAAAGTGTTGTGATAGCACAGATCTTCTGCCTAAGTTTTCTTATATGTAAAGTATGAATATTTGCTACCTACCTAGTAAGAGTACAGCATAGACGTTTTTAATCTTTGTGAACACTAAGTCTTAGCATCATCTGCTCTTCTTGTGAGCCAGAATGAATGGAGAAAGAACAACCAGGCTGCATCAACAGCTGCTGTCTCTATTAAAGTATTCTCCAAGGCTCTCAGCCCTGGAAACCACCCAACCCTGAAAGCTGCTGAAAGGATGATGCTAATGATACCAGTTTGTAATTCATTACCAATTTGTTCAGACAAGTGGAAAATACCTGCCCAAAGGTTGTTTCTTTTAAGTGTCCACATTCCAGATTCTGTGCACTCTCCATTCTACGTGCATTTCTATGTGCGTTCTCTGGAGGAGAATAAACTCACTGTGAGTTTGTTTGGTTTTTTTAATTAAGAATCTCTGTATGATTAACAGTGGTCAAGAAATTTTCCTGCATATAGCAATAACATTTCCTCTGATAATGCATCAAGATTTTTCTATTATAAACAACATATTCACATAGGAAATTTCCACCATTTAAAAGGAAAACAGTTAAAGGCTGATTAGGGGTTTAATACAAGCATATTTCAAACCAGAACTGTTATGCCCTTCATGATTTAAGCCCAGAAGCACTGTGCATTCTCCTCCCATGCTAGATAAGATGCATACAGGCTCCTCCTACAGATACCATAGTGCTTATTGACAAGTAAAAATACATCTCCATTAACAACATTATCACTGATTAACCCACAAAAGAGTTCACAGAAATGGAGATTTTAATACATTTACCTTTGATGTTAATATAATCTCTGACTTAAAGTGTGTTAGCAGAAAGCTCACTACTTCTTTTAAAAAATCTGTTTTTTATTATTTTAATATTTTGGTTTGTATGTCAGCAAATATTCTAGTTTGATAATATTTCTTTATAGTTTTCTTAAGAAAAAATAAGTTTTATATCATAAAATCTTGGCTCTGCTCTATTTTTTTAAATTGATAATGAGGGAAGATGTTTTCTAAAGCAGAATATCATGCTCCCATTTAGTTATAGATGAAAAATAAAATCCTACTGACTTTTCTCAGGAAGAAATTACACTGTTTGCTATGCTATTAGCTATTTTATCTTGGCCACATTCCCAGGGAGAATCAAGGCATTTGTCAGTCCTGGCAATCAACTTCATAGGATAACAAGTAAACACTTCTATTTCCTTCAACAAACAAGAGGTTACTGGTCCATAGGTGGAAAGATAATCTTACTCCCTTTTATAGCAAAGCAAGCCAAACCGTGCTGTAGCCTAATGTGATCACACTGGATTTCCATTAATTTCAAACCCAATTAAAAGGGAATTGCAAGAAGATAGGATTTGCTATATCAAATCTCTTGGTATAAGAAACTGCAGTTTAAGAATCATGACAAATAGGATATATTTCAGGATAGCAGTTTGTTACAGAAATAAGAAGAAGCCTCTTAGCACAAAATCACCCGTGACTACTCCTGTAGAGAAGTACTGTAATAAAGGATGAGACACAAGATAAATTGTTTTAGGATAGCATTCATGTCATAATTCAGCACTTGGACAAATATGTGTTGACCTAAATTCAAAATGTGCAACTGCTGCTGCTTGAGATAATAAAACTCTCCATAACAAACCTCTGCAATGCCAAGGGCTTCTATTTTTCAGGACAAAGGCAAGGCTGGCTCTGTGCTGCATGTCATTTTTATTCTGTGTTTGTGCTGTTCAATGCTAGATTTTCTATTTCTTTCTAAAAAAGAAAACCAGTCAGAAAAATAACAACTTTTAGAAGTTTGTTAGCAAATGCATAAGACTGAAAGAGACATGAGAAGTCTGGATCCTGTTAAAATCAGTGGGATTTTCAAATGCTAGTGATCAAAATGCTTGTATTCTCAAGAGACTTAAAATGTCAAGTAGTATCAGTATGCTTTCTGGTTTCTAAGCTTTAGCCTACATTTTGTTAATATCTCCAAACTTTCTCAAGCTTTTTTCCACAAATGTAAGATTTTAGAGTACTTCTGCTTTCCTTTAATAAAAAAGCTGCGCTTTTCCTGAAATTTCAAGATTCTGTGTACAGAAGCTTCAAGAAATACACTAAATAGCATAAATCTCACAGTGAAACTGTAATATTTGGCAACACTGCCTTTCTGGCACAAATACATGATTATTGGCAGGTTCACTTCCACTGTTACCAGGTGTGATCCTCCTGTGGAGCAAGCTTCTTTAGCACCATGACATAGCTTTTTCTGAGCAGGGAGAGTCCAGTTCTCCACTGGGACAGCTACAGACCTTGCCATCTGCAGAACCAAACCTGTCAGTGAATGTTTAGGATTGGACAGGGGTTAGCTAAACTGAGCACTTCTGCTATGCCATGGGATTGCACTAATGAAGTTCAAGGCTGTTTATTGGAGGCAGGGAGGAACAGCTTTAGCTTCTGTTGTCAAACACTGCAAAAGAATGCCTACACTGCTGGGTGACCATTAATATTGCACTTGAACTGGGAGCACAATCTGTAAGTCCCAACAAACAGAAAATCTTTTATCCTTTTCTGGTGAGTCTTCAGAAAATTCCTGTGAACTTTCAGGCATAAGACCGAAATTACTGTAATTATGATGTGCCTGCTACAAGTCTGAAGATATTTCATTATACATACTGCCAGTGCAAAGAATCAGCTCTTGAGAGGTTCCTGCAAGATGTGGACACAGACGTAAAGAAACAGATAATTTCTTGATTTCATTAAGGAAGACTCCAAGAGCTGTAAATTCCCTGGATACAAGTACTGGAAAGCATAATATCCATGAAGTTATCTCAAAAATTCCCAGTGAAGCTCCTGCCAGATTTTTCTGCTTGAATAAATCCTCTCAGTGAATGGTCCTCAGCCTTCAAAGTCCCACATGTACCAATACTAAGCAAACCATACATTGCATGGAATTGCTTTGTCCTCAGTTTTAACTTCCTCTTGGCATAAACAATCTTGCTGACTTAGGGCTTTAAATCTTTCCAATGCCATGCAAGCTTTAAAGAAAAGATGATAATTCTCTGCTGAACAGGATTGTTGCTTTCACTGCTGCTATGACTCTTTCTCTGCAGTTCAGGCAAAGTTTAGGTGAGATCATTTGCCAGTCTAGTACACTTTCTGGGGTGTCAGAAAAGAAATATGGAGTACTGAAAGAACCCTACAAAATATTGATTTCCCTCTAAATCATTAAACCCATCAACACACGGTGTAGTTTAGCTTTGAAGGCAATGTTGTTAGAAAGAGTCTCATAAAATATTTGTTTTCTCTGACATGGATACTGAAAATTGTCATCCCTTCAAAGTCTGCATGCACTTTACATTCTCTTCTGGTTCTTTTTGCCTGTTTTACATTTAACAAATAGGAAATATAATTTTTTAAATGCTGTTTGAACTATATTATACTCTTCTGGCCATACAGTCAAAATCTTACAGTAGCCTGGGAAAACTCAGTTCTGTCACAAACAATTAGGATTTGGTAGGCATTCAAGAAGCAATGCGACCTTGCACAGGGATCCTCCCTGATATCTACACTAGGCAGGCAGTCTGCTCTCCTGCATATCCTTGGAAAACATCATTTCTCACAGTTATAACTTCAGGGCATAAATGTATCATAAGGACAATCATGGAATAACAGGCTCTGATTCTGTCTACTTGAGCACTCAATACATTTTTCAGGATGCAGTGCCTGCAGTTTGGACACAATCTCTGAAGTAAATTTTTAAAGACACAGTACTGTTTACATAAGAGAACTAAATGTTACATTTCTGTCATAAGTGAGATCCTTGGTGCCCCCACTGCTTGGAGAGAATATTGCAATGTATTCCTTGGACTGGGACTCCATTCTTTCATCTCCTTTCAGGCATCATGTCAGGAGAACTCTTTAGCTGTTGCTTGTGCAACATATTTACTTTCTTTATAAGAATAATAGCTGTTCAAGCACAAGTTAAAATTTTCTAAACTAAAACATGGTCAGATGCTTGGGTCACCCCATTTGCTGCTCTTGTAATCAGTTTTCATTACTTCTCTGGATCTATGTGCACACAACATATCTGGAAAACAGGAATTGTAAGCTTTTAAGCTGAATAAGCAAAAGAAGAAAAAAAAAAGATGGATCCAAACTTTGTGATTTTTCTTTTATAAACACCACTTGTCTGCGAGTCAGTTTGCTGATCTGTATGACATTTACATAAATATTTACCCAAATCACCAGGGGTTGTGAATCCTCATGAATCATTGTTGGTGAAACACTTCATAATCTTTTCATGAAGTGTAACACATGCATTCAGAGTATGGATCTAATTAATGGCAGAAGATGAATGAAAAGAATAGATAGAAAAAAAAAACAACACATCACCTTTTTTTTTTCCTTGTTAGAAATTGATTTAAATTTTTTTGCTTATAAATGCAAATCTTTCTTTTTCACACAGATATAATATGGTTGGTACACATATTGGCGATGATTAGGACACAGTTTCAGCATATTCAAGTTTGTTCAATTTTATTAAGAGAAAAAAGCAAGTATTGCTAGTCTACAGTACTTGAAACTCATGTCAATATCACTATATTTTATTCTTTCTATGTAGAAATATACACCAGAATTATTTAAATTACAATATTATCACATTAAATAGTCTTAATTTATATGTAGACAAAGTCTTTTCTGGCAAAATTCTTTGCTTCAAGAAATGGGTAAACTAAATGAGCATACTGGCTGCTTCACTTAGCTGTCATCTCTCTAAAGGCTCTATGAGTAAGCTTGACACACTTCATCTTTCAT
Organism: Molothrus ater; assembly: GCF_012460135.2. Lineage (NCBI taxonomy): Eukaryota > Metazoa > Chordata > Aves > Passeriformes > Icteridae > Molothrus > Molothrus ater. The sequence continues at coordinate 74,216,939 of NC_050479.2, read as the reverse complement.
GTTACCATCATCTACAGGCTTCTGTTAATGTCTCCCATGTTAAACTTTATGGCATCTTCAGTCAAAGGAATACAAGTGAGGCAAAGTGTGGGACTGGAAATGAATAAAACATCTAGAAGATTGGTTTAAAAAATTATCCTGAAGCTTGTGTGCACACAGCCCTAGTTGCTAAAATATCAGTGGGCGAGAGCCATATAATTCACCATCACAGGACATGCTTGTCCTAAACCAGGCACAAAGAATTACCAGCTGACAAGAATCCCCTCAAAAGGGGCAGTTGAGGAAATTTGAGAACAGCCTAAGAAGCTTGTCATTTAAGCAGAGTAGCCTATCTCATGCTGAGTAAAAACTACAGGGATTGATAATCTGAACTACAGATTTTGGAAACTGAGGTAAGAAAGTTCCTTATGTAAATAGGGAGGGTTTTCCTATTCATTCCTTGTTCTTTCCTCCTACATCTCTTGGGATTATTCCAGCAGTACTAGGATTGTTTGGTAAAATACCTTCTTTCTCTTGTTGATTTTAAGTCAAAGAATACAAGCGTAGCTAAAGTATTTCTGCCACCTCTGTATTGTCACAAAATGAAAAATGCTACATGTTAAAAAGGAAACACAATAATACTATAAAACCATTGACTAAAATATAACTTCTTATGGTGCAGTTAATAATGCTTGGGTGGCACATTGAGAAAAGTGCTGGGTGGTGTTAGTTAGGTTCTTCACAAGGACACAGCACATATCATTGTTATCAACTTTTTCTTTATCAGTAATTTCTGTAACAGCAAGAGTGTCTATCCAAAACAATAAGGGACTTGAACTTTTGATTTTTCACCAATATCTGAGCAAGGTGTGTTGCTATCTGGTTTTTCTGCTGCTTCTGTCACCTTCTTTCCAATGCTTAATTAATCATGCAGGTGACCTTGCTGGTTTTATTAAGCACAGCAGGCTGTATGAGCTATTGCTGGAAAAGCATGACATTGCTCAACTAGTGGGGTCGTACATCTATATTTTTCTAATATGGTTTCACTGCCACTTCTAAGTACAGGTTATATTTCTGCTGTCATTCACAGTTTCCTTCATTTGCCATCAGTTAAAATTAATTATGCTGTTAAAAGGAAAGTACAGCATAACTGCTTATAAACAGAAGAACTTTTTATAATATACTGGTTTGCCTCGACTTTCCATTAAACAACGATGCTGAACACAGGAGTCATAGTAACCTGAGCAGCTTCCATACCAACATATTGAGTGAATGGGTACATCAAACTGAAATTTGACAACGAGGGTCTCAAAAAAATCCAGCCAAGTCTGAAATGGCACTGCATGACTACAGTACAACCATGTACCACTGCATGATTCCAGAGAATGGGCAGGAGGCCATCTGGAAACTCCAAACATGTTGATCTCCTAAATTTGCCACAACAGTAAGGGAACAAATCAATAAGGCTTTCACATTTTGAACTCCTTAATATTTGTGAACAAGAGCATGTCATCTGGGAAAGTAAGGCCTCTTCTGTAGCAAGGATCTGTCTTTTTATGTTCATGATTCATCTTGCATAATGTGAATGAATTGTCTTACAAATCTCTCTCTAGATTTATTTTGGGAAGCATAACCAAACTCTGCTCCTGAAGCCCCTGAAAGATCCCCCAATTTAGAGTTTATTCTGTTCAGACCTGCACTGGATCCACTGGCCTAGTGCAAGAGAAGTTTCTGACAGGCACAGGATCTAAGAGCAAAGATCTGATGTGTTGGGGGTGGACATTGTTGTGATACAGTAACTAGAAACACTGCCCTAATGCAGTGTTACAGGAGAAAATAACTACTTTTCTAGTTGCATTGATTCATGGAATTAAGCTTGAAAGATTATTTCAGTGTGCAAAGCATGATGCAAGTAAGAGATGAGGTGGCAAAGCTGTAGCCTGATACCGGCTATTGAGTTGTTCCATTGAGCATTGGACCTCATTAGCTGATGGACCACACCGCTGAGGTGGAGGCTGCTGGGACCTCCTCCCTCCCTGCCACTCCATCAGCCCTGCAGCACACAGCACCTGCCAGCCAGGTGCACCAGGCATGCTGATGGCAGGTGGAAGACAGACAACATAGCTCTAGCCAGGAGGAGAATTAAATACCAGTCTGCTTTGCCTTAAGACATGAACAGTGTTTCCTAGTCATTAAATGTTTAACACAACAGCCCAAGTGTTTTCACCATACTTCTTGAATGTGACAGTTGATTATGGGATCAAAATAACTGAAAAGGGAGATTCAGAAGAAATTAAACCATGTCCCTGAAACAGGCATGCTGAAAGCTATTTTCAAATTAGGCATAGAGAACACTTAGAAAAATAGGTTAATTAGCATTTTCAAAGGACTTCTGAAACATGAAACTTTTGGCTAATGTCGGGATGCCAATGTGGCCTGACAGGCTGCTTACAGCTTCAAAGGAACATCTGGACAGATGCACGCAGCAGTAAGGATGAATGAAACACAGAGCACTTGCCTACTGGCAGTAGATACTGCACTGGGCAACTTTAAATGATTCTGTGGATGCTGCAGACAACAGTTGTTATTCTCCTAGAGGGGAGAGCTATAAAAATAGGATGACATGCCTATGATCCCAATTAGCTGACTTGAAACTTTGAAAATCAAAAGCCTTCAGGATATACTGCTGGGGAAGAAAGGACACTGCTTGACAGGTCAGTGGGCTGGGATATGGAGGAAGGACACTGGCTCGCTGAGTACTACCCCAGCTAGCGGGGACCTTAACACCGAGGAGATGCTCCCCGCTTTCCCGTAGGACTTTAGCCGTACCACTGTGGCTGAGCTCCCCTGAGCGCAGACAGGTATCGCCTTTCCTTGGCAAGCGCGGGGAGGACGAGACGGGGGGAAGGTCTCGAAGTGCAGGGATGAGAGGCGCGCCCTGCGCTGGGGGCCGGGGACGGACGGCGGGCGGCATGCGGGGAGCTCCGGTCGCTCCCCGGCCCCTTCCCCTCCCTGCGGGGCGGGCTCGGGCCCCGCCGCAGCCTCCCCCCGCGCTCGCCGGTAGGCGGCACCGCCGCCCGCCTTCCTCCGCCTCCTCCTCCTCCTCACCTTCGCCGGGCGCCGCGCCGGGTGACCCAGATCGCGGCGGCGGCGGCAGCTCCGTGTCCCTCCCGGCTGGGAAGGACGGCTCGGGACGGCGGCTGCGCTGCGCCGCGGGCATGGAGCGGCGCGGAGCGGTGAGTGCGCGGCGGCGGCGGGCCCCGGCGGCGGCCCCGCGGGTCGCTTAGCGACGGGAGGCGGCTCCGGGCATCGCATCGCAGCTCCCTGCACCGCTTCCCTCCCCTGTTCACCGCCCGGCGGTGGGAGAGAAGTTTTGCCCCTCTGAATGCGGGACGCTTTATGGAAAGACCTTGCGGCGTAAGGAAATTTGGAGGCGCTGAGTGGTTTGCACATTTAGGGTATTCGTAGTTGATTTTTAAAATTAATTTATTTTTTTTCTAGCGGCCCCATCCTTTATAACTGTACGGGAGGAGGCCGGCACTGGGCGGCCGCCAGGCGCACGGCTCTGCGGCTCCGCAGTGGGCTGCGCGCCCTGCCCCGCAGCCCGCCCTGCGCGGCGCCGCTGGCCTGGCTTGCCCCTCCGCACCTGCCCCGGGCTCTGTGCACCTCAGTTACACCAGCGTGTGCACATGACAATGATGACTTCTTTTTTCCATGGCACTCTCTTCTTCCCCGCCTCCCCTTCATCCCCCCACATGGTCATTGTGTATTGAAGTTACACTTGCTCCGAGTTTATTCCAGGATTGATGGCTTTGATGTTTCCCTTTGTCCTCACCGTTTCTGCTTTTCTTATAATTTCCTTTAAAATGGCTAAAAGAGGATAGAGAAAGTGTATGTCAGAATGGGGGCGGTGGGGGAGAGGGAAGAACAACACCTTTGTCCCAATTCAGTCAACTCAACAGTCAGATCACAACAAGCTGTTTTTTTTTGTGACAAAGGCATTTGAAACAAAGAAGCCATTTTAGAAACAGAAAGAAATTTATTTTGTGGCTTGCATGTTTTAATCAATCCAGGTTTTCATTCTTTTCTCTTCTGTTCCCCCCTGCCCCCTCCTCCACTACCCGTTATTCTAATTTATCCTAAAATGAAATAGAATAGAAAAAATAGCATCTCTAAAATCCTGCATCATTCCTGTGCTCTTCAATAGGCTTGCTGATTGCCTTCTGTTCCAAACGTTTCATTGCACATTTTTAAGGAATGTTATTTTGTACTCGTAGATCGATGAATAGTTGAATCAGTTGAGTGTGATAAGAACATCTCATCTCCCCAGGAACAGAACAGCAAAAGCCTCATTATGTGTAGTAATTTGGTAGGTGTTGCATACTTATATCTATTTAGCAAAGTGCGGGTTCAGATGAGACTTACTGTTCCTTAGGAGAGCCTGCTTTTCTCTGGCTGTCTTTAAATTGTGGGCCACTGTGTTGCCAAGATGAACAGGTGGAGTTACATCTAGAAATATCCTTTGACTTGTTCAGGTCTTATAATCTGCATATTATTTTAAGAAATATTTCAAGTGAAACTAATGCAAAACTACATTGCTGTAGCAAATGACTTACCATCAAGGCTAATAGAAGCTTGGAGACAGGAAGCCTATGATTTTCGAGGGTGAAATCATGTGACAGCATCAGATGCTGTATGTATTACTCTAAACAGAAAATGGGCAAAAGATGATTCCAGGAAAGCAGCAAACAATGGGAAAACCGTGCAATGGAATGCATTCGTTAACTTTCCTACTGGCTCACTGACACACAGTGAAACATGTCCTGCTAGTGTAGAAACCTGCTATGGCTGGGCACATAACCACAGTGTCTGTGAATCCTCAGCCTGCTCAAGTTTTGAGACAGGGCTTTATTAACCATGGGACAGCATCACATTAGCTTCACTGACATGTGTGAACCCAAGAATTTCCTGTAATCAAACATCTTCCTGTCACTCTTGACAGGGAATTGCAGCCCCCTGAGCTAAGCTATACTTAAGTGGTAAACTTTTGGGCTATGTTGCATTAAGTGATTATTTTGTTATCTGTCATCTTCCCTGCACAAACAGACTTGCTGCAGGGAAAATGCTATTGCACAAATGCTGGCACATGTAGGGCTCCAGACTGCTGCTAGTATTTAAATAATCTTGTATTTTAAAGTTAAGCTGTGATCAGCTATAAACCAATTTAAACAAAAATTATGTTCAGTTGTACAGTCAGGGCATTATAACTATACAGAGCCAGGCAAGCTTTATTTTTCCCTAGGGGTCACTTGAAGTGTTAGCAGAAAATTGCGAGAAGAACAAGCTTGAGTTGCCTGGAGATCAAATCTTGTTAGATTTAATGCTCTCCCGCTCATAAGACTACATTTTAATTTTTTTTTTATGAATATCTGCTCAGCTTTCTTGATTGGAAAGCTTCTTTCATTTGACATTCCTTTTAAATCCTTTGCTTGGTAATGCAGGGCAAAGGACTGCATGAAATACACTACTGTTTGAATACAAGCTTTGGGAAGGAGGCCTGAAAAGTAAACTCTAGAGGAGAGCTTACTGGAATACTGAGAAGGAAACCAGGTGGTGAGATTCCAAACACACAAGAAAGATAAAGTAAGGAAAAATAAAATGAAAGATGAGACTGATGTAAAGAGATGTGGAGAATGTTTGTGATCATGCAGGACTGTGACTATGGTTCAGGCTTAGCATCCTCAGCATCCATCTAACATGATTCAGGCTCAGCCACCTAACTGAGCTCAAGTGCTGAGCTGTGCTGTACCGCAGGATTTACCAAGCCTGAGCTGGAGGTGGAAATTTTGCTTGTTCCTGCCAGGCAGTGTAAACTGCAGTATGACAGCAGAAGCTGTGGGAGCAGCTTCCCAAGTCACTACTTAGTGGTATGTGGGACTGCATGAGCATTCCTTTTCAAGGCAAAGCAAGCATTTTTGTGACAAACTGACCTGTCTGACTTTGCCTTGAGACACATTATAGGTATGTTTACTAGTGATTTGGCTTGCATCTGGCTTAAGTATCTGACATATCCTCCAAAGACCTTCTCCGGTTGCCTTGCAGTGGTTCAGGTCTCAGAGCAGTCTGGCTGCAAGAGATCTGAACTCTCCATTGAAACTACACCAGGACTTCTGCTTTGGGAGTGTTCCCACTCAGTTTCTGAGCCTTTCATGAAAGATATTGGTTTCTTTAAAGTACCTCCTAGCTGCAGTCTAGTGAGCAGTTCTCATCCACTTTAGCATAAAACCAATGAAGGGCCCCACACCAACTTCATCAGCTTCAAGTGTTTCTGGCAGTTTGTTCTGGAGTGCAGTATCCTGCTCGTCTGCAAAATGTGAGCAAACACTTCTCAGCTTTTTCTTGCAGCTGAGAGGCCCTTCAAGAAGATAGTTTCTAGCCCTCTCAGTAAAGTACCTGAGAGAAATTTGGCATAGTGTTTTTACCTCATCCTAATCTGTCTACAGGTCTGCAGGCTGAGCACCACAGTCTAGTTCAGACAGATACAGCCACAGACGTCAATAGGAGCCTGGGGAACAGGAGAAATATAGGAGCTACAAAGACTGGAATTGAAAACAATTGACAATATAAGCAGGTGAAATTGCAACTTGTTAGAGCAAAGTTAGGAGGTGAAGTAGTGGTCCTCAGGATTGTGTCTATAGGAAAATGTGTACCTGTGAGTTCTTCCCTCTCTGGTAAGAAATTACTTCACAGGCATTTTTAGTCTAAATATAGATGTCTACATTAATGTTTCTCAAGCAAATCTCCTGGCTTTTGTTCTTCACCTTTCTTTGTGGACTAGTCTTGGAGCACCTGAGAATAAATAGGTGAAAATGTTTTGGAGCACACCAACTGCAAGCTGATATTCAGTCCCAGGGACCTGGTTGGAGCTACTCCAGCATCTGTATAGGATGTTTTGTTTAAAAACAAACTGCCTTCCCCCATCCTGTGCAGTTTCAATTTCAAGTACTTGGCAGCAGCATTTCTTTTGGTCTGTGCTCTGCACTGATGTGGCTGTAGCTTCTGTAGTAGCTATGTATTTTGTTTTTCCAGGGAAGGATACTCAGGTAAATTAAGGGACAAGACCAAACCCAAAAGAATTAGCTATACAAAGTCCTGTCTCCACAGCTCTCTGAATCATCTTTGTAACTTGGCCATGGTTAACCAATGTTTTCTGATGGTGCATAAGAAAGAAGGGCAGTTTCTGCAAAGAAGGCTTGATTAGGACTGCGTACAGCTATCGATTTCACAGACATAGGAGTTATTCCTCAATATATATACACCATCTGCCATTTAAGCCCCTATAGTATGCCTGTGCCCATGCCTGTGTCCACCAAAAGTGAATCAGTAAGTTTCCTAGGACCCCAAAACTGATACTATTACACTTGCCCAACTGAGCAAGGGCTTCTGTGGATTGTTACAGATTGCACTAATGATAAAAAGAAGTTTCCTAATTATGTTTATTTCTTCTTTTTTTTTTTTTAGTAGTCTTATTCATATATTTGAAAAATAGAATTAAATCTCTACCTTTCATTATCTTCCAGGATGACTTAGATGTTGAGACTTGTCCATGGCATATCAACAATTTGTTACTACATTGATAATACTTGCACAGTCATGTGGGTGTGTAGGTGATAAAAATTGGGCCCTTTAGTACCAAGCTGTCCTGTGGTCATGGAAACTACAGTTCTCTTCTGATAGGCAGTTATAAGAGCAAGCCTCCTATTCCTTCTCCCACTCTGCTCTCACAAAGCCATATCCATATCAACATTGGCTTGGACATGTGCCATCAAGCAGGTTGTTCCTCTGAAATACTAAAATCAATGTGGAGTTTGTTAATTTTGGGCTTGCTAGGCCCTCACACTGTCAGTGTTAAAGCAGCCTGAGGAGAACAGATGGATTGAAGGAGGAAAAAAGGAGTTCTTGCTGAACTGAGTGAGGAAGGGAAAGAAATGGTGGTGCTCCCAGAGAATGACATGGAAACAGGACATACCATAAGCAAAAATTAGGAAAAGGCCGCACAACCTACTCCCCACTCTTTTAAGCAGGACTACAACAATATCTCCAATGGTCTGAGATAGTCATGTTCTTCTTTGAACCTCGTTTGTCCTGACCAACGTGTGCTATATTGTTCATGTTACTGTCTCAAGGATAAGATCAGTTCATGCTACTGAATTATTATGGGTGTATCTGCTGCAAGGGTTCTGGAAACTTGTTTAATGTGTTTCCTTTTAGAAGTTTTCCTATCACTTTACACTTACTAGGTTAAGAGTAAGACTATGAGAAATAAAAGTATGCCCACTTTTCTAAGAAAAAAGAGACACTGAAGGAGGAAGATTTTCAGTGTTAAGTGTGTTTCAGTGTTAAGTTAAATTTTCAGTGTGTTAAGAATAAATGCTTCATGGCAATCCTGTCAATCATCCTGTCCTAATCTGTTGGCTCCACTTTGTTCCTCTTCCCCCTCAGTAATATTGCAGGAACATTGTTCAATGATCTTCATGTTTCTTCTTTCTGTTTTCTTCCCCACATGGTCTTCTCCTGTCTTTCCAGTTTTCTACTATCAAATCTTTGCCATTATCCTTTTCTGTCTGAGAGTGGGCACCCAAAATAAAGTAAAGGTCTGATTGAACTAAGCAGGAAGCAGCAGACAGAAGAGCACCACAGTACCTTGCACTTCCCTTGTTACTCACTTTGTTTTCCTTCTTGTTTGAGAAAATACATTTTGTGCAATTACCACATAAGAATGGTTCCTACGCCATGCTTGAAAGTGTGTTTCATACACCTTGCTTACAGCTGGTGGAAGTTCATTGACCTTCAAACCATTCTTTCCATTTTGACCTTTTGCAGATCTTCCTCGCCTTTTCTGTTACTTTGTCGTGTCAGTGTGGCGTTTGTGTTGATTTATCCCTTATTTTTATGAATGTCTCTGTCTCCAAACTCCATCATAGCTTTCTTTCTCCACTGCTTATAGAAGCAGTGTTTGACTTTGATGCTACTTGGAGGTATCTTAAGCTACAGAAAGGTGAAGGAAGGGAGCCTTAGTGTGGTCATTTTTACAGTTGTTCACAGCTCTTGTTAATAGAAATAAAAACTTGGTAAGATATTTGTGACTCTTTCAAGTTGAGCTGATATGCTGGTACATAGGTCTGTCTGGACAACAGATTGGATAGATGCCCTGGAGCAATAAATTACATACAAATATATATATATATATATATATGTATATGTATATGTATATGGTTTGGGTTTGTTTGTTTGTTTGTTTGTTTGGGGTTTTTTGGTTGTGTGGGGTTTTTGTTTGGTTTTTTTTTTTTGGTTTTGTTGCCATTCAAAATTTTTCCCTAAAGAAGGGCTTAAACCTGGTTCAACCACAGCATGGAGTTTGCAATACATATTAGAGAAACTTTAGAAAAATTTTCTAGTTTCTGTCATAAAACAGATGATTTCTTCCACTTCTCCTCACTTCAGACATTGGTAAAACCAGAGCAGTCTACCCTGCACATGTCCTTCTGGGCAGCAAATGCAAAACCAGAGCTTCCAACAAGGTCATGTACTTGGAGTTGTCCTGATTTCCTACCTCCTGGGATGCAGAACATCTCACTGAGCAGCAACCAGGAGATTAAATTGTAGGCCATGAAGTTTGCAAAATAACTGCAGTGGGATTTTAGATCCTCCTTTCTGGTGAATAAGTTTTTTCCTCTTTGATTGCGGTCCGTCTGCAGGCTGCAGGACTGCAGGCAGCAAACAGCAGGTGCATAACATTATTACAGAATGCTATGATTTCACAAGTGTGGTGCTTCATGACATCATCTAACTGGCTGACTGCATGGGAGGTCATCATTCTTGAATCCTGTCTTAGTAAAATGGCAGAAGGAAATTCAGAAACTCTCATGGATCCTACTTGCTCTACTCTTGCATGTCTGTCTCTCAGAGCTCTATGGAAAAGTTGCCACTTCCATGCCAAAGTAATCTGGTGAAATGAAGGGAAAATGGCACCACATGGAACAATTTTCTGTTAGATCAGTATGAATTGTGTCTGATCTTCACCAGATTCCTGGGTAAATAAATTGATTGATACTCCTCTAGCTCAAAAGCTGAGTTTGGCTTTTGTCCTGACACCTCTGGTATCCTTAACATTTTTTGGGAGGAAGGGTGAGTTAACAAACTAAATCTCAGTTCGTAGTTTTAGATGCTTTCAGGCTGATACTTGGGGTGAGGTTGTATTATTCTGATGGCTGAGTTAACTCTGCTTGATCCAAGAAAATACAACAGATGTTGGAAAGGTGGAGGCATGGATAGAACAAGAATCTCTGGTGTAAATCTATTGACATTGCAGGTCTGTATGTACCCTGTTGATAGGATGATGTTTCTTCCCCATAAACTACTGTTTGTTAGGAATTAATAGGGCTCTAAAGCAAATCTAGACTTCAGGTAATTTTGGTGGCAAGGGAATACTTCATCTTTGCATTTTAACTTGTACCTTCCACTCATCTCTGGGCAATGGAATGGAAGGCAGGAAGGGAGGGAGAGCAAAAGCACATCAGTCATTCACTTTTATAAATAGTAATTTTGGGTTTTTTTTCCTGAAACTTCTTCAGTAATTAGTCTGGGAGTTAGCCAGGCAGCCTCTTTGGATTTTATGTATCCAGCCTTGTAGGATTTATTCTAAACTTGAAGGATTTTTGCTACAAAGTGTGATGTTTTATTTAGAACACGCTTCCTTGAAATACAAGCTGTTGTGCAGCGTGTCTGGCAACAGAGCAAGCTGGCCAGAAACATTCCACTGCAAACCATGGAGACACATGTGAGCCACCCAGATGATGCTGCTGTTCTCCTGGGTGAACTCCTTAGTGGTCAAGTGAAAGTTCATGAGAAGTGACTAAAAATTATACCTTTTTATAATGTATGAAGGAGGGGGGTGGAGGAAGTTTCTATTCTTTGAAGACTGTTTTCAAGCATGAGAACTCCATTTTTAGCTGGATATGTCATTTACTCAGTGCCCTTCTGAAAAAAATACACTTTCCTCCATGTGTAAAGTGAGCTTGTTAAGGATGGACACACTATAGACAGAGACAAGACAAGACAATACTTTAATTCCTCTTGAATTTAGGCATCAGATTACAATTCTAGAAGTTTATAGTATTCTGGGTTGTGGAGAGCTTGCTCTATTTTTTACCTTTGTATTTATTAGAAATAGACTTATTATTAGAAATAGAATTATTAGTATCTAGCAAAGTCTTCACCAGTGACCTGAAGTGCCTTTATATAGTTTTGTTCTTTCTTTCCATCTTTCAACATGTAGTAGAGCAGAGCTAATAGAAATTGGAAAAAGCAGATTATTGTCACAGTTCTGCATGTAAAGTGCGTCTGTATGCATGAACATTTCCTTTGCCGGATTTCTGGGATTTAGTTTGCTTTGAACAGCCAGGTAGAGAACCCCAGCCTTTTTCTTTTAAAGGGCAGAGATCTACAATGAAAGGTGGAGATGCTTCTACAGTGCTGAGTTCTGGTTTGACATTAACCTTCATCAGATTGTGGGTTGTCACTGAGCCAAAATCTGCAGGTAGGCTGAATTGAATGGTGTTAAAGGTAACTTGCCATGTGAGATTTGACAAGTAAGTTCCCTTGAACCCAAATACAATCCTACATGACTGTCTCTTATGAGAACTTTAAGACCCTCTTGATCCTTCCTTATATTCGTAATGCTTTGAAGAGGCAGTAATGGACTGAAATGCTAAGTTAGAACTACAAAATTAGAGGCTTTCAAAGCACTCTTCTGTGGCTTGAGAGAAGCTGGGGGTTTTGTGCCCTCTGACTCCCCAACTCTGTTGTGATTTTAACCTTTTATTCAGGCCTCTTTTCTTTTTATTGCTTAATTGTGTGGTATGTGCTTATGCTCACAGGACTAAAATTCAGTTAAATTTTACTTCATATGTAGCCTTGCCCTCACTCTCCTAGTGAAACACAGAAATGTAAAATGTCAATGTGTGATGGAGATTAGAAGTGGAAAAAATTTTATTACCTGTGACAGTGTGACTGAAGTCAAGTCTTGCTTATTAGGGTAATCAGTCAAGTCTGACATTTTGTTCCAAGATTTTCCTCTAAAGAATGTTTGAAAGGCTGTTGAATATAGCCTGATCTTGGGCACATGGAAATGAAAATACCCTTCTGTACTGAGATGGGGAACTAAGCTCACACAAAACAGGCATCCACTTTTGATCTCTAAGGTGAGTCCTGCCAGTGGCTGCATTCATTGGAGACAGTCAAAGCCGCTTCTGAGCCAACAGAAAACTTTTGAACTGCATGGAACAGGTGACCTGTTCTTGAGAGCTTTTCTAGCAGTGGAGCTGTTTCCAGGATGTCCTCTGAGTTGGAGAGGTCTGAGCAGTGTTGTTGCTATAACATTCAAAGACATGTAAATGATTATGCTGTAATAGGCATGAAGATCCTCTGTTTTTACTAGTTTAATACACTTCAAGTGATTTTTATGCCACCTTTGGGCATGAATGCAAGATGGAAGATGCAAGTAGGTATGTGTCTATTCCATAGGATAGCTGGATAAACAGCACTTAGAATTAGAATGGCTTACTAAACTGGGGCCCTAGAGTTGTTAGGGTTTTATTTGAATTTGGGCTTTTTGAGTGTTTGTCATTGGCATGATTCTTGTAGACTCTCATTCTTGAATTGCTGGACCATAATATGACTAGTTTATGGTCAAATTTCATGGTGGAGGCTTTTGGTGGGAGTGGTAGGGGGAGATGAGAGAGGGAATGATTTTGTTCCATCCTAAAGGTAAGCTTGTTTCTTGGGAAGCATTGAAAAGTATACTGAGAAGTGGGTAGCTTTTAACTGATAAAATAGCAGGCACTTGGGCACCCTGTCAGTGGAATCTCTATAGCACTACAGTACTAAGAGTATTTGGATACAACATGGGATATTTGAGATCGCCCTGTGAGAGCAACTGTGGGTGGAGCAGAGAATCAAAGGCTGGAAGGGACCTCAGACTATCTCATGCCCAACCTCCTGCCCATAACAGGGTCAGCTTTGAGGTCAGGCTTCTCAAGGCTTCGTTTGGTTGGGGGTTGAAACCTCAAAGTGTCTCTGAGCAGCCCATGCCACTGCCTGACTGTCCTCTCGGGAAAAAAATTTTGCCTCATATCTAGGCTGAACCTCTCCTGTTTAAGTTTTTGCCTGTTGTTTTTCCCCTTCTAGTCCTGCACTGCTGTAAAGACTCCATCTCTTGACTTTTCAATGATATCCCCACAGGCACTGGAGGTGCTGTTATGTCCTGCCAAAGCTGTCCCTGCCTGGAGCTGAACAAGCTCGTCTCCCCCAGCCTCACCCCCATCATGCCAGTGGCCTCTGCTAACTCTCTTAAATTTGTTGGTGTCTTTTGTGTATTGCTGGGGCCCCAAACTAGGCAGTGTCTAAATATGGCCCAGAGTGCTGAGTAGAGGAAGATAATCTCTTCCCTCAATCTACTTACTGGCTCTGCTTGTGTTTGTGCAGCCCAGAGTGCTCTAGTCCTTCTTTGCATCCTGCTGGCTTCCAGCCAGCTTGCTATCCTCCAGGACCTCAAGGGATGTTTCATAATCTGTATTAGCTATTCTTCCCTTTTCCAATTCTAGTTATCTTACATTGGTGTTTGAGATACAGAAACACTAACATTCCCATCAACAAAAGAAAAAGGAATGTACTGTAGCAAAACACTTTTTGTAACATAAGGCTCAAGCCTATTGCCCCTGACAAATAAATAAATGTAGGCTATCAAGGTGAATGAGGAGTAGATGCCAACCCAGGATACCAGAGGAAAGAAAAGTGGCAACCTGAAATCAACATTATGGTGATGGCATTCAGAAGAACATACTTTAACACGTACTTCAAATTGCAACAACTAAAAATAAATTACTTGGTTTGGGGGTTTTTTTTGGTAACCTAATGATCCATATAAACAAAGTATTATATCCAGCCTGCTCACATTAATGTTTCTGATTTTTTTTCTTCAGCACACCCATTCTTTCTTTATAATTGGAACATACATTTTGAAGTGTTTGCAATATGCCAGGTTGCAAATACCCACTAGCTTGCAAAACAGAGATTATGAAAGGAACTACTTTGGGTTTATATTTTACTCTGAAAGTATGGTGATTTAAATTAAATAACACAACTTTTCCCGGCAGCTGTATCTGCAGCTTTATTGAAGACAAACAAAGCCAACCCTCAGCTTTAGATAAAGAGGTGACGTTTAAGGCTTACTCTTGATTTCTTTAAGCCTCCAGCAACTGTTACCCTTTCAGATTGATGCATGTTTTGCTGTACAACTGAAAAGATCATAGAGTCACAAGAAATTCACATAGCTGAGTTTTATTTAAGAGAAGCTTCATTTATATTTGAGACAGATCTTGCAATAGTTTTGCTGTTGTATGTGATTATAGTAATAGTGCTTCTCTTCCAAGAAAAGCTGTGGTTAGTTTTAGGAGGGGAAGATGCTGTCTAGTGTAAAATAAACTGGATGAAACAATTGGCAATGAATGGGTACGTGGGTGTGTTGTTGGAGGGAGTAGGAAGCTGCTTTGTGGAAGTGATAAAATGGGATAAAATTCTGCAAGCTGAGAACATGAACATGTGGGAAACCCAAACTTCATCCTCACCCCATCAATCTCAATAAAAAGCCTTAGAACATGTGTGAGTCCCTTCATGTCAAAGAGCAAACTTCAAACACCTACTCTAGAGGCTTTCTGTAGTTGTAGGTTCAAGCTACCTCTAGGGAGCTAATGGAAGATTGCTAACAAAGTCAAATCTATTTGTCTTTAGACTTATACCAGCTGCATGACTTAAAATCAGAAAAAGCTGAAAAACTATCTACAGAAGAAAAGCATCTTGAGTATTCCTTAGTGAGAAAATGTGCTTATAGCATGAAACTGCAACATTTTCTTAAGCCATAAAAAAAGCCCACAGCTACAGGTTCACATGAGTGAAACCATGTAAAAGCACAAACTTGGGCTCTGAGCAGTGGGTGGATGCTGTGGCCAACTGGCTGCTCCCCAGCACCTGCTGGCTCCGGGTATCCTGCTGTCAAGTCTTCAGAATTTTGTATTTCAGTCTATCCAACCATAACTGCTGACAACTTCTCAACTGAATTTATAATTGTTGTGCCCTTTCTTTCAACAAACTCATAAACATTGATTAACAAGATTTTCATTTGTAGAGGAGAATCTTTTTCTCATGTCTTTCTTTCCTACAAGTGGACCTTGAAAGCCTTCCTGATCAGCAGACATCCAGCTTGGTGAGGAAGGTCTTTCCTAAAGACAACAGGAGGCTGGAAGTCAAGTCGTTCTCCCTAAATAAAAATGAATATGTGACTTTTTTGTTTGGGTTGGATTTTTTTCTAAGCACACCTAACGGCAAATGAGTCTTTTTGTAAATTCTGAATTGTTGATAGAACATACCATTCTAAGCTAGGGCTGTTCTTCCTGTTCACTGAGATGCTATAACAACCTCACTGGAAATAAAGTTTCACTTATGAGAAATCTATTACATTTTGAGATGAAAAGAGATTGGTAGAAATTAGATCTTCTGGCTCTACAGGTTTATGAATAGTTGAACTTAGCTGTAAATTGTGGTAATAATCTTTCTTAAGAGTTTAAATACTGTTTTCTTCACAGAAAATCTTTACTGAACTCCTCTAGAGGATCACTTATGGAGGTATATGGAAGCAGGAAATGCTGCCCTCCAGTCCTACTTGTTTTAAGATGACTGTAAAATCTCACCTGATTCAATTTCTCAGTTTATCCTGGGTGTAAATAGCTTAATGCTGTCTGTATGTGTGTGTTCACAGAAGTGAATTGTTGCAAGAACCACAGAGCATAATGTTGATTTCTGTCTCTGTACTTAGCAGATGACAGCATTTAGAAATGCTGTCTGCCATACACAAAACCTAAACTTTTTACCTTATGAACCAAGACAGCAGCATTCCTGTATTGTAGATTCCCTGCACTTTTGTTTGAGCTGGAAGTCTTGCCTCTAGATATTAGATTCCTCTTTTTAATAGAGTCAGGTGGGATTTGATTGCTTTGTGCCCCTGTGGAGGAAACCGCTTTTGAGGCCATGGCCTTCCTATGGACCCAGTTATTAGCTGGGCTTGTACTGTAGGGAACTGGCTGTTGAACTTGCACATGAACTCTCTCTCCATGCTGAAGGGCTTTGATATTGACTTCTATGGCATCAGGTCTTCAGCTGTAAAATTTCTTTCTGTAGACTTCCCCACACACATTTTAATAAAAAAGGAGAGAGCAAGGAAAATTTATTCTTGTAATTTCAAGTGTGGGCTTTTGAAGACACCCAAAATAGGCACTTTTAACCACTTGTCATGCTTGTTGTGTCATTTAGTTTTTCTTTTATTTCTTTTTTTCAGTCAACTGCCTTTCTTTCAGTGGTCTCTGGACAGCTACAATGATGCTCTAATTTTTAATGAGCATTGAGAACAGATTTGTAATTTATGATTGGCTGGAGCTGGTAACTATTCTTGAAGAGACAGTATCTTGAAGCTCCTACCATGCAATGCTTGTCTGAGCCATTTCTGGATTTGGGACAAGTGGAATTTCTCTTCACTTTAAAGCAGTAATAATGAAGCGGCATAATTTTCAGCAAGGACCTTGGTCAGAATCAAGAAGGAGCTGACCTCAGAGACTGAGAGTCGCATGCACTTTTAGAGGGGGTTGATTTGACAGCTTCTGGCACTTCTGGTGTGTTCCTTGCACTGATGCCCTTATGGGTCAAATTTTGTGGTGGAGCTTCCTTTGTTCAAGTTGATGTTAAAATGCTGAGACTCAGCTGTGAGAATCTTTCACAAACGATATCTTTTAAACAGCAAATTATTAGACTGGAGAAGGGGAGCAGGTTACATCCCCTCCAGTTTTTGCCTATCTCCTGTGCTCACTGCCATAGAAGACCTATCAAAAGCTGTCGCAGGAAGTGTTTGGAGCCTGCCTCTTGTGTTCATTAATGAACCAGAGTTAGCATCTCTCTGCCCTTGCAAGCAGGTGTCACTGCAGCCAGCACCAATTACAGCTGTATTCAGGGGACAGCAACATGATTCAGCCAGTCAAAACAATATAAATGAAAGAAGCTTTCACAGTTCAGGGATTATATATTTTAGCAAGCTGTATGTGATATAATCCAACAAGATAGCTGTATTTTTCTGAACTTAAATACTTGTTCTGTTCCTGTCAGCAGGCAATAGCACAATATAAAACTTGCAAGTTACACAGAGGAAAGAATATGAGAACATGGTAGGGCAAGAAGATTTTTATCCCATCATTGCTGATAGGTCTTGCAGAAGAAAATAGGTTTAAGTTCTCTAGATTTCTAAATTTGTGACAAAAGAGGTCAGATTTCTTAAGGCCTTCAGTACTTTTCAGCATGCAGTGCTAAGGAAGAATGGGCTCTTAAATGATTTTTAACAACAGAACTTTCATTCAGGCCTTTGTGTGTGGTTTGTACCAGTACAGAGTTTGAAACCATGATCTTGTTCCCTCTAAGTGTTGGATTAAGTTGTCCCGATAGCAGTTGCCCCTGTGTAACAGTGTCCCGTTTTTCTGGCAGCAAGTAAAAATGTTTTACTGCCTTTTACGGGACATGAAGTACAGTAATTTGAGAAGTCTGCATCTTTTAGTCAAGTATCACTTGTATATGAATACTTAATTTTAGAAACTTAAAGTAAAGAGATGATGACTGGGGAGAGTCTGCAGTACACAGGCAGGGTTATATTTATATAGTCTCTTTATGAAGTCTCTTCATTCATTCTTCCTGTTGTCCTCTGCTGGAACTATGTGGTAATTATAATGGGCATTAACCATAGGACACAAGGTCACAGAACCAGTGGGCAGCCTGTATTATAGGAACTCTGTCAAGAAGTTCCTATAATACAAGGTCAAGTGTATTATAGGAACTCTGAATTCAAGAAGTGTTTGGGCAATGCTCTCAGGCACGTGGTGTGACTCTTGGGGTGCTCTGCACAGGATCAGGAGTTGGACCTGATAATCCTTGTTGATCCAACTCAGTATATTTTATTATTCTATTATATGTATTATGCAAATTCTGGTGAAGAGAAGACTTCCAACAGCAGAATGAACTGAGTGTCTCTTGAAGCTGCTGCTTGGGAGTTGAACCAGACAGGTGTTTGAAGAACACAAGAAGCATTTGAAAATGTCTAGGTAATTCTTCAAGCTTTATCACTCATTTCTGTCTTCTCATTCAAGATTTTTACTTCTCTAAAAAAAGACATGGGTAGCATAGTCTGGTCAAAGTATGTGCTCAGCTGAAGTGTGAACACCTTATGATTTTTGATTTTGTTTTTATTGACATGAGAATTTTTCTTAATATATTTCCCTTGTATTTCCATAGATGTTTGTTTCAAGAGCAATTTTAAAAAACTGAAGTATCCCTTTTTTTTTTCTGTCTGTAAGAAAGTCTCAATTCTATTTCTACAGCACTAATATCCCCTGTGAAGAAGAGGTCATCAGTGATCAATATATTCCGGCTCTAGCAGCACAGACCAAACCATCACCATGAAACACTTCCTGAGGTAACTGTTCTGTATTTTCTCAAAAGTTTTGAATTATTCCAATTACTTTTATGCTGCAGTGAGCTAAATGGTTTAATTGTTACAAGTATTACAGAAGGTGTAAACTAGATTATACTAGACTGCTTTCTGTTCACCTAGATTTCACTATTTAATTAAAGCTATTTTAATTTAAATTTTCTTTTGCTGTTCTTTATAGAAGCAAAGAATGTGGGAACTGCCTTGTGGGATTGGAACAGTGATGTTTCAAATCAGTAGTGCCTGATATGTCAGGGGAAAAGAGAAAAAATAATAGCATAGAACAGTGCTTGGAAAATGTCAGGTTTTTTCCTTCCTGCTCTTGTCCACTGTCTGGATTTTTTGGAGTGTTGTTTGTGAAAGCAGAGATGCTTGCTGAAGATGTGCAAGTGTTTTTGAAGCTGATCATGCCCAGTTTGTAGGAGAAATGTCAATTACTTGCTCCCACATATGACTTGCAGTTGCTCCTCTATAAACTAATTATAGAATGGGGGACTTGCAGACAACAGAAGTAGGTGCAGAAAGCCCATGTTGTTTTTGTTCTGTAGTCAGTGGAGGGAGTTGAGCACTTCTCAAAACTAATACAGATCAAGAGCTCATTTGTGTATAAACCAAAGAAATCATATTCTCTCTGTATGGGAGGAACCTTTTCAAGAGGACTAAACATATGCTTCTGTATAGAGCATCTGTCACTATATTTTTCTCCCTTTTTAGACTGTTTATAGCAAAGAAGCTTACACACTATGGATATCAGCACCATTACCTCTAGGCTGATCATCTGTAATGATTTTGCTGCCAAGACAGACATAGCTAAAGCATTTCTGTGGAGTGTTTGGGCCAGCTTCCTCATCTTGAACCAGCTGCAAAAAGCGGTCTGTAAGAAGGACATAGAAAGATTGAAAGTATAAAGCAATTATTTGTTTGCTAACATCCACAAAACACAGCCAAGGCTGAATTGAGCCTTAATTTAAACATTAGTGTGCTCAGCACCTGATAGGCACCAGCCAGGAGGGAAAGAATTGACCCTTGCAGCTCTGTGGCCCAGGTCTTGGGTGGTCACAAATCTTCCACCAATTCCATTTTGTCATGGTTTGACACTGGGACAATGCTAGTGCCCCCATGAGAATACTCTCTCCCTGGTTTCTGCTGTGAGATGTGACCAGGAATAAGCAAAGCAGGCTCCTACTTAGGAAAAAAAAATTATTAACTAAACGACAAGGGAAAGGGAGGGAAAAAAAAAACCACGCAAGGAAAATGAAAACTTCACAAATACATCTCCTCCTCCTCCCCACCAAATTCCCAATACAATACATCCCCCAAATCATCGACTCTCGGTCTGGCACCACCCTTCAGAAAACTCAATCCTCAGTCCATCAAGAGGAGAAGGAGTCCTTCTTGTGCCAGTGGTGACCTCTTCCTTTCATGTCCAGCGCTCTCACCACTGAACACGGACCAGAGCTGCTTCTAGGGTCGACTTTTAAGGATGCTTCGTCCCACTCCAAAAAGGCACAGTCTCAACTTTGGGACATCTGTCCCCCCCATATTTTTCACCCCCTGGGGCCGAGGGGTACCCACACTGAACCCTCTTGGTCCTGAGGCATTGCCTCCCCCTAGAATGCAGTCTCTGTATCACAAGGAACATGGTTCTGTCCATGGCTACACAAAGAGTCCAGCAAAAGCCACTCCATCATCTCTTCCCACTAAGATTCTTCTCTATTCTTCCAACATCTCTCACTCGCCCAGACCTCTCTCACACTTGCACATTTCCTTCCTCATCTTCCACTCTATCTCTCTTCTAGGAAAGGTTAATGTTCTGTAAAGTTTTCATTGTCCGAAAAGGGGTTAAAAGCTCCTACAAGCGGCCGGCTGCACTCCCCCCCCCCTTCATCTCCTTCCCAGCCATGCAAGCACAGGCCCATGTTTATCCAGTTTCAAGGTTACAGTCCCAGGCACCGGCTCTCTTTCTCTCTCTCTCTCTGTCTCTCGGGGGGGGGCTGCTCGATGGCTCCTGGTGTCTCTCTCTCTCTCTCTCTCTCTGTGTCTCTCAGGGGGGGCTGTCCGATGGCTCCCGGTGTCTCCCTCTCTCTCTCTCTTCCACCCTTCCACCCCCGGGCTCAGGCCTACCTCTCTCGGCCTCATGGCTTTTCCCCTCCCCCTGCCCAGCCAGTTAAACTATCTGTTCTGCTCATCTCACCTTTACTCTTACTGGCCCCTTGATGATTTTCTCCATGTTGGAGAAAGAGAGCTGTTTTGAATATGTGGGTTCCTGAGGCTGTCATGGAGAAGCTACCTTCTACTTCTCTTCATGTTTTTCCTGAAGTCAGTGAATCCTAAAAGACTTGAAAGGTCTCAATGGTGTTAGATTCTCTTAAGTAGTCAAGGTAGATCTTCTGAAAAACAGTTGTCTAACTAAACAGGACAGTCTAGGACTTTGTTATGGAAAATCCAGTATTCCAAATGCTGAACAGAAAGTTGGATTAAGGGATGGGGCAGAGGAGAGTACAGAGCACCAAAAATATGAACACAGTGTTGAAATAGGAAAGCTATTTCTATTTACTTACAAGCATCTGGATTTTTTTATATTATGTTAAACCTTTGACATGAACTGATAAGAGAACTACCCTCCCCGTTTTCTGTAAATGTAGAAGAAATCCAGAGAGACTAGGAAGAAAAACCCTCCAAGGGAAGCACTTACTGGGCATAATGAGTTCTGCTCTATGTGTTGCAACCTGCAGTTGCAGGTTTGTGTGATGGGGAATAAGTGAAGTGTGGAACTGCAGGGACATATATGGGCAAGACAAGGTTATTAAGCCTTCCAGCTTGGAAATGGTTTGGAAAAGAAGTTCAATATATATTGTGTCCCCATGTTTGTCTGTAACCAATAGCAGCACCACCTGGGAGCTTAAATCATCCTTAGCTGTTTGTGAAGATCAATGCAGGGTTGAAATGTGGAATTCTGATTGTGGGGACTGCTCAGTGGCACAGTGTTTTCCTTGTTGCACAACGTGGGACAGACATCAGAATAGCTGATGCTGATGGCATAGATTATCTCTGTGGTTAAAACCAATGACTTTATTCTGCACAAACTGCAAGTCATTTTGTTGATTGCAATGTGGAAGTTGCCATAAAACAGTCAAGAGGAATAGGACTTTCATCTCTGAAGTTATGATAATCTTGACTTTGCTTTCTAAGTGGTGACAGTATTTTACCTCTAGCAACTTCATGCAGCAGATACTCACCTGGAGACCCAAGGAGGACTTCAAAGAGTGGATTTCAGATCCAGCTTGTTGTTTAGTGAGGTTGAAAGACAGCTCTGGAAATCATCAAGTCCTTTCCCACTGCTCAGAGCAGGGTCACCTATAACAGGTTGCTCAGGGCTGCATCCAGACACATTTTGAGCACCTCTAAGGATGGAGACTCTGCAGCCTCTCTGAAAAACCTGTTCCACTTCTTTAGAATCATAGAATTTCTTAGAGCCTTTTAAGATCATCCAATCCAAGCATTAGCTCAGCATAGTCAACTGTACCGCTAAACCATGTCACCTGAATGCCACATCTATGTTTCCTTGAAGTATCTCCAGTGATGGCGATTTCACCACCTCCCTGGGAAGTCTGTTTCAATGCTTGACAATTATTTTTGTGAAGAAATTTTTAATGATTTTCAATCTAAACCTTTCCTGGCACAAAATGAAGCTGTTTTCTCTTGTGCTGGGAGAAGAGAATTACCTTGACCTGGCTGCACCCTCCTGTCAGGCAGCTGCAGAGAGTGGTGAGGTCCCCCTGAGCCTCCTTTTCTCCAGGCTGAACACCCCCAGCTCCTTCAGCTGCTCCTCACAGCACTTGTGCTCCAGAGCCTTCCCCAGCTCCGTTGCCCTTTCCTGGACACGCTCCAGCCCCTCAATGTCTCTCTTGCACTGAGGGGCCCAGAACTGAGCACAGCATTGGAGCTGTGGCCTCAGCAGTGCTGGCTACAGGGGGACGGTCACTGCCCTGCTCCTGCTGGCCACACCTGGCTGATCCAGGCCAGGATGCCATCGGCCTTCTTGGCCACCTGGGCACACTCTGGATTGTGTTCAGCTGCTGTTGACCAGCACCCCCAGGTCCTTTTCCTCTGGGCAGCTTCCCAGCCACTGCCCCCAGCCTGCAGCGCTGCCTGGGGCTGTTGTGACCCCAGTGCAAGACCTGGCACTTGGCCTTGTTGAACATCATGCAATTGGCCCTGGCCCTGAGATCCTGCCTGTCCAGATCCCTCTGCAGAGCCTTTCTACCTGTAGTAGATCATCACTCCCACACAACTTGGTTGGAGAAAGAGTCTGTCTATTAAACAGTCCAGTAGCTGGAGTAACCCTAAATCTCTGAATTTAGACTCTTATGTTCATATTTCCAGTTCAAGGCAATGTCCAAATGAAAATAGTTGGTCTTTTCTTTTTCAGCTTGTCTGATATGAATTATTTCTGACATCTGAAATATTACTTATGAAAAAATAAAACTATTTCTCTGTTAAATACTTAATCTTCCAGGGCTTTCTCATTTTGTTGTAAAGGGGCTCTGAGAAGTCCATCATCAACACTTCTACTTTGACTGTAATTTATCTTAAACATCTGAAATAATAACAACTTGGAGAACCAACTGTAGTAGACAGGTTTTTTTCAGTAAATCCTAGAAATCTTACATCTCTTGCTCTACTGCAAAGCAAACTGTAAGCCCTAGCAGATTTTAAGTGTACTGGAGTCATCAGATAAAATGAAAATCAAATCAGCAAACAGCAAGAGCAGTGAATGTGTGGAAAGCTGCTGTTAAAAACTATTCATATGTCTTCCTTAGCTGCTACAGTGAGTTGCTCCTATGTCTAAATGGGGAGATAAGGTGGATTTCAGTTGTCATGTCTGCAAAGGCACAGAATGAAAGCAATTTCTTGTGTTTTAAAGGAGGTAGTAGCCGGTCTGCCTATGGCAGAAATGGTGATTGGTACCTCACTTCTTGGTTGACCTTGTATGCACACTGTAAACTATGCACATAAACCAAAGATAGTCAAGTTAATGAGCTCCTACCAGGGTTGTAGCACTTGCTTACTCACCCATTGGACAGCTGATCAGCTATGACTAGTGTGTCCTTGACTTCACAAACAGTAATTAGAATTCTCAGAAAGGAAATACTGATATGTAATGCAGTCTTATCTGAGATTAGTATGTTCTTCAGGAAAAAATAGTTGTGTAAAAGTCTTCAGAATCCATAGGGCCTAAAACACGCACACAGAAAAGAAAATGATATGTAAGTATGCTCAGTGACTTTTATTTCATTATTTTAAACAATTGCTTTGGGGGAGAGGATGAGGGGTATTTTGTTTTAGATTTGGATCTAGGGTTTTAGGTTTTGGATTTGTTTTTTGTTTGGGTTGTTTTTTTTTTTTTGGTAGGGCTGGGCATTTTGGTTTGTTTGGGGTTTTTTGTTTGTTTGCGTGGTTTTCTTTGGTTTTGGTTTGGTTTGGTTTGGTTTGGTTTTTTTCTTGTTTCAGGAGTTTGCTTGCTTTCGCCCCAGGTTGAAGTCCAGTAAGTAGCATTGAGTATCTAGGTGAAGCTTTTATTTTACCCAGAATACCTATGTTTGTTACTAGCTCTGAAAATACTGAGGTTCTCAAATAACTGAAGGAGGGAATAAACACTTTCATTAGTTTCATGCACAGTAATTAATCTCTACTTCCCTTCAGGAAGTACTTCATGTTGCATCAGACGTACATCTTGATATTTAGCTGAATGGATTACATAGGAAGGAGCTTCACAGAAATATTAGGCAACTTTGGAAAGTTTTGCATAATTTTGCTTCTGACATTTTATCATGGAGAAGGCTGTGCTTATCTCCTAGAGGTATTCACCTTTAAATAAAAAGCCAGATTTCATGAAAATGTGATGTCATACTGTCATTGGAGAGAGATGTAAATTCTAACAGCCATTGCATTTCTCATTTTAATCACACTGTCCCAGCATCAGCTAGGCTAGTCGAGGGCAAACCTGGAAATCCCTTGTTGAAAACCACTTAAATCCTTCCCTATGCAGTGCTGGGGTGGGAAGCAATATGCTCAGTGCTTTTGGCTGGTTGCTGCCACGTGCTTTCATTCCCCAGGCAAAGCAGCACATGCTGTGGAAAATAGAAGCACTGTCTCTGCTGCAGCAGTACTCTTACTCTGTGCTGGCTTTGGCTCTACATTTCCCCCTGTCTTGCAAAGATGTGAGAAATTGTAGAAACCCCTTTCTTTGTCTTCTTTGTCATGGAAGAGAGCACTCCAGAATCTCTTGAGCCCAATTATTGCTGATAGAGATTGGTTGCTTGATTGGTTTTGTCATGCACCATCCTTGGCAAGGGAACTGAATGTTGATTTGATATCTTATTATGCAGTTTTTTCTTTATTTTGCTTGAATAAATGTTCATATGAACTGTTTTAATGCATGTATAAACCCAAATATGCAGGTCTATACAGCTGCTTGGAATACAGGAGGGGAAAGGAACTTGGATTGAAATAGGAAAAAGTGCGAGTCCCTGAGGAACAACTTCATTTCTGTCATACTTCTGTTCTTAGACCTCTCCTCTGAGGATCTGAAATAATCCTGTACATGACCACATGAACTATTTTCTGTGCTGAGAAACTTGCAAAGGCAAGCAGGTGGGGAAAAAAACCCCACAAAACAAACAAAGAATAACAAACTAAAGAAAAAACAAACAAACAAACAAACAAAAAAACCCAAAAAAAACAAAAACAAGCAAAAAAAACCAAAAAAAACCCCAGAGCACAGAGGGTATTGAGCAGAGAGGAGGTTTGGAATTTAACTCTAAAACAAGCCAGAAATTAATGCCACTGTGCCACAGTCGAAGCACATGGCTGTGCCTTTGGGGGCAGCAAAACATGAACATGATATGCTGTTTTGTTTTACAGTGCATAGGGGCTAACATAAAACCTGCCTTGCATAATCACTTTATTACAGGATTTCTGCAAGCAAGAATTCCCTTTTATAAACAGCTTGTGATACTTTTTGTCTTTCATGTTACAAATGGAAGGTTTCAACTACTGTAAACTTGAGATGGATGAGTGGTAAAAAACTGAAGGTACCCACAAAGATTGACTTTCTTCTATATAAGTTACCTAGTCAAAATTAGTGTGTGTTTGGTTTATTAGTAATAGCTGCTAAGTATATTTTAGTGAATCACAGAGGTAGCGTTTGTGTGCTGTAGTGTCTTGGTTTTAGTAGATGCTTTTTTAGTAGTCTTTGTGCAAACCACAGCCAAAGCAGAACTTTGGTGGAGAAAGTGGTTGCAATTATGTGGTCACAGCTCTATCCCATTTGGAGTTTTTCCTTCAATTTGCAGATCTGTCATTAAGCCTAAGGCAAAAATATGTAATTCAAATGGACCTGATACCTTCCCACTTCTAAGTCCCCAAACTTATCCACAACACACAGTATTCAATTATCCACAATATAGTACACAGAACACTTTTAATGAAATGCATTGTCATGTTTTAGCATTGGAGGCAACAAAGTATAGGCATTAACTTTCTTAAAGCACATCTGTCTTTACAGGAGCTATCTTGCTCATGAGAAGGAAATCTTACATCGACTGTAAACATGAAGTTAAATGAGTCTTTCCATCTTCCATATAAATGATCTCTCTGTATTTTTTTTGCTCTAAAAGAGACCTAACATTTGGAAACAAAGCAGACCAAAAGAAAGCAACTCTAATTTCTACTACAAATATATGATGAAAATTCAGGACTCTGTTTTACCATATTCGGCCTTCAGATTTGGTGTTTTCCTGTGCTTTTAGCCCAGCTACAGAGATGAGTTGTGCTGATGAAACTAAAGAATAGCGGTAGGTTATATTTGAATTCCTCTTCTTGGTCTTGTGGAAGGTGTCCTTGCCCATGGAAGGGGGATTTGGAGCAAGATGATCTTTGAGATCCCTTCCAGCCCAAATCCTTCTGTGTTGGTTCTGTTATTCTACTTCTGACTGTTGGAAACTTAAAGAATGGCTGCTTGCCTGGTGATGGCCTTGCCTCCTGGTACCTGGTGATGTTCTTAATACTGAAGGTGATAACCTGCTGTGAAGCACAAATTAACTCCTCACAGTAGTGTATTCTGCCATATCTTGAGTCAGGGATGAGGGAATACCCAAATACTTTGATGTCAGCTCCTGAAACTTTTTTCTTGTCTAAAACTTGGTTCCATAATGGGACTGATTCCTCATTCTTTAGGTATCAATTTGTTTCTAAAATAGAGGCTTCCTGTTGAATAAAACCAAGGAGGTTTTCTGCATGCAGGCATTTGGGAGTTCTAAGTGAATTAACTGAAAGTCTAAAGATAAATTGGATGCTTTTAAAGCATTTTAAATACTTGTGTGGATGCTTTCCATTTAGATATAAAATGTCTTTAGTTCCCATAGCTTAATCCCCCTTCAAAGCTGAAGCCAACATAAAGCAGATTAAACTCCTGTGTGGGCCTTAACACACCTTAATTCATCTTCCCTTCCTTGAACATCCTTCTACACCATGCCCTTCAGGAAGTTTTTAGGAAGTCATGGAGCTCTTCAAGCTTTACATACACACACATGCATATTTATAACTGATTTGAGTATCTGGAATTCAGTGTTTTGAAATAATCACTGCAGTCCATTGAAAAGGATAATAGAGTCTCCTAAGAAATAACTGTCCTTTGAAAGCATCAACAACAGAAAATAATGGGCTAATGATGAATATGCATACACACAGACTTAGACCATAATGGACCAAATTATTTGTGAATATTTATTGGCAAGCTCGCATATCAAAGTTGTATTGATGTTTTCATATAATGTAATCACAGAATATGATCACAGAGAGTTTGAGATAGGAAGACACCTGTAGATGCCATCTAATCCATCCCCCTGTTCTAGCAGAACCACCTGTAGCCAAGGACCATGTCCAAATGGCAATGTTCCTACTGCTAGTTCTTTGCAATTTGTCTTTTATGAGATGTGTTTCTGAACCCAGGGGCTGTGGGTGGATCCATGTGGTGGATCATCCTCTTCATCCCAGGAGGGTGACAGATAGTTGGGTGATGTGGCAGGATCTGTGCCATCATAGCCATAGAAACAAGAAAGATAAATTATTTCCAAATAAGTTGTTTCCCATTAAAATATGGGTTTGGGGTGCGTTATGTAATTGGTAGCAACATGAGCTTTTGTAGCAGGTGTAATGATAACCAAGTTTAAAATTGAGTGGTTTTCATGTATGCGGCCTTTTTCAGGCTTTTGTAGGATCCCGGTTGGGCCTGGGAGGGACCTTAGCAGGTCTCCAGTTCAACCTCCCTCTCACAGCAGGGTTAGCACTGAGGTCAGACTGGGCTGCTCAGGGCTTCTTCCAGTCAAGGATTAAAAAACTGACAAAGGAGACTGCACAGCCTTTCTGGGCAACCTGTGCCACTACTTGACTGTCCTTGAGCGAAAAAGCTTCTCCTTGCAAGGCTGATTCTCTTGTGTTTCAGCTTAGAGGTGTTGTCCCTTGTCTACTGGCCCTGCAGGATCGTTGAGAGCCCAGCTCTGTTTCCTTCAAGATCTTCCATAAACGCTGGGGGCTGCTGTTAGATCCCCCCTGCATCTTTGCTTCAGATGGAACAAGCCCAGCTCTCCCAACCTCTCTTCACAGAGTTTGTGCTCCAGCCCTACCATCTTCACTGAAATACATCCAGTTTGTCAAAGTCTTTCTTCTGTTGCTGGGACTCAAAACTAGTTGCAGTAGCTACGTAAGGGCTTTCTTGGCTTACTGTCAGTTCTGTACTTTGAGAAATTGTGCAGCATCACTGCTATGTAACAGCTGCTCTTGGGAAGAACTGGCACTCCTCAAGAGCAAAGTCTATATTATAAGAACCAAAAGGTTCTTAAACACCTTTTCTTCTGCAAGGGGAGAAGCTTTGATTGCCTTAGTTTTCCTTCTTAGGGACATGACATGAATGCTGTCAGGATGTCAAGTTTGTC
The DNA here is from genome assembly GCF_012460135.2 of Molothrus ater. Lineage (NCBI taxonomy): Eukaryota > Metazoa > Chordata > Aves > Passeriformes > Icteridae > Molothrus > Molothrus ater. Next base: position 74,188,325 of record NC_050479.2, on the reverse strand, counting down.
AGGATAACCAAGCATTCTGCTTGGAGCAGATTGTTTCTGAGGCAAAACTAAGCTAGGGTGTAATGTCTTCCTGAATTCTCAGAATCCATTATATCAGGGTGAGCTGTACTCCCTTCTCATGTACTCCTATTTCCCCAAAGCATTGGTAGGAACTATACAGCCTTTTATGTTAAGAGGACAAAGAGTTTTCGACAACTACTCTTCTAAAACTCTGGAGCTTACTTATTCAGTGCTTCTAGCTGTGGTGCTTTTTGTGGGGGATGTTTTGTTGGCTAATACTAAAAAGCCCAATTTAATATTTACTGGCATAAATGTTTATAGTGTAATTGCTGCTTTTGCTCTGAAGTTGCCTTTAGGCAATGGGAATTTGGGGTGAGGAAGTACTTTCTGTTTGGGTGGTGAACATGTTGAAACAAACTCTGCTCCAGACTCTTATTTTCAAGCTTCTTCTTTTGCCAGGATGTTTGTCCAGGTATGCCTGTACTTCTACTGCAAATGCTTGTGGCGCTGCCTGAAGTTCGTGGTCAGGAAACTAACGGGTCAATGTGAATTGCAAAGGATCTGTTACAACACCAAACCTGGAGCTGCCAGAACTATGAAAATAGGTAACTGCAATACACTTAGTTCTGCATGCCTTTGTAACCTTCTGCATATGCTCAGAATTGTATATTGTTACTAGAAATAAGTTAATAAATTGATTCAATGTAAACATGCTTGTCTGACATGACGCTTTTGAATATTTCCCTTACAGAGGCATCCCTGAAAGGTTCAAAAAGTAAGGTGAGTGAAAGATCTCATTATTCACCTTTTCATGATGTCTTGTGCTGTTGGTTTGTTCAGTCTGGTATTTGCTCACCCCAAAAAGTCACTTTAAGGTTTGATATGATTTTACATTTTCCACTGAAGAGGGTCTTGTGTCTGCCATAACAGTTGATCTTGCAAAGTTGGGTAGCATGTCCTGTGTTCCAGGGACAGGCCCACTGTGGCAATGACGGAATCAAGGGAACAGTTTGCCATGGTGGAGGTCATGAGAGTGAAGTGTTGTAATTTAGGGGTTCTTGGTTTAATTCCTCATACTGTCCTAGAGTATCTGTAATCTGCAGTCAGTTGCTTCCAAATTTAGAAAGAAAGTCAGAGGTTTTTGTGTGGAAAGCAACTTTCCCAACTTTGTTCCCTCTTTTCCTTTTAAATACTTTGATGGAGAAAAGCCTCTTTCACTTCATCCTTTTACTGTACCAGTGGTTGAGCTAACCTGAGTTGTTCCCTAAGGCATTTGTGTGTATGTTAAATACCATCCTTCAGCCTTTAAATTTTCTGTCACAAGAGTCAGTGATATTGAAAACCTTTCCTCACCATTAACAAAAATAAAGTAATTTAGCTCTTAGTTCAGCATAGTAGTTCCAAATGCATTTCTAGCACAAACAGAAAGACAAAATCTTATGTAAAAACATGGATTTAAGTAATCGTGAAGTTTGAGACAAAGCACAAGAAAATTCAACCTCTAAAATTTTCAGATGGCATTTTGGTTTTTGAATACTGAACTTCTGGGGGCATTTCTACAAATAGCAATTACATATGAAAGAAAGGAAAGGATGTTTTGCTGTATTACTGCAGCATGTTGGGAGAGGGAATGGCAAATGAAGGCTGTCAGTTCCAGTGTAGTTAGGTGGATGGTCTGTAGCTGCTTCTTGGTCTGCACTGAGGCCTTTGATCATCTTCACTGACAGCCACCACAGAAATGTGATAAACTGACTACAAGGGCAAAGGGACTCGAGTTCTTACAGCGCAAGTGCTCTGAAACAAGTCAGAAAGGTTGAATAATTTGGAAAGATATGTACAGGGGTTAAGTTGGATCTTCTGGGCTCTTAATGCAGACGCTTTCAGGTATCAAACTTACCACTGTTAACTTCTGTTAAGTAATAGCTTCTGTATGAATTAATATGTGTTTAACTTCTTTTTAGCGGCTGCAAACATCAGTAAATGTTCACCCTGATGCTATTGAAAAAACGATAGATGACATCATGGAGCTGAAAAGGATTAATCCGGATATAAATCCGCAGTAAGTTCATAGTTTCCTTATAGAGCAAGTGGGAATTACTGATTTTCTCAATTCTTGGGTCCATGGAGAATTTGTTCTCTATAGTTATTGTGGTACAGAAGTTGAAGATGAATTCTGTCTCTTAGCATAAAATTCTAATTTTAGCTTTGCTGTCAAAAAACTGATGTAAAAATGAATGGTTTTTTAATGGTGACTTAATAAGCAAGTCCTGAGTCTTTTATCTATCTAATACTGTTTTAGTTTATTGTTGATGCATGGATTTAATGGGGGTCACTTCCCCAGGGATAACACACCACCAAACCACAGGCCCTGGCAGGGACAGTGATGGCTTCTTAGAAAGGCTGCATGCTGCCTTTTGAGTAGGGAAGAAACCATCTTGTTTTGGCTGATACAGATGTATGCTGGTTTGCATTTTGAAACTGCCTTTAAATATCCAAACAGAAGTTGTAATAATTGAACTAATATTTATTATTGTAAGAAGAGATTGACAAGCACCCATTAAATTTACAAGTGTGTATTTCAAGAGCAGGTGATGATAACACTTTTATGGTTGCCTTACCTTTCAGTTCTGAGCTTAAGGCACAAGATATCTAGGTCAGGAATCAGTAGGAGCAAAGCTGAGAGCTATATTATCCAGGTGATCTGTCTGAGGTTCACTCCTCTTCCCAAGCTTGAAGTTGGTATACATAATTAAAAATGGGCATCCATAAATTGATAGCTGCTTTTCTTTAACTGGTCAGCAGCATCAACAGGTAAGGTCATCCAAAGGTCTTACTGCAACAACAAAACAGCTTCCAAAAGCTAAGTTGGAAAATTATAATTTTTTGGTCTCATTACAGGAATCTCCCTCCCAGCCCACTCCCCATTAAAAAGGCCAGTAACTGGGTAGTGTTAAAATGAGGCTTCACTGATCATAAAGGAAATAGAATACACTGCCTCTCTCTAACTTGAGAGACAACTCTTGTGATGGCCACCACAGCCCCAATAATTGAAAAAATGGTCACCCAACCATTAAAGAAAGGAAGAAAATAAGAGAAACAAAACAAAGAGAACCTCTCATTCCCATAGGTGAGAATCCCTGTGAATTTTTTCTGGATGTGAGCACAGAGCTTTTCCAGGGATGTGTCCTGATGCAATCCCACATGCTCTTCAGAGGAAGGGTGATGAAAGACCAGCTGCTTCAAACAGATGTGAGGCCTTTCTGAGAGGCTGCCATCTGAGGAAGGCATCACAGCCCTGGTACTCTTGTGTTGCACAGCATGCTGTTTGCTGAAATTCAAAACGAAAAACCCAGCAATGGTAAAATCAGAGAAGGTGATCTCTGAGGAAAAACTGCAGGATGTAAATGCACACAGCTCAGAGCTTGGATTGTGGACATCAGGAACTGCGATGTTTAGCAACCAGGGTGATCCAAGTGCTCACTTCCTGGTGTTGGACCTTTGGGCAACTGGGTAGAATGATTTCAGAAGAAAACAAGAAATTAATTATTATTTTGTATAACACCAGAGATCACCTTCTGATTCCCCTCATGGCATGCTTTTGACCTCTGAAGAAATGTTCTCCTTCAGAAGAGAGAGAGAGCAGACATGAAAATGACTTCACCTTTCTTGAAATCAGGACCCTGAACATTAGGTTACATTTTTAGTGATCTGGTCTTTCTAGTACATGAAGAGACCCTACAAGAGAGCTGGAGAGCATGTAGTGACAGGACAAGAGGGAATGGATTCAGATTGAAAGGGAGTAGGCTTAGATTAGATGTTAGGAGGAAATTCTTTACAGTGAGGGTGGTGAGGCACTGGAACAGGTTTCCCAGAGAAGTTGTGGATGATCCATCCTTGGAAGGGCTTAAGGCCATGTTAAGTGGTGCTCTGAACAATCTGATCTAGTGGAAGGTGTCCCTTCCATGGCAGTGGGGTTAGGACTAGACATACTTTAAGGTCCCTTCCAACCCAAACCATTCTGTGAATCTATGGTAATATTTTTTAGAAATACCACACAGAGGGAAAAAATAACCCAAGCAAAAAATCACCTGAATTATCTTTTTTTGATCCCGTTGGTGTTCATATGCTTAGCACAGGACAAATGCTTAATTGTCTTTAGAATGCTTGCATTCAATATTTTACTGCATTTGAGTCTCTCATCCCCTTTTCCCATTGCACTCCCTCCCATTTGGTAAAATATCTTCTTAAAGCAGTGAGGAATGGGGGCCTGAAATGTGCAAGATGAGGTCACATACGTAGATACACACTCTGCCACTTAATTAGTCCTTATATTAAATTAATCATATTTCTGCTAAACTTTAGACATCTGCACTGAAGTTTTACATGCAGCCATTTATTTTATACTGATGTTTTCAACAGAAATTTGAGCAAAAGCAGGTCAGCTATGTCTTTAGACATGATTAAGGAAAATCCAGTGCCTTGCCTTCTCTTGAACATAAAACACCTGTATGCAAACGATCTTGTTTAGAAGCTCTGGCCTTGTGTTGGATAGAAGAGACTTGGAATTTCCTGGGATAAGGACAAGGGGACATGTGTCATACTGTATGTGTTTCTGCAAATCTGTATGCAGTCATTTTTGTTAATGTGGCATCTTTGCAGAGCTGAATTAGCATCCCAGGGGTACTTGCACTGGCTGTTCTTGAAAGCTGTGGGCTGCTGTGATCTAAAGAGGAGAAGGCATCCCACAGTAATTTTCCTTTATCAATGCCTCTCAGATAAGTGTGTGTATTTAGCAGTAGGAGCAAGCAGGTTGAATATCCTGGTGGTGACGTGCAGTCTACACTAACTATGGAAGCAGACATAGAACCACAGGAAGGCTTGGGTTGGGTGGGAATTAATGATGATCTAGTTCCCCTGCTCCAGTTTTGGACTTGCCTCCATCTGGTGGAGCACCTGGAGCCGAGTACAGTGGGAGTGCAAGCCCAGGTGTGTTGCTCCTGGGCTCTGAGAAGAGCCATAGCCAGCACCAGGTGACAAGGAGGAGGTGTGGGACATCAGCACTTCACCCACATCCATGTTTGGCAAGAATAACAAAGCATAATGAAAAGGAAAAGGAGGAATCTAATTCGACCCCCACCCCCTCACCTGAATAACATTGTGTGGAGCTTTTGACTGCCTTTATATAAAGTGCAAAAATGGTTTACTTTGAATGTGTTGTGCACCTTGTATCTTAAAAACATGTATTTTTTTAATATAAAATTGCTCTGCTTTGCCACAGCCTGTGTTCTGCTGCTCAAAACCGAGACTATAAAGAAGTTAAAAACATTATGGCTGTGATTTAGTGATACTCTACAGCAATTCATAGTCTGTCAGGCTTTTCAGCTTTCTTTGAAATGCAGCCTTTCTGTAAAATTGGAGGCTATAGCTACTGAAGCATGTTAAAAGAAAAAGCCCCAAAAAAAACCCCAAAAAAGAAACAGCAAAGGATGGAAAATACTGTGGAGGCTTTTCTGTCTGAAAGGGTTATAGCTTCAAATGGGATAAAATTGCAGCATGAGAAATGGACTAATGCTGATGTCTCTGATTCAGTAGATTAACTGTGGAATCATTTAGGTTAGAAAAGGTTTAACATTCTGAAGTCCAACAGTTAACCCAGCACTGCTAAATGCACCACTAATACATTTCCATAAGTGCCACATACATCTGAAAGATATACATGTTTTTAGATACCTCCAGGGATGGTGACACTGCTTCTTTCCTGCAGGCTGTTTCAGGGCTTGACAACACTTTTGGTGAAGGAAATTCTCCCTACTATCCAATTTAAACTGTTTCTGGGGCAACCTGAGGCCATTTCCTCTTCTCCTACCACTTGTTACCTGTAAGCGAGTTATAGAGAGTCCCCCCCTATATAGAGGTCCCCCTGAGCCTCCTTTTCTCCAGGCTGAACACCCCCAGCTCCCTCAGCTGCTCCTCACAGCACTTGTGCTCCAGAGCCTTCCCCAGCTCCGTTGCCCTTCCCTGGACACACTCCAGCCCCTCAATGCCTTTCTTGCAGTGGGGGACCCAGTGCTTTGCCTTGCTGAACCTCATACAATGGCCTTGGTCCATGGATCCAGCCAGCCCAGATTCCCCTGCGAGCCTTCCTGCCCTCCAGCAGATCAACATTCCATCCAACTTGGTGTCATCAGCAAACTGACTGAGAATGCGCTTGATCCCCTCATCCAGATCATCAATAAAGACATTAAACAGACTGGTCCCAAACTGATCCCTGGGGAATGCCACTAGTGACCAGCCCCCAGCTGGATGTAACTCCATTCCCTACCACCCACAGACAGTTTTTACCCAGTGAACAGTGCACCCACCCAAACCAAAGCAGCCAGCTCCCGCAGAATGCTGAGGTGTCAAAGGCCGTAGTAAAGTTCAGGTACAAAACATCCTCGTCCTTTCCCTCGTCCTAGGGAGCTCACCTTGACATAGAGGGAGATCAGTTTAGACAAGCAGGACCTGCCTCAGAAGATAAGCAGTGAAAAATCCTTATGTTCAGAGAATTTAAGAGTATTACAGAATAAACAAAATGTTTCAGTGTGTCAAGCACAAAAGGCAAGGAACCTGTGCAGCTTCTAATCAGTGCAGCCTGTGTTCCACAGAGGAATAAGGATGCACACTTAGCTTGCCCTCCAAATTCATACCAGGTGTTCAAATAATTTTACACACTATTAAATATTAAAGGGCTTATTCCCATATATAAGCAAATATTTCTATGAGCATGGCAGCTGCATACTGCATGACTTACATTTTGTATTGTAAAATCTTAATGTAAATCTGTTGTTTGGTGCAGAGTTTTCTGGTGGGTTTTTTATAAATTTGATTTAGGGTTTTTTGAGGGTAGTTATTTCATGTATGTTGGGTTTGGTTTTTTTGATGCATCAGAAAATGTAAAAAGGAAACACAAAAATCTGCATTATAATGAAAAGAGAACCATCATGGTGATTCTTAACAAGAGACAAAAGCCAAATCTGCCTGGAGGCAGATCTTTGAAACTATATTACTTCAGGGTTTTGGCTTCTTTATGCTAGCTTTAGTGGCACAGGAGCAAAACAATTATTTTTAGCTTTTTGCTGAGTTTTCTTTCCCCCCTCAGCCTTTTTCAAGTTCACATCTCTGATCCCAGGGAATTTTTTGAAAAGCTGTCATTGGAATGAAGAGAAAGATTCAGTAATGTGCTTGTTATAGGCATTCAATTCTGCTGTGTATAGTTATAATGTGATTTCAATGTGAAAAATCACTGTTCACGGTTTTAAAATATCCCAAATATTATAATCTAAGGAAGGCACTAGATGAGACTGTGCCCTTCACAATGCCTTGTTTAATGTAATATTGATCTCTTGGAAATTTTCCTGGTGCAACTGAAGTGTTAGACTGTCAATTAATGGATGAAACAGTAATCATGTATTAGCTGTGTACACAGCAGTGCTGTTTCATGGCTATACCTGATTCAGGTGGAATATGTTGCTCTTCCCACCCCCAGGTTGGGAGTGTCTCTCCAGGCATGCCTGCTGCAGATTGTGGGCTACAGAAACCTCATTGCAGAGGTGGAGAAGCTGCGCCGAGAGCCGTACGATTCGGAGAATCCGCAACATGAGGAAATGCTGCTGAAGGTAGGCACTGAAGAGGTGCTTGGAGGGCATCCTTTATTCATGTCAGCTCCCAAGCCTGCTTCATAAACCTCTTTGAAACACTGAGAACTGTTCTCACCTTCCTCCATCATGTACCTGTTTTAAGATAAGACTACATAGCATTATAATCTGGTCTGGGTGTAACACCTGCCAAGCAAGCAGCTCACTCCCTGGCTGATAAATGCATTTCCCTTGGCTGGACTATATCTAGGCACTGGATAACACAGGTCTTAGAGCACAGAGCTGTTATCTGCAGTGAGCTCTGGAAAAGTAGTTTTATGTCCTACTTCAGTACACCTTTCTCCAGCACAAGAAGGTATTTTTCTCTATTAACCAAATTACAAATTTATTTCTTCAATTTAATGTATTTTTGCAATGTCTGTGTATACCAATGGAAAACATCTATTTTTTATTGTGTGGAATGGAAGAGTGGGAGTTGATGACTTTCACATTTATAGTTACCAAATGTATTTTCAAGCGAAAACAAAATGAAACTGTTATTTTGATAATACATGCAGAGTCAGGAAAACCATAACAATTGGGTTTTACTTCCTTCATGCTTTCAGGAAAGCCTTGCACTGGAGCAGATAATAAAAGCAATTTTTCTATCTTGAAGCCATAAGCGGAGAAAGAGCTAGAGAGTTCTTACATTAGAAAGAAATTGAGGAAAGAATAAAGGTCTGGAAAACAGCCTAATAGCAAGCCCTGGCCCTGATCCTGGTTTAACCGTAGCTATTGCAAGATGCTTCAGAGAAATGCCAAGAAACATAGAATAAGTGATAGGGAGCTTATTGGCTATAAGCAAAATGCCTTCCTAGAGAATTTTCAGAGTTCTTATAAAAGCATACTACCTGTTTGGTTGTGGGGGATTTTCTTTTTCAATTTAAGACAAAAAATACTGAAGACTTTAACAGTACCAGAGCATGATAAAGATGTCTTCCATGCTGTAGCTTGCAGTGCAAGGCTTTGCACAAGTTACAGTGAGAGCTTCTGGAAATTTTACCATAATTACTTGGTCTTCCAAAAATCCCAGTAGGCATATTATACAAGCACTGTCAGATGCAAGTAACTACTTCTAAAAATGCCTCAGATGGTCAGGATTGCTGTTGGTGACTGGAAAGCTGCCTTTAAGGTTTGCCCACTGATGGGAGGTGGGAGTCTCACCAAGGAATGGTCCAAATCCAGAGCTGCCCTGAAGGAGTGTTGTAACTATCAGGTAGACTTGGGCAGATGGACTTCTGTTCAAATCCTGCCCCTGTGCATCCAAATGCAAAAATTTATGGGAGTGGAGTGAGTTTTAACTAAAGAGATACACGGATTTACCCATTGAGGAAGCCTGTGTCTTGCAGGTGAGAGATCCAGGTTGGCAGCCTACAGCGTTGGTTGATGAAAATACCAAGCACCACACTGCAGATTAAAAAGGGCCTTTGGCTCCAGGAAAGCATCCCTAAATTCCCTAAATACAAGAATCTACATTGCCCAGAGAGCAAATAGGGTCTGGGGGTGGGGTCATAGGTGAGAGGGACCAAGGAGCTGGCTGTAGTCTCTCCCCACCATCCAGCCTGAGAATCATGTCAGCAATGATGTGTAGTCATGAAAGTGCTTTAAAAACATAATTACACAAGCATAAAAGCAGAATGGAAACTGGGCATTTGTCTGAGGAGAGATTAAACAGTGCAGTTAATGCAACATTATGCAAAGTCAAAATGTTGAAAAAAGTATCAGTTTTACCTAAGTATTAGAACTTGTTTACAGCAGATGTTCTACTTTTGCAAATGTCAAATGAAAATATGTCCAAGGGTTTAATTCATTTTATAATCCTCTCTGTGTAAGAATAGTCTGGTTGGTTTTCATTCCTTTTAGATACTCTGCTAAGTGATCTCTGCAATGGGTAATTCAGATTCCTAATGGCTATCATTTATTCATGTTTACCAGGAGAGCACTTAATGAATGAGAGAAAGATTAACTTAATGTGATTGTACTAATGATTAATACTGTATTTACTGTTGATGGATGAACATTGGTTTAAACAATGATGCTTTATGCAGTCGTTACAGACTGAAATCATTAAGATTTTAACCTTCCCAGGGCACTTAATTTTAAATGCAGTTGCTAAAATTAAAACAATTTCTGTTTTTATTTGGGAAATGTGCACACATCTCTTTCCCTTGGGTAGGCTTTGTCTGAGTGATTTTCTTGAGGATGTACTCACCAACTCATGACTGGTGATTAATACACTTTCTTATTCTAAATTCTGATTTCTTGATACACTTCAAAAAGGATGAGCTTGTGATATGGCACATGAGGTGTGCATAAAGGTATGCATTTGTCATATGTCAATTGAGGCTTCTTTTAGGTGCATAGCAACGTGATATTTAGGCACTAAAGTTGCTGGACCAGTGCAGTTAAATGGATTTATTCCAGCTGATGATCTGGCTTGTTAAATCACTTCAGACATTTCTTTATGTGAGATCAATGAATGATTCTTCCCTTAGTTAAATATGATGGTGCACGTGCTATCCTTATATGGATTTTTTTTTTTAATGTTCTCCAGTTTGCTTCTCAACACTGTGGTAGCCAAGTCTCTTGATTTATAACCTTTCTAGAGACTTGCAAAAGATGCCAGAGAAAAGATTGCTGCAGAGCCTCAGGGACTCAAAGCTCCTCTGCTGCTCTGTCAGTGATTTACAACCAAATTCCAGCCCATTCCTGTCTCTGTGGTTATGGAGGCAGACACCACCTTGATGCACAAAGCATGAGCAAAACAGCTCTTTGTGTGAGATGTTAGAGCAGCTGTGATAAGGTCAGAAGGGCCTTGTAGGGCTGAAATGTCTGCAATACTTCAGAGCAGTTTGGGATTTCCCCCCACAGACACACATCCTGAGGAACTTCATTTGATTTTGTGTTTGGGTTGCTGGGATAGCAGTGCAGTGATGTTACTGCAGTTGTCTGTTCAGTGATGATCAGAATTTAGCTTGGTTTAAAAAGAGAAAAAAAAATCTTTACTGTGTGGAAACTTAACTGTGTTTTACCTGTAATCTTCCTAGTTGTGGAAATGCTTGAAGCCGAATTCACCGCTGAAAGCTCGGATTTCGAAGCAGTGGTGTGAAATTGGTTTCCAAGGTGACGATCCTAAAACAGACTTTAGAGGAATGGGTCTCCTGGGCTTATATAACTTGGTGTAAGTATGTTCCTCTGCAGATGGGTTTACGTGTGTCTGAAGTCATGAAAAGTAGCATTACTTACAGATTTTAGCAAATCAGTGGGAATAATTTATAAAAGTACCAGGGACTTCATATTAAGCAAGTGAAAGAATTTATTTGCTAGCCTAATTTTTGGAGTGTTTCTCAAAGGGGTCTCCTTTCTTTCAGTATTCCTAATTCAACCTTGTAATACCACTTGCTAAGCCCTTTTTTTAGTTTCTCTGTGACACAGTGAGTTAGCACTCTCTTCCTACCAGAAAGAAAGTGTAAAGTATATTTTCATCAGTATCTAGATCTCCTTAAACAAAATGCCCTGGAAGTATGTAGGTGGGAGGGTTATGTTACTGCTCAGCTGCTGTCTTTGGGAATTTCATGCTGAATTCTTAAGCAAAACACTTGATAGGCAGTCACTGATGGCAGATTTAAGTAGTTTGAGTACTACTTCAATTTCTGTCAATACTCAAAATTAAGCAGTGAGTTTACATCACTTTTTTCTTCCAACTCATGCACACCAGGTGTTAACCCCATAGCTGTGCTTTGTAATTTGGGAATTGACTAATGCCTGTTATTTTCTCCAGCCCTTGTATTTGCTGCATGCAGTTACATAACTTGGAAACATTTGGTAAAATAACTTCTCCTTACAAGGCGAAGAATAAGTATTTTCTGCTTTTACAGATTGCAGGACATAAATCATCCTCTGTCCGTATGTTGTTCCCTAGTAAATCTCAGTTGAGGATCTGGACTCTTGACTCTGGCTTTGAACTTCCATTTGAAATTAATCCCTACCATGTATTTAATTTCTTAGTCTTCTGTGATGACTCTTATCTTGCTTAATGAATCTGCCAGATCAAGAAGCCTGAACTGTTTTTTCCTGAGCTCAGGAAAATGCTCCCGACATGCTCCAGTCATAAACAACTGATTTTCCTCAGGGTGGGTAGAGAGGAGACTCTGGCAATGCACATTCACTAAACCCACATAGGAGTGCACTTGGAGTCGGAGGCTGCTTTAATCTTTCAATTTGGGCGTCTGAGTGGCAGTTTAATGAGTTTAACACATCGGATGCTACTCATACTGTGTAACACATGCACCTGCCTTCAGAAATTTGTGTATAGACAGCTTAATATGACTTCAAATGCTTTTTTTGGTTTTGTTTCTTTTTAAACAATTCACCTAAACATATATGTCTGCAGGTATTTTGCTGAATGGGACACTGAGATAGCTCAGCAAGTTCTCACTGATTCTCTTCACCCTAAATACAGGTAATGCTTGAGACCAGAAACAATAACTTGAGAGAGCACTCTGCTGGCTCTCTTTGAGGAAGGGGGCTGGGGTTTTTTCTCCTTGTTGGGCATATCCTTGGATATTGCCACATGCTGTCTGTTGTAAAGTACTGGTCCTGAAAGTTGATCAGGTGCAAGAGGCAAACTTGTATTCTGAATCTTAGAAGTAGTTAAATTTAATGTTAATTGTTTTCACTTCTGATTTCAAGTTATTTTTGTGATTTTATTTACCTTTATTTTAATTTGTTTGTGTTTTTTCATAATAAAGGGAAGTCACTAAGAAGGAACTAAGGTATTTTTTTTCTTTTTTCTAAGTTTTCTGAAACACTACATGTAAATAAAGATCAAACTACAATTTGGTGTGTTATAAACTTAAAGTTTTTGTTGCAACACTGGAAGATCCATATTCTTTCCTTTAGACCTAAACTGGGAGGTGGAACACTGGGTACATATGAACATGCTTATATATAAAAAATGAAGTCCAAATCTACCACAATATCTTGCTTGATATCATTAAAGTGACTGACTTGATAATCATAAGTAGTCTATGCCAAATATTTGTTAGCAGAGCTGGAAAGCCCCTTTATTTATAGTCACATACTCTGTCTACCTTGACTAATGATGGTTCCAATCTGGCTACTCCATTGTCGTGGCTGTTGAGAGATCAGGCACCTTCAAGTGTCACAAACTGTGCTGTAGATAATTTTTCAATGAGAGACTCTATAATTATTGGGGAGTCGAGGCCTCTTAGTCAGCTACATAGAAATCAGTTGCCTTAAAAGACTTTTTTTTTTTTTTTCTTCTGCCAGTAGTGTTAGATATCATAAAGCTGGTTCACACCTAAATCCTGAAGCTTTTGATCTCCTCAGGGTTCTTGGTTTTTTTTGTTGAGTTCCTAATGGTAATTCTGTGACAAAAAGCCCTTGGAACATATTAGTGTGCTTCATTTGCATGTTTGATTACCAAGGGCAGTCTCGGAGTGCAGTGTGAGCATGTGCAATTTCTGTGCCTTGCAGAGCATTCAGTAGAAGATAGATGCTGCAGGTGGTGCCCATGGTGATCTTCCTGGTGTGGTTGCTTAGCAGCTGTGCTGTTTTCTGATGGGATCGATGGATTTTCTATCTCAGTTGAACTTGTTCACTTGCCCACATCCTATGTGTGCCACCTTTATTATTCAGTCTTTACCTGGGGTTTTCTAACTGGCGTTATTCCACAGCCTGCAAAGACGGTTCAGATTTTAGAGGATGGTCAAATAATAGTGTATTCCTGTATGCAAAGCTATTTAGGAGCTGAAGTTTTTGTCCTCATGCATGCCAGCTAGTAACCCTCAGATCACAATGGGTATGAATCTGTTAGCATCTTAAGTAATTATTGATAACAATTTTTATATAATATATTTACTCAATATATTGACGCTCAGGGAATTGTTTTTAGTGTAATATATACTTACTGAAGTTCAAGAATAGTCTAAGAACAATGCCTTTACACATGCCTGTCTATAATTTGGGACCTAAAGCTTGCAAACTCTGATTTGCCTTACTAGGGCAAAACTCCCACAGCCATTTAAAGGTTGTAGGCTCCTGGTTAGGGTCAGTTCTGTGCCTGCCTTTAGCTGGTTTTAAATGCAGGCAATGATTTCTGCTAAACTTGCTCATCTCAGTAGACTCAAACCTGGTTAGTGGGATGTTAGCTGACTGGTTGGATCACACAGCTCTTTTAAATTGTTGAAGAGCTGAAATTTAGTCAAAAATCAATCTGTTCCCTGACTAATTTTATTTTAAGGGAGGCGTCTTCTGTGTCCTTGAAAAGCACTGCATTATTGTGCCAAATAATAGGAAACTCTGTTCCTTATCTTTGGCTTTTGAGTGATTTCTAATTTGGCTGGTCATAAAAACTTACTGTCAGAGGAGTATTTTCATGTTTGCTGCCTCAAGTGAATCATGCCACAGCATCAGTGATGAGTATCACGAATATCTCTGAAAACACAAAAAAGCTAAAACCATCTTTGATTAGTTAAATGTAATTTCAACTTCTTGTACAGCTCAAGCTTAACTGAAGTGGTTCACCTTTGTGGTCAATTTAGAAAACAATGAGTTTTTTCTGAGAGCATTGACATAGGTGCATTTTGTAATGGTGAGACCAGTTTGTTGGCAATGCTCTAACCAGTTACCCATTTCAAGTCTGTTTATGTCAATCCATTCAGCCAGAAGGAGTATTAAATGGGACTAGCCATATAAAAGAAGATGAAATATCATGTTCAGCCAGTATTATTGCATCAGAGAAGTTGAAAGAAAATATTTGTCAGTTAGTAGTGTTTGGCAATGTCTGGATTTTAACTATTTTTTTTTCCTCAGCCAACTTAGCAAAGCTGAATGGGAGAAGAAAAAGTTTGATAAGGCAATTGGGTAAGTTTAAAAACCTTTTTAATTTGCCACAAACACAGCAGGTAACAATGAGGCTGTATATTTGAGGGAGAAAAGGTGTTTCCTAGTTATTTTTTAAAGGAAATTTCTGTGAGCATATGTACATCTGCCACACCTTGATTTTAGTCGAAGATTACTGGAGAAACAATTCAAGTTACATTCAGAAAAAAATAACCCAAAAATTTTGTAGCAAGGAGAAGCTTTCTCTTTGTGCTATATATAGTGTGGTGATTAATATCTGTTTAATTCTTCTTAGCACATGACATGATCAAGTTTCACTTCTTGCTTTCAAAGCCAGGTTCAGAACTGCTTTTGGGAAAATATAATAGCGAAGAAATAATACTGAGAGTTATTTCTTCTTTAACAGTGGGTTTGGTATAACTGCATTATTCATGGAAATGGAACAGGATGTTCCTTCTGAATGTATCTAAAAATCTGTAATACAAGATTTTACTGCCCAGATTTATTTTTTCTGTGAAACTTGCCATTAGGCAAGTTAACTTCATGCTGAAGTTAACTTCTGGAGTTCAGGTTTGTTTTTTTCCCTCCTGAAATGCAAAAAAAAGTTAAAGGAAAAGAAAATATTTCTGTTTGCTTTATAGAGGTAGTTGAAAAAATACCCAAGACAGTCTAGAGAAGACAGCTGTCTTTAGCTGAGAAAAAAATTCAATCACTGAATATCCAAACATGTTTGCTTTTATGATTAAATGTCCGTGAAAGTCTTTATGTGCTTCCTTGGGAAATAGTCACTGCTAGGAATGTCAAGTTCTTTATGCACCGACCTTACAAGTTAACTTCCAGTTTCTGAGTTTCGTTGTGCTTAAATATACTTCACTTGTTAATATCTCCTAGCAGGACAGAGTTTACTTAATGAGTCTGATTTTCTTGTTTCTGTTTCCTGCATGCTTTGATTTAGGATTCTGCCTGTTTTCTGGCCTTGTCTCTAGCTCTCTTTTAGGGAGAAATTAGAGGTCACTCTGCTGGATCCTTTTCACAAGCTTTTTAGCCATATGAATGTCTTTATAGGACAGGTTGTTGAAGCATGATGTTCCTAACTATGGGTAATGAGTTCCAGTGGGAACTCCAGCAGTTAAAAATAACAAATGATGGGTCACCCTGCAGCCGTGGCCACCGTGTGGAGTCCTTGCCCTGTTTCAGAGGCGAGTGCAGGAGCACGGGGATGTCTGTGCTTGTTCTTATTTTGTAGGACTTAATCAGTACTGTTCCACTGAAAAGGCTGGCACATGAAACTCCTGTTTTTACTGTGACCATTTATTTCCCAAGGGAAATGCTGTACAAAGCACACAGAATAAATGTTTTCCTTGCTTTCCATCCCACACACACCTTGGATACTCACAAAGGAGAGAATGAATACATCTCAGTAACAGGGTCATCAGTGTTCCTTAAAATGTGACAAAAGAAAGTGAATTCTCAACAAAAGTTGCTGCTTTTCCTTACAGCTACTCTTTTGCCATCGTGGGCATTAACATAACAGACCTTGCATACAACCTGCTCGTGAGTGGGGCTCTGAAGACCCATTTCTACAATGTTGCTCCAGAAGCACCCACGCTCACCCACTTCCAGCAGACGTTCTGTAAGTTCTGTAAGGGTGGGAGTGTGGGGCAAGGGGTGGAAATTCATAATTGGTACTCTGCTAACATACTACTGCCCATAGTTTAAAAAAAGAAATAAAGTCTTCTGACGCAGCACAGAGACTGTGCGCTCCTGTCTAGCATGCTTGGATTCTGCTCTTCAGCTGTGATGGAGGCCTCTACCAAGCCAAGATGTAAAACAAATTAAGAAACACAAACAAAAAATGCACTAAGCACCTTACCAAGTGACCTTCCTATTTTTTAAATAATAAGAAAAAAGTAAATGTGCTTTAAGGAGTGTTTGAATATTGTTTCCCCTTAAATCCAACTGCCATATGATCCTTGCAATTGCATTCTGGTGTTACTCCCCACCCTTCAGCAGAGTTGCTGCTCCACCGCCAAAATAATGTTTTGACAGTTCTGTCCCCTGTATTTAAGCATCCCTGCTACAGCAGAGGCCTGCTGTTCATCTTTGCACAGTGGGAGTAACACTTCTAATATTTTTCAATGTGTAGGCAAGGAACTGATAATGAGCACCTGCAGCATCTTTCCCCCTTTTTATACTCCCTGGTTTTATGTTTCAATTTGTGAATCCATATATCAAAATGACTAGTGACTTGCTGTGTATATTGTGAGAAATTCTGCCAATGTGTGTATTCTTCCAATTTTGGCATTGTCCAGAATAGGTTTAGTCTTGTTCCTGCCCAGTGTCATGAGGTGTCAGATCTCAGTGACTAGGATTCTCTGTGCAGATCATAATTACTAATTCCAGGGTACTTTTTAATTGTATGTGTCATCTTCACATATAGTATTTATCTCTTCTTCCTTCATATTGTTTTGTAGGCTACTTAATGCATGAATTCCACAAATTCTGGATTGATGAGGATCCACTGGACATAATGGAATTTAATCGCGTCAGAGAGAAATTTTACAAGCGAATCTTGAGACAGCTCCAGAACCCAGAGATGGCTCTGTGTCCTCACTTTGCTGCATCAGAAAGTTTAATCAATATGTAGTTACTCAGTTGATTTAATTTGGAAGCACTCTCTCACTCTTGGTTTAGATCACTGTTAGACCATCAGTAGCATACTGAATGACCATGGCAATTGTGTGCATGTTTTTGGCGCAGTGTTCATCTATTTTTGTCACATGATCCCCTTATGCTTCTCTTGCTGGGGATTTTTCATTTTAAATGGGTGCTCATATTGCCTCATTATGCAGTGTTACCTTCTGAATTGATGTCCAGATATCAGAGTTTTTCTATTTTTTTAGACTTTCCTCATAATTCAGCATTGACAATTGAATTGTATTTCTCTAGCAGTGTTTTTTGTATATGTGGAATAAGTAGCTGGATCTTGTATTGTGAAAGCTTTTTAACTTCTCGGTATGTTTTAAGATAACTACTGGCATTTCAAGCAAAATATATGTTTGGACCTCATCTAGAAGATAATGTAATTTAATCTAATTCAGACAAACACATTTAAGTCAAATTTTCTCCATGCAACCATTATATGCTTAATGCAAAATAATGAGGCTTATGAGATACAACTTTCAGTGAGAAGAGTTTATGCAGAATTATGATCAAATGCATGAATACCAAATGGTCTGGTGATGCTAACACAGTGAGCTGTGAGCACATTCACAACTAACAGATACCAGCAGGGGCCAAAAATTATAACATCAGGCTGTTGTCACCAACACCACCATGCTGAAGCATGGTCTAGATTCCTGCACATTCCTTTGGATATGCAGAGGTTAGTGCTTTGTGTCACACATTGGAAGGCAACATGATTTGGTCACATGGTGCTTGGTGAATTCAGGGAAGCAAAATTATGTATCTTTTCTTAGAACTACTGAAAATGTTGCTTTGGTTGTTAATTCAGTTCCTAAGAGCTGGGAGAAATAATTGGTTAGAAGGTTTAGAACAAAACTGCTTGTGTTTCCCAGACTACTTATAAAAAAAAAATTCAAAATGGCAAACTGCCTTTTTTCTAAAACCATAAATGAATAAAAGTGTTTGACACTAAGATTGTGTAGTATGCTGAACAACATCTACCATGGCATTTCATACCCATGGTATTTTTTACCTTCTAAGCAATCAATTTTAGTATTATATGTTTGTGTAAATCACTTGCATATGGAGATCAAATTCAGTAGTGTCCAACTACTTGTGAATATATGAATAAATTATACATCATTCTAAACGGAAGCACTGTGGGTTTTATTTTTGAGGTATGCAGTAATACAGAGGAAAAGTGTTTTACTTAATGGATGAGGTAAAATGGGTTGTAACAGCTCTGTGGTATTCCTGAGGAATGAAGTGTGATCACAACTTCTTCAGATAAGGTGCTTTATATCATTTTAGTTACTGCTTGGGCCATCACTTTATTTAACAAAATAAATAAATAAATAAATGGAAGTGCTTCAACTTCCTAGGAAACTCTTGGATTTAAGTTGTCTCATTTCTTTGCTAAAATGTAAGCTGGGGTCAGGACTTCTCTACATGGCTGGAAACTTGCACTCATGGAGTTAATCAGCAGCATTTTATGGGTGTTGCAATAATTAGTCTTTTCCAATGAATCTGGAAATATGGAACTGGAAACATTAACATTTGCATATTTTGCATGACAATACAAGGAATAAAAACTATGCATGTTCAACTTAATACCATTGATTTTGGAAAGTGGTTATTTATAGCTGTTAGGTCTCAAGGACTTTTTTGTGTGACTCTTGAAGCTTCTAAAATAGGTTTCTAGTAACAGTTATTGTTGTTTCAAATTTTAGGCTCTCTCTTTCTTTCCTTGCCCCACTCTGACTTAAATATTTTCTGCAATTTATTAGGTTACTCTGGTTTATTTTTAATACTCTGCAGTGGAGTTCATGAAGTTGTGGGGGAGGGAGGGAAGGTTCCTGCTACCTTCTTACTGCTCTGATCCTCTCAGGTGTGCCTTGTCTCAAGGTGTCAACCTCAAATAAAACCAGAAAATGTCATCTGGCTCTATGTCAGATTGTATCAGTATAATCTAACTAGTTTGGGTTATTATTTTTCCTGTCCTGCAGGAAGATAGATTTAATGAAGTGAAAGCGTGAAATTCCTTCTCCTGTGGAGCCCTTGCATGCTGGTGCCTTCAAATCTTGTCTTCCAGCCCGTTTGTGCTTCAGCTTTGTCCTGTGATTTTGTTCCCAAAGTCAATGTCAAACCTGGAGCAGAGAACATCCCTGGTGGGTGCCCAAAACTGGCTGGGCACTGCTGAGGAAGGATGTTTGTGGGGCACTGCCTTCCTTCCTCCCCAAGAACGACCTCTTACAATGATACAAACCTAAGCATTTTTTAAAAAGTTAGAATTTATGCTATCACTAGTATAGATCCATACTGACCTGTGAGCAACTGGATGCTGCTTTCCCTAGGGAGGAGAAAATTAAAGAAATGGTGGGGGGGGGCAGGTGTGTGAAGTATTAAATAGCTTTTTCAATAAAGAAGAATCAATATTTATTCTCACTACAGGGTACAGAATTTGGTTTGAGTATAGAGAAGGTTTAGGTTGGATCTTTCCACAAACCTTCCACAGCTTCATGGTTGTTGCATTTCACCAGCCATCTCTCTCAGGCTCATGCCTGGCCACGTTCATCTCAGGCAGTAAGTGCTTCCTGCCCAGGCTGTAAAGTAAATGGTCACCTTCTTTCTTAACAGGCAATTTTTCTCAGGCAAATAATTCACATTGGCGATGCCATGCAGCCCAGGTGTTGTTTTTAAAAGGCACAACTATGTTGTAAGTCTAAGCTGCTGCTTTACTGTATAAAATTCAAGACAGCTTGCTGAAGCTATCCAGAATATGCATTGCTTAGAATATGTATTGCTTGGGGTCAGTAGGTGAAAATATAACTGATGAAAGTATAATATTGGGAGATTGAATGTGTTAAAATGCAGACATATTAACCTTGATCTGCTTAAAGCCAGGTGGGGAAAGGGCTATGTAGTACTGGAGTTCTTTAATTCTGTATTCATCCTTTTATAGTGGTGCTTATATTCTGTGTTACATGTTCAAGCATTTCCCATAGCACAGCATTTTCTTATCCTAGCTAATGTGTATTTAAATTGTTACCAAGGCTCCTTCAACAACATAGGTGGGCACGGACTTGTCTTCAGTAACCTTGGTCTTCAGTAACCTTGGTGCTTCAGTTTTTTCTTTTCCATTCACATGCTCCACAGCATCTGTGGAGCTGGGGCTGTGAGAGCCCCAGGACCTGTGCCTGGGGGGTTGTTTACAGCCAGGAGGAGGAGAGCAAGTGCTACTCCAGCTTCCTGACACTCTTTGGCTTGTAGCTTTTTTTCTTTGAGGGAAGGAGAAATATTTTTGCTGCTCTTCTAATTGGCTCTTTTGGAAGGTAGTTTTTCAAATCCTGGTGCTGGTGGTATTTCTATGTGCTGTTTTTAGAAGCAAACAAGGTCTACCTTATGTACACAATTCGCCTTGGACAATTGTATCTCCTGACTGTTTCCTGGAGCAGCACTGAAGCTCTATTGAAAAATTTACTGTCATTTAGAGGGTAAAGGAGATTAATTTATTGTCTTTTTTAATGAAAGAGCAATCTCTAAAAGCACCTGTGCCCACTGTGGGCCCTCTGGGGCACAGACAGCTGGTGATGACTTAGCAGGCTAAAACACTTTGCTGCAAGCAGGGCATTTTCAGCATGTCCCCAGCTGAAATAAGTGCTGTTAGTTGGAACAGGATGTATGTGAACAGAGTGCTGATGCTCAGGTTAATGAACCCAGATACACCTCCACTGGCCCAAAGAATCACTGGTAGCATCATAATACATTGGCTTCCATTATGAGGGATCATAATTTCTTTCTTAATCCCCCCCTTCATGGATTGTGATTAGCTTTTAACATGCCATTTGCTGACCCATCCCTTTTTGTCAGAACGTGATCAGAGATTTTTGACCCTTCCACAGGAGTGACCAGCATTGCAGGGTTGTCCCCTAGTGTGGTATTGCAGATTGTTGTCATTCCTGCCCGAGCTCTAGGGGAAACCTCAATCCACAGCTCCACCACTTGGATGAATCTGACCAAGGTAGGAACCAGTTACAGCCTAGAATAGTAACCTGAGAGCAATTCTATAACTTCATGTTATAGGTTAAGTTCATGTCTTTGGCAAGTGCTGTTGGGGAAATAGGGAAACTCTGTATTCATATTGGAAAATATGGTAACTCTGATTATACTTACTTCTCTTCCCCAGCTGGCTCTTAACAAGCTTGACATCATCAACATTTTGACATCATTGTGACCATTTTGCCATAACAGTAAGACTCCTCTGGAGCTGTGATTTTCAGAGAATTGTTCTACTTTGAATCTTGTAAACTATCCTGATTTCCACCCTCAGTTCTCACTTGGAAATTGTTCCAATGGGAGCTCAAATTTTGCACTAATGAATCCTCTAGACTACACTGAGACAAACAGTAGGGTTCCCCTCTGTACTCTTGCATCTTCAGCATGGTGCAGCTAAAAATCACATAAATTATTAAAATAGATGTTTTGCAGAAAACAATCCTGAAATGGATAAGGCAATGAATAATTCATTGTTTTCCTTGGTTTGCAGCAGAGCAGGTTTTCTGTAAGACTTGCCAATGATTAGACAGGACTCTTCCTGCCAGATCCTAGAGGACAGGCTTTGTGCTTTCCCCTGTGAGCAGTGCACACGGAAATCAGGTCATTACTTATTCTAGCAAAGGAAACTGTTCTACTCTATATAGAACTATAATTAGAAAAGAGATTTAGCTTTAAAACCCAGCAAGAACTGGGGTCAGCAGCTAAACTCCAAAGGAGCTATGAGGAAGGGCAGAGGGCTGGTTACTAGGCCTGGGCTCCACTGTGCTGAAGGATCCACTGCCAGAATTATAGGTGGTGTATTCCCCAAAAAGCTTACAGCTTGGAATGAGAGAGGCTAGCAGGATGGGGAAGCACAAGACCAACACACACCAGCACAGCTGGCAGCTCAGCAAAGCAGATCAGCACAAGAGGAGTTGGAAAAAAGAGACGTGAGGTCTCCTGTTGTATGTTTACAGTCAGTATTGCCCAATTGAAAGGGTAACCAGGGAAGACACATGCAAGTGACTGTGAAAAACCTAACCCAAGGACAACAGGGCATGGCACTGTGACACTGGAAATGAGGACAGACATAGGAGACCCCAGCTTGAGTACTGCACCAAGCTCTGGGGTCCTCAACACACGGAGGACACTGTTGGAGCAAGTTCATAGGAGGGACACCAGGATGATTGATTAAAGGGATGGAGCTCCTCCCCTATGAAGAAAGGCTGAGAGAATTGGGATTGCTCAGCCTGGAAAAGAGTAGCCTTGGGGTGACCTAATTGCAGCTGTATAGTACCTGAAGGGGCGTACAGGATGGAGAGGCTATTCGCAAGGGGGAATGGCTTCCAGCTAAAAGAGGGAAGGTTTAGATTAAATATTAGGAAGAAATTCTTTACTGTGGGGGTAGCGAGGCACTGGAACAGGTTGCTCAGAGAATTTGTGGATGCCCCATCCCTGGAAGTGTTTAAGGACAGGTTGGGTGCAGCTCTGAGTGACCTGGTCTAGTGAAAGGTGTCGCCCATGGCAGGTGACTAGAACCAGATGAACTTTAGGGTCCCTTCCAATCCAGGCCATTCTATTATTCTGTGATCCCTGGTGCCTACCACACAGATGAGAAGAAAATCTGTGATTCTCAAAGGAGACTAGTCAGGAAGTATCAATAGGATATAGACATAGCTTTGATGTAAAGCTCAGAGGGGAGGTTAAGGCCCAAACTGGGATCCTTGGTCATGGTCCAGAGACAAGATAGGATTGTTCTCCTAAGTTAGAAAGTGCTTCTTGGCACATCAGCCTATGAAACCTGCCTGCTCACCCCTGAGAATCTGCCTCTGCTTGATGTGCTGGATGGGGGAACACCAAAGGAGCAGGATGTTGAAGACCCAAGGATGCAATTTGCTGTCTGTCTTTGCTAGGGGAATTTGTGATGTTGTCTTGGCTCTGGGTGGTCTCACATGTTCCTTTAAGCTGTTATGATTAGCCACCATTTGCCTCTTCGCCCTCAGTTTTCCATTCACATTGGCTGGTTGGTTTGAATTTAAGGCAACTGGCACACACACCACCTCCAGTTTCCATGCCTCTGGCCCTTCTCACATATTTGTCAGCAAGCCATTTTGCAGAGCTTACAGGAGACCACTGTGACACCAGGGGTAGGAAAGCTGTTCTAAGCTTGGCTGTGGCAAGGCTGCTGTCTCCAAGTGCTTTGTGCCTGTCTTGAGGGCTGTGGAAAAAGGACATGAACATGCGGCTGCACGGACAACCCAGGGCTTCTCTAGTTAGCTGCTGACAGTGCATGGGGTTGTTCTGCCCCTCAAGCACCCTCAGCCTCCCACCAGGTTCTCTCCAGGGGGAATCAGCTTTTTCTGTCTTACAGAAGAGAGCAGGGGTTTTCAGGAGTTATTTTGTCCATGCCTGAGACTGGCCTCAGTTAGTGTAAGTCATGCCTGCCTGCTGTGAAACTCAGCAAGTTTACACTGGTTCCAAATCTGACTGGAATAAATGAGTCCAGCAACAGCAGAGAACAGGGGATCCGGAGCCATGGCAAGAAGTTATAATCCCAGAACAGTACTCTCCTTCATTTGCTGGATAAAAAGACATGTCTGGGGGAGATATAAACATCAATTATCTAGCTGTAACCAAATATCAGTAAAAATAAAATAAACTGCTTAACACCAATGTAATACTAAGAATCAGGTGTTCTTTATTTGTCAGAAGGCATGAAGGAATATTTCCTTCAAAATACTGTGCCTGCTGAGTACAGGAAAGCTTCTGATTTTATACTGTATTTCACATACATATTCACTGATTGCCCCAGAATAAATATACATATATGATAGTCATGTCCCTGAAATCATTGATATATTTTCTCTCCCCTTTACACGTGTTCTTCTGTGCTGGGGGTCTCTTTGGTGGTCAGCACAAAGTCACACCTGAATGATCAGTGAATGAGTATAAGCTGGCAGAATTGGGGCTGGTTGCTTTCCAGCTCTCCTTCTTACACAATGGGCATTGTGCAGTTCCAAAGGCCAGAGGGTTTTAAAGAATAAGCATTGTGTTAGCTCTCCAGGTGTAGATGATTTTTCATCTGGCAACACACAGAGTGGGTCAGAAAGCCTTCCTTGATCACTGGTGTGAGTGCCCTTGTATTAATGGGTAGACTAAGCCTTCATATCCTTAGAGACTATTGTAAAAGCTTGCCAGTGACTTTCCCCCTGTGTGAAATATCAGTGCTTTTGGAATGCTAAACTAATTTCTAATTCCAGCAGAGATACAGATAGATGGTGGGAACCTGCCTTTTGGAGCTGTCTGAACTGCACCAGTATCAGTATCTCCAGTATCAAAGAGAGATACTGGCACTTCATTTTGCATGTATAGGTGCAAGTTAAGAATAGAGAATAAAGTATTAAACATCACTGTCTAGAAACAGTATCTTTTGTGATCCTCTTCAATTTATTATGGATGTCTGTAATCTCTGCCTTTGAGTCTTATACACAATAGAGATTAACTTCTATGTCACAGTTCTGTTCCATTATTTTTTAGGCACAGCAATGACAGCTCCTAGACATCTGAGTGATGAGAATTAGAAACTCTCATGCCCAAAGAGAGAGAATTGCCTTTGGGGTAGATCATTGTGCGAGGCAATGCTTCCTATGTCATTTGGGTTAGGTCATCTGTGATGCTACTGAAAATTCAATCAATATAACCCTAATATCAGTGCCTAAACTTCAGAGAGGGATATCAGCACAGGTGAAAACATTCATAAGACCATGTACCTATCCAGGAAAAAGGTAAGCCTGAAATACCCAAATTGCAGTTGGGGGCTGCAGAGTGATGAATTACCTGCACAAGCAGTGGGACTTCTACATCGGTCTTGCACTGTGCCAGGAGTTAATTCCAGGACACCTTAGCTCACTGCTGCTCTTGGGATCAAAGTAGTTACAATATCTTTATTTTCTTCATATTAAACTGCCTGTTACAAACACTGCAATGGGGAAAATATTGTGGTTTAGAGAGAGCACATTTTATCAGTGTATCTCAGCTGCTCGCTGTCGTATGACTGAGTCCCAGTAGCCATGCTCCAGCAAGGACAAGCAATGCTTTGCCCATCATAAGGAATTCAGCTTCACAAAATCCCTGTACACGAACAAATAACACCTACTTGTCACATTTGAGGAAAAGGAGGTGCCATGCAAAATAATGTAGGTTTAAGGTATGCCATGCATGGGAGAGGCCTGAATTCCCATGCTCTCGTTTCTTGCTTCAGCAATGAGGATGCTTTCCCCAAAAGACAAGTAGAATACCATCTGAGAATGAAATATCTTGGTTTACAACTGGCAAACACAAATTTTGGGTATGATCTCATTGTTTTGTCTCAGCTGCTGAAGCAGCCACTGCTCTGACATTGGCTGCATTTTGTGGTTTTCCATATATATACGCACTGAATATGGAATACAATGTATCATCTTGCTTAAAGCTATCACATCACCATCATCCTGCAACACTTGAAATCTGACCTTTAAGCAATATCTGTGCCAATTTTGGCTGAGGTAGAGTTAATTTTCTTCATATTAGCCACTACATGGCCATGTTTTGGATCTGTGCTGGAAACAGTGTTGATAATACAGAGGTATTTTTGTTATTGCTGAGAAGACCTTGCACCAAGCCAGCAGTGAGTAGGCTGGGGGTGCACAAGAAGTTGGAAGGGAGCAGAGCTGGGACCAACAAGGTATTCCAGACCATATGGAATCATAGTCAGCTTATAAAACTGGGAGAAGAAGGAGGAAATGGGGATGCATGGAGTGATGGTGTTTGTCTTCCCAAATAACCATTAAATGTGATAGATGCCTTCCCTGGAGATGGCTAAACATCTACTTGCCTATGGGAAGTGGTGAATTAATTCCTTACTTTGTTTTGTTTGTATGTGAGGGTTTTTCTTTTCCTATTAAACTGTCTTTATCTCAGCCCATGACTTTCTTGATTTTACCCTTCTGATTCCCTCCTCCATCCCACTGTTGGGAGGGTGAAGGAGTCACTGGGGATGCTGAGTTGCCATCTGGGGCTAAACCACAACACCACCTAAGCGCAGAAAGTCAGATACCCCTGGCGGGGGGCAGCTTCCTCTGTTTAATGCCCAGCACTTTTTCTAGTTTCTAACGACTTAACCATTGTACCAAACCTTTGGGTTTTGCCTCCTTGGTTATTTTTTCACCTGCATTCTTATTTCCTCAAAACCAAAGTCTCACTCCTCCTTCAAAACTTTCGTTCTTGCAAGGCCCCCACAACCGAAGTCTTCACCACTTATGTCTGACTATACAATGAATAATAAGGGAAAAAAATCCCCAAAAACACAAAATACCACTTCAAAGCCATTAGCACCAACATTTTTATGAACAGCCTCACATTATGGTGAGTGAAGGGCCATCATGATGGTGAGAGGTCTAGAGAGGAAGCTGTAGGAAGAGCCACGGGGGTCACTTGGTCTGTTCAGCCTGGGGAAGAGGAGACTGAGGGGAAACCTCACTGCAGTCTGCTGCTTCCTTGTGAGGGAAAGAGGAGGGGCAGGCACTGATCTCTTCTCTGTGGTGCCCACTGACAGGACACGAGGGAATGGGCCTGAAGTTTTGTCAGGGAGGTTTAGGTTGGATATTTTTAAAAGGTTTTTCAACCAGAAGGTGGTTGGGCAGTGGAACAGGCTCTCCAGGGAGGTTGTCACAACACAAAGTCTGACAGAGTTCAAGAAGGACTTGTAAAATGTTCTGAGGCACATGGTGTGGTTCTTGGGGTCATCCTGTGCAGGGACAGAAGCTGGTCTTCGGTGATCTTTGTGGATCCCTTACAACTCAGGTGATTCTATTATTAATTGCCTTCAGCTGACCCCTCTGTGTTATAACCAAGGACCGTTCTGGGGTAAAAGCACGAGATTTCTCTTCTTGGTCTAAAAAGCAACAAGAGGTTGTGGACAACCTCCTTCTCCTGGCGCCAGGGTCCCTCCCAGTGCCGCCTCCCGCCGGGCAGAGCCGCCCCGGCAGCCGCGGAGGATGAGGTGCAGCCGGTTCAGCACCCTGGAGAGCGCCGGGCCCGCACCGCTCCCGGTGCGACCGACTGGCGGCGTTGGGACCCCGAGGCACAAATAACAACCCTCTCCGAGCTCCTGTAATTCCCCTGTTACAGCCCTTTGCTGCCGCTAAGTGCTGGAGCAATAGCAGTGGGGATGCTTGGTAACTATCTCCAATAACGCCCTGTTAATCAAATGAGGTAAATTTTAGTTGAGTTTCTGATGGAATTCAGAGCTTGGCAGTCGTGTTGAGGCCATGCCTTCAGGGCTTTGGATCTGTACGGGGGACTTTTCGCTCAGTTTGCCAGTCAGAGTTCACTGAGAGGCTGGACAATGCTCTCAGCCATGTGGTTTAGTTTTACATATTGCTGCAAGCTGCAGGGTGTTGGATTTGAGGGTCCTTACAGGTCCCCTTCCAACTTGAAATAATTTATGATTCTATTCTATCAAGAGTTTCTTGAATAGGAGTTGGCTGTTGTGAATTCACTCACCTTGGGGATAATTCTGCCAAGGACCCTGCACTTCAGACCTGACAGATCCCAAAGAGACAGGAGCAGCCTGGAGGAAATAAAATCAGAGCAGCATTTGTCTTCCCTGAGGCAAGCATTTTCCATGCTGTGAAACACTGCTCTGAGTCACCTAAACACTTCCTAAATTCCATAAAGGCAAGTGCACATAGGTCTATTCACATCTCCTTGTTTCTTCCTGTAAGCAAATTACAGCAACATTCTATTAGCATTTCTCTCCATTGTAAAGTGTCCTCCTCTTCATTGAGCCAGGCTGGGAAGGCTGAGGCCTCTTAAACTCTGTGATATCTGCTTTCACAGGAACTCCTTAAGAGGTAGTATCCCTCTCCAAGCTAGGAGAGTGGTTATAAAGTATTCCTGATGGATTTTTGAACCCATTCCCTGGGACCACTGGCAGCATCTCTTGACATTGGTAGCCCCACACCTCTCAGCAATGTAGCATAGTAATCAACTACACCAGCCATTAGTTAGACTAAGAAAACTGCTCCAAAGTCTCTGTTGCTAACATCCAAACCCATTACTTTATGTGCAAGGAAAAGTTTTTTCTTTCTTTCTTCTTTGCTGTTATGTTGTATGTATTTGAAGGCTGTCAATAATCTTCCTTTGTCATATTTGGCCCATCTCCATTCCCAGTGAGGTGCCTGGTGTCTGCTGCTGGGGCTGGTCACATTGGTGCCCTGATGGTAGATGAAGCAAGGTGCAATAACTCTTCAGAATACCTACTGAGATTTAGCAGTCTGTGGGTTAAGCTTCCTGTGGAGCCCCAGCAAGCCTACCCTCATATTCATCAGGTCTTGAAGCCTTTTATTCTCCTTCTGCAGATCTGTCTAAACATTTTAAAATATCTGTTCTGTTTTCTTTCAAAACATCTTGTCCTTTTGAGTTTTACACTGCAGTTTTGCTTCGCCAAATGCCTTTCTTCATTTTATATGTTGCTATTATGTTTGCCATTTATTTGATGGACTGAGAGACTGCAAATAGCCAGTCTTTTTGCCTTTATTTGCTATTACTCATGTCTTTTCTTCAGTTACCTTTTTCTTCAAGGTAAAGGGATCTATGTCTACCAAATTTCTTCTCAAGTCAAAACTGTTACAATGCTTTTTATTATTTTATTGCCCTCTGCAATTTTTCCAACACTGCCCACGGAGCTGATGTGTTCAGGGAACTCTCTGCAATTATTCCTGGATTTTTCCTGTATGCCAGTGTCTGCTGAGCTCATTATTTTGTGTTGGAATGTTCTTTCTCCCAATGTATTCTCCTTCACATTTGTCAACTTTTAACTTTATCTACCATTTTATTACTTATGATTTGGCATTCAGATGACTTTCTGCAACCCCTCGTTTATGACATGTATACCACCAGAAAATTTTGCAGTGCTTCTGCTTTTCCTGTAAATACATTAAACAGCGAAAGCTCTTGCGGACCTCCTTTTATTATGCAATTTCACTGTTCACTGCCACTCTCTTTCCATCTTTCACCCAGTTAAAGGGAGAAGTCCCCTCTCGCTCCCATCACAGTTTGTGGTTTTTAAAACTTATTGATTGGCTCACTTTTACTGTTTCAGAATTGTAATAGATACCAAGAGCAAGATTTCCCTTTGCTGAAGCCTTGCCAACTTTTCCACTTAGATTCATAGAACTGTATAATTTTTTAGATTGGAAAAAGTCTTTAAAAATCATCAGCTCCAACCATTAACCTGGCACTGCCAAGTCCACCATTAAATCATGTCCCTGAATGCCACATCTACACTTTTTTTAAATACCTCCAGAGAATTTGACTCCACCACTTCTCTGGACAGCCTGTTCCAATGCTTGACAACCCAAGGCAACTATGTGCCTTTGAATTCTGGTTTTCTGTGGTTTGGGGTTTTTTTGGAAATGGAGCTTCCTGGTCTGTAACTGCCCAGCTGTCCTCTGCTTTCCTCTTAAGAACTGATACTTTATCTGCCACCTCCCATTTCTCTGGTACCAGTCTGATGTGAGAAATAAGTTACACTCCACAGTAATTTGGCAGGCAATTTCATATCCAAGCTCCTTTAAAATCACCAGGTGAACATCATCTGGTCCTGCTGATATATCACTGCTCATGCTGTTGGCTTCTGGCCCATCAGTTGAGACCATTACTCATTGCCTGCAGATAAAAGTTCTTGCATGGAAACTCTCATAATCTCTTCTACAGGGAGCACTGCTGCAGGTAATTAATATACCTTTCCTATACCAAACGTATTTTCTGAGCGCTCCTGCTCTGTATCTATCATCTGCAAACCCTGCAGTCTCCTGGCAGGTTGCCTGCTTCTGGTGTATTTTATTTTTAGCTTTTAATGCATCTGCTGTGCTGTTAATCAACAGTTTTCTTGCCCTCCTTACAACCTTTTATTTAACTTTCCTGAGTTCTCTTCAGTTTTGCCAATGTAGATATATTTTCTGTGTTTTAAGCAGTAGTATTTTATTCATAACTCCTCCCTGTGCTTTGCTGATTCTTCTTTCAGCCTTCCTAGTTCCATAAGGAAGTTTCCCTCATGCACATTGTGGTCACTGTCACACCATCATTTTACAAAAGTAACATTTGATCCTGATCCCATGTTCTGTTAATGGCTGCACAGCTTCTCCTTCTGTGACATCTGAGTGCTCAAGGGGAAATAATTTATGTTGCTTAAAAATGTAGCAGGAATTAGAGACCAGTTTGACCTTTTCCCACTTTGTGGAGGTGGTGCAAAGATGGATTTTTCTATGGCCACAGTGCTTTCTGCCTTACAGCCTCCCTGGTGTCTTATTCTGGTTGACACTTTAGTCCTTATTGCACTTTTCCTATTTTTGAAATGTCAGGCTAGAGGGTTATTATATATATATTTTTAACAGTGAGTTTATTTTGATAAAGATTTCTTTAATGCATGCTGCACCTTCTTTACTGATATTGTCATCTTTGTCTTTCTGATATTTGCATTACCACCATGTCCTATGGTCTTTTTCTATTTCTGGCTAAATGGGGCTTTATTTGTTGAAATTTCTGATTGTTTTTTCTTTTTCCCATCTGAATTTCATTGACTTTCACTCTGTTCTGTGTCGGGGAATGCAGTATGGTATGATTTAAATCTATAAACTGAGAACTACACATTTGGAGTTGGCTGTTTATGCAGACAAGTTTTCCCCAAGCCTGAAAGGGAGTTTTCAGTAATTTCAGAGCTCAGCTGAGTGCAGCCTAAGAAGAGAGAAGAGCCAAAACTCCCAACCAAGGCTGCAAAAAGGAGTACAACTCTGGAACAACAGATATAAGTTCCCACTTATTAATCTCACAGGAGACTTTATTTAGCCTTATTATGACATGGAATTGACTGTATCTGATGAGACAGTTTCAGTTTCACACTTTTCTTGATACACAGGTAAAAATGCAGCTGAAGTACCCAGAGGGATCATTAAGTAGGGAAGTATCCCAGACTGAAAAAAGGAAAAAAAACAAGGTTTAGTGTTTTCAATGCTTACTATCTTCTGACTTCACTTAGATTTAAACCACTTTAAAAAATAGACTAGATTTAAAATTCTATTTTAAATAGAACAGAACAAAATTCTGTTCTAAATTGTAAAAACAAATCTGCTGCAAAAGAAGTCTATTAAACTCATTTAATTGTTATTACTTATTTTGTTCCAAGCCAAGTAAGTTTTAGAACCTAGTAATTTGAAAGCATATTTTGAAATAGATGTATATATTTAAATTGTGAGGCTTACTGTTTCTGAATAATAGCTTCATTAAAGTGTTAATTATTATTGCTTATAGTGAAATTCTTTTATTAAAATTTGTGTTGAAGTGGAAGATCTAAAGCTACTTCTGGTGTATCTCTTCCAGGTGATGCTAAAACAGAACTCTGTGGAGGGCAGATGAGAACCAGAGAGACACAGAGGGGCAGATCCTTGTCTGACATAACCAGGCCCAGCTCCACTGGAGCACACTGGGGAAAATGCTTGCAGCAAGCCAGAGCAGATCCTAACATGGTAACAAGGCTCGGGTCAGTCCTACTGGAACCGGCAGTCACCAGTGAAACTGTACTGCAAGTATTAAAAAATCATGTCCCTGCTTTTAGCTATGCCAAGAGATGTCTGAGAACAACGAGCTGAGCAGCAAAAGGGTTGAATACAGCAGGGAGAAGAAGTACATGCAAAATCCATCCTAGATTATTTATTGCTCAACGTGTCCCGTAGTTTTGATTAAGGAATTGGGTCACTCCCACTAGATATTTTGGGTGATGCATCTGGGCCAGGCTGTCACAGTGATGTGCAAGCCCACACAAACGCCATGTGCCTGTAAAAATATGCAGATTTCTATAAGCACAAGGTAGGATCTTCTCCAGGAGCCCTCCTCCCAAGGCACATATCCATGAGGGATTAAGTCCCTCCTGAGCAACTGATACCTGGATCACCATGAATATCCC
Source organism: Molothrus ater (assembly GCF_012460135.2). NCBI lineage: Eukaryota > Metazoa > Chordata > Aves > Passeriformes > Icteridae > Molothrus > Molothrus ater. The sequence continues at coordinate 74,156,060 of NC_050479.2, read as the reverse complement.
GACCCCATCAATTTGATCTTCGGGTCACCTGAGCCACACTTGCTCCAGGCCTTCATACACGTGGCAGGGACAGCAGGGTGGGGCAGACATGAACAGGGCAGGACATTATTCTAGTATTCTGTGTACATCTCTGGCCACGAGGCTGAGACAATACCCACAAAACCCACTGCCTGCTTCCCAAGAGGGCAGAGTTGAAACACAAGGAAAACAGCCATTTGGAAGAGAGGCACAGCTCTGGCAGCTCATCTGGGTACACCAAAAGGCATAAATGCAAAACCAAAAGATTAAGGCACATCCAGGCGCATACAGAAACCTTCCTGAGCCCTGCCATACAAGCTGTAGAAGAAGGAAGCATGAGTCTACATTTACCTAACAACTGCTGCCAAAACCAAATTATTACTCATCTCCTTCATCCACCCACTACAGCCAAGAACTGGAAAGTACAAGTGGAACACAGCACACACAGTGGGACAAGATGGCCACCTCTGTTCGTCCCATTTACGAATTTATGCTTCTTTGCACTCCCTCACAGATCAGCCCAGTGTGAGTAGAGATTGGCATTAGCTGATAAGCATAGCAGAGCCTGCTTGAAAATGCTGTCATCTCTCTGCAGAAGCTGCCAGCTGAACTGTTAAGCTGGGAGGTCAGAGCTGATTGGCTTGAGCAGCAGCTGAATGTGGCCCTGAGAAACGTGCCAAAGGCTTTTCCAGCTCAGACCCGTAATCTGTGGGTAAGCCCAGCACACAGGGGGCAAACCAGCTCAGCTGTGCAGGTGAAGAGTGATTTAGGAGTCCTCACAATGGCCAGCCAGCGAGTCAGCACCTGTCAGTCTTCTTGATCCCTTCTAGCTCACTGCACCAGCAAAATATAGATTATGATTGTGCCAAGTTCTTCTTGAATTGCAAGGGCATCTATTGCCTCTGGCATGCTTCCAAATGCAGTTGTATAAATAGAGCTGTGCTGGACTTGCTACATAGCGAGGAAGTTATTTATGCTTCACATTTTTTTTGGCATGACCCAGAGAAAGATTCTGTACATACACAGGAACATTGCCTTGATAAGGCTGAGAACCCCAGGTTTTGGATTTTCTTCTTTTTCTTTGTCATCTGCTGAACTTACACATTTCATGTTATATATTTCCATCTGCTGAGCACAGAGCTTACACAGTGTGCCATTTTTCCCCCCACAGAAAACTGAATTTTGAGTGAATCTTTGCAAACTAAAAAATGTCACTAAGAAAATGTTTGTAACCAATCCACTTAGGAAGCAGCACATGCAGATCCTTGATGTCAGCCACTTCTTTTTCCCATACTCACCTCTGTCTCATTGCATGACAATTTCCTACCTTGTGATTTGGAGGTAGCACACCATGAGAGTGATTGGTTATGCAACATGGGATAGAGAGCCTGCCTGGCCTGGAGCCTGGGCAATGAAGGAGAAGGGGGCACAGGTCACATAGCCTACAGAAGCTTTGACACATCATTCAAAAGCAAAATGGACACAGTTGGTTTTCATACACGACATTTGACTTTGACAAATTTTATTTTTCCTTGATAAAAACAATTTTCTTGAAAAAAAATAGAGAAACTGGTTTCAACTGAAAACATACTGGATTGGTAAAAGTATTCTGGTAGACCCCGCTGAACAATTTTCTAATGATTAGCCAAAGTTTCAAATCTTGGTGCCTAAATTTGTTCTAGGTTGGTACGCAGGCCCATAAACTAGCAGTCTGATTTTTCCCAAAAGCATGCTGAACATCCTATGTCTTGAGCTTCTCTGGAATGAGGTACTTAAGACTTAGCAATTCCACATGACCAGGACTAGACTCAAGCTTCTGAAATCTAAACATGGAGAATTAGGTAGCTACAGTCTTATCCAAAGCCCAGTAAAGGGAATGGAGAGATTGCTGCTGGACTTCTGGTTCTGTGTGTGGCTAATTCATCCATGCTTAGGTGGCAGAGTAAAAATTACCTCGTTTGAGTCAGGTCAGTCCTAAGCAACCACTGTTTTGCTCATCGTAAGCAGCTCCTGCTGCACAGAGTGCCTTTAGCAAAGGAGGTGGGATGGCAGAGGGATGGGGTATGTGAGAAACAACTGCTCACTTTGAAAATTTAAAAAGGTTTATTAAACCTTGAAAAAATACAACAAAGGACTACATAAGGAAAAAGCTGCAGCGCTGGGAACTGCCCCTCGTGCATACCACATGGCCAGTTCATCTTCAAGATGGATGCTCAGTCCTTTATACCCCTGGGGGGGGTTGCATCAGCCAGCCCTGGCCCCTTCCAAAGTCTGTCAGTCAGCTCTTCTTTGCCATTTATTGGTGGAAGCCATTTTCTTGTAACTTGGTTGGAGGTCAGGCGTTGCCATGCTGCACCCCCTAAGCACCAAGCTTTTCCCATTCCCAACTTCCCATGCAAGGGGCACATGTGCAGCCTTCTCTCTACCTGTCCTAGGCAACCCCAGCTGTCTGATGGCAACAATACAGGGGGGGAAAGGAACTATGGGGAGAACAGAGGACATCTAAACTACAATAACATAACTATACATCACTACAGCTTTTCTTAATATTCACACAATAGTTATCTTTTAATTGCGAGAGCCAATCATCTCATTTTCCATCTATAACAGTGTAGTAAAGTGTCACCTGGGCAATCCTCCTCACAGGCAAGAACTGTGCCGCATTGATGTCCTGGGCATACTGTGTAAAACTGCCAAATGCTGACATACAAATGCACAGGAGGGGCCAAGCAGCTGGAAAGCTGCTCTGCAGAGGACCTGAGGCTCACTGGGTACGCCATGAACCATGAACCATGAACCAAAAATGGGTCCTTGCAGCAGAAGTCAAAGAGCCTCCTGGGCTGCACCAGGCAGAACATTGGCAGTAGACTGAGGGAGGTGATCCTTCTTTTCTGCTCAGTGCTGGAGGCACATCTGGAATGCTGTGTCCAGAACTGGACTTTCCAGTACAAGAGAGACATGCAGAGGGTCAAAGCAAAGGGTCATTAAGATGAGGAAGCATCTGATGAAAAAAGGCTAAAGGAGCTGGGACTGTTCAGCCTGGACAAGGCTTAGAGGGGTCTTCTCAGTGTATGTAAACACCTGGTGGGTGAGAATGAACAAGACAGGGCCAGACCCTTCTCAGTGGTCCCCAACAGCAAGACAAGAGGAAATGGGAACTAACTCAACAGCAGGAAACACATTTAAACATAAGGAAACTCTTTTTTCCTGTGAGGACAGTCAAGCACTGGAACACTTTATCCAGGGAGGCTACAGGGGCTAGAGCCCTTACACTAAAGTATTGTCCTAATGAAAATTTTGAATAATGAAAAGTATTGTTCTAATGAAAATTTTGCCTAAAATAATTTGACTGATAAACTAAGACAAATCACTGTTAGCCCAGAAGTCCTCTGATGTTCTCCATCTCCTTTATACTGCAGAAGGATGGAAAATTATGACAACATGCATCTCCAAAAGCCATCTCTCATCCAGGGATTCTTTGGTGAGCAAGAAGGTAATGGACAGAGTTTGAACCTTAAGGGTCACACCAAACACCTACATTAAGGTCCCTCAAACTAGGAAATTTTGTATTTACATATCTGTATTTGGTTGAAGTTCTTTGACAGTAATGCGCCTGTAAACTACAAAATGCTGTCTCTTCACAGCATCTGGCACTAAATGTTGAATTGTCTTTTTCCTCAGCTTCAGGCAAATGACCTAGACAAGTAATTTATCTCATTCAAAATTTTCTTGAAAACTAGAAATGCCTGAAAAGAGAACCACTTAGGCTGGTATTCTCACTTTTAGGAACTTGTTCAAGTTGATTTACTTTAATCATATTGTCAAAGTCAGATGCATGGTGACTCTGAAAAAGATTGCTGACTAAAAGTTGTGGATGGCCCAAACTCTCCAGAATATTTTCTTAGCATCTTTCAGCACAAATACAGGCTGGGTAGAGAATGGATTGACAGCAGCCCTGAGGAGAACGACTTGGGGACATCAGATAATGAGAACTGAACACAACCCAGCACTCACATCTCAGAAAGCCAAACGTGTCCTGGGCTGCATCCAATGGTGGGCAGCAGGGCCAGGGAGGGGATTCTGCCCCTCTGCTCTGCTCAGAGCCCACCTGCAGGGCTGCATCAGCTCTGGGGTCCCAGCACAGGGAGGACAGGGACCTGCTGGAGTGAGTGCAGAGGAGGCTACAAAGATGATCAGCAGCCTGGAGTACCTCTTCTATGAAGACCAGCTGAGAGAGCTGTTCAGCCTGGAGAAGAGAAGGCTTTGGGAATGCCTTCTACAGCCTTCCAGTACCTAAAGGGGTCTGCAGGAGAGCTGGAGAGGAACATTCTACCAAGGGCATGTAGTGATAGAACAAGGAGGATGGATCTAAAGTGAAGGAGTGGTCTAGTGGAAGGTGTCCCTGCCCTTGGCAGAGGGAGCTGGAACTAGATGAACTTTAGGGTCCCTTGCAAACCAAGCCATTCTGTGAATTCAGTTTTCACTGCACACTGAAAACTGCTAGGATCACCTTGAAGTGTTTCTGAACCACTGCTGGTTCAGACAGTGAAGACTACACCTCTGGTTTTTTATTTGCTAGACTGGGATGAGCCCATGGTATTGCTCTCTTCTGGGAGTTACAGCCAGTGAAAGATTCTCATCTTTCATACTGAATTATCAAGTATTCACAGTATTTATAAATAGATTTTCCATGTCCTTCTCTAGCCATTGCTTGCAGGTCTCAGCCAAGCTTTTGAACACAAACAGACCATGTGCAATACCGATAAAAGAGCAGCATCTGGTGCAAGGTGGGCTGCAGAGAAAGGCTGTGTCCATTGCTGACAGAAGTTCATTTCAATGTCTCAGCACTTTTTTTTTCTGAAAATTTGCCATCCCCTGAAGTTCTGGAGGCAAGTTTGCTCATTTGCAGTCAAGAATAAACAAGAGGTGGCTTTTTAGCATTGCACTGCAGTGGGGATTCCTTGACTGGGAGAGTGAGAGGCACAAACTGCAAGACTGCAGGCCCAGACAGACAGTACAAATGACACAGAGCAAGGGCTCATTTATTAGCAAACTTGAAGCAACACAAATCCTTAATAAGTGGTTCTAACAGAATATTTGCTATTTTCCCAAAACCCAGGCCCAAATCCCACCTGTGAGGGCCAGCTCTGCCTCACCATCAAAGACCTGGGTAGCCCAGCACAGCCCTGCAATGCTGCCTGCTCCTTCCAGGCTCCTGGAAGGGAAGGAGACATGTATCAGCATCATGGCACATACTAAACTGCCTTCCTACAGGAAGCTGTACTTTGTAGAGGATGCTGATTCTCTGAAGCCATTAAAATGACAGATGGGGAATTCCTGGGAGGAGTTTGATTACTGATTTCACAAGCCCAGGAACTGTGGGCTCTTCAAGCTGGCTCAAGATGCTTTAGCAGGCGACGACACCGTGACAGCAACCCAGACACAGTCACACCTCAGCCTCCTGAGGCTGGACACGGCAGTGCCGTGACACCTGGCGTGTCCCCCTGGGAATTCTGCTCTGGGCAAGGCTCATGGCTGGGCTGGGGTGCCAGCAGGAACCTACGCCTGCAATTGGGCAGGCTCATCCCTGCAGGCACTGCTCCAAAAATAGCTTGGCCCAAAATAAAACTGTGGGAATCCCTGCCCAAAATCGAGCGTCAGAAAACGCGATTATTGATGATGTCCCAGTGGGACAAAGGCTCTCTTTGAAGTCTGTGTCCACAGGCACCAAGGGTGTAAGTCTCTCTGGACAGAAAATCACCCAAACAGGTCATATATGTGGTTACATGTCTGTTATGCTGCAGGGTTTCCATTCTACAGCACTTTTTAAAAAATACAAATTGAAATGTAAGTTGGAGGAACAAGCAAACCACCCCACTTTCATATCACACTGTACCACAGCTATTATTGGCTCAGGTCAGGAGAGGGATAAGGAATGCTCCAAAAAATGGTTTTACGTGGTCTTTATTTAAACAAAATGTGCAAGTGGAAGCAGAGGTTTCACATTCCTTTTTTCTAAGCAACTTTATGCCTTTTACATTGGATAATACAGGCTCTTACATTACACATTGCAGTTTTACACCCTCCAGAACCCAACACTGATGCCAAACAAGCCAGCATGGTGGGCTGGGAGTACAGCACTCACAGAAACTAGCACAGAGGAGACAGCCACATCAAGCTGTTCCTAAGCATCTTACACTTTACAGCTGGATCACTGCAGACTGAAAGAATTACACCATCACAGACCCATTACAAACATTAGCACAGGCAACAGATAGGAGAGAGTGAAAAATAAAGATTCATAACATCTTCAATTGACTGAAAGCTAATTGATGTGGCATGCTGTGGGTGCCACTGATGTCTGTGGAAGCACACACTGAAATCACCTCCAGGATTTCTGAGAGTCTTTCAATCCTGATAAGACTTCACAAGGAGCCACATGAGGATTACAGTAACCAGGACAACCATGAAGTTGAGGCAAATTTCTCGTGTGGAAAGTTCCATTTTTTGGGAGTAATGAGGAGAGAGCAGAGGTCAGCAGGCAGAGCAAAGGCAAAACTCCAGTGACTTGCTTGGATGTGTCCTTGAGTTCAACCTTCAGGTCACAGGCTCTTAAAAAAAAAAAAAAAAGAAAAAGAAAAATATGTAAAGGACAGATGCATGAAGGTGACAGATTCCGTAGAGTTTTTTATGTCAGTCTAAATAAATGTTGTTTCAGTGGCCAGGAGTCAGTAAGCACTGGGGTGCTAAGAAGTAAAAGCCATCTTTGGCAGCTTATCACCTTCTTTGATTTCCAGCAAGGACCTTCCCAGTGTCACCCCAAAATAGAGTACACAGGGGTGAGCAGTCTGTGTAAATCAATGCTGCTTTCTGCAAGTGTTTTCAAATAAATAATGCCCAAGACCCATTTCAACAAGTATACATCATAAATAGAATACTGTTACGAGTTTTTAAATTCCTATATTTGTAGGTGTATTGTTTTTAAAAAATTAAGTGCAAACTATTATTTTATAGAAAAAGATTAATAAATGTGAATTATTTGCTACTACTAAAAGTACTAAAAGGAGAACCTAAGGTTAGACATTTTAATTTCTGAAGAACTTCACATATTTTGTGAGTCATTTCTACAGATGAAATAGTATTTTCTCGATAAACTTCTGCCTCTCCTGAAATTTCAAGGAAAAATTGAATTGAAAAATGCTAAAAGTCTCATATTCCAAAAATCCCATTCGAGTTGTACTCATAAATTTTTCTGTTGGTTATTGCTTTTATTTACTTCATGACAGCAATTTTTAAATTTTATATGATTTTGGAGTTCATGCAGAGAAAAGAGAATACTTTATCAGAAATATCATGCACTAATCTCTGCATACCATGTAAATATAATAAGAACCCTTAAACAAATGAAACGTTAAGTCTAGACAAAGAATTTCAGCTACACAACCAGATTAGGCTGTAACATCTCTGGTGCAAATGAGAAGCCTTGGGACCATACCAGCATGAAGACAGAGAGTTTCAATTGAAGTTACTTTAGTTTGCAGATTAAACATTAAAAGCCTAGTGCATGCAGTTAACGAATTCCTACATTTTCAAGTTGTTTTGCCAGCCTTCTATGTCCTTGCACATGAGAAAATCTGACCTAATAAGTAAGCCAGTTCTTTTACCTTGAGGAGGTAAATGGAGCCCAGTGGTTCTGCCTCTGGACTTTGGGTCACTGCAGATAATTTTTCCCTCCAAGCTTCTGCCTATCTCCCACTCAGTCTGGATACTCTGTCCCTGTGTGGGAACTAAAGTAGGCTGAGGGTGGAGACCAACAAGTGCATTGGCAATCCAGGTGCTGACATCACCCCCCCCAAATATTTTTAAAGGGCTAAGCTGGGCTGCAAAATTGGTTAAAGCTGTTTATGCAGTGGGCTCTGTGGGCGGATTTGCTTCTTTTGCCACAGTGCTGTACTAACAGCAGAGCTGTGTGCATCCCTTGGGAGTCAATTGGATCAGATAGAGAATTTCATGCAATCATAGAATGGTTTTGGTTGGAAGGAACCTTAAAAATTATCCAGTTACAACTCCCGTGCTGTGGACAGGGACACCTTCCACTAGACCAGGTTGCTCAGAGCCCCATCCAACCTGGCCTTGAACATTTCTGGGAACTGGGGCACCCTGCTTCTCTGGGCAACCTGTTCCAGTGTTTCATCATCCTCAAAGTGAAGAATTTCTTCCTAATATCTAATCTAAACCTACTCTTTGAACTGGAAGACATTCCCCATGTTCTGTCACTACATTCTTTCCTTTGGCTGGTTGGTGTCTTCCCCAGTGTGGAGAAAGGGAAAGAAAATGTTGAGTTCATATGCATTTAAAAGAGAGTGAACAGGAGCAAAATATACTTTTCATTTCAATACAAATAACTGAAAGAGGATAATTTCCTGGATAGGAAAGTTTGGGACTAGTTTGTGCTGAAAAGTACAAAACATTTCTTTAGAGAACTGTTGACACTCTTGCATACTCTTCCCCCAGTGAATTTCAGTGCTGGTGTGAACTTCAACTATCTGAGCATACAGAGAAGTATTTCTGCCACCATGCAGTGTTTCACCCCACAAAGACTCTGCTCTGTGGCCTAGAGAGCTGTAACCCCCACATTCCCTTATGTTTGCTCAAGGCACTGCTAGAACTTGCTGTAAACATGAACAAGAAGTAGCTATTTGCTCCCTTTGAATTGACACAGCAGAGCGAGCTGGGATCGACTGGGAGCAGACAGTGCCCATGGGTTTCCCCCTACTTGGAAAATACAAGTATTTCCACTGAAGTCAGAGGGTCACTTCTGCAATATGGTGCTGCCAGAGGAGTGGGGGGATCCTGCTCAGGTTTAAGTGTGTAAGGCTAGCCACAACACTGACCTTATTCTCACTGCCAATCACCATGTGGTACATAGCATGCAGATAATTTATTGATTCTGATGCCTTTTGTATATTTATACTCAGGCATGCTGGGACATATTTAAGCTCAGAGTATCCAAGTTTGTTTGTCACCATCCCCCTCCCTGAGGTCCCAGGGAGCATCATCACTGGCACTCACATCACAGGACCATGGCCAGTGAGCGAGGCCAGCTGGCTGGAAACCTACCCTGTGGAAAACACAACAAAACAAATAGCTGTGGGTAACCAGGGGGGTGGAGGGCAGTGTTGCTTGGGTTTTGCTGGATGCTCTCCCTAAATAGTCTTCCCACGGGATCAGTGGAGATGGGAGGGGGATCGGAACAGTAGAAGATTTCCTTTTCTTTGGTTTGACTGCCTTGCCACTGCCCTCCTACACAGCCAGGCAGCATGTTCAGAAAAGCCAGTGTGCTGTGTGGGAGCCTTGTGCTAAAGTACACAGATCAAACAGCAAGGGCTTTAACTCTTGCCTCATGCAGGAGTTACATGCCTAAGTAGGTTTGCAGGGTTCTGTTACTATGCTTGCTCTGTTGAGCCATCCTTTTAGGGGAGACTTGGGCAAACATCCCACGCTTACAGAGATTTGGGAAATCCAGGATGAAAATGCTCCTTTTAGCCAGAGGGAAGCAAGATTATGACTACCATGAGCCTACCCTAGACATTTCCTCCCTTGGGATGTTCTGAAGCAGAAATCTGTGGATTTCTCATGCTATACCTCATTTACTTCACCTTGAATCACATAAATGTTCACCAGAGAAAAGGTGAAACATTTGAATGCCATTCACCCTAATTACTGAATGTTACACAGCACTGCCCAAATGTTCCCCTTGGGCTATGGAAACCTTGGGATTTATTTTACTCTCTGCTAACAGAAAACTCATTTTTAAACCTAGAACCCATCAGCTCTGGTCCCCATGCTCAGGTCCCCTGCGGTTCCACACTGACGGAGAGCTCCTTCTCCTCTGTCCCAGTTCATCTCCTTCTTCCTTAATGTCCTGCATGACAGCTAGAAAATTTCCCTTCTTCAAAGCAGGGAAACAGCACCATAAATGTCATTAATCACAATACACACAATAAACACTCCAACTCACCTCTACAAGCATAAATGTTTCTCTCATTTTTCGTGTTGAGGATCTTGCAGTAAACCATGGATGAGCATATAGCATCACAATTATTCATTGTTGAACCAGAACAAAGTTCATCTAACCCAACACACTGACTAGTAGCGGGGGGAAGTATATAGAAAACAGGAAATATGATATGATCTTTGCCTAGATATGCTCAAACATCTGGGATTCAGTCTATGGGAATTGCTGGATAGAGACTACAAACAGGTTGTGTTTATGGCTCCCTCTTGCTCATTCCATGAATAATTCTAGATCAGGCAACTTGTTAATAATAGTTGAGCTTTACCTATATATTACATATGTACACACAGACACACAGACACACACACAGACTCTTGTGAAAAAAAAAGGGGCTTAGCACTGACCAGGAGGTCCAATAAACACCCCTGAGCTCTGGAATTTTCCCCAGATGCTGACTGTGAATCCAACCAGTGTCTGAACATCTGACTTCAACTCACCACAGATTAGAGTTTGTGATTGACCAGAGGACGAAGCTTCTGGCCCCTCCACCCAACCTCCCCCCACAAAAAAAAAAAAACAAGAAACACTTACTCCTGCTCTTTATGAAAAAGCATAAAGACCTTAAAGGCTGTTTCTTTAAAAAGTTGGTCTATTTATCCAAGTGATTTAGTACTGATTAGGAAAGCAGAAAGAAGAGTAAGAGAATGAATGTAGTGATTTTACTTGAAATGCTAATCCAGAGGTTTAGATAGAGTGTTGAATTTTTTTCTCATTGTCACTTTTTCTCCTTTTTCTGACAGATCTGAGTGTTCTCAGCTTTCATGTGGCCATGCCAAAACTCCATTTTCATGCCTCGCATACTCAAACTTAAGGCTCCAGTCTATATTTAAAGCTGCTGTGACTATCTCACATTCTTCCCAGCCTACTAATCAAGTTCCATATAATCTTTCAAAGCCATTCTTACACAGTTAGAGGATATTGTGCTCATTCTTGCTCTCAGCATTACCTTTCTTACCAAATGCAGTATATGTATGTATAAGTATGGACCATGAGTCACACAGGTGTTTACAACTGTTGTCAGCATAATTCCTTGTTCTCTGTCAGAGCTCATTTCTTTTTATAATATTTTCTTCTTACAACATTTTTATTAGGTTTTGGGTGTTGTTTCATTAATTTTAGACTTCAGAAGATACTCCTTTTTTTTCTCTACAACATTTTCAATTGGACAAATATTGCAATACTGTGAGACAAACTAAAACCCTCTGTGGCAATGTACTTAGACCAATAAAAGACCATGTGCAACCCTGAACACAGAGGGGAAAGAAGAAAACTTGAAATTACTTCTAAAGCTCCAGAAATGGGAGATACGATAAGAAGGATAAAGCAAAGGAGGCCTTAATTTTAAACTTTTAAAACTTTTAAACATAGCTGTCTGTCTCAAAAAAATTAAATGTCAGGTCACGAGTGAAGAAAACATCAATTCCCCTTCAACAGCAGTGACCCTGTCACTCCAGGGACAATCAAGCAGTGAATAGCATTAGGAGATTAAATATCACAGATGGAATTATGCAAAAAATTATGTTGAAAGTTAGACAAAAATGGGTATATTTTACATCTTGGCTCCCATATTCTTACATTTTACTTGTTCTGAATGGAGTTGAATTCTGGGACACAGCCTTCGTCTTCCACAGGGCTTTACAGAAAACCATTAAAAGCCAACTACTCCCAGTGATGCTAAATGTCAGGCCTTGAAGTTAATGAGTTTCTCCAGGAAGATAACTAAAGGCTAGGAGGGAATTCATGGCTATGCACTGGGGTATGCCATCACTGCACTTGCTTGTCCAGACAGTACTGATGGAAGCTATGGAGAGGGTTTTGAGCTTAAACACTTGTAAAGCTAATTTCAGCAATCTGGATCAAGGTCACAGACATGCAGATTACTGAGGGCACACTCTTCCATACCACCTTAAAATGTGCTGCCAGAGAGAGCTGCAGTTTGGGCAGACAGAGTAGGCAGGAGCATATTAAATCCCTGGGAATATGAACCCCTGCATTGGCAACATCCTCAGCAGCACAGTAGTTGTGACCTTTGTCACATCTGTCTTCCAAAAAATGCCATTTATGAGGTTTATGCTTGAACCAGCAGACTTCTGTCCACAAGCATAAGGTGCTAACAGAACAGACCAAAAATCTAGTCAGCACTGGTTCAAAGAAAAAACAATCTGGAGACTAGTAAGGAAATACATGAGAGGGATTGATGGCAGAAGATGCAGTGGAAGAAGAACACATTCAAATCAGAAACAGAATCAATCTCTTTAAAAGTGATTTCTGAGTGGTGCGGGAAATTTCTGCAGGTGGTGGAGGAGAGACTGGTGCAGTAGGGTTGGGGGCCCAGGCATAGAAATGCAGATTTCTGTACTCAGGCCATGGTGTTCAGTGCTTTTGCATCAAGAATTATTGATGCCCTTATAGCTATCAACATGTCACAAGTCTGCAAAGGGTTCAGCTATCCTGGAACAGGTATGGGCACAGAGCACAGAGGGTGGCTGTGAACCTACAACCTGTTGGTGGCATCCTGGTAAACGGGCATATAAGCAAAGACAGGGTGCTTATCTCTGGCAATAAAAGGGGCAGCTTTGTAAGTAACTGTAAAGTAACTTCTGGGTAGGAGTTTGGCCACGAGTTTCCACTGATGTCAGTCTGCTTCTCCCCTTACTCTAGCACAGAGTGAGGCATCTGTGCACTTACAGCCTGGCTTGATCTCTTCCATGGAAAGAAGTGAGTCTTCAATAAAATATGTTCTGGCACTGAAAAGAAACACAATTTTTATCTCTGTGAACAACAATATCAGCACTACTGGTATGTGACAAGCTTCCAACTTAACCCATACAGCTGTTGCGTGAGCTCTCACATCTCTGAAGTCACCTCCAAGGCAGCCTGCAGCCCCTCCCAGAGCAGGAGCTTTGCCTTTAGTTACTGAGTGGCCACCAGCTGTTGTGCCAACACACCCTGGTGCCTCAGCCAACAGTGTTTGTGTGGGTTTGCAGGGCTGTGGGCTGGTGACCCTGCCTCTGAAGGCTCCCAGCCCAGCTCTGCTGCAGCATGCAAGGCTGCCCTCACCCCGGGTGTGCTGCGTGGTGCCCCTGCCCCTGTCACATTTACCATGGAACAGCAAACACAGGTGCCGTGGAGCACCTGCTGCCTTTCAAGAGAGCAGCACTATTTCTCCCCAGACAGACAACATCCTGCCCAAACCCTCATGGCAAAGCTGTGGCAGCCACAGGGGAGTGTTAAACACCCCTGGCTGGCTGTAAGAATACAGAGAGGGGTGTGCTCCAGAGGGGTGTTGGGGGCTGTCCTGAAGGATTGACACTGCTGAGGGAGAAGGCGGCAGGGGAGCAGCCGGTGCGTGCAAAATCCAAAAGGAGTGGAGGGCACCACTCTCTGTGCACACGGGAAACAAATCCTTTGACAGCCCCACCTGAGTCCAACAGACAGTCCAACCTGAGTCCAACAAAAGAAAAACCCTGGAATTCTGACTAAACCTTGGCCAAACTGGGTTCTCAAATACCACTCCAAGCAGCAAGAAATTCTGGGTATGCCCTACTTGTTGGTGCAAGCTTTCATTGCCTCCCATTCTCACTACTTCACAAACACCAACAGCAAACTCTTTGACAAAACAGTGCACTTGGTTCAATGAAAAAAACCCCAAACCAAACCAAAAAACACCATGGTGGGACCTCACCCTCAGCCAGGAGATCATCAGGAAGTAACTACCAGCAGTAGGCTGGTATTTTATATAGTCCAACATCCGCAGTAAGAAGACAGAGATCCCACTCCTGGGAACATGGAAAGGAATTGGCCTTCCCTAGAGACACTCAGAGGAGCATGTGGACAGAACCAGCAAGCTGAAGCCTTAGCCTGGAACCTGTCTGGGGGAAAAAAAAAGGAAAAAAGAAAACCAAACTAAACCCCGAACAAACAAAGAAACCACCCAAAAAAAACCCCCAAACCCCACCAAGGAAAACAAATAGAAAGCAACTGTCCTCCTGGAGTTATGGAGCTCAGAGGTACATAGCAAGCCACACATTTTCATTCAGAAAACAAGATAAAGAAGTGTGTCGACAAAAGAGAATGTGTGGGATGAGCTCTGGGTCCAGCTCGGGACTGGTAGAGAGGAAACCACACTAATCTGGGTATCTGTATTAGAAGCAGGAATATTGTTGATTTTAAACTGCAATAAAAGCTTATCTCTATAAATGCTTCACAGCATGAACCCTGTTAAAGCACAGTTTAGCACTCACCATCAATTAGATTATTTTCTAGGTTTTACATTTGTCTGAGTTTGTGAATGCTGTAGACAAGAAGCCTCAGACAATGCTTGGAACAGGGGGAAGCCAACAGGCTGGAAGACCTAATGCTTCTGCAAGATTTAGGTGTCTTCTACAAATATAAATATATATGATGAATAAATAAACTGCCACTAAACATCTCTTCTGGCCCAGCACTACCTCAAACACCCCTTGCAGAGATGTTAACACTCACATTTCAGTACTATCTGTTGAGACAAATCCAAAGCCAGTGTTATTTAGCAAGAAAAGCTCATGAAGGATCTTATCCTTCTCTCACTGAATTCCAGAGGAATCTTGCTATGGGTTTCAGCAGGGTGTGAGCAGAATCCAAAGCATTGAGTTGCATTGCTGTGTGTTCATTAGGAAAAACAGAGCTAATAAGGGCTGGATTGACTTGGTGGAGGGGAAGGCAGGAGCAGATCCTCCCTCAGCATGGATTCACCCTTCATTTTTGAGGTGTTTATACACAGCCAAAGAGAGTCAAGAGGTCTCTAATGACTTTCTGATCACAGCAGTCCTTGCCCCTGTGTGAGTGGGATGAAATCTAATATATAGCTTGGCTCAAGACAATGCAGACCAGAGTTTTGTAACAACTAATGAGTATAAATTGTTATTCTTTCTCAGAGCAATGTACTTTTATGGAATTTTATGGAATGATTGAGAAGTAAAACCTGGCTACTCTCAACAATTCAGTAACCCCTTCTTTCTCCAGGACCCAGACGATTGCTCCAGGCTATGAAATGCACCTGAAAAACTTTTGAGACTGTCAGGATTCAATCCAGAAAAAAAGTTTGAACAGCCAAATTAGTGGAACATTCCAAAACAGCACCCTCAACCTGGACCCCGCCAGTGCTTCTTCTTTCCTCTTACTTAGTCAAAATCCACATCTATTATAATTGCTCTCCCAGTCTGTTTTGATGGGCATATGTTCTGGGTCTTGGAAAGACAAGTCTTAAGAGTGAACAATAACTTTTAACAGGACTACTGACCAGTAATGTATTGGGAGCGAAGTCTTTTAACACTAGATAGCTGCATCACTAAGGTTAAGCTTCCTCCATTGTTTGAGATAAATGCCCTCTTTTTGTCTTAGTAATCACAGTTTGTGCATCACTGATGAATAGTTAAACCCCCTTTTTGCTTTCTGCAAAATCAATTCACACATCTCTGTGTGAGCAGATGGAGGCTTCATTACCTGAGGGTGTACAACTGCAGAGAGGAGCAAGTGAGCAGCACACAGACACCCACTCTTATGCCCACAGACTTCGGTGTTATGTGGCTAAGGTGAAAATCAGAGATCCACTCCCTGCTCAGCTATCATACCTTTTCTTCCCTTCCTCTGTTAATACATTATCTTTCATTCCCTGCCCTGGAATAGGAAACTACTTGCTTTGCCCTCTCTGTGCTTGGTTAGGCAACTGCTAATAGCAAACCTGTGCACTACCAAACCAGCTTGTGATAGATGAGTATTGTGATGATTGACTCTCACAATTAATGGACAAATATAAAGCATATAGGTTAAGAAAAGTTTTACAGATTTATAGTTATGTTTTACCGCCTTGCGTGGTTATCAAGGGACAGCTGGAGTCGGGACATCTGGGAGGGCCAGCTTGTCACTATGGTGACTTCTGACCTCCAATCAGGATTTGAGGACAAGATTTCCACCTCTGGACAGCGAAGAAGGGGTTGATGGACAGAACTCTGGGAGGGGTTACAGGGTTAAAAAGGGAAAACCTCCATTGTGAGGGGGCTGAGTACATGGTGAGGGAAATCTTTTGCTCCCAGGCTGTAACCTTCTTTCTTTATTCAGTCTTCTGCTGTATTTTTGATAAGGTTTAATAAACCTTCCTAAACTATGAAAAGTAAGTAGCTATTTCTCACAAGCTGTCAGCATGACTCTCTTTGGATCAGGTCACAGACATAATCCTGCAGCAGTGAAGGTGACCTGGCAGTGAGCACTCAGTGTTTATGGCAGCTGGAGCCGGGCACCCCACCTTCCCTTCACCCTTGTGTGTTCCTCAGTGCTAAGCATTTTACACAGTGAAAACACTTCATAGGTGGTTATTGGAAGGCGTGTTATCGGCCATCTTCCAGACCTTTCTGCATCACAGGAGACACTTCCCAGGTGGGTAGTCTGGCTAAATTGTGGACAAGACTTAATTCATACCCATTGCAGAACATGATCCAGAGTGTGCCCAGGTGGCCAAGAAGGCCGATGGCATCCTGGCCTGGATCAGCCAGGTGTGGCCAGCAGGAGCAGGGCAGTGACCGTCCCCCTGTAGCCAGCACTGCTGAGGCCACAGCTCCAATGCTGTGCTCAGTTCTGGGCCCCTCAGTGCAAGAGAGACATTGAGGGGCTGGAGCGTGTCCAGGGAAGGGCAACGGAGCTGGGGAAGGCTCTGGAGCACAAGTGCTGTGAGGAGCAGCTGAGGGAGCTGGGGGTGTTCAGCCTGGAGAAAAGGAGGCTCAGGGGGACCTCATCACTCTCTGCAGCTGCCTGACAGGAGGGTGCAGCCAGGTGGGGGTCAGGCTCTTCTGCCAGGTAATAAGTGACAGAACAAGAAAAAATGGCCTCAAGTTGCACTGGGGAGGTTTAGATTTTATTAGGAAATATTTCTTAACTGAAAGAATTACCAAGCATTGGAACAGGCTGCCCAGGAAAGCAGTGGAGTTGTCATCCCTGGAGGTGTTCGAAAAGTGTGTCGATATGTCACCAGGGGTTGGAGGGACATGGTTTAGTGATGAACACAGCAGTGCTGGGTTAACAGTTGGACTCTGTGACCTTAGAGGTCTTTTCCAACCTAAATGATTCTATGATTGTAACTCTTCCCTGCAAGAGAGGGTCAGGGGTCCAAGTCAGTGCACTCTTTGGCTTGATTTGATAATATTAACAGGATCAGTACTTTGCCCATAGGAGCTAGGCAACCATCTGACACCTAATAGACTGCTCAGGTTGGATGACATGACACTGACCTGTGTCAACCCTGGATAATAGAAGTATCTCTTAATCCAGCCGGAACAGCCAGGGAACCACACTCTGATCCTTTGCAGAGCTCCTGTGGGGCTTGTTATGCTTTTGGAGAGAAGCAGAAATCTGTGCCAGGTCAGTCAAGAAACTTGTTATCCCAGGAAACATTAGAGGAATGTTGCTTCATTAGCTTGAGCTAAAGTTCAGTTTTTCCACCCTACACACTGATAAGGGCTGAAGTTGTTGATGATTACCTGGGCAATAAGGGCACAAGAACCTTGCTAGCCTGTGTTGTTTTCTACGTGCAATCCTCGTCGTAATAAGAAGTTATTGGGTTTGTGCCAATTATTTTCTGAGGTTTGCCAGCATGTGGCTGGGGTATGACCAGCCTGAGAGAACAGAAGGTGCTGAGGAAATGTCAGCCAAGGAGTAATGGAGGAGTGTGTGTGGTATAGGGGGGGCAGGATGCACGGGATACCCTGGGCCAAGGAGCCTGCCTGCCCCCCAACACCAGAGGCATAACTGTGTGCCTCTGCCTGCTTACTGTCCCCCGAGCCACTTGACTTGGAAGAAAAAGAGGTTCTTGCCCCATGAGTGCCCTCAAAAAATGCAGTCTATTAAACTTGGTTGGAGGGAAATGTGGCCAAGCAGAGCCCCATTCAAATTTGGGGGAACTGGTAAAAGACAAGTCACAATGACTTAGAAAATGGTGTTGGGTCCCAAGTACTTACAGTGAGGTTGGCAGGACTCAGAGACCATGTCCAGTTAGAACAGGGCTGAACACAGATGGAGACAGATGTAGGGCACAGAGCTTTCTGCATCCAGCACCAAATATTTTTGAGCATGATTGACCTCACCATCAGTTTTCACTTGGTCGGCAGTGGCACCCAGAATGGGAGTCACTGTGATTAATCACCAAGGCTGGTGCTTCTGGCTTTACTGCACTAACCAGGCATAACAGAGGGTTTAGAAATGTCAGGGAAATACATCTTATTTTGGGCAGAAAACTGCAAATAAAAACGTGACTGTATAAATAGCTGGGTTTTGCCAACCAACCTTAAAGTCCCTTCTTCAGCTGCAATTCAGACAATTACAGATTTAAAAATGCAGTAGGCAAGAGCATAAAAATCCCATCCCAGTTTCATTAATAAGAGAAATTGTTTCTAAAATCAGGTTATTTGGGCTGCTTTGCTTCCCCGCAACAGTCCTCTGTCCTTCAATCCATAACCACTCAGCTCAGATCCAGGTTATCGTAATTGTCCAAGCCATGAATTTCATAAACACCTTTGGCACTTTAGCAGGTTGATGCCTGTAAAATAACCATAATCTCAGCAAGAAATATTGCTGATCCCACCTGTAAATCCAACCTTGGATTTGGGTTGCAATCTCATTAGTGCATGTTTTGTCCAAAACTCATCACAGAGGACATGCAGGAGGTGATGAGCTCCTGAGTGCACAACAGAGACAAAAATTGCGGCCATCTGTCTGCAGCATCCCCAGTGCCCACCCTGAGGACTTCATGACATGTGTGGTACCCATTGAGCCCTGTCCCTGTGGAGGAAGGAAATTTGTTCCTCTGAAATCAGACCCAGTGCCCACTGGCTCTGCATGTCTGTCACACTCTGTATTCTGCATTCCCTTTCTGTTGTGTTTTATTCACAAGTTTCAGATTCCCATCGCAGGCTATCAAGTTGCACATGACATAGCAAGTGAGAAAAAGGCGTGTTGTATTATTTGATCTCAGTCCCACCAGCTTTATCACAGACCCAAAAGTATTCCCCATAGGAGGCAAGGCCTTTTACTGAACAATGCACAGCTTGCCACACTTCACACATGGCTAGGTGCAAATCCTTATTTACCAGGTTGCTGAAAATTTAGCTAAGCTCCAGTTTGGAAAAAAAAAAAAAATGTGACCGGATTCACCTACCCATGAATTTTGCAGGACTGTGTCTCTGCTGGTCTTTGTCTTTTCAGCAGTGTCCAGGCACACAGGAGGAGTGGAGGACTCTGCTCCCCTCTAAAACCCCAGAGATCCCCAACTTTGTCACACAGATGGCCCCACCTCTGTGCTTCCCACTAGTCCCAAAGGTACCATTTGTCCACCCAGGACCCACAGGCTGAGCCCCACAGAGGCAGGTGCCCAAGCATGGCTTCTGCAGTGTGTTATTGGCACAGTCTGGATACGATCATCCCATCCTAAGAGGGAAG
Organism: Molothrus ater; assembly: GCF_012460135.2. Classification (NCBI taxonomy): domain Eukaryota; kingdom Metazoa; phylum Chordata; class Aves; order Passeriformes; family Icteridae; genus Molothrus; species Molothrus ater. Next base: position 74,136,499 of record NC_050479.2, on the reverse strand, counting down.
GGAGCTATGGGCAGGGCAGCTGGGCCATACCTCCCCCTCTCAGGGCAAATAATGGCCCTGGGTTGTTTTATTCAGTAGCACAGGCACAGCTGTGCAGGGCTAACACTGTGTCAGGCTGGTCAGCCTCAGCGCAGCCTGAAGTGCCCTCACTCCTGTCCCTTGCCCAGCTCTCCAAGCCTCCTCACCTGGTACTCTTTGCTGAGCCTTAATTTGAGTTCTTTTGGGCTGAGATTAAAAGCAAAGTGTTAAAGTGAGCCTGGGAGAGGAGCAGCAGCTCTGGGACTCCTGACAAAGGGAATCCATGCTATTCACAGTGTCACAAGGGAACAGCTGTCCCACTTACAGTCCATGAAACATTTCTGAAATAAACTTCTGGAATGTGATAAGAAGGTCTGATAGGATGTCACCTCCTGGAATGAACTGCTAGAAGTGCTGTAAGGTCACAGTCTCATGGCCCTCGTCTGCCGCTTGGATTTGAGGGGTGAAGGTGCGTAGTGGAGAAGCCCCTTGTGCCAAGGGCCATTCAGGCACAGGATTAGCCATGACCACATGGCAGCCCTGGAAGGAGGTACCAAACCCAAGCAGGTCTCACAACTCTGAAGGAAAGACACAGGTTTGTCTTCTCTGGGGAATTAATTAGGCACTTGCCTGCCCCTGGCTTTTGTGCATCCTGCAGGCTACAAGAGCACTCTGTCCCCGAGCTGGGCTGTGGATCTGTCCAGCCTCTCAAGTTCATGTTTGATATCCAACACAGGAGGCTCTTCAGAGCTCCAGGGCCATTGCAGTGCCCTCTGGAAGCAGCGTGCAAAGGGGATCCAGGGCAATTGCCCAGCACCCATGGAGCCTCTGCTATGATCCAATGGTGGTGTAAAAGTGAAAGCCAAGTCAGGCAACTTGAGAAAACCAGACTATGGGAAGCTCATGGCATTTTCCTGCTTGCATTCTAGGTACACTAATCCATGCATACCAGAAGAGGTGAATAATTAACAGCTACCCTCCTAATTTCGGGTGTTTCTAAAGGATATTGTGCTATACAGGTGGGAATGGCTGTACACACCTCACCACAGGAATATCCTGCTTTCTGCCATAGGAAGGTAATGAAAGCAGACTGGCAACCCCTAATTTCTCACCAGCCTTTCAGCCTAGCTAGCACATTATAAACTAAAACCAGCTTGGTGACAGGAAGGCAGGAAGAGGAGGCAGGTACATGTGCTTCACTGGCTTTTACCTGACTCATGCTGCATAATCCCAGCTACTAGAAAATGTCAGGAGTATTAAATTAGCTGCACTGGGGTTTGTATGCACCTTTTTCCATCAGGAACATTCCCTGAAAATTTCTGGTAAACATTCCCCTGAAAACTTGAGAAAATCGCTGACACTTTCAGTGAGATTTTAAAATGCCACTTCTCCCATCTTCCTCTTGGTAGGACTGGGGAGGAATTATTCACAGTTTATTTCTCACTATCTTTCCTGAGAATGGTTCACTGAGGTGATGAATTTACATAAATTTATCTGATCTCTAAATATTGTACTATCTCTTAGTTTTCCTAAAATATGTTCCTGGACAAATGTGAACATTTCAGTAGAGAAGCAGTTAATGGTTACTGCAAATTGTGGCTGCGGTGAGCTCAGGGAGAAACAGCACAGCTGGCAAAACAACCTCCCTCTAGGGCCTGATTTAAGCCCCAGGAAATTCAGAGAGACTCTGTCATGTTTTTAGTTCAAGCAATACTTATTCTGTCAATATCTTGGACCTTTCACACTCTTGTGAATATTGGATGGACCTGCAGGACAAGCTACTGCAAAAAAAAACCCTGAAAATATTTTCAGGTCTACTTATTTCATTTGGACAAAAAATTCTTTGAAAAAATGTTGGGTGTTTCATTCAAGAGACAGAAAGAGGAAAGCCTGAAAATATTACCTACTAAAAAAAAAAAGGGTTGGGGTTTTTTTCCCATTCAAAAGCATTATTTATTTACTTTATAGCAAGTCCTTTTCTTTCAATTTCAAAGCTGAGGATCACTAAAGACTGAGCTGTAGTCTCTCCATTTGAAAAAGGGCCTACTGGAAAGCTCTTAGCTGTAAGTAGTTCATGGACAATGAAACTATTGCATGGAATCTTTTTTCTTCCTGGATAAACCCAGAGGAGAGAACAGGGGGAAAAAGAGGAGAAGGGCATATACAAAAAGCCATCATGATTTTTTTTTTCTTTGCTCACTTGTCTGCATGATGAAGACTTAGGTGCACACAGCCAAAGCACAACTTCAGCCCGACAATGTCAATCTTTCTGAGATGCCCCAGCAGAGAGAGAGGCCAAACTCAGCATCCCTGGAGACCCTTCTAGGGGGTGTCAGCCAGTGCAGGCCACTGTGGGCAGCAGGGTGGTGCTGGGGCAGATGTCTGCCTTGGTCCCAGCCACCCCTTGTGGGGAGGGTCTAACCTGCAGCCTGCCAGGAATGGGGATGAGCCTTCCCAAGCCAGCCTCATGAGATTGGTGCCAAGTCCTTCACAGGAGCACAGGGATCCCTGCCTGTCCAGCACTTTCAAGGAAGAGCTGTGCTGCAGTTCAGCTCTGCATGGGACTGGGACAGATTTGGTGGTATCTGCAGAGGCCAGAAAACCGAAGAAGAAATTCCTGAGACTGCTGAAGGACTGGGGCAACTTTTCCTTGATACAGCTTGAGTTGTCCAACTTTCACAGGCCACCTGCTTCAGTCTCAGGTGGAGATGAATAGAGAAAAAGCAGTGTAGGTATGTATGACCACAAGACATTTACATTTCTTTCTAGTCCAAAGAACTAGACAGATAACTTCTTTTGCTGTTCTTGGAGATGGAGAAGAACCAGAAAAAATATTTTCATAACTAGACACCATTAAGGATGCCAAAATAACCCTCATCTGTTAAAAGCACTTTATTGCAATACAAGCCTGCTTCCTGAGAACAGAAAGAACATGGCCATGGCTCAAGATGCTCTCAGCAAGGAGGAAAGGGAGTCTAGATATGAAGCCTGGAGTTCATGCAGAATTCACCACTAACCCCTGTATTGTGACTGAAATAAATTGGCTTAAAAATTGTAATCTAAACCCAGCCAGGATCAGTCTCACTTGTCAAAGTCTTACATTTGAAAATATTTGTATTGTTCATATACTTTATGTTCTGTAAATGTCTTCTGTAAGAATCTAGGAAAGTTGGTTTTTTAAAAAATCTATTTTAAAAATTATTTTTCAAAAAGAAACATATCAACCACAAATTCTCTGCTCTTTCTCTAGGTAGCAAGATTTCCCTGTTGGTACTGTGACTTTTTATGATTGTGAAAATGGGTCTTTTACCAGACCTTTGGAGCTTATCATTCCTATGAGGAGATAATCTGAAGGGCTTGGTGTTTATGGACAGGCAAAGGACAGATTTCCATGGTTTATAGAGGGTTGAAAGCTAATCTTCATAGACACTGAGTTTCAAGCAGACCTTGCCTCTTCAGTCATTAGTCCTTGCTGCTGCAGCAGCATCTGAAGAATTCTTTACAGCTCACAGCTCTGCACATCCACACCAGCCCTGTTCCAAGGCAGTCCTGAGGCCTGGCAGGTTTCCTGGGACGAGCTGTGTGCTCTCCCACAGCCAAGGCACAATGTACAGCCAGAGCCTGCTGTTGACAGCGTGGCCAAGGCAACATCACGCCACGGCTGCCACGGGTCTGGGCTCCAAAGCTCGCCCCACAGCTATCCCTGGAATGTGCATCCATCCCTGCCACAGGACACCTGTCAGCTCTTGCTTCAAAATCTCATTAAGGACTAGCTGGGCATTATCTAATCCAGAAGGACTTGTTTGGATGAATTATTTCTACAGTGAGGATCCTGCAGTATAATGTTTCAGCTAAAGTTTGGTGCTCTTATTCTTCCAGGGATGGAAATCAAGAGGACAAACGGAGAAGGATTAGGAGGACTAGATAACTCTTGACTGAGGGCACTGGTTAAATAATCCACTATCACCTTCAGTCCTTGTCTGATTACTAAGAGGCAATCCCAAAATGGATACAGCTGATGAAATCAAAGTAAGCAACAAAACTACAAAAACCTTGTAAATGTTCTTGGCCTGAAAAAATACCTCTTCACATACAAGCAAAGTGTTTTAAGACATTTAAATAAGTGCCTTAGTTATGTAGTGGAAGGAATGTGGGTGTGCAGTTAACTTGCAGCCCAGCTGGCACCACAGTAGGGGACATTGACTTCAGGACCTCCTGAGAGCCACACTCCAATTTGGAACTGAAGGGAGCCAGGACAGGGAAGGAAAAACTCACCAGTGCCACTGGCTCTTAGATCCCAATGTCTTTGTTTGCCAAGTGACAAAAAAGTGACAATATAATAAATGTACAGCTCTGGGGGTGGGGGGTGTCCATTCCCTCCACCCCCAGCATGGCTGGGTGTAGAGCTCCCTGCAGGAGAGGAGCCGTGCTGCAGCATCCCAACAAGTGCTTAAGTGCATGTTTAGCTCTTTGTGAGTCAGCTGCTGATTTCAGAACAGCTCTTCTCACTCAGAGTTGAGTGCACTTGAGGAGCTTTGCTGAATCAGGCCTCAGGCATATTGTTATACAGGCGTGTTATATTCAAATGGTGATGCTTTAATGAAAAAATGTATCCAGTCTTGTTCCAGCCATTTGAGATTTTGCCACTGACCAATATAGGGCCTTTCTGTAGTCCAAGAAATGCTATGAAAATGCAATACAGTGAAGTGTAACCAGTTTCAGCTTTTTAGAAGCTTTCCATTCCATTAGCCAGAAGCCACCTGTTCAGGCAGTTCATGAAATGGCAATGTCGGATACCTAACCCTTGCTCTGTGTTTAGCAGGGTGACACCATGTACCACGGCCCACAGAGACCAAGGGACAGACCATGGCCCTGTGTTCCTGCAGTCTGGTCCCACATATTCAGCCAAGACAGGCTAAGGACACTTTGTACCTCAGTTACTGTCCCCATTTTCCCCAAACCCAAGTCCCTATCATCCCATGGGCCTTCAATGCTGCATTTTCCAGCACTGGGTGAGAAATATCCCCCACAAGCTGTACTGGGAGAAGCAAACCTGATCTTCCCTAGGCTGAGGGAACTGACTCCAGGTCTTTCACTTCCCAAGTGAATGCTGCAGTCATTTCTCATTAAACTCCAGGCAAGCAGTGTTCACAATAGTCACCAGTGCCATCACTGAATTTAGTGAGGACCCTGTTCCTGGAGGAGTGGGGACACAGGTACAGAGACCAATATACAGTCCAAGAGAACCAGGTGGCACCTCTGGAGACCTCTGAGTGAGCTGTGATGCCAACCCATGCTCCTTGTTCAGACCCTGGAGCCAAACATTGGAGCATGACGAGTGTGGGCAACATGCAGGAACTGTTGTTTGGCTTGAATAATTTTATGGGATACATTGGTTCTGGGGCAATTCAGTTCTGTCTCAGTCCCTTTTCAGATCCCAGTGATCATTACCACAGCTAGCCTGACAGGATTAATTTTGGGATCACTGGCCATCTTCCCACAAGTCTTCAATGTCATTGTTTGCTCAGAGTCTCATCCTGGTGGTGGGTCAGTGAAGGAAGGTGCTGCCCTTTGGACCAACAAGTGGAGCCTGTTGCAACATTGCAGCCTGCTGGAGGATGTCAGAAGTCAGCCAAAGTGAGGGCAAAGTACTCCTAGAGACCTACAGAGAAAAGGCTCCCAGGAATCCTCAATGAGCCTCAGAAGTCCTGCAGCCAGGCTGGCCTTGCCAGAAGCAGGAGGTTGAACTTACTACCAAGAAATTATGATAATGGTTTCTAATTGATTTAGCCCCTGCTGGTTTTCATTAATCTGGCCCTTTTGATTCTGTTTTGTGTTTGGTTTTTTGGGGTTCTTTTAACTGCTGTGATGTCTTCTTCAGTACTGTGTTCTTTAACACCTCAGTTGTAGAAGTGCATGTCCTTGCAGAGGGAGTATTGGTTTGGTTGCTCCATGTCAGTACAGCCAAAACAGAGAAGACAGACAGCTATAGAAGAGACTTCTATTACATCAGTACTTCTATAACATGTCTGTAACATCAGTAACAGCTTGCCTCCAACCTGTACACTAAAATAGGGCAATTTCCAGCTGCATGCAAGTATTTTGTAACATTTTGTGATGGCATTGGTAGGCACAATTTTTCAAAAGCATGTGAGCTAGGTAATCATCAAAGGGGCAAAGACAGCTGTAGTTGCACATCAGAGGTATCCCAGTAAAAAAAGTTTCCAGAGAGAGTAGAAGTGCAGGGGCATAGAAATAGATGGGATAAGAACTGTTGGCAAGACAATAAAAAATAGCACAAGTGGCATCAGGAACAGAGGAGACCTCCTGCCACTGTTTGCAGAGGGTGCTCTGAGTTCTCCTTCTGATGAACTCTCAGGACCTTGGTGATTGTGAATGACCAGGACTGTAGTCAGCAGTGCAAACTGTTATCTCTGTGGTGTCATTCACTCACAGTTAATTATGACTATCAGGGACTAAGACTTTTCTCTATGTAGTGGCAGTGCTTAAAATGGTGCAAGAAATACCCATTTGCAAGTGTGTTGCTAATGAATAAATTTAGAGGAGGATTTCATTTTAGAGTTAAGTTGGTATGATTTGCCAGTCTTCCAAATCCGTGGTCTGGAGCAGCCTGGAGCATATAATGAAAGATATATTCAGTTACATAGGCAGGACCTACCCAAGCTGTAGCTGTATCTTGTGTCAGCTAAAATGTAAGTACAATTTTATTCCCACATTAACAACTGCAGTATAGCCAAGGGCTACTTATGAACTTAACAGTGATTTTGTTGCTGCCCTTTGAATTAGGACTTGGAAACCAGAAGGTTTGCTTGAAAGGTGAAACACAAATTGCAGGGTTAGGAGGTCATTTGCCTAATGGCTTTGCACCTCAAGAATCCTATTTTCAAGCACTTCTAACTATGCACATATGATTTTCAGTTTAAGTGAAGTATTCCTGTTTCTAATATGCTTCCTCATGTTGAAGCTGCAAGGGGGACTTCAAAGGCACTGTGAAATCATTATGAATGGCAAGATTTGACACGCTCATACCAACTGAAAACTGAAGTTCTTAAAGATTCAACCTGGATTTTGATTGATAATGGGACCCCAAACATGTCAGAACTTCGAATCTGTTTCATCAAGGGCAAGGAATTAAATCAGTCCACTGACTCAGCTGCAGTACCAGGGAAAGGGCTCAGACTTACAATTGAGTAAGTCTATCTGTTTCATTTCAGCTTCAGCTAAGCCTCAGTCTTTTCTGGTAAGAGCTCACTGATCAGTCTCCAGACATTTCCCTGCTTATCAAGCTTATCTAAAAACCTCATTTTGGTGTATTCGTCCCTTCTCATTGTTTGCAATCAAGCATGGATGTTTTTTCCATGATCAGTATGAGCTCAATACTGATAAAGATGTTCTGATCTTGGTTCCTCCACCAAGGTGGCTGTAAACAACTGCAGTTCATCTGCCTTTGTAATGAAAGGATGAAGAGGAATGTGATTTGGAAAAGATGCTGTGTCTATTTACAAGGCCAGCTTGAGCTATATTTAGGCAGCGCTCAACTGGATGTGAAGGAGGTCCCTGAGCTGTAATGTAATACTTGTGTGGAACAGAGTAGAAACAAATTTGTAATGCCAGACCCAAAAACTGGATCAAATATAGAATAAAATTGAGCAGATGAAAATGGGGGGGGGCGGGGGGGTAGGAGAAGAAAATGCAGGATTAAAATCTACACTGGATTTCCTTCCCACATTCTACACCAAACCTTCTTCTAGCCTACAATTTAGCTCCCTCCATGTCTACATCCTTCCATCCCAGAATAAAAGAGAGGCAAGAGCACAGACAGGGGAGAGCACTTGACAAGCTGCAACTATTTTTTAAACCTCACTAACTATTTAGCTTTACCTCAGGATGTGTAAATAAAAAGCATCCCTCAACTGTGCTTCTGTCTTGTGTCTGCCAGACCTGCTGGGGGCTCATGCTACCACCCCAGCCAGGGAGAAGTCTCCAACTACTGATAGCATATGGAGCAAAACCACATTTGGTAAAAAGGAGGATGAACAAAAAGTACAGGTATTTGGAGGCTAGATGAACCCACAGAATCACAGAATATTCTGAGCAGGAAGGCACCCAGAAGGGCCATCAAGTGCAGCTCTGAAGTGGATGGCCCATGGGGGATCGAACCCACAGCCTTGGTACTATTAGCACCAGGCTCTAACCAGCCCCATCTGCTTTATCTTGCTGATTCAACATTCTGCAAATTTCTGACCTCATATTGATTTCTGATTTTAGTGGAGATGGTGTTTATAAGAACCAATAGTAACTTGACCTACTTACGCTTTCCAGGTCTAAGAATAGCATGTTTGGGCTGCTGCTGCCTGCCAGGACTGGCAGCTGTGTCTCAGATCACTATCAAACATACTTGAAAGGGTGTTTTCCACTTAAGAAAGATGTCTTTTGCCTTTTTTAGGTTTCACTTATTGGTGGGGGGGGGAGGGGAAATACTAATTTCAAGGTATTTGTGACCTAAAATCAGCCTTGCAAGAAGTCGCCCTCCTTGTCCCTGTCCCTGCAGCAGCACTCAGCCACCTCTTCATGGTGCTCAGGACTCAGCTGTCCCTGGTTCACTGCGGGCTGCACCAGGCCCTAATTTTACACCTGTCTTTCCATTATCCTATTCTGGGTTTTCTACTTCATTTTAACATATTTTTTTCCCAAGATCAAATACACTCATGGGTTTCTGGTGACAGCCAAATAGCTTTGATATTTTTCTCCTTTTATTTCTGATTTTAATTTTTTCCTACTTTTAGGATTATAGAGCACCCTCTAGGGTAAGAGCTGTCAGATTTCTCTCCCTGAGAAATATCTGTATTTTACAAAATTGAAACTGAAAAAGAATCAATTACAAGTATTAGAAGTATTAGAAGTATTAGAAGTTGTGGGGAAGGCAGGGAATGAGGCTTGAATTTTTATTTTAAAGAAAACAAAGAAGGAACCTGCACTATCTCTTCAGGGGATGTGAGGGAGGCCAAAAAGCAGCAGCAGACATGTCCCTGGCTCTGTGCCCTGCCGTGCCAGGCAGGCTGCAGTGCTGCCCCAGTGGTGCCATGGCTGTAGCACCCAGGGGCACAGGATCCCACCCAGAGCCAGAGCCACTGCCAGGGCCACCTCTGGTGCTTTCTGGGATGCTGAGTGCTAATTACACTGCACATTCCTCCCCACTGAGAGCAGCTGACAGGTCCTGGGGACAAAGTACGTGCTTCAGTGCTGCAGCTGGAGACACAAATGGTTCCTTGCCCAGGGAGCACTGGGCAGTAGCACAACGGAAATCGTAGAGGAGGCCCCATGGGGGTCCTTGTTGCATGGACACCCACTCTTCCAGCCTGAGAAAGATGGTTTGTGGTGCTTTGGAGCAGAGCCCAGAGACCCCAGTGCCAAGGTGAGTGGTGAGGGCCAAGCTGAGTGAGGGGAAAGGTGACTGTCATGACCTGTGCTGTGGTAATCACATATTCTCTGAATAGAGAGAGACATAGCTCTCTCCCAGGATTTTCCTGGGAAGCTGTGAAAAGCTGTGAGAAAGCTCAGAGAAAAGAATGAGAAACAATTCTTATCTCCACTTGCTGTACCTGTTGTTGTGCACATGTGGAATGTGTTACGGAGATTTGTTTACCAAAGAGTGATTTCTTAACTGGACACTGGTGTTGGTCTTTGGATTTCAATTGACCATTTGGATCTGTCTGTCTGTATCAGACTGTCTGCAAGGACAATGTTTTTTTCTTAATAGTATAGTAGAGTTTAGTACAATGAAGCCATTGATCAGCCTTCTGCAATCATGGGGACAATGCTCATTATTGCCCAGCAGGGCCCACTGCTACAATATTGGGCATCCCTGGGTGGGAGAGGAGAGCAATCCTCCCTGCACAGCCTGGGCAGATCCTCTTCCGCTGCTGTCCCTGTGCCAGCACTCTCCCTGTCCCCAGCTACAGCATCACCACTTCCCACAGGTCTGCTGTGAGATATTAATTTCCCCTTTTCAGGCAGAGGACCAAGCAGGACATTCACTGGGGTGAGCCTGAGCCCCCAGCTAACTGGATCTTGTTCTGGTGACTGTGGGGCAGCTTTCCACCATGGAGTGTGGCTGTGAGGCACCTTCTCCCCTGCAGTCCCTGAGATGCACCCCAAGCCCTTTCCTTTCTGGCCACCCAAACCACTGCTTTACCATGTAAATTTAAGCATTTACACTAAGTGCCTAATAGAAAGTTAGAGCCAGCCTCTCCATTCCCCAAACCTTCAGAGACTGAGGATAGGATTTATCCAACTCCATGCACAGATCTCCTGAAGGCAGGAGCTGGAGGATGGATCTCCATCATCTTTTTTTCTCCCTTGCTTCAGCTGCTGTTTGTGGAGACTATGGCTGGCCAAGGACATGCTGTGGTAGGTCATGGCCAAAAACTAATCCTGACTGAGAGGTAGAAACTCAGAAGATTTAAGACCTGTATGCTCTCAGCCTTTGAGACAGTGGCAAGAAAGACAGACTGTATTTATTCTCAGTGGAATATGATGTTTATTAATGAGATGCTTATTTGCATTAAAATCAGAGGTATTTATTAAAACTTGTCATTCATAATGGACATGTTTTGTAGCAACATGTTTTGATCCATCTTTCTTTGTCACCTGATAGCTGTTACTAACTGCCACAGCTTTGTGATTTGCTGCTTTAGAATATCATAGATCACTTGAATCATACAATTGTCATCTTTCTGACTGAGCACTGTAGATTTTATGAACAGGAATACCCTTATCTCCTTGGAAATTACATTTAGATAAGTTCAAAATTTTAATTACTACCTCTAATTTATAGTCTATTATCTATTTGGTAAATAAAAGTGTTTGACAATGCCTAAAAAGTCATTTCAGTAAGTGCCCTCCCAAAGACACTATTGCCTTCATGTTTTATTACAGTTGGTAATGTTTCAAGATCAGTCTTTACCCAGGATGCACCCAGCAGTTAAAAAAAATAATATCCCTGTCTTAAAGAATCTATATCTATACTCAACAGTATAAAAAGAGATAGACAAACATATACATTTTCTTTGCATTTAATGCAAGTAAGTGCATGAGGAAGAATTAAAAATGTTACTGGAGGAAAAACTTTTTCTACTGACACAATTAAATACAATGTGCTTCATTCAAATAATCAAGCAGAGAAAACTTCTGCACTCAAATACCTGCAATATCATGTGACTCATTTGCTGTGTACTGATTTGCTTCATTTGCCCAGCCCTCATCTTCAGGACAGCCAGGATGCAGCACCAGAGCAATCACCACCATGCTGCTGTGAGGCACATGGAAACCTGGGCTGTGGGCTGTAGCTGGGCCTGAATTGCTTGGGTAGTTGCTTCTTTTGATCCAAGGAATTGAACAAAATTGCAGTGTTTCTACTAGGAAGAAAGGCTAAGAGGTATGTTATTTTCCAAGTATGCAAAGCTTCTTTTTCCCATGAGTATGCAGTAAGAGACCACCGGGAAGATACATTGTCTCTGGCCTTGACTCCTTCCACCCAAAGTTTCATGCTTGTTTCTTTTTTTCTCCTAGTTTCACAGAAAGCACTTCTCTGGTTGCCTAAAAAGCTGAACCTTGATGGTTTCCCTCTTTCTCTCACAAATATGCAGCAGCTACCAGACCTTTCCTTCTTACTGAGGTTTTTCAATCAGAGCAGAATCCAAATTCATCACTTCATCATAGAATCCTAGAATCATAGAATAGTTTGGGTGGGATGGGACTTTTAAAGATCTAGTCCAGCCTCTGACCGTGGGCAGGGACATCTTTCACTAGATCAGGTTGCTCAAAGCCTAGTCCAACGTGACTTTGAACTCTTCCAATATGGGCCATCCATAACTTCTCTCAGGAACCAGTTCCAGTGTCTCACCATCCTCATCACTTTGCCCACGTGCAATAGTTGTCCTCTATGTCTAACCACGGGGGCATTCAGTCTTCCCTTGATCCCCAAAATGTCGGCAGCTGCCATGGCCAGAAGCTTCTGCATGCTGATATGACCACTCAACCCTGAGCAAATCCCCTAAGGATTTGTTAATTCCACTTCTATTTGATGGTGGTTTGGATGCATGAAGTCAAAACACACAGAACAAACATTGGCAAACACAAAGAATGGCAAACATCCAATCCTTGAGTAAGGCATCAGCCTCTCAGAGCAGACTGTGTGTGGGACCAAAAACATTTAAGCAGCAACTTTACTACTTCTGTCACATCCATCTTGACCTGGCTGGAAGCTACTTTGGCTCTAGAATGAAACAGATTCAGGTCAGGGTGAGGGTATGGAAAATGTGGACATTAAGTTTTTGATGGACACTGCACAGCATGGTAACCAGAGAATTATCTCACAGGCTGCATACCCCATGTGTCCCCTCTGCAGTGACAGTGACCCCTGAGCTAGCAAACATCTTTGATAAGAAGGAAATCTGCACTGAGATCTGAATCTAAGCTACCAACTTGTGCTTTGCTTTGAGCTTCTTATTTTAAAAAGTCAGATAAAGCCTTTAAAATTATAACCCTTGCTCTGTTTGTTCTTTTTTTGTTTGTTTGTTTTTTAATTAGCAAGTTGCAGAGAGCTCAGTGAATGAAAATAGCTTTGGAAATTAAGAAAATGCTTCACAGAACTACAGTATGCCAATTGTTTTAAAGGAAAAGCATGCTTTCTTTCTTGGACCCCATTTTGCCTGCTCTACAGCCTTGTTTTTAACCAGACTAAATGCTCTTGTTTCTGCAGGACTTCCTGCACACTTTCTGCAGAAAAGACATGGATGCACGCAATTGTCAATGTTAATTAAAACTCAATTACAGCCTCAAAATCTGCACCCAGTTGTGCAGCCTCTCAGCTGAGCCACAGACCCACAGCCCCTCCTCTGGCAGAGCTTGATGATATTGAGAGTGGCAACAGCTCCTTGCAGGAGTGCTGAACTTGTGCTAATGCTCTTCCCTGGTTTTCATTTAACCAGGCTCTCTCTCACAACAAAATGACAAATAAGAGCCCCAGGAACAGAGGGGATGTGCATGGACATCTAGGGAGTTCATAGTAGTGGTGCTGGTCTAAAAACTTGTCTTTTAGGTGATAAGGGCCTCTAGAGAAAATTTCCACATGCCAAAGGATTGCCATGCATGTGCATGAGGTGCACAGAGAACAGAAAGGCAGTTGACCTTCCTCGTACTTGGGAAAGGTGATTTTTCCCTCATCCACACAGGAAAGGTGATTTTTTGGGGATACACTGAAGACAGGGAGTGCTGCTCTGGAGCAACTTATTTGCCTAAGACAGTAATAGGCAATCTGCCATGTGAGACAAAAGTGTCTAAGAGCTCTCATGCTCTACCTAAAGGAAAGGCTTCCATAAGAACCCTATTCTCCATATGGGATTTTCATATGAGAAACACAAGCCTGCTCCAGAAGCTTGCATCTCACCATGCCTCAATATGATACTTTAGTGACCTCTTATGCAGTAGTAATTTCTATGGCACACATTTCCTGTAGAAGAAAAATAAGATACCTGAAAAATGGCCAACGATTGTGCTTCCATCTATCTACTTTCTTGAGCTGAAAATATGTGAGAAACTTTCCATTTCCTGAATACACAATAGACATGTTGCTAGAAGAGCTGGATCTTGATTTGAAATATGAATATAACTTTCAGACCATCAAGTCCAGGTCTCTGCTCTCTTGGAGAAGGGATCCAAGCCAGCTAAAGCAATGTACAATTGGATATGGAGCTTGACTTCCTTTTTCCTCTTGTTTCAGGACACCAAAGCTCAAAGGTGTGCCATTACTGTGAATTCTTGCACAAATAGGGGAGACTCCGGTCCCTGAGTGTTGTCACCACCATGATTACTTTGTGAAGAGGTTGTGGAAGTTTTAAATAGAGAAACAGAGAGTTGGTTGCTACTGCCAGGTTCAAATATTTAAGTATCATGGGCCACATTCCCCCAGGTCCAAACAAAATTTTCTTTAAATAACAAAGGCATTCTCTTGACTTAGGCTGTTATTATTCCTTTGATAGTATTTTCTCTGCAAGCACAAGGGCAAGAAATTTACGTTTTGTAAAAACCAAGACCCTAATCTCAGATCTTCAGAACCCACAGGTCTAAAAGTGGGTTTAGCCACCAAGGTGGCTAAAAACATCACAGGCATAGTGCTAAATAAACCTGCCTCCAAATGCTACTTCGTTTTCCAAGCTCATTGGTAACTGGACTTCTTGTCTTCTCTTTTCTTCAGCGCTTTTTTGTTTCACATACACAGCAGAAAACAGTGTTTTGGAGGGTAGCATGATAACATTCTGGCAAGTGGGTCCAGAGTCTCTTTTTCCTCTTTGAAATGCTTTAGATTATGAGATATTTTCAAGTTTAAAAACTGCCAGGGAAGGGAATTTCTTCAGAAGTGTCCTTTGAGTCAGAGATGAAAGTGGTGCCCAGCAGGTATAGGCTAGCAGTAGTCAAAGATGAACTCCCAGCAGAAGCTATGAAGTTCACTCCCTCTAGTTCTGCTGTTGTATAAGGCTACATCATTCTTTATTTCTAACCTTTTCTTTTTCTATCCAATGGCTGTACCAATAAATGTGCAAAACCTCTGCCTGTGAATCTGCATTCTTAGCCTAATTATCCTGCTGTTTATGATGTTTTCCCTGAGGACAGGAGTCAGGCTACCAGTCACTTCATGCAGTGACCCAAGCTCCATCAAGGCCCCAGGTAACACATCTGGACACCTCTGCAGAAGATGGAGCACACCCCAGGGCTGTGGGAGCAGGCACCAACTTGGACCTCAGGAAGGCAGTATTCAATTTCCATGTTTAGCAATGACCTTTTGATAAATCAGTGAGCATTTAAGATCTTCTGCCTTGATAAATCTGAGGGTTTGTGAAAGTTCATTGATAGTCTCTGGAATTACACATTAGAATGCAATGCTATGAATGCAGGAAATGTTAAGATCCTTTTGCAAAGGGGAAAAATTTACCTGGGAAGGCGGGGTAAGAGCATTCAAACATAAGAGATGCTGGTGGTGAGAGAAGTGCTTCTGAGAAACCTACTTTTATCTTCTGCAAATCTGTTTTACCATTTCGGCCCATATTCCTCATTTGCCCTCACCTCATACCACACATGTTTAATTTAAACCTGAGACAAGCCAAGGACAGAAACACAAACTCCGTGTCCATGACTCTCTCATGCCATCTCCAGCATCCCCAGGAAGGCAAATATGCAGAGGAGAGTGACATTGAGACCCCTGTTCTGGCAGAGCAAATTAAAATGTTGGTACTACAACATAAAATCAATGTTGCACATTAAAGGGTCCTTTAATGGACATCAGGGAGGAAATTACATTTTTGTCTGCCTAGATGAATTAACTTTTAGATAATAATATTTAGATATTAGTATTCCTAAACCATTTTTAACTCCCAGTCCTTTAGGATTGTTGAGGAACAAACCCCTTAGAAGCTGTTTCTAACTCCAGAAACATTTACAAAGGGGGCTGCTATAGTACCTGGAAAACTTGAGTTTGGGAGATCAAATGACCATTTTTTTTGTAGCCAATTACCAGAGCTGTGGCAGACTGAGTCTCCTGGCTCGGCTCCTGGGGTCTCAGCTATCAGTACAGTTCTCAGACAGTGGCAGTTTCATTGTGTTATTTGAGAACCTGTAACAAAATACCTTATTTCCATGCTCTCTAAGTAACTTGTACTCCATCCACCCCCTCTGTGCCTGTAGTGCAGGCAGAAACCAAAGAAGCCTGTGCTAACTCCTGCCTACCCAAACAGCAACCAACACCCCTGCATGCAAAATGCCTTAAATACACTTCTTCCAAGTTAACTAAGTGTTGCTGATGTTCTCTGATAAATAAAAGCCCTATAAACTGTTCCCAGTAGTGAATAGAGAGAAGTGCATCTGAAGCCAACTACGTTACACTGAAGTTTTATATGAAGAATATGCTGAGGCTTCATCATAAATAATTAAATACCTTTCTAAACTATTAATGCAGCTTGTTGATGGCTTCTGTTTTGCTTATGGTGTTTCAAAGCTGTTGACTGTAGGCAAGTATAGATCTTTATCTGGGATGAAAAATAGCTTTGAAAATATCAAAACACCTTTGCAGTTGAAAGTCTTTCTCCAGACAGGGACAGGAAACTGAAGTGTGCTGTCTGCAAGACAGCACTCCTAAGAAGGATCTAAAGATCAAAACAGAGTTTAGTAAAGTCACTGCAAACAAATCTATTTGGTGTTTGACCAGCTAATGTCAGCCACTTACAATACACAGAAGTTTCACTGCATAAGGCCACCATCAGAAATATGCTGAGCTAGACAGAAATTGTCTGAAGCAATAATTGACATTATTTCCAAACTAACACCAAAAGTGGTTATTCAAGGCATTCCAGAGCTGAGAAATCAGGTATGAGACTGCATTACATCACTTTTCCTTGCAGTTCCTCTCCATTTAGAAAGAGCTTAAGGGTATCAAGGCAGATGGTATCTAACAGACAAGTACTATCCCAGTTTCTGGAGGCTACCATGATGTTGCAAATTATCAGAACTGTATTTGTGAACTTGGAGAAGTGTGACAGAGGTTTTCCAATTATTCTTCTGTTCAGAAAGATTTGAGTTTTCTAATCAGCTGATGAAGGGTTGCACAGAGAATCCTGGAGTATTCCAGGCTCAACCTCCACCAAGCAGAGGGCACAAATGTCACAGCTCTCATGCCAGATTTATAAAAAATCCCTGTCTAAGCTCACTCTGCTAAGAATGATCCCACAAGCAATTTTTGTTGAGCCACATGCCCTCTGCCCCAGACAACTCCAGGCTGATGCTCAGTTAATATTTCTGTGCACTCTGGTGATGATGACAGCCTACAGTAAGTGTCCCAGTGGATTGCATTAGTGATTTCATGTCAAAATAAAAAGGTTTATATTAAAGGAAAGAGGGAAAACTAAGCTCAGAATAAAAAAAAATACTCTGCTAGCTTTTAAGTAGAGTCCCAGATGTGGAAAAGCATCCCACCTCACCCTAACCCCATGTCCTTGCCTTTGTGCTACCACAGTAAAACAACCAATTTCAAAATGCCAGCATTAAATCATCTCCTGTTGGTGCAGTAAACCTGCAGATGAGCACTGCTGACCTGTCCTACAGAACACAGGGGGCTCCTGTTAGTGCTGCTATCTGCTGGGCTGGGATTCCCATGTGCTCATGGCTGCAAGGCATTGGAATGCTGGAGCCCATCTGCTCTGATGTTTATGTTAAATGGGTTGTTCATGTAAATACCCATGTAAATAGTCAAAGTCATTATTTCCTCCTAGGAAGGTGCTCTATCTGTTCCAGTTAGAAGGGGCTGCCTCTGTTGACTCCTGCAGCCTGCCTGCAGATCTGTCATTGCAACATGATCTCCAATCAATTAGGCCACTTCAAAACAAAATGAGAATATTGAGTGTCATCGGCAGATGGTGAAGATCTGTACCAAGCAGAGAAAGTCCCTGCATATTTTTGAGGAATATGAACAAAAAGAATAAGAAGGAAAACACGAAATGTTGCTCAACTTAGGAGAAAAATCATGTTCTGCTTTGGCTGGACAGGAATAGCAGAGCAAGAAGCAGTGGTATCAGAGGGGGTGTTCTCCTGCAGCCTGAGCTGCATCACTGAGATTCCCAAAGCCTCCACTCACAAACAGAGCCTAAGGAAAATAATTAAACTCTTGAGTACTTTGCAATTCAATCCAGTTGCCATGGATAATGCACAACTTTTGCCCCACCTCATACAGCACCAATATTTTTTGGTATCATGTTGGGGCACAGCCATTTTTCTGAGTGTCTGGTCCATCTTCCAGAGAGGGCACTTTAAAAACTAGCAAAAGGCTTGCAAATTACTTTTGTATAACACTATTGGTCTGGATTCTTATCTTGGCAATTTAGCATCAAAATGTCACTGATCAAAGTGCTGGAATTCACACTAGTTTTCTTTTCTTGAGGAAGCAATATGATTAACTAGGTTATTAGAATAAAAACTTAACAGTGTATGTATTCACAACATTTTGCTCCCACTAATTAATTTCCTATTGAATACCCTGCCAGAGGATCAGCTTACTACTGAGAGAGAGATCACAGCACACAGAAGCTTAATTGGATGGGAAGTGGTCCCAGAAGGACACAACTCCCCTGCATCTTGATGTTGTGCTGGATCAAAGGCTGCCAGGGGCTGGGCAGAACTGGAACCCCGTAAATGTGGCTGCAAATGCAGTTGCCAGGCTTTGCTGGCAGCAGGGCCCTCATTGCAAGCACCAGGGCATTGGAGCACAGGAGTGTGTCCTTCATGCTGAAAAGGGTCTTCAGCCAGCTTTGCATTCCTGGAGGAGGCAGGCTTACATCTCAGCAACAGCATGGTGAGGTGCTCCACAGCCCTGTGTCCATGCTGGGATGCTGGCACACCTCAGCTGGGCCTCTGCAGGCACACCCCCAAGGCTGCCTGCCAGAGCTCTTGCTTGGGCCACTGAGAGCTGCCCCATCACACCTCAGTGTCCCCTTGTCTGTGCAGCCCTCAGCAGCAGAGGGGGAAGGCAGGGAGACCTGGGGTGGGCACCATGCCCATGACCCTCCCTCCTGGGCACACAGGGCCAGCCAGGACCTCACACTCCCTGCCAGACCATGCTGCCAGCAGCCACTGCTGGGACATGTCCCTTGTGGGCCAAAACTGGCCTTGCTGTGGCTGATGGCAGAAAGGGAAGACCAATGCAATCAGGTTCTTTTTAGCCAGCTTTGGTCAGTTAAACCAGGAATGTGACCAAAATTCATCCAACAGAAGCATCCATATGGCAATTCCTTACTGTGAGAAGTTTAATTGGCAGTTGTCATCTGCTCTCTCTTCCCTGCTTTAAGGGAAGAGTGTGAAGGATTTGGTCACAGGTCAGCATCTGTCCTGCACTGATTTTCAGGCCTGTCATGTTTTCAATACATGGTCAGTACCTCATGGACACAAATCTGTCGGCATTTTTTGGAGGACGTGGGGCACAATCCTGAGTTCTTCTGTGAGGCTAAAGGTCAATCCAGTAATGAGTAACTCAACATGCAGCTTCTCCAAATTATAATCAAAATTGAATATTGGATCATTTAAATGAAATTAATCCATCACTTCTGTTAACTGAATTGTGGTTAAATGACCTGGGGCAAATGGAGGCAGTCCATGTGGAAAACTTCTTAGCACTAGAAGCAAATTAAAAAGAAAAATGCAGATCTTCTTTAAAACAGTCTTAATTCAGTTTGTTGTAAACCTGACTCCAAGTTCTGCCAGCAGCCTGAGAATGCTGCTAAAAGGCAGTTGTACTCTCCTGCAGAAAGAAAGGGGAGCAGTTCTTCAGTTCTCCTCATTCAATACTGAGGTGAAAGGTCCTTTTCTTTACAAAAAAGTTACTAGCTCTCAGTAGACCATAATCCTCATGTTGGAGTCTTAAGGTTAATAGCCTGGGTTGGGGCATTCATCTTTTGAAGTGTCTTTCATGCTTTGATAAATCATTTCTTTCCCTCAATGCAGTACCTTTTTTCCCAGCAGCCGTTCAAAAATGAATGAAAAATCTGTGAAGGAATTGTAGACAAAAGAGAGCAGACACCTCAAACTTCCAAGGAGTTTTGAAAAGACCTACAGAAAACCCAGATGGGTGTGTGATACAACATTACAAATTTTACTAGCAGCAGTTGTAGCAGCTCACTGGAGCCTCTGAAGCATCTCACCCACTCCTCTGGATGACTCATTTCTCCCTCATCCCAAACACTGCAGCCCATCACAGTGGAAAATACTGACTTTGCAGAGCAGCATTAAGGCATGAAGAGCATGCACTCTGAAAATTCCCATGCTGTCCTTTAGCAAAAATAGACTTTACTGAAACAAACAGGGCCCAGGAGTGTGAGACTTGACATTTGAGAGATTGTTATCACACAGCACTATTGAATCTGCACTAATGCTCATCACTGGTTGTTCCTGAGTGAAATATGTGCAGATTCCTGACATCCAAGTGATTTGTTGCAGAAATCACACAGCAGAGGCTAGCAAAGGACATTATAAAAAGAATCTGGAGCATGGGTGAGGTGGGCCTCTCACATTTAACCTTGCTCAGTCTCCTGAAAAGGTGTCACAACAGGATCATGGCACATATAAGGAAGTGGGGGAATTACTGGATCCTTCCCTACTGACTTTGCTTGTGGTGCAACTAACTTCTGCCAGAGTCTTCACTGGGTGAAATATGGAAAATAAAGTAAGAGCTGGCAAACTGTGGCCTGTGTTGGCTGAACTTCCCAGGCAAAGTCAGGGAAGACACAGAGCAGTGCAGAGCAGCAGCTCATCCTGGAAGACAGGTCCATGAAGCCCCAGCCTTTAAGGAGGGAAGTGTAGGTGCAGGGACACAAGCTGTGTCACACCACCTGCATGTAGAGCTAATCAATGGCTCTCAAACATCTCAGTTTCCTTGCTGACCCCTGGATCTTGCTGCTCTGATCACCCAAGGCAGCATCCTCTGGGACCAAACCCAGCCAAGGGCTACCTCAGGTGAACATGGATAAGGCTGCACTGGTCTGGGCTCCCAGAGCCCTCTGTGGGCCCCAGCACTCTCTTGGGGGACTCAGACAGAACTTCCTCCAGGCCTGCCAGGGCCTGTGAATATCCTCAGCTCCATGAGGTGAGTCAACCATTCTGCTGGTTGACTATGTCTCACCCTTCATGCTTTTTCAGACTCTGTAACTAAGGAACTCCCAAAATGATAACCAGCGTCTCAGAGCCCAGAGAGGATGAGGGCTGAGTACCATGGCAGAGGAGGCAGCTGTAAGCACATCTTACAGCTCCACACCTCTTCAGGAGACCAGAGTGTGAGCACCAGGCAAGGTCCCTGATGATCTACAGTCTCTCAGCAAAACCTGCTGCTACTGCAAGTCCGTTTGTGAGGCAGCCAGCCTGACAGAGGATTTTTGTTCCCACTGGTTTCTCTTTTCTGCTGAGAAATGTTTTCATGACAAGAAATGCTAAGAAATATATTAATATAAAGCAAAACAGGAAGGGGGAAAAATGCAAAGACTAAGTTAAATGTGGTGTTTTCATTGTGTTTCTCAGCACCTTTTTCATATGAGCTGCCATGAAGATGGGGATACTTTCCTTTTTGCAGAAACAAGACCTCAGCTGTGGCTGAACCTGCAGTTTCGGATTAGGAGCCAGAAAACAACCTTTTCTATTTACTGGTGCAAACACATCCATGAAGTTGTGTCAGTGACCTGGCTCTGCAGAACATGTCTCATACAGTGCTTTGCATCCAGATTTGAAGCATCCCAGATTTACACGGCAACCCTGCACTTGTTGTCTGGTTAAGATCCTCACCAGAGTGAAGAGCTGAGCTAACTCCAGATCCTGCCACAGGTTCCTCACACCCTGCTGCAAATCCCTTCCTGGAAATCATCACCTGTGTATTCCAAAGTGGGCTCCAGAAAGTGAGGCTGGACCCAGGTTTCACTGCAGCTGATTTGGGACCTACACCTTTCCTCTGTCCTTCTGAGCACAGACTGAAGCTGCAGAGGGCCCATGGCAGCTTTATTGCTGCAGTAAATGCTCTTTGCAGAAACCAGGGGACACTCACCATTGGCAAATGATGTTCCACTAGAAACCAAGACCCTGGGAAAGCCACTACAGCTTCAGTGCATCCCAGCCAAGAGCTAGGATGTTTGAGACCCATTGATTGGCTCCTGCAGGTCCTTCCTGCTGCTCCAGGGGAAGCCCCACAGCAGCTCCTGGAAGAGTTAGACGAAGGTGAGAGGTGCCCAGCCCCCTGTCCTTGTCTCCTGGTGCTCCTGTGCAAAGAGAGCAACAGCTCTCAACAGCAACTCACTTCCTGCCTCCTTCAGACTGAGGAAAGCAAGGGGGATAAGAGCAAAATCTCTCTGGCAGAGCACAGTGTGTGTCGCTGCCCATGAGCTGAGCTGGCATCTCCCGTCTGCGCGCACAACACCCGCAGGTCGTTCTCAGGTCCTGTTCAGCTAACACGGACATTTCCATGGCAGCTCGAGCAGACAAACACCACAGGAAGGAAGGAAGCACATCTTTGGTTCCAGTTTCACTACATTCATAACCTTAATATCACATTAACACAGCAAGTGCATCATTGCTGTAATTGCGTTCCAGCTGCCTGAATGCTCCTCTTAATTTAGTCATGCTACTTTAGCTTTGTTGTGAGTTACAAATCATTCTTGCTCTCAAGAAGCAAATCAATTTACAGATGTTGCAAGAGATAGGATTACCCAGTAGGTTTTCTTTTTTAAACACATGGAATGTATAAACTTTATTAAATGAAAGCAATTTCTCCAGGGAAGTCCAACAGGCACTTAGACTGATGGCAGAGGGAGAAAAATTGCAAAGGTTTTTGAGCTTCAGGGAGCAGCACAGCCTCCTTGCAACTGACTTGAAGGAATTCTGCCACAAACAATACAGCAAAGCAAGAACACACGTTGTATCCTGTACCTGTGCAGGTTTTTAAATGCTCATTGATTTTTCAAGGGTACACATATTATGAATATACATATGTTATTATCAGTCCATGAAGAGTTGGCTTGTTTGAGATTGGTGGCATCTTTTTTACTCTGAGCAAGATTTCTCAATCAGTTAGAATTTTGCCATGGTTTTGACAAGGAAAGGTGACCCAATAGTTTGAGGTTAAAATTTAGTTCACTACTTTGTTACAATGATCTGTGTATGGATGAGTTATCTGGTTTATTAAATAAGAATAATGGATTAAAGCAAAACCAGTTTTTTCTGGACTACAGGCAAGCAGCCATACTCTTGTGCAGCCTTTTTCTGCTACATTTATCCCATTTCAAATCACCCCCTTGGTCATGCATTTACTGAATTACATGGTTGTGCTAGGGAATCTGCACTTTTGCCTGTATGATCGCTGTTCCTAATTAAAATAATTAGAAACAGTGTCAACAGATGGTGCTGAAGAGCAGCAGCATTGCCCTGGACTGCTGTACAATCAAAAATATTCCAGAGAACTGCAACCACTGTCACCAGCTGCTGATTACATAAACTTCCAGTGATGGGTACTTCTGGAGATAACGCACTGTTTCCAGACATCAGTACATAATAAACTTTGGTATTTCTATGAAAACATCGTAACATCTCAAATAAACATCAGCATTTCATTTTGTGCAGTAATAATATATCTCTCTAATTTTTTTAAGCCATCCTCTTGAATGCCTTCTTTGGAAGTTGTCTGTAATGCAGTCTCAAGTCATGTTGTCTGCTCCTTCGGAGTACTCTGAAGACTGTGCTACTATGATTTATGGGCATGAAGCACACATTTCACCTGTAGTGCCAGTGATCTTTCTGCCTTGCTGCACAAGCTCTGCTCCTGGTACTGACACAGGGAGGCAGGCTGGAGATGAGCTGGTGAAACAAAGTCTGTTTTGCATAGGGTGACGTCATGGGCCTCAGTTCAGTGATACTGACCCCAGGCCATACATTCAAGATGAAAATATCACAGCTGTTCCCAGCGGGCACCTTAACAATACATCAGTCTTGAAGGGCAGGGAAACCTGTTTTTAGAGGCTGTTTACTCTCAGAGAGCTCTGAGAACCATAACTTTCTTCACACTTTATATATGCAAGAGCCAGTTCATGAAAATAAAATCAATCCTCCTACTTCCAGAAAGGATGAATTCAATATTGCTTTGAGAATTTAATCAAGATTTTAAAGAAATGCTGCAACATTACTAAAACCTATACCATTTTCTGATTTAGGCTAGGATAGAGTTAATTTTCTTCCTAGTAGCTGGTACAGCTAGTAGCTATGTTTTTTACTTGTAAGCAATCAGAAGCAATATGGTGACCCGTGTTGTACAAGAAATCAGGTTTTTCCTTCTGGGTCTTTTCTGTAAAATCTATAACTTTCAGTCTTGAATGCTCTTATGCAAGAGAAAAATTAAATTGTATCAGGAGAGAAGATACATTTCAGATGCCACTACACACAAAACCTTGTAGAATCAGCCACAGGCTTCCCATAGCTGCTAAGAAAATATCTCTGTGCCTCTTTTATCTCTCACATAAATCAAAAAAAGGTGCAGTTTGTATAGCCCCTTACTACAGATACCAATGTCCATAAGAATGGGACATTGCACTTGTCTGGGATCTCTCTGTTTGGCTTGACTCCACTCATAAAAAGCAAACTCAATAAATAAATATTGGCATCTCCACAGGAGAGCTGAATTTCTCCTTCCAAGGACTGCAAAGAGAGAACTCGAGAGGGTGAGGTTCCAGTACCTTGGATGCTGTTTATCTAATGAATATATTTTTAGGTGTAGCCTCAAGTTAAACGTTAAATCTCCAACATCACAGCTCATTGGATTCTCATCAGGTAGAACACTGAAATTGCCAGAAGGCTGTATTTTGGTGAAAGACCAAACCAGTCACAGGATCCTTCACTGCATTTTCTGGAATCTCTGTCTGCTTGCTCAAAATTGTTCATGATTGATCACAGAGCATGTGCAGTTTCTCTCTGTCAAACCTCCTAAATTGATTGAAATAGATTGTTCCAAGACAAGCATATATATAACACAATGAAATATCCCACAATAAATAGTGTGAATGAATGGTGCTGACAAGAACCGATGTACTTGTTCCAGACATCACATCATACAGAACTGAGTATGTGCGACCTAAAAAAGGTCAAAAACCTTAAAATAGCTGATGTCCACAAGCCCATCCTCCCCCTCAAGCTCTAGAGATGTTAGGACTCAATTAGTGCCACACTAATTTCTTACTTCCCAACACACCGTGACATTTTGATGCCAGATAACTTTTGCTGTTTTGTAACCAAACCTTGGAGGAAGGCTGGATGTCACACATTTTTATTTGGATTCTTGTGTTTAATGCAAGTGACAGATGGATTTATTTTTTTTCTCCAGCTTATTCCAATATTCCAGAAAGATTTATGTTAAAGACTGACCTTGTCTCAGAAGTACCAGAGGATCTGGCATATGAGATTCCTTAACCAAACATTTGTTTCCCCATGAGCAATACCTGTGTCACTTGTGCTCTGAAGCAATGCATCTTTCTTCAACAGCCTGCACCCACTTCCTTCTCATTCATGGGACAGACAGCAAGGATGACTGATATATCTGGCCCCCTCCCACACAAAGCAGGTTCAAGGGGCCAGCATCCCGTGCTGAGGACTCTGCAAGGTCAGGCTTCAAGTACCTCACATGCCCAGAGCCTGGACCACACCATGGTTTGTGATGCAGAACTCTTCTGCAAGGCAACTTTGCCTCCTCTCCACCCAGACAGCCATTCCACAGGGATGCAGTAGAAATTTAAGGTGATGAAAGGCAGGACACCAGGTGTGCATGACCACCAGTGTGTGGCTGGCCACTGTCCCAGGCTGCCAGAGGTGCCTGCATCCAGCAGGATCACAAGGAGATAAATGGGAGCCATCATGAGGATGGCAAGAGCACAGTCATCTGATTGGATTGACAAAAAATATCAACCTTGTCCTCACTGAGAGCTTGAAAGACCTTCTTGGTAGCATTAGCACATGTGAATCTCAGCTACCCCACAATATTCCAGGAAATCTTTTACATGGCGTAAAATCACAGCATACAAAATTAAATCACAGTCTGTATCTGTGAAACGGTTTTAAAGTTTTCAACTCAGAATATAAGTGTCAAATCACTAAGGTGTCCCAATGTCCATGCTGGGGAATCTAAGCTGCCCCACACTGCTCCCTTCTCCTTGCAGAAGTCCTCTCTGGTCCAATTTGCTTGAATCAGATTCCAACCTCTCATTAGAGTCAGATTTTAAAAGCCTTGGAAGAAAAACTCCAGGCTGTGGATTTTAAAACATCCAAGCCATGTTTTACACAATTTTGGTATTTCAGTGGTCTATATGCCAGAAGATGAGCTGCTGCCTGAGCACTCTCACCACACCACAAGATGATCCCGTGTTTTGAAGACCGGCCAAAGCCTGAGCCAATACATACTCCTATGCTCTTTCTGATAAAATCTACATTATGTTACACTGATCTGTGTTCTGATGTTACTACCACATAATTTTATAAAATAAATACCGTCCCCCCTCAAAAAGAGCATTCTACATGAGAGAGGACCCAAATGCTTTCCATAAAACAGCACCTGTTCACACTTCTGTGCATGAATGACACAGTGAAAAAGCAACAACTGTTGCTGTAGTATTTGTTGAACCTTTGTTTTCCTTTTGTAAATAACAATCAGGTAAGATTTTTCCAGGAAAATATTGCTTGAATAAACTACACCAGAAGCACAAACCCACTCAGTGTCATTTGATCACCAGTATCTTCAGAAAATGTCGTATTTCCTTCTAGAGCAAAGTTTAGCCAGTAAAAGGTTTATTTAGTTGGCAAAATTAATGAAAACAATTTTGAGCAGTAAGAAATCCTAGCTTAAAAAATAAGCAAACCAAGACCAAGTGTCCAGCTGCTGAATACTTTATTCTTTTTTTACTTCATACACCTGAGCTCTTAAGGCTTGTACAAAATATAAAATAAAACAAAACCCCAGTATGGTTTTACCGATCTTAAAACTGCAGCCTTGTATTTTTTCGCCATTTATTGTAAATATAAAGAGGGGTATGAAAATTGCTAGTGTATCTACTGGAAGCACCTACCCTTTTGGATATTATGTCATTATTGTTGCCATGAGAGTTGGCTTCGTTGATTCAATTTTTTGAAGAAATGCCAATTTTATTACAACTCTTTCAGCAGAAATGTGTCCCATTTCAGGGAGAAATTCACTGAGAAGTGAACTTCTGTTAAAACCTCATCCAGAAAAAAACCCACTTTCAGTTCTACTGAAGAGAGGAAGAGCCTGCCTTTGCCTCCCCCACAGCTAATAGGAATGCACCAAACAAAAGGCCACAGAGAGAAACAGGAAGAATTATAAAAACACATACTCAAACTTCCCATACTAGCAAAATTCAAAATAAAATACAAATTGCAGCCCCAGTGGTGACAGGGACTGCAGCAATATGAAGAGACGAACATTTGGGTGGAATATAGGCAGCCAATCCTTCCACTGGCAAATCCTTCCATCCTTCCTTCCAGAGGAAAGAAGTCCACTGGCACGTAGAAGGTGTGTGAATATACCGTGGCTTGCTGAACCAGGTCCTGGGAGAAGCTGAGCAGCTTTTGCAAGATGCTGTCTGAGGGCACCCTTGCACCAAGGGGTGGAAATCATGAAGCTCTCAGACAGCATCATGCAGAATTAGGTCCCTAATGCAATATAAAACATATTTGTTCCCCATTAAGTGACCTGGGAGCTTGCTTTGGCTTAGTTTTTTTCCCCAAGCATTTGTTGTTAAGTTAATTAAGCATTTAAAAATAACAGTCTCTCACTTTCCAGAGACTCCACATAAATACTAATCTGTCTTCATCTAAAGGCCAGATTTTCTGCAAGGGCAAATCAATACAGTTTCACTGATTGAGGATCTGGCCTTAAAAGTCTATCAAGTGCATTAAACCCAGCACAGTATGACATGTGCCTTGGCAGTAGGACAGTTCTCTGGATTAATATTTGAGGGAAATTTGGCAATTAAAAAAAAAATCTCTGTTTTGAAGTGCTGCCATTCCTTTAATTGGTGCTGAGCACCACAGTTTCTCCCCTGGAGAACTGCACAGCCACGGCTGGGCTTTCGCCGTCGTTCTCCTCCAGCTTCAGGGCCGCGTTGTCCAGGCCGGCGTGGCCAGGCTGCGGCACGGCCGTGGGCTCTGCCGTGGGAGCGGCGCAGTACAACGTGAAGCCCACCATGATGATAACAAAGGACACGATGTAGAGACCTGAAAACTGGCAGAGGAGAAAAAGAGATGCATTAAGTCTCGCCTGATGTAAGAACATGCCGCATGTAAGAACACAACGTTGCCTTGTTTCAATAATGTGAAAGCTACCCTTCCTTGTAAAAATTATTTTAATGAGGATTATCACCATTTAGCTGGATTCAGGTCTGAAAACCAGAATTCAACAGCTCTATTTACTCAAAGACTTGGGCCACTGACTGATTTTCTCTGCACTTCGTTCTCAAGACTGTTGGACAGGGAGTTTCCTTGGGTCTACATGCAAGAATCTTAACAGAGAGAACAAATGGGTGTAAACACAGACATACTGAATGAAAGCTGTTTACTCACAGGAATACTGAAACACTCTACCCCTATGAGAATTCTGATCAGGCATATGCAAGTATTTCAAGTTCTGGCCAAGATAAATCTCCGTGCTATTGCAAGCCACCAGGTTAGTTCTCTGCACAGATCTCTAGCCATCTGCAGGGCTAGATGAGTGTTATTGCTGGATCAAAACCAGTTTGCTCTTTACACCCAACAGGTCCTTGAGGGGACAGAGGCTGGGGCTCCTTTTCCAAGATTGGCATTTGCAAGCTGTGAAGAGTAGTGAGAGCTAAAGAGTACAAATTGCAGAGGTACATCAGACACTCTGTTGTTCACTTGCCTGTTAAAATTCCAGTAATTGCCAAGATTCATCCACCTTGACAGAAAGACAAATACTTTATAACACCAAATTCAATAATACCAGGTGTTGAAGTTATCCACAGAAAGGAACATTTTTCAGAAGGTTTATTAAAATCCTCCATATTTTGTCAAACCACACTGATTAAATACTAGGAGGAAGGACCAGCATATCCTACACACCTCTATCAATATCCTCTAACTTCCTTAGCTTCCTTAGACATGCTTGAAAAATATGTTCTAGTTTATCAGGATGAAATTAATGGTAGGACCTAGACAGTGGACCCTCCTCCAAAAAAGACTAAGGCATCTAGAATTTAGGCACTGCAATTCCTAGCTGGCAGTCACTTGGCTTGGAAACTCTTGGATGGCAGCACACAAAAAAAAAAGCAGACTGAAAGAGGCAGCAGGATCACCCATGGTCACACCTCCCACTGACCTGTTCCCAGCAAATGGGCAGAGCCTGGGGCTGTATCCAACCACCTGCACAAATTCTCCAGCCCAAGGCCCTGAGTGAGCATGTGCCTATGTACAAGGACCTGTGGCTGGGCAGTCACAGGAACTGCAGGAACTGGAACTGTTGGAACTGCAGATCCCTCACAGCACAGTGCCCACAAGGCTGGAAGTGTCTCTGATCCTGATGAGTCAATTCCTCCAGGAGTAGATACAGTCACCAAGGCAGGGTGCCAAAGCTGTCACAGTGTAGCTGTGACTCAAGTCCTGCCTGTACTTTTACATTTATTGACACAGGTGAACATCACCCATGCTGCCCTATCAGACCTACACTCTTTTTTTTTTCCCCTTTTGAGGAGAACTTGGTGGTTTTTTCTTTCTTTCTTTTTTTTTTAATTTCAAATATTGCAACAACTTGATTGTTTCAGACACTGATTTCAGTCATACCTTGTGCAGCTGATATCCTCATTCCCACTGCTGAGCCTAGAGAGTACTTTAAATGTTACTGGAGGACTGTATCTCCATCTAGTGTCTGTAATGTATACTTCCTTCTACAGTGCTTTATACAGCTAATGCATGAGATCTTTCTCAACATCTCCTGAGGGATTACAGGTATCTATATAATGAGTTCATTAGCAAGCACAGCAAGGATTCATTATGGAGTAAAAGGAAAAAATAAAAAAGAGTTCAAAGCCAGCATGAAAAATTCACATTTCACTTGAAACAGACAAGGCTGGGGCCAAAAAGTTAACTGCATTAGCAAAACACTGTGCACATATCAAAACTTCATCAATTCCTGGGCCTGGTTTCTGCTGCAGCCACTGACTGTGGTTCTTCTGTTTGTTTGTTTCAGAGCAGGCTCAGACCTTGGCAATTCAGAGCTCTCCATGGCTCTCTCCACTCTACAGCCCAGCCAAGCCTCCAGCTGCCTTTTGTGAACATCATCTGATAATGGGGAATACTAATTAATAGGGAATAATAATTTCCTGTATTTTTTGTTTTTAGATTCCTGTATCCAGAGTGCTTATTAATCCAGCAAACATCCTACTTGGTTCCTTTGCCCCATAGGTAAAGAAGCTATATGGTTAACTTGGCAATAAGATTTTCTACTGCTAAGAGCCATGTCAAAATTAGGCTCTCAGTTCATGGTTATCTCAGATAACAGATGAGATAATAACTTATCTCAGATCCTCTGATCACTAAAGATGTGGCATTACTATTGCTCCCCTTTTTGTTACTTCATTGTTTCTAATCCCAGATCCAAGTTCCTGTTTCAATAAATATCTGAAGTTCTCTCAACATGATCTCAAAGTCTTCATCTGTTCATTTCTCCTTTTGGTACCAGATTACCTCACTGTTAGAAATTATGAGATGACCTGCTCCCAGAAAAACCTCTTCCCAAAATAAGCTAAAAACGCGAAAAATAAAAATTTAATATATCCCTTCCAAAGCTCTTCTTCCTATTCACTATAATGAATATAAATTTATAATCACTTCTTGAGTTAAGCTATCTGGGTGCCAAAATCCACATTTGGAAGTGACTCAGAAAGGATTTAATTGTTAGACCATAAGTATGCTTTGCTTCCTGTATTCATTTTTAATAGATGCTTTGTAGTTTGGAGCAAAGTCTGGAACCCAAAACAGGGAGGAAAACTGAGCTAAGAGACTCTTGAAAAGGAAAATCTAGCTGCTGTCAGACCCTACCATTACCAGACTCAGCTCTGCCTTCATTTTCAGAAAACAAATCTGACCTAAAAGCTTCTGGCTGAAGAGAAAGCAACCACATGGAATAATACAAATTAAGCTCCTAAGCAAAGTTCACAAGCTTCTCACTCTCACAAGCCCTTCCAGTCACTGAGTTGCTGACTCAATTACTCCAATTACTTTAATGAACTAGGTTCTCACAAGTGATTCTGGATTGAAAGTGGAGGGTGGAATGAAATCCTTTCAGCACTGTCATTTAGCTTGAGTAGACCCTGCCAAAAATATTTTAGAGCACAATAGAAGTAACTGCCTTTTGGAGAGTGTAGAGAATAATATATTTATCTGTATTTTTTCAGATCCTTTCGTTTCTCCTTAGCAGCAGCCCTAAGAGAGCTTGATTCTCATCGCAAAATGTTAGTAATGAACAGATTAAACTTCTGAAAGAAAGTATTATTTTCTGAAAATCAAACCAGTCCTCTTCCAGACACCAAATGCCTTTCAGGAAAGGGAGATTCAAACCCTCTCCTTTGACACTTGGGAGTAATGAACCAGATCTAACATAGAATTCCACAAAGGGCTTTCAGTGGGAACTCTATTATTGTTACACCTCAGGAAATTATTTACTGTCTCTTAACTTATCCCTTCAAGTGTGAAATGGTTTGAAAGTGGCTCTCTGGCTAATGGTGCAAGGCTCTGCCATTAACTGACATGACTCCTCCTGACTGACACCTGCCAACAATGAATGACAAAAACTGCAGAAATGTGCAGGTGCAAACAGCTGTTCTGGGGCTTTTAAGAACATTACACTTCATTCATAATTTTGGAGTAGAAACATAACTGAAGGAATGTGAAAGTGGAGGAATGAATGTACTCACCTTGTAAAAAAACAGGTAAAGCCCAAGGAAGAGACTGTAGAGATCTGAAGTCAGAATTGCCAGGTTGACGGAGGTTGCGCTGCTAACTTTAATCACAACTGGCATGAAGCTGTACAGCCCAAACATGCACAGGGCAAAGGCTGTGAACAGTAGTGCTGCAAAACAAGGTGACACCTTACACCTCAGGCACAGAACATGATTTTATAGAGCACTGATATCCTTCAGATGCCTTAAAACTATGCATTTCTATCTCCTAAAAGATATGGGAATGGACATGCAAGAGAAGCATGAAGGACTATCTTATATTGCAAGAATAACTCTACCTTCAAGAAAGTATAGAAGATATATATATATGTATATATACAAGATGTATATATATATATAGATGTAGATGTATATATACAAGAAAGTTCTTGTTCATTCCTACATAACATAAGAGCTGACTGAAGAAATTTAGAGCCACGCTTCTTGATAACATTTAGTTCTGTTCAGGTCAAAATGTGTCAAATTTTTCCTGTACTTCATTTAGGAAGGACAACAGAAGAGTGTTCTTGTGATGTTTCAACAACAAACATGTCAGTAATTAAACAGGTTTCATTTTTTACTTGTTTCAATTTATTTTGAAAAAATATTTCAAGTACTATGTAAAATGCAAAACCTGTTTTAATGTTCAATCCTGCAGACCCTCTCTCTTTGCTGAGCTGCAAAGTTTGAAGAAAATAAACTTGTGAAATACAGTATTCATGCTGCTTGTAATTCAGAGAAAGAAAAGCCCCACCATTCAAAGTCTAAATGATTATAATTTTCCAGTGTTCTGTAACATGCACATTATTTTGTCATACACATACCAATTTTCCAGTTCCACTGAATTTTCATTATCTCTTTATGTTCCACAATGGCTCTAGAGTTAGAGAAAAGATATAATATAGTAAAAAGGAAAAAATCATACTAAAATAGAGAATTTAATTACCAAATATATAAGAAACTTTTCATCTATAAGCCATTCATTTTTTTGTTTCAAATTTTACTGAATGACACTAGCTCAAACATCTAACAAGCATGAAAAAAGACATAAAAATTAAAGTGCCTGAAAGTCAAGAGCACTGTTATTTAATTTTTATGCCTTCTTCACAGGCGTTTTAATCCTTCAGCAATTCAGTTTTATTTGATATACCATTTGAGGAAATTATTAACTATAATGATGAGAAATGAGGACTATATAATTCATTAGACAGACTAAAGTGCATCTGGGCTGTTACTCAAATGTGGTTATTTGTAAGAGTATACATGGCTTCATTTTAAACTTGAGTTTATTATGGAAGATCTCCTGCTAACAATTATCTCCTAATCTTTTCCACAGAGAAAATTCTTTAAGAAATACAGTCCTATGAACAGTCCTCAGCATACTGAGTGTCCTCCCAAACATCAACAAAATAAAAAATACAGCCAAGTATCCTATGTGTTCAACTGCAGGAGTTTAGCTTTAGAACTGCTGCAATAGGAGTAATGCAAATAAAAAGGATATAAAACAGATGCTGATCAGCAACAAAAATCAATTCAAGTGGAAGGACTCCCATACAGGCCACATACGGATGCAACAAAGAATTTAATAACATCATTTCAGGGTATACAAGCAATCATCTGTAGTATATTCTTAATTAGTTTTAAAATAAATATTAGATCCTTACAGCTGTAGACCGCTGATAATAGTCCCAAACAAGCCCACCATTCCTAGAAACTCCACTCTGCTCAGATTTTTCACAATGTATTCCTCACCCACATTAGAAATGGCATACAAAGAAGCAGCAAGAAGCACTAAGACATCTCCAATCACCACGTCACTACCTGTACAGAAATATTAATCCACAATAAGGGTAATGCCACAAATACTTTTTAACTTTCCTTAAAAAAGCAAGCAAATTTATCTTGAACATCTCTATCTTCCTAGCTCATTCCAGGGGAAGGGGGAAGGAAGCCCTTCCTGTGTGTGCAGAGGAGTGTCTGAGCACAGACTCTGCTGCCTGCTCACCTCACCCTGCAGTGTGGAGTGAGCTAAACCCAGATTTACATCTCATCCCAGCCAAGACCCTGCTGTATCATCTGATCCAATCCTATTTCTGCTGACCTCAGGCCCTGCAAGGAATTGAGCAATCCCAGTTAGAGATGCTCTCTGCATTTCAGGAATATTGTCCCCACTTTCGCAGTAAGGCCTGATTCAGGGCTTGCTAAAATCAGCCTATTGATTTTGGAGTGACCTGGACTCAGCTTCAGGTTTAGGACATGTCCTAAGTGGGCACTGCAGAGGGGTGGTACCGTGTGTCCTGCTGCAATGTATTTATACTGCAAATGGGACTCCCTGTGCTACCATCACTCACCATTTAATGTCTGTGCTTCAGCTAAATAGCAAGAGGATCACTGCTGTTCAAATCCTTCGATTGGTTTAAAATTTCCTTCCCTAAGCAATCACTAAGAAAATATGTCTAAAATATGAGGGTAAGCAGCAGTAAGGATCCCCAAGTCAGCAAATAAAGCACAACTTCCTAATGTCTCAGGGGAATATTCTTCTCCCTCCAAGATACTTGTACCACATAGCAGTAAAGCTGAACTTCAGTTTGTCCTGTCTTACCTACAGTAAGACCCCAAAATAACAGCACACATTCTTATCTCCATGCTGCCTGATGAAGGCAATGCCCTGAAATTTACCTTCTCTCATAGCCTGTGGCTCTGAAAATTCAAAATTCTTATTCCAAATAAGATTGCTATGATAGGGGTTGATTTAGGCATCTGTCACAGAGAAGACAAGACCTGTCCTTATCTGCACCCTGCGGGCTCCTGGCCCCAGAGCCCAACCTCCCTCACAGAGGTCCCAGGAGAAGTCAGCTGCGGTGAGCAACTTTTTATGTGTTACTTGTACCCAGAGAGAATTGCAAATCAGAAAAGTCTGGCTGCCAGCAGGTTGATACTGTATAAACAAGACAAGGTTTGCAGGCATAGGCCACTTCTTCTATTAAACCATCTCTCATGACAGTCAAAGTGACCAAGCTTTAGGGAATGAGACTTTTTATCACACTGTCTAATGAACAGCAGCAAAGTTTAAACTTAACACAAGTGGGTTTTTTTTTAAGGTGGTAGAAGTTTCCAAACATACAAGCAAAGAAATTCCACAGCTCCCCATAAAATCAACATCTCCTCTTCCCAGACAAGAAATAAAAACAGCAATATCTTCTCTTTTAAAACAGAACTGTATCTGCTACTATTTCTGCTTTACAAGTTCCTGTCCACAGCAGGAACCATCTCTTTGCTCTTCCCCCCCCACAATAAAGGACTCCTTACCTTCACCTTCCTCCCTCCCTGCCAAAATGTCTGCACCCACCATTGTTGCCACACCCAGCAAACAGATGGCAACAGCAACAAAATGTATCAGCTTGTATCTTGCTCGGAGAAGGAACCAGGACAAAGCCATCAGCATGGGAATCCCAAAACAGTCCAGGAGCTGTGCGTACAGAAAAATTGTTTGAGTTAGAAACCCACCCCAAATCTGGACTGCAACATCCTGAAAACAAATGCACAGGATCTTCCTTCCAATCATCAGATGTTAAGGAAACCTGCAAAGCAGCCCCAGTAGAAGAGAGGGATGAGACCCATATTTCACCATTAAAAGCATTTTGCAAGTGAAGGAGGAGCTGGAACAGGGGTCCACTATCTCTTGGTAGGAAAGCACTGATTTAGAAACTCTTCTAAATGATGGATCTAATCAATCTTCGCAGCTTCACAAACAAATGCTAAGGTGCTGCTCTGAAACAGCATTGCTCCCCGGGGCTCCATGTACACAAAGCAAAAATATGGAACTATTGATGGGTACAAGTAATCTAATTTTACATTGATGTGACTGTGACAAGGACTTGACCCTGGAGCTTTGGGTTTGATGCTCTGCCTTATCTTTCCTTTCTTTATTTTTTCTGTATAAGTTTCTATGTATCTTTGCTTTGCTGTTAGACCCACCCATAGAATCACAGAACTGCTTGGATTGGAAGAGATCTTAAAGTTCATCTAGTTCCAACCCTCCTGCCATGGGTAGGGACACCTTCCACTCAACCACTCCAACCTGGCCTTGGACACTTCCAAGGATCTTCTACCTATTCCCCTTTAGGACAGGAAGCAGCAAGACTTAGCTGTGTACTTAATACAGAAGAAGATACACTGCAGCATAAGATGGGCATATTGTTCTAAAATAATCAAATACCATCAATACCACTGTGCTAATCATAATTG
The DNA here is from genome assembly GCF_012460135.2 of Molothrus ater. Taxonomy (NCBI): domain Eukaryota; kingdom Metazoa; phylum Chordata; class Aves; order Passeriformes; family Icteridae; genus Molothrus; species Molothrus ater. Next base: position 74,100,635 of record NC_050479.2, on the reverse strand, counting down.
GTTTAATGTTTAATTCAACAAAATAGGTTTTGTTTCTGAATTTGTGAAAGGAAAGAAAAGGTGTATTTCCTGACCTGTCTCATTAGAGTGCCACATAAGGGAACAGCCTACAGCAGAACATACAGTCAACTTCCCAAAGATTCATGAGAAATTACTCTCAAATGTCAACCCTTAAAACCTGGCCTCTTGAAGCCCCAACAAAATATCCAGATCAGTAGGAGTGGGGTATAATCCCTGCAATCATGACAAGAGCTCTTAGTTCTTAATGTTTATTTCCAGACTCTGCCTGCCTCAGTGCACCACTGCAGTTAACTTCTGTGCTGTGCCATTTCCCCAAGGGCTTCAACCAAACTTGTTAACGTTTTGATGATAAGTCTGGTTCTACTTATTCATAACTATACATAGTAAAGTCTTAGAAGCATAGTGCTAAGAGCAGCTATTAAAGATTAAATCCTAACAGTGCCTCTAATCCTTCCATCTATTTGTCTTTGCTCCTTGGATTGCCTCCAGCTTGTCCAGTTTGTAAAGTCTATGAAGTGTAAAAGTACTTCTTCAGGCCATATTATGAGACATTACAACTACCTAAGTCTCAGTATGTGATACCAAGTATTTCAATACAACTTTACACCATGGAAAATATCACACTGTGACCTTCTATCTTGTCACAGGTCTTGTTCTCTATCTCACCTTTAGTCTAGACTTGTGAAAACCTCTAAAATTTCCTTCAAATTTGATTGTTTTGACTAGTATCAAACAACAAGAAAGACTACAAGCATTAGAAAGCAAGATTTTTACCCCTCTGGTGGTATATCTACCAGAGGGGTAAAAATAGACATAACTCTTCTACTAATAAGTAAGCTTTCACTCCCATTAACTGAGATGTTAGCATGTAGCCTTCCAACCTCCAAACAATTTTTCAACCTAAACAGAAAAAGTAGAAACCCTTTAAAAAACATCTTAATTAGGATATGAGAGTAGTACATAATGAGCCAGAAGCTCCTTCAGTAATGCAAGATGGGGAATTGCTGCATCCAGACCAAGAACACACTGGAGAACCACAGCACCATGGTTAGAGGACTTGCAGCCAGGGCACAGAGGCACCAAATGATGAAGAACACACTCTGGTAATCTGTTCCAGGAGACAATTACCCTCAATTACAGACAGATGAAATCAGATTTCCATCTACTGGATCTTACCTTCCCTTCATCTAGTACATTACAGAGCTCTTCTGTACAGGATCAAGATCAAAGAAGTGCAAAGCAGATGTAATACCACAATAAATTGTGTCAATGGAACCAATTAAAAAATAAAGTTTATTTATTGAGGTTTTACAACATTTACAGCAGTACTGTGGTGCTGACTACTATTTCCAGTACAGCCTCTTCAAACTCTCTATTCAATTCTAGCCTGTATTTTATTTTTAACAAGGGGGGGAGAGGGAATCAGATAACCTGGTGATTTGATTTACAAATGTTTTGACTCAAGGCACGCTTTGGCCACAATGTTTATAGGAGGTTTTAAAAGTAGGGTAAATTATTAAAAGACGTTTTAATATAATGGTTAATAAATTATCATAGACAGTTGGAGGTCATTGGTTTGCTTATAATTGCCAGCTTCGGACAGCTTTGTAAGCAAGAATGCTCAACTGCTCATCCTGCTCATTCCCCACAAGGCTCCCCAAGGGTAGCCTCCAGCTGAGCCCCAGGGGTTCATCCTTTATTTTCTCCTACTGAGGCTGGAACTCTTCCATCAGCTGACAATCTGTCAATAGTTGCCTGAAAAACATTTCTGTCTGAATTATCTACAGAGCAAAAGGTAAATGTGCCCAATAACACGTTAAAAACATCAAACCACAGCTATACTGCTTGTTTTTTGATATAAATCACATAATTGTTAATAATTTTTTGATACAAATCACATAATTGTTATCACAGAATATCCTGAGTTGAACGGACCTATCAGAATCTTTAAGTCCAATTCCTGGCCATGCACAGGACACCACAAGAGTCCCACCATGTGCCTGTTGTCCAAATGCTTCTCGAACTCTGTCAGGCTTGGTGCTGTGACCACTTCCCTTAGCAGCCTGTTCCAGTGCCCAACCACCCTCTGGGGGAAGAACCTTTTTCTGATATCCAATTTCAACCTCTCCCAATTCAGCTCCATGCCATAACAGGCGGTCAAACTGCAGCACAGTCAAGTCCTGCCATAGGGAAAAAAGGACGCTGGCAGCAAGGAGTAGCCTGGCACTGCCTCAGCCACAGCCAAACAGTTCAGTTGTGGACCAAAGTCTTTGTCTGTATTTACCAAGAAACGAGAGCTGTCATCCCACTGTTATCACCCTAAAAATCTCCAAACCACTCCTGTAAAATGCTGGTATTTGAGAACTCAAGGGAAACCAGTTCTGCTTGTGTGTGCGTGTGTGAGAAAATACATGGAAGTTCCTTGCTGAGCTGAAAAAAATTTATCTTTGAAGCTATGTTTCATGGTGGTGAGTGAAGCTCCAGCCAGACAGCATTTTAACAATGATTACACTGCTTTTGGGAAGGTGCCATAAACCCCTGTGTTGTTTTTATGGTCCCTGGGAATCCACTCACAGTCAGTACTGCAGACAGGCCATCAGGCTGGGTGCACTGAACCACAGGTACTGATGTAGCTGCAAAATCGCTTGCCAAAAACAAAAAGAAAATGCCTTGCACTAGAACAAATCACAGGCTTCTGCTGTATGTTTTTTTTTCACTGTATCTCATTTCTGACAATGGAGAGAAACTGGCGACTTCAGAGAATGTGCAAGAAACCTCAGGGCAATTGCAAAAAAATTGCAATTACTGAACTGATCAGTCGCAAGGTTACCAAAAGTGAAAAAGGCTTAGAAAAAGCTTGAGCTTTTTGGACAGGACAATCTATTATATATATATATATATTCTTTCTTAATTTCTATGAAAGAAATCATGGGAATAGCTTTACTATTTCTGAGAACTTGGATCAAAGTCCTGGCTTCTTCAGCTGTAAACTATAAGGTCAAACAGTGTCTAACTTACCAGCTTAACTTAATCTTGAGACTGAAACAAGTCACTCTTAAAACTTTGATTTCTTAGGCATTATTTGTAAGGAGATTAAAGACCTAATGAGTCATAACACATAAGTATGAAGTAGAAATGTGACAAAACAACCCAAGAGACACAATCGATCTTCAGTAGTGCAATGAAAATTTACTGCAATTCTCTAAAGGGAGCCCAGACTGCAGGAGTTTATTGCTTTACAGGTAATTCTCTTAAACATTAACCCCTATTACTTTGACTCTGTAAAACACTGACTCCTTTCCAGCTAACAACCAAGTCTTCATGTTACTATTTTTTTTTATTCAGGTACGTGGGGCCATGACCCCAGCCACCAATCCCCACCACTGGTAACAGCAGGCATGAACTGGCACAACATGGACACACTCCCTACTCCACACTCACACAGTGAGTTAACTTGGGCCTGACACAGCTCACTAACAGTACAGCCAAAGGCAGGGTTTACTCCCACTTTGCTCAGTGTTCTGAGTTAGTTTGTTCAAGGAAACTGTCCCTGCAAGCTCAGGAGACTGAAGGAGGAAAGCACTGACTCTTCCAGCAGCTTTTGTCTGCGCAGTGTGACAAAGAAACCCCAGCTTTAGCCCTTCTGTTTACAGAGCATTTTCAGAACACAATATTTATCCTAAAGCAGCAATGCAGAATCAAGCACTGGTGTTGGAGAGGATGTCTACTATTACTTTATTTATGCTGAACTTCCTTCCACCTCTTTCAGAGAGGGCCCTGAACTGCCACATTCAAAAGCCACAAGGCTGGTACCCCCCTGTATGGGCAGCAACACCACATTCAGTGTGTCTCACAGGTGGGGTTGCATCTCACAATGCCTCCTGTAGCTTCTAGGAGTAGGCAAAAGATCCACCTCACTGTCATCAGCAAGAACCTGCACTGAGTGACTGAATGTGGTCATAAATCTTTATTTTGTGTCAGGAGAAAAAACTGAGTGGCTGTCAGCAAACTCTTAGAAGTGCTTTTATCAAAATAATTAGGGTTCAACTCAAGAGCTGGCACAGCTCTACCAGCCAATCTTCTCTGCTTCCTGGAAAGGTTATTCATGATACAGGATGCTCTTCCCTGTACTGCAGAGAGAAAATAGATGCTGGAAAGTTCTTTTCAGGCTTAAATAGCTTCCATGTCTGTCCTATGAATCTCATTTTAGAAACCAGTCCAAAACTGTAATAAAAGCAACAGCTCAAAAAGAGAGATTGGTCCTTACCTGCACACTTGTGAGGTTTGTGTATTGGTAGGCTTTTACAATCGTGTAATTGGCTTCAACATCAGCCAGTCCCACAATAATATATTTCCACCACCTCTGCTTCAAAATCTGACAGAGACTGTCACTGCCTGTTTAGAAGAAAGCAGCAATCAATATGTATTTCTTTCCAACCAAACATTGCACAGGAATTTTGCTTTTTAGAAGCATAAATAATACCAAGATTGACTTTGCCTGTCCCTACTTAAGATACAATAACAGGAAACACAGCCTGGGAGGAGACAATGCAAATGCTGAAAAGCACAGAAATTCTTCTACATGAAACAAAACACAGCAAGACTAGAGTTGTCTAAAGAGTAAATTAATAATAATAGGAGGAATACTAAATAGCCTCTGGTAACAAAGCCTGTTAAAACAAAACTTATTTTTCCTAATATAACATATGATTTCAAACCACAGAGCACAAAACTCTAAACAGATATGACATTACATCAAATTAAATGCACATTTAACCTGTGAAATTAACTTCCATCTGTTGCTATAAAGCAGGAACTTCAAAAACTAGTAGGAGTATTGAGGTCTTAATTTTCGAATTCTGAAAGGAAAATGTAGAGAGAAAAAAAAAGATGAACGATAATCTCCCATCCTGTATTTCACATACCAGTCTTAAATACCAGCATTGTTGTATAAACCAGAAGCAGCAAACTATAGTTGATGAAACTTTGCAACATTGGAGTATTCACATGGAATTTGTCTGCCAGGTACTGGCTTGTAACAGCAGTCCCACAGATAAACAAGGAGAGCATCTGGCCCAGAATTACAGTTTTCCAAATATGCCTGTGAACATAAAAGACAAAACAGTAAGCTTAGAATTAAACATTCACGTTTCTAATAAAATATTTTCTAGTTTTACAGGAAAAATGACTTTTTTTTAGACTGACACTTTTTTTCTTTTTTCCTACTCCCTACCAATGTTGTCCTGTTACCTACAGGTAAGCAGGGTTTTGTGTACACAGAAGGTTTAGTCTGACCTCAGGACAGCCATGTGAGAAGTGAGGCCAGCTCAAACCACCAGCCATGGAGACTGCAGTTACTCGCAAAGATCTTCAAACAGGTCACCTGGGCAGGCTCTACCCAATAGCAGGTCCTATTCTTATTAAGCAAGTTTTGAGTTAAATCCTTTGTCTCCACTGAATTCCACCCTGACTGATCAACAAAGATCTACAACAAGGAGATAAAGCACAACTACTTTCAGGCTCGTCTGAGACCTGAGTTTTAGTGAGCTGAGACCTTAAGATGAGCAGTGGAACACAAAAGTATTAATGATAAAACCAAATAACAGTTCAGTTTGGAAGGCTCTTGAAAGATCATCTGGTCCAAACCTTCCTGGGAAAGGGAGCCTTGAGGAGACTATTTAGCACCCTGTCCAGCTGCATCTTGCAAACCTCCAGTGATGGGGACTCCACAACATCCTGCAGAGGTCATTCCAGTGATTGCTTGTTCTCACCATAAAATAAATCTGTCTTATAGTAAGAATTATTATAATTAATACTTATTGTGGATTTTTTCAGTTCTATTACATCATGTTCTGCTGCAGCTGAGGATGGAGTTAAGAATGCATTTTGGGTAAGATCATGTTTGCATTTACAGCTCAAGTCCCACCCACAGCCAGCAGGGACAAAAAAGAGGAAAAAAATGCTCATGCTCTTTTAGTAGCAATTCTTCACTTAATGTAAGATGACCTATTCCAGATGCTCCAAGACAAACAGGGGCATGTAACTCTATGGGGTTTTTCTGGCTTGCTCTTTCTCCTGCCAGTGGAGCTATGCTAATTTTTACCACCCCAAGTCTCTGCACATGGCACAATACACAGTGACAGGAGCTCAGCCCTGTGCTGTCTGTACAGGTCTGCTAAGTTCACATTTAATCTGTTTACTCTGAAGACTCCTGATGACAATTTAACTGTCAGCACAACCAAAAAATTTGTCTCCACTCAAATTAATCAAGCAAGGGAAGAAAGGACCTCATTAGGATTCTGCACCTACCCTGTGCCCACATCTCTCCACGCTGACTTCTGGCAGGACACCCACGTGTCAGGTACAGCACCTGAGAGTATCACTGCCTGTTTTCCCAAGGTGGGTGACCCCAACACAGTAAGTACCAGCTCACTCTGCTGTGCTGCACAATCCAGCTGCCAGGAAATTAGAAGGGTGTGTTTGACAGTGCTAAACCTGACCACAATCATGCAATCAATCCCTCCTTTTGGAAGGGAGGCATCTTCCTTGCACAGACTCCAATGCACCTGCACGAATCCTGTTTTCAATTCAGCCTGACACCAAGCTCTTCTGACTTCGAAAATGCTGCTGGGCACATTTTTCTCTCCAAGTCCATTCTGATGAGACAGCAAATCTCTACAAAGTCCAGCCACATTGTACTTCCAAGAGATTTGAATCCCATGTTTGCTACAGCTTGCCTTGCCAATCCCAGGAATGGTGCACATTCACACTCTTAAGTATTATATATTATGTGACAATCTTGTAAAGTACTGTCCAGTCTCATCTGAGTAACTCTTAATGGTGTGTGAAAGAAAAACATTCTCATTTCTAAACAGATCTCTAAAATACATATGGTGGGTGTGGTGGGTGGTTTTCATTAAAAACAGCAGGAGAAAAAATTGAAGCAACCTCACTTCTGTTATATTTTACCTGATTTCTTTTTAATTTCTTTATATTCTGGTCTATGCTATTTAGTGAACAACTCAGACACATTTTGGCTAATTATTTTGGCTGATGCAGAAATATCTTTTTATAGTCACGTAAAGAATTTAATCATTGCCATTAGAACAAATGTGATGTAAGTTAGCTAAAATTTCAAGCAGGCATGGATGAGGATTCCAGCTTGCCGTTTGCCAGCTCTGCAAACTCTGGCTCCTTTGCAGAAGGTAAAGTGACAGAAGACCCACTGAAATTCAAAGGAAGATACACTGTGGCGAACAGCATACAAAAACGTGTTTTCAAGCATTTAAAAAAATACACATGTACTTTTTATTATTCAAATAAAGCCTCTTGCCCCAAACTAGCAGAAAAATGTTTCTTCTTCACCAGCAGCACTCAAGTAACACAGCAGGCCTTTAGCAGTTTATTAGACTAAACTCACCCGGCACTTGTACTAGCTGGGAAGAGAGTGTATAGGTCAGGATCAGACATGAACAGAGGCATGACTGGGCAAAACTGCTGCAGTTTTACTGGAGCAAAGCCTGTGTGCTGCACAGAATGAACTGCACTTGTCCATATGCTACCAGGAGAGGTCAAAGCTGCCTTGGCTGGCAGAAGCCCTGATCTGGACATAATCTCCACCTCTCCCCTCCAGCCACCTGCTGGGTGTTGCCACAGAGAAGGGCAGAAGCACAGGCAATACCACCCCACAAGCTTGTTTAAGGAGGCTCATTTAACATGGACTTCAGTGTGGTAGGGCTTTAAACATTTTTGTCTAGGATATGAGTTGCAAGGGGCAACTTTGCTCCTCCTGAGCTACAGCACCTTCTCTACAGCAAAGGCCTGGACTCTACGTGCAGCCCTCTGGCATACTGGGTAGCAATCATGTTCCAGTGAGAGGATAAAATGGGGAAAACCTGCTGCCACTCAAATTTGTTAACAATTGAGCTGCTCCAACCATCATTTACTGAAAACAAGACAGACCCATCTGCCCTCTTGCAGTGGAGCAACTCCACTAAACTAATCCTCAGCTTTTCTAATGACCAAATTTCCCCAGTTCAAAGTACCTAAGGAATTATCTCCTTGCATTTCTGCATTTGAGAACGGAGGCAGGTCCAGAACCTCCAGAACTGTTTGCTTTGTGGTTACTGCCCTAGCAATCATTGCTATTTAGTTAAAATATGTCTTGGCAGTACTACATAACAAAGGCGTCTGACAAAGCAAGCAGGGTTCATCACACCTCATGCCCTTCTCTATTTTTGTCTATTTTAATTCAAGGAATTTTTTTCTTGCCTGAACAGATTCAAAATGTTAACATCAAAAAACACACAGAAAGACTTAGTCTTTAGTGGAAAACTGCCCTCAAAAAACGTCTTCTGTGAATCCCAAAATGCTCCATACCTGGCAGCTTTCTCAGCTGTGTGTAAGGTAACAGCCTCTTGCCCTGACTGCTCCCCAGTGCCAGGTGGAAGCCTCAGCAGGAAGCAGCAATGGTTTCCCTCATACCATTTGCCAAAGCATGAAAAATAATTTCTTCAAATTGAGATGACATCACCATGCTCCTGGCATGATGCACTGGGCTCATAGCATATCTTAAAAAATATGTTTGATCCTCTCTAAACTTGAGAGCAAACTTTAAATCCTACTGTTTGCATTTTGCATGACAATTTCTTCTGAGAAAAATGATTTAAAGACACAAGTTTCCATTCAATTTGTTATTGATATGAGTATCGATGACAGGGACTTTCTTATTAATAATTGATCAGATTTTGAAATATATTAATTATTAACTTTTCCATGCCAGAACTTAATCCTCTCAGCTTTTTTTTTTTTCTTAATGCACTGGAAAAGACGAATTCACTTTGGAGTCTCAGATGATGCAAGGTAAGTGTTCTGAAAAGGCCTTTCATTTCATAGCTGGGTGGGGTGGGTTATTGTTGGCTTTTAATGCTTGGTAGAGAGCTACTAAGATTAGTCCTCCCTTCCCCCCTCCCTTCAGCCACCCTATCTTAGCTAGCTGTATCTATGGCTTTGAGCAAAACTGAAGACATTTTGGGACTTTTTAGAGCATGAAAGTTTGCCACAAATTGGTCTAAAGTGTACACTGAACAATGTGCAGCTCTCAACATCATGAGAAACTCAGGCTGGCTTTCCTTAGCTCCATGTGAAATGCAGAATAAAAAATACACCAAGATACTAAAGTACAATTGATATAGGAGGAAGTTTAAGGAAATTTAGTAAGACCATAGTTAACAATTTTACTGCCAATTAGTTTACTAAATCCTGTAATTTTAATGTGAATTTTTAACTTATAAAAAATACAGCTAATCAAATATTCATTTTAATTCTGCCACCAATCTAATACTGACATGGCAAAGCCTGGCAACACTGTTCACGTACAGCGTGTACTTGCAGTTAGCTTTAACTACTGAACCCTTCCTAAACAGGGGAGGAAGTGACCTTTTAATTTCAATGATCTTACTTTTTCATGCTAGTGGTTAAGGGAAAATGCAGGTTCAGACCAAACCATATTGCAACATAATTAGTAATTAACTAAGAAGAACAGAATATATTTTCAAGAACTAACATCATCAGAAGTTAGCTTTTCCATGTTCTGCTTTGAAACTGACGTCAATTTAATTTGCAAAGTAAAAAGTAAAAAATAGAAAAGCATCAGAAATATATTTTCTAATGGTTCTACTCAAAAAACCAAAAAAAAGCAGAAAAAAAAACCCCACAACAAAACCCAGACCCAGCCTAGTTTATTACATACAACTATTAAACCTTCCTACGACTCAGAAAGGCCTCAAACAAAACTGAAGTGGCTGAGCCTGCTGTCACCTGGAGGAAAAAAATAAGAAAAAATATCAATTCAGTATCTCAGACAACACTTCTTAAAATTCAGTGAAAGCTATTGATTTTCTTTCAAATACCTTCCATAGACTCCCTTAGTGTAGCCGTTGGCAAAACTAATGGCATAGGTGAGGTTACTGAACAAGTCAACACGTTTCTGTCTTGCCTTTTGGTTCTCTCCTCACAGGCATGAGGAGTGAAAAGAGAAAAACTTATAACCAACAGAGAAGATGAGACTTTGTTCATTGCAATAAGGCTCTTCTGGGCCAGCATACACCATCTCATAGTCCAGCAGCCAGACTACAGTTTATGAGCACGAGGCTGGCAGGAAAGCCAGCACATCCTTGGCTGACAAATCCTACGCGATAACTATTGGTGACCAAACTTATAGCTCAAAAAAAGCCTTTTAAACAGGGACTGTTTTCCCCCCCTAGAGGGAAAGTGAAGCTGTAAATGGATGGTCTAGAAGTCTGAGGATGCAGTCCTGCTCTCATGAAGGTAGTGCTTCTGAAGTACCAGCTTGTCTGTACAGCTTGGCAGGTATTTTTCCACAAGTTTTCCATGCTTAACTAGTGCTCATATTTCAAGAGATATACCTGAACGAGTCTCTATCCCAAGCTGATTTACGGAAGGAGGAAGTGGGGATATTGGTCTTTCTGGACTCCACATTTCATCTCAGTTATTTTGTTCTATTACCTTTGCTATCCCCCATGACCTGTCCTTCATAATGATCGAGAACTACAAAACAGATAAAGTGCAGGGAAAAAAACGGAAAACAGAAGAACAAAAAATACAAATGCATGTGTTTATGTGTGAGAGCACAGTCCTACTTCAACAGAGTCAAGACGTCACTCGCTAGTTCCGCGCTCAGCCGAGGCGAGCCCGAGCGCTCTCGCCCAGCAGCATCCGCAGGCTGCAGCTCGGAGGCGCTCCCGGAGCAGCCCCAGCATCAGAGCACCCGCTCCGGAGGCAGCGGCCAGAGCTCCCCCGGGCTCCCCGGTGCCGGGCCGGCCGAAGGCTCCGGGCTCTGCTCAGCCCCGCGCAGCCCCGGCCGTAACCGCGGGCCCGCACCGCGGCGGCCGCTCCGGCCCAGGCTCCCGGCGGCTGCTCCCGGCGGCGCAGAGCGGCCTCCGCATCCCAACCGCGCCGCCCGCCGAAGCGCCGAGAGCGGCACGGACGCTTCCCCTCTCCTCCCGTCCTTCCCCCGCTCCGGCGGGCGGCCCGGAAGCCGGCGGGCGGGGAGGCCGGCGCCGCGCGTTCCACGTGGAGGCCGGGGACTCACCAGGTGCAGAGCTTGGCCCCGAGCAGCGCCAGCAGCCGGCGCGGAGAGGAGGCGGCGGCCCCGGGCGATGGCTCGGCAGCATCAGCAGCAGGAGCGGCAGACTCGGGCCGCGGTGCCCCGGCAGCAGCGGCCGCCTGCTCCATGGCGCGGCTGCCCCGGCCCCGCGCCCGCCGGCAGCGGGCAGGGAGCGATGGAGGGCGGGCGCTGCGAAGGCGGCACCCGGCGGAAGGAAGGGATGAGCAGCAGCACCGGGACAGCGGCACTCTGCTCCCCGGAGAGCGGCCGAGCTCGGCTTTGTGCCCGCCGAGGGGCCGCCCCCGGGAGGGTCACGGGTGGTCGGAGCTCTCCTGATGTTGCTTCTCCTCTCCGGCCCTGCAGTTTCCTTCAACCGCTGGCTGTAGGTGGGGAGCTTTAGCAGCGCCAACGCCACGCTGGTGTTCTTCCCGCTCTCCCGCGGGGCCCCCCGGCAGCAGTCCAGCCCGGTGCCCCGGTGCGGGTCCCTACTCTGCCCCCAGCCCCTGCGCAGGCAGCGAGCCCCAGGGCACGCGGGAGCCTGGCAGCAGCAGCAGCCGGGCGCTGTGCGGGCAGTTCAGGCGCATCCGCCGGTACAGGAGTAACAGTTACTGTGTACGCTTCGAGTTCAACTTCTCGCAGCTTTCTGCGCAGCCTCGGGTCTTCTAACGTTTGAACTCCCACTTTGCTGCTTCTTTCCCATGCCTCTGGGTTTTTCCGCATCCTGTTTGTCTTCACCTACATCTCAGGGTAACTCACCTGGAGAACCTGGTGACATTTTGCATACTTTGGTGGGTTTCTTAACAGTACTTCTGATGATGCTCTGTAAGTGATGGAATTGAACCCCGAAGGTGTCTCCAGGAAGAGCAACCTTCGGCCCTCATTGGGGCAAATATTTATCACTGTCCTCGCTAAGCCGGCAGAAAGGATTTTCTGCCACAAGACACTGTTGGTCTCTACCTTCAGCTTTTCCCCGCAGAGCACCACAATCTAATCTTTCTCCCCCCAACACCATAACATTTTTTTCAGACGTTTTTCTCTGTCATAGTTCTTTCAGTCAGATTGTGTTTATTTATGCTACTCCTCAAATTCATCCTCATAGGATTAGATTTAGGAGTCAAAGAGGCATTACTGTGCCATTTTCAGGTTATCTTTACATTTCCATGTACCTGTCATTAATGAAGGTGAATCTTAGTCTCCCCTTTCCCCAAGGGCCCAGGCTCAAATAACCAGTAAGGTATTGGCTATATGGGAGAGGACCCCAAATACCCTCTTTGACTCTGTGAGGTGTAATGTTAAAGGTCATTATGAAAAAAAAGCTGTATAATTACATGCTTTAAAAGCATTAATAAATATACTTCTATATTTATAGCATACATACCTATTTATTAAACTGAGTTTTTATGTATTTTTCATTTATTTGTATAACAGAATAGTTTACTGGTATTTAAATTTTGAATTCCTAACCCAATAAAAGTCCTGCTCTGACTCCTGCAAGAAATCAGTCTGCCAAGATTAGTCTCAGTGTTATGATAGTTATGAATCTGGTCATGCTGGTCCTGATTCTTCACAACCTAAACTAACACAAAGTTTAAAAGAAATGGACTTATCGGACCCTGTGTATTTAGTCATATCTGACTTCAACAGCTGTGGTCCTCTTATCTTCACATTTAATTCATCCTAGTCTGCAATCTGCTGCCAGTTTTGCAGAGATGGGGAATCTTGTCTTTGGTGCTCTTTGACTGCACTTAAGCTCAGCTCTTGGAATTCCTTGCTACAAGTAGGCTGCAGCAGCCTCACACCAAAAGACACTGCCAGGCCAGAGCTTTGCCCTCGACTGCTCAGTTGCAGAAAGATTGCAGTACCAGAGGGGTATCTATGAATTCTAAAAATATGAAAGAAAATAAAGTTTGATCTCTTTTTAATTTAAATTTTAACAACACTAACAAACAAAAAAACCCAGCAACAACTGTTTAAGTGCCATCTGTTAAACTTTGGGGACTAAGTTCATTGCAAATTAACTTGGAGGCCTAGACTAACAGGTAGGTATATTTCTCCTTTTTGACTAAGAATTTTTAGCAGTACATTTACTGAATTCTTTAAAAATTAATTATTCATATTCAAAAGTTGCATCTAAATTATCAAACTATTTTGAGGTGTGACTGAAAGGAACTAAGAATCCAAATATTTCTTATAGTTGGATATCTTCTAGAATGGGTGAAGGATAACTTAAAAGTACCAGCATAGCTTTTTTTACTGTTTTTCTTTTTAAAAAAACCAAACTTTTGAGCTGAGGACAAATAAAAGAATTAGCAAAGCCATAACAAATACAAGATAGACATAGCTCTGGTATCCTCATCTGCTTTCAACTCCTTTTTGCTAAACAATTTCATTTCAGTGTGTCTTATCAGACTGTCCCTCCTGCTGAGAAAATCATAAGTTTGAATAGGTGATAAAAGTAGATAACAATGATAACAAGTAAAGGGCAAAGCCATTGTTCAGTGAGACACTTTGTGTACATTAGTGTAACAAAATTATATTTTTTGCATCTGTGCCAACTAAAGGAAAGACAAAAAATATTACATGAACTGAAGTCAAAATCTGAAACGGCAGAAGTGATTCTTTCTGAAATGCTGAGCAAGCATAATGTCAGGGTTATTTTGATTGGAAGTATATGTGCCACTAGAGGTCCTTCATGGTCAGATTATGTTTTCCTCCACAGCATTTTGGGAGGGCTTTTTTTATTCTTTTATCCATGGTATATATGAGAATTATGATTTCTAAAGATATTTATTTAGTTCAATGTATTAAATTCTTAGAATAATGGAGTGATTTTATCGTGATGAAGCCTTTTCTGGGAAGATACCAATACAATTTTTCAGATAGCATTTATTCAGTAAAAGCTCTTGTTTTATTATGAAATAATAAATGTTATTTATTTTTACTTCAATAACTGCACATTTTTAGATTTCCAATTTTTCATTGTCTTATACCACATCTTCAACATAATCACTTTTCTCTCAGAAAAATAAAGGAAGGAAACAAATGTCAAACTAATGAGTGAAATTAGGATAAACAACTGGAACAATAAAACAAGATGTAAGGTAATTTTTCTCTGCTGTGTCATTATTTTCTTATTTCTCCTAGTTAGAAGTTGGTTTAAAGTGTCTGAACATTGTTTGGAAGAACTTATGCAGCCTTGGGACTGACATTAAATTTATCACTACAGAACACAATGTAATTTATTGGGAAACTAGTAACAAAAAAAAACATAGCTCATTAGTTGGAAATGTTTAGGAACTAAGGCAAAGAAATACTTGCTGTTCCTGGGATGGTCATGAGCTGGAAAGGCCTGATAGCTGCACAAAGGTCAAATGGAATCACAGAATGCATCAGCTGGAATCAGCACAGAGATGTGTTACACTGTACAAAGTCCTGGGGAAACTTTTAATGAAAGGTGGGGTATGCGCTGGTTACTCATATTCGGGACAAATGTGCAGAAAGATGCAAAAAGATCTGTGGATTCACTGCCATGGGTTCACTGCAAAGGCTCTGATAGCCAAAAGTTTCCTTACTATCCTGTATCTTAAGAAAAAAAAAATCTGCAGATAAAGGAAATCACTATTTCAAAATTAAAATACTCTAATATTCTCTAAAATTCTCTAAAAAATTTAATCTGAGAACCTCACAGTAAGATATTTAGTGGAAAAACACATGTCTGCAATGCCATATCCTGGGGTGCAGGTGTGGTTCTGCTGTCTCTACCAAGAAGGAAATGTGAAGAAAGATGTCTTTTCACATTGTAATGTCAAAGAAGGTATCTACTAAGCAAAAGCAACTGAATGAGGAGAGGTGAGAATGTCAATATATGGTGAGATTTGTTGATGAGAAAATATAAAGAATGGAGTTTAGGTACTTGATTTGCATTGAAAATCAGCAGAGCCAATGGAAGAGGTAAAACAGATGCATTTTGGGGGCAATCAGTACGAGGTCACACAAGTCTATGCATCTGTAATTCTGATCTCACACACCATCCTCACTTCCCACTCACCTGAAATGTGACCCCCTGCTTACAACCGTACCCAGACAAAAAAAAGGTGGGGTTTTATTGCAAATTTAGTGTTTCCAAGGCCTAAATAAACCAACATGGGTGTTACTTTCACTAATAACTAGCAAAATCTCAAAGGACTCTGGTTTTGTACACAGTCCAAACAGAGCTCACTCAAATCTTTAACCTTCCAGCACTGACACAACATATATAATATTGAAAGAGTTACTGGGACAACTGGAGATTACAGCTTCAAACCACAAGTTCAGTCTCAGAAAGGCAGACATAATAAAGCCCAAGGACCATCAAAATTTAAGCCTATTTAGCACATGTTGAAGGCTTTTTTTTAATCAAAACTCTCTGTCCCTGAAATAAAAGGAAATATTCTTCAACTCTCTGACAGATTTCTTTCTCTTAAAAGAATTGCATTCTCTCTGTGGTTTCATGGAATGGCATCTAATACTTCTGACTCTGCATCTGCAGGATCCAGTAGATCCTCTATAACACTCATCTTTGGCTCTTTGGACTATACAGAATAGTTTGGGATTTTAGTCTCAAAAAGAAAATCACAAAGAAAATAGTCATTTTACTACATTGACTTAAATTTTTTATCAGAATACCCTATGACACTGCATTCAGCCTTGCTATTACATGAAAAATAAAATCTGTGTAAATTGAATTGCAAAATTTGCCAGTCTGAGATCTTTCTTGATTAAGACTGTGTAGTACTCATTTCAGTTTGCCTGCTTGTCCATGCTGGGATATTGTTAGAGTAATTGAGACTAAACTTAGAGTAGTGAAGGCCAGAATCCACAATTCCCTGCATGAATGTGAATGCCAGACTTTGCATTGTGTGGTGCATCTTTAAATCTTACCACTCGCATACAGACTAGGGCTGAGAAGAGCCAGGCCCCAACTAAAACAGGTATAAGGGTAGGATAGTATTTTACAGGCAGGTGAAGACCCCTGTTTCCACTCCCAACCTAACAGAAGAGTTGGGACAATCTTTCCATAATTGTTTTTACACCTTACTGGCACTGCTACTTTTCCTTCACACCTCGATGAAAAAGTTGTAGGTAGCATCATCTAAGGCAGCATTGTGATGATTCACCACAAACAAAACATGGATTCCAGGGAGAAGAAATCCTTTCATTAAATCAACTAGTGTTATTTGAAAAGAGTTTAGCCAGACACACAGCAGTTCATTCAACTGGATTTGCACTGTTGCAGATTTGGGCTGCATCAATGCAATATTATGAAGACAGGGACCCTAGGATATATCAAAAGATCTTCACAGAATTGCAGAGTAGCTCAAATTCAAAGGGATCCCTGGAGGCTATGCAGCCCAAACCCCCAAGGGATCCCTGGAGGGTATGTAGCCCAAACCCCCGCTTAAAGCAAGGTCATCTTGAGCAGGTTGTTCAGGATCCTGGCCTGTTAAGCTTGAATATCTCCAAGGCTGATGATTTCACAATTCTTTGTGTTCTTTTTCCAGTGTCTAAGTATGCTCACAATAAAAGAGCCTACTTAGACATGAGCATACACAATACAAAACGAATAAATAAATCCTTTTCCCTACTCAGAAATTCCCTTGTTGCAAATCATGATTGTCGGCCTTTCTCCTTATGCGGTGTGCCATCAGGAAGGTGAAGAGTGCAAAAAAAAACCCCCTTTTCATCTCCAGCTTCCCTCAGCTCCACCTTGGCTGTCATATGCTGCAGACCCCTGACCATCTCCATTGCTGGACACCCTCCTAAATGCCATTGTCATTCTTGTACTGGAGAGACCAAACCTGAACACAGCAATGAAGGTGATCATGCAGAGTGATTTCAGCAGTTTTAATATTTATTGTCTCAGAAACATGGATTCTGCCAGATGCCTTCTGAAGACTTACATTCTCTTACTGATCTATTGATTCTTCATTCTTTTTGTGTACATTGAAAGAAGTGCTACTTATTCTTAGGACAGACTTTGTTCTTGAAATAAAAACATGCATTCTGACATTTTAAATCATACTTGGAAGAAAAGCATTCTGTAGAAGCATATTAGGTGTTACACAAGGAAAAGCAAAAATTGAGTATCAACTTCAGTGTGAAACTAAGACCAAATTTTTTTTTCTTCCTTTTAGTTTTTGGCACTCCAACAAAGCACAAGTAAAATCAGACATTTGAATGGTGTAAAATAAAACTATTCTACATATAAAAAGATACTGTGGGGAAAATATATTATATAAATAATGCAGAGGTAAGCAGCTTTACTTCTTTTTTTTTGAAAATTCTTACATATCCAAAAGCCATTTCATTGAAATGTCTAGCTTGAAGAAATTTTAGTCAAATAATATTTTAGTTAAATAACAAATAATAAATTATTCCTTCTCAGAAAAATAATTATCTTTTTTCAAGAATTTTTTTAAGTATTAAGTATAGAAAGTTGGGGGGGTAAATATCTCTGTTCTTTTACCCATGTTGGAGTTTAGGAGTTTGTATTTTTATTCTGAACAGTTCCTAAACACTTTCTTTAAGCAAGGAGAGAGAGGGGAAGGTTTTGCAAAAGCAGAATGAAAGGCAAAGGGGTTAGGCTTCAACGAGACCTGTGGAGCTGCATTCCACTCTCTGTTTTAATCTTGGCAAGGCATTCCACTAATGAGTAAATGATGCAAGCTGCACCTTGATTGTAGCATTACTTCAGTTGAACTTTCACCTTGTGGGAAGATGTTGTAAGACATTTTGAACTACAGTTTAATGTACATTCCAAGAGAAATTTTTTAGTTGTTCTCAAAAATTGACACAAAATAAGCAATGCTTATCAGGTTTGTTTGCTTGTTTGTTTTCAATATGACTGTCAGAAAATATTGGTCTTCGAGACACTGGCAGAGCTTAGTTGCCAGGTTAGGAAAATATTAAGTACCCACTTAGCTTCATATGTTGAAGTGCTTTCCTAAACATTTTTCACCAAGAAGTGTAACCAGATAATTTTCCTCATTCCTATTCCTATTATGATTCCATCATAGGACTTAGATATTTTAGGACTAAGATTGATCACAGAATTCTCTTTATCTGACAGTCTTAATATATAAGCAACCTTAGAAAATCGAGTGTTATGCTGAAATGTAAGTTAATGAGAGGGAAATTATTCTTTTTTGGGGGGAAGATTTAAAAATACATGCACTTATCTGAAAGCTTAGCTGTTTTATGATAAAGTGTGCCCTGTGTTTCAGATTTTTATATCCTTTATAACAACGTAAGGTAGTAATAAGTTTGCAAATCATAGCATTGAACAGAATTTTATTTGGTCTTTTTCTTAGAACTTTTTTCTTACCTGGTCTTCAGTCCTGGAAGCTACAAGTTAGGTCTTTCCACAGGCAGGGAGAGTGTGTCCAAAACTGAACAACCATGGTGTAGCAGGGTGTTATGATTGTTGCTTTTTCATGCTGTTGGGGTATGATAAATGAAATATCCCCTGCCAGAAAATTAGCATTACATCTGTGAAAGAAGAAGAAGAATGTCTAGACTGATTTACAGAAATCACGTGCACGACATTATTACTAAGTCACTCCTTTATGAAAACTGTCATTTTTGTTGTGTGCCCTCTTTTGTTTACATTTCTTTTGTGTGGGATCTCTGTTTGGCGCACACAATTCATGTCCTCCCTCTCCCCAGCAATCAGAGATATTGATCCATCAATATCTCTCAGTCCGCCACTGCCACCCAGCCCACTTACACCATGAAACCCCTTGTCAGCATTGCCCATCTCTCCAAACCAGTGATATCAGCCATAACTTCAGCAGTCACATCAAATGTCTCAGGTTACAGTGACCACTTCCAAGGCCTGATTCCACCTTCTGATTCTATAGCCAGTATGTACAAACCAATGGTTGTCCAACTCTCTCAGCATGCTAAGGAGGGAACTCCTGTTATCTCCATTGCATTAACAGTGAGCTAAAGACTTTTTCAAATAGCTCTGATTATTTTTGCATTATGAAAAGGCCATTGTGTTTCCTGGAGCTGTAAATAATACAATATCTTAGACAATGCACACTTAAAAAAAAGAACTTCCTAAATTTGTAGTCAAATATGCACTTCTGTGTTTGGACCTATCTGGAACAGTCACACCTTTTCCCGTTTCCTTACAAGTCAGTCAGAACTTAACCAAAAGAAAGAACAAGGCATTCTGCTATTTGGAAATCACAAGCCAGATTTTGATTTGAGTTAGAGTGGAATAAATTCAGGGTGGCTGCCAAGACTGTACATATATATCTGAACTCCAGCTTTGAGCTAGTCACACTCTATTTTCCTTGCATAGAAAAATGACCCAAATCAAAGGACCAGGTAACTGAGCCTGCCAGCTGGCTTTAGCTTGCTGTAACTACTAGATGAAGGCAAAAAAAAAAAACCCACAAAAATTGTCTTTTCAACTGTTTGGCATAAATGCATCTATTTGAATGAAATACAAAACCCTGAATGTTTAAAAGGACTAATGAGGCTCAATAAATGTTGACCAAGCGAAATAGATTTTATCTTCAGGTCTGGCTTGAAGAGAGCTGGTAATTGATCTGTAATGACAAGAGACCTGTGCATGTTTGGCACATCCCAGAAAAAAAGCAACAGGCTGAACATGTTTATCCTGTGTTCCCTCTTAAAAGCAGCTGGGTAATTGTCTTCTAAACTATTTGATAATCTTGTATGGACAACTGTTTGTACTAAACTACATTCATGACAGTATTTCTGTAGGGGCAATGAACATGATACTGTCATTTCCAAAGACATCATAGAGAAGAGAGTAGGAAACACATTCTAATCACAGCAATTGAAATTTATTCCCAGAAAAAGTTTTTTATAAAAATGATCCATCTATAAACTTGTCTGGGAGTATGACCCTGAAAATCAGTGAGAATCTCCTCAGCACCAAGGGTTTTTTTCCTTTGCCTTCAGCAAAAAAAAACTTTGTCAAATCATTTGGGTTTTTCCCATCTTAAAATGCCCTTGGTGCATGCAGACACATCTCTGGCATAGCTCATAAAGGGCACAACATGGCATTACAACTTCTTACTATGTTTAATTATTTCTAATGCAGCCACATAAACCTGGTGTGTTCCATAGAACACAATGGGCAAAAGACAATGTGTTTTAAGCCAAGGTGTAGATTTGGAAGGTAAAATGTAGAGGTTTTTCTGTAATTTTGTGTTAAAATGATAGACTTGTAGGATGGTTGAGGTTGAGGTTGGAAAAGGCCTGTAAGATCATAGAGGACAACTGTTAACCTGACCCCACTGTGTTCACCACTAAACCATGTCCCCAGATGCCACATGTTTTTTGAACACTTACAGAGATGGTGATTGTACCACTTCCCTGAGCACCCTGTTCCAATGCATGACCACCCTTTCAAGGAAGAAATTCTCCTTAATATCCAGTATAAGCTTCCCTTGGTGCAACTTGAGACCATTTCCTCTTGTTCTGCCATTTATTACCTGAGAGGAGAGGCCGACCCCCACCTGGCTGCACC